>NC_067144.1:17027492-17627492 GCF_903995435.1 Acomys russatus | reverse complement strand
AGACACATAAAGCCACGATTCCTCTTCTTTCTCTACACCCACTTACACATGCACATCAGTTGCGGGTCACGGTCAGTGAAGCAGGAAAGCACAGGGAACAGCTCTGCAACCTGTGACTCTACTTGGTTTGGGCTCTACACACACCCTGCTTCTAACAGTGCATGTACCATGGACACATCATTTTTAAAAACTCATTTGTCCATCAATAAATATTTATGCCAGGTGGTGGTGGCTCACACCTTTGATTCTGGCACTCCATCACTTGGGAGGCAGAGGCAGGCAGATCTCTGTGAGTTTGAGAACAGCCAGGGCTACACAGACAAACCCTGTCTTGGGGGGAGGAGGAGTTGCTTCCACATTTCAGCTATTATGAGCAAAGCTGTATACATCCTTTGAAACCCTGTTTTCCATTCCTTCAGGTATTTACTCAGAAAATGGCAATATAGGACCATATGGTGGTTCTCTTTCTCCTTTCCCTTGAGGCAGGGTTGTCCTATGCAGTCCAGCCTGTCCTCCAAGTCACTAAGTGACTTCCTGAGTCTTGGATCCTGTTGTTTCAGCCTTGTGCAGCTGGGATTATATGCACATACCATTTTTTGGCTCTGATTCATCTTTCAAAACGCATGCCATAAGTCTAAGAAAACCTATTATATTCTATTAATGTCAGTTTAGGAAAGAGGCTTTTCTCTGGGGTAGGGGGAAGGCTTTACTTTGTAGCTCACGCTGGCCCGGAACTCACTATGTAGCCCAGGCTGGCTTCACACTTGTGTTCCCCTGCCCCCAGCACCTGAGTGCTGGGATTACAGGCGTGGACCACCACTCTGCGATCAAGCTTGTCATCTACTTTATCTTCTTGTGACATTAGAAACAAAACTCTCTATGAGCTACAACCTAAGCCCTAGGCTTATGATTTTTAACTAACACATTTTGTTAATCATATAGATGTTAGAACAAATAGAAAGAAAATCTGCATGCACACAGATAACTTTTGCTTCTACCAACGTTATCGTTTTAGAAACTATGGCAAAGCCAGGCATGGTGGCTCATGCCTTTAACTTAGCACTCATCTGAGTGGTAGAGATCAGTGGGTATCTATCAGTCCAGCCTGGTCTATATAACCACTTCCAGGATCGGCCAGGGCTACATGAAACCCTGTCTCAAAAAGACCCAAACCAGTAGCCAAGAAGAGACTTGATACCCTATGAGAATATATAGGGGGACGTAATCCCCCTCAGGAACAGTCATAGGGGAGGGGAATAATGGGAAAATTGGGGGGGGGGAGGAATGGGAGGATACAAGGGATGGGATAAACATTGAGATGTAACAAGAATAAATTAAATTAAAAAAAAAAAAAAAGACCCAAACCAGAGAGCTAGAGAGATGGCTCAGCAGGTAAGACCATTGTCGGCTCTTCCTGAGGTCCTGAGTTCAATTCTCAGCAACCACATGGTGGCTCACAACCATCTATGAGATTGCATGCCCTCTTCTGGTGTGCTGGAATACATGCAGATAGAGCATTCATATACATAAAATAAATAAATACATCTTTTTAAAGAACTTGTTTAAAAAAAAAAAGGGGGGGCCGGCGAGATGGCTCAGCCTGCTCTTCCAAAGGACCCAGGTTCAATTCCCAGCACCCACATGGCATTCTCATACTAAGGCACATAAAATTTAAATTAAATAAAATATTAAAACAAACAAACAAACAAACAAACAAACAACTAAGGCCGGGTGGTGGTGGCGTACACCTTTAATCCCAGCACTTGGGAGGCAGAAGCAAGCAGTTCACTGTGAGTTCGAGGCCAGCCTGGTCTACAAAAGTGAGTCCAGGACAGTCAAGGCTACACAGAGAAACCCTGTCTCAAAAAACAAAACAAACAAACAAAAAAGAACTAAACCAGAGCAAAAATAAAGTCTTTTCTAATTTTAGTATCTTATTTTTCAAAACACCAGTATTAGGCTACTTTAAAACACAATATGAGCCAGGCATGGTGGCGCACGCCTTTCATCCCAGCACTCGGGAGGCAGATGCAGGTGGATTGCTGTGAGTTCGAGGCCAGCCTAGTCTACAAAAGGAGTCCAGGATGGCCAAGGCTACACAGAGAAACCCTGTCTCGGAAAAAAAAAAAAAAAAAAAAAACCACAATATGGATGCTTTACTTTCTCACACAAAATCAGATATTTACATGTATGGATCATCTGAAAATAAATAATCTTCTGGAAATAAACACAACACTTCCTTTATTTATTGTGTAAGTTTGGCAAACAGCACAAAAATCCAGCAACATTTTAAACATGTAAAAAAGTCAACTGTTAAACAGTACTGAGTGTAGTTTAAAACATTAGAAATAATAAGCACACAGCTAAGATTCTGCAAGCTACAGAGAGCGCTTGGCTTCTGAACATGTGCCATGAGACACACATGAAGACACAACGACATAATTTATCTTTACGAAAATCACAGCCAGGCGACAGAAAAGCACATCAATGATGGAGGTACCGGCCCACGTGTCACTGCGAGTGCCCTACACATGGAAACGCTGCATCTCGTACCCTGAAATGCCATGTACACAGAGCCAAGCGGAAGAAATAGAGGCTTGCTGCTGAGGTTAGCTATTATTTGAGAATAATGTTCAATTAAAACTTTCTATATAGTGATTCCTAGATCATAATAATGTATTGATATCACTGCAAATCTCAGAAGCTGAGACTCATTGTTGGCAGTATAAAATTTCTGACCAGTATCAAAATTTTGGTGAAACACAAACTGAAGGCATTTTCTAGTGTACACAAATGGTGCAGGCATCTATGAACAGGGGGGAAACCTCACAATAAGTTTCTGCTGAGCTTTGTTAAACCAAACAGTTCAACTCTAAGGCAAGATAAAATAACCCTACAGCAGAAGTGAGTCCTATCAAGTAAATACAGAGTCTCGTCTTGGGCAGAACTCCCCCACATGAAGATCTGAACAGTTGGCATTGAGAGAGAGGAGCACATGGAAATTAACTAACACCCTGACATTCAGTCACTTGTTCAGAAGCCTGACCAGTCATCTATTGGTATATCTTATTAAATTAACTTTTTGGAATCAGCACCAGTCCCCAAAACCTCAAATTATAATATTTATTCTTCATTAAAATGTATCTTTTTGTGCTATATGAACACAACTATACCTAAGATAAAGAAAGTTGATTTATTCAATTTACCATATGTTTTATGTATATTACATAGCAAATGAATTTCTTTTTACTTGTGCTTCATTTTGGGGCACTTTGATTGAAGAGAAAGTTACTTCTGGGGATTACATCTTGCTGAAGCATTCCTTGGCATTGGTCCAAACTTGAATTCCCTGAAAACAAAAGAAACTTTATAATGTGGTTCTATACAACAGACCTACAGCTAACATTGTAGCACTGTAACAAACTGGGCATCTGTTTTTGATCTGTTTTTTTGAGACAGGATTTCTCTGTGTATCCCTGGCTATCCTGGAAAACACTTTATGGACCAGGCTGGCCTCCAACTCAAGAGATCCATCTGCCTCTGCCTTCCAAGTACTGGGATTAAAGGTGTGCACCATCACGCCTGGCCTGGCTGGGGCATTTGTAAACATCCCTCGAACGCCAGGAAGACTGAGGTATCTACTCTCACACTCTTGTTCAATATGGTTTTGAAATCAAGAGAAAGAAATGAAAGGTACACAAATGGTACCAAAGAAGTCAGATCGTCCCTATTTGCAGATGATACAACCCTGTGCTTGAAAGACCAAGACTACCAACCTGGGCTACATCATTAGGCCCTATTCTGAGAAAAGGAACCGAAGAGCAGGTGAGATGGTTTACCAGGACCCATATGCACGCGCCCTCTCCCAATATGTGAATAAAAAAAGAACACAGGGTTTCTCTGTGTAGCCTTGGCTGTCCTGGACTCACTTTGTAGACCAGGCTGGCCTCGAACTCACAGAGATCCACCTGCCTCTCCCTCCCGAATGCTGGGATTAAAGGCATGCGCCACCACAATGCCCAGCTCTCCTTGCCTTTTAAGGAATCCAAGACTTTTTCCTGGACACATCCCTAAAGGATGAGGTTCTAAAGATCATGCCAGTGCAGAAGCAGACACACGCTGGCCAGTGACCAGATTCAAGGCTTTTGTCGCTATTGGGGACTACAATGGACACGTTAGTCTTGGTGTTAAGTGATGCAAGGAGGTAGCCACTGCTATCCGAGGGGCCACCATCTTGGCCAAGCTTTCCATTTTCCCTGTGTGGAGAGGCTACTGGGGGAACAAGGTTGGCAAGCCACACACTGTTCTGTGCACAGTGACAGGCCACTGTGGCTCTGTTTTGGTTCGTCTCATCTCTGTCCCCAGAGGCACTGGCATTGTCTCTGCTCCTGTGCCCAAGAAGCTACTGATGAGGGCCAGTATTGATGACTGCTACACATCAGCCAGGGGCTGCACTGCCACCCTGGGCAACTTTGCCAAGGCCACCTTTGATTCCATCTCCAAGACCTTACAGCTATCTGACACCTGACCTCTGGAAAGAGACTATGTTCACAAGTTTCCTTATCAGAAATTCACTGATCATCTTGTGAAAACCCACACTAGAATCTCTGTTCAGAGGATCCAGGCTCCAGCTATGGCTTTCACACAGGAATTTTTAATACAAGAAAAATAAGGTGAATTAAGTCTGTTAAAAAAAAGAAAAAAAGAAAAGAAAAGAAAAAAGACCCTGTTAGGCACCAGATGTGGGAAATGGAGGCAGGAGTGAGGGTTTGAGGTGAGCTTGTGCGGCAAAGTGAGTTTCAGGCTAGCCTGGGACACACAGTGAATGTAAGTCAAACCTAGGTCATATAGTGAACTTAAGACAGTTTGAGCTACATCTATTAATTGTTAGAGCATCTAACACTTATGAGAATGTATCTGAAGTTCCTGCTCAAGAACAGCATGTATGTAACCAAAGTCTTGTTGTGTACACTTTCCAACACAAATTATAAACACAGTGACGAACATTGGATTATAGGAGTTCTTTCAAAATTAAGTTGTGGAATTAGGAAGAGTTAGTAAGTAAGAGAATTTACACAAACATATAAGCTCCTTCTTACTTATTTTTATATATCTCTCTGTGTGGCACATACATGGCACAGAATGTATGGAGGTCAGCAGACAACTCGCAGGAGTTGGAGTGAGGTCTGTGGGAAGTGGGAATCAAATTCAAGTCGTCAGGCGTGATGGCAGCACCTTTACCCAGAGCCATCTCACGGGCCCTTTATTTTCTGAGCTGGGTTCTCACAGGCCTCAGGCTGGGTTCTCACACCTCTTGCTTTACGCAGCACTCTGCTAACTAAGCTACCTCCCTATGTCATGCACCCTCACAGGGCTGACTACCTTTTTGCACATGCTGATCTGCATAACAGCATAGCTGATGAGGGCTTCCTTTAGATCCCGGTTCTTTTGTTCTTTGAAGCGTTCAATATCAGCCCATGCATTTTTCACAAATTCTCTGAAATAAAACACATAGCCATGTTTATTCTTGTTTAAAGACACTGTATATTACACCCCAACCAACCAGTTTGTTATAGCCATTTTCTCCAAACTGAAACACCCTCTTTCTACAGGGGAGGGAAACTAATGCCACTTGTAAGGCTGTGGACTTAGAAAGCCACAAGACTTACAAGGCCCCTCACAGCGCCACACAAGCAGCGAGCAAACACCAGGGACAGTGTCGCTTCTGCGGAGCTGCCTGCAAGCTGGGAAGGAGCTCTAGGGTTTGAATGTCATAAGCCACCCGTCGACTCATGCTCCTGTAAGTAACCCCAATGAACTCACTGGCTCACTGAATAGGGCAGCTGTCTCTTTGGTGTGTCACCTGAGCCCTAACTGGAGTAAACAGATATCTGTTCATATCTCCTCAGGTAAGTTGTGCCATAGTCTTTTAAAACTGCCTATGTAGGGGCTGGAGAGACGGCTCAGAGGTTAAGAGCACTGGCTGCTCCTCTAGAGGTCCTGAGTTCAATTCCCAGCAACTACATGGTGGCTCACAACCATCTATAATGAGATCTGGTGTCCTCTTCTGGCAGGCATCCATGTAGCACTGTATATATAATAAATAAATAAATCTTAAAAAAAAAAAAAAAAACAGTCTATGCACAGGAAAAGCCATTGTTTGCATAAGATAGCTAGTTTTCCTTTTCCTACAAAGTATGTGAGAGGAAAGCAGAGGTATCTGACTACTCTCCTATACTATGTTTACTATTTCTGTGCACATAAATACTTTTGGTCACAACAGCACTACCTTCAAACAGATATGGATGGCTCCTTGACCTACTCATAGCATTATAGGTGCCACAGGAAATGCCTGCCTTGGTTCAGTGGAACATATATATTAATAATGAATCCTGATCAGCATATAAATGTTTAAGTGACAACCTGGGGCTGCAGAGTTGGCTCAGAGGTTAAGAGCACTAGCTGCTTCTACAGAAGACTGGGGTTCCGTTCCCAGCAATCACATGATAGCTTGCAACTGTCTAAAACCCCAGTTCCAGAGGATCTGACACCCTCTTCTAGCTTTCATGGACACTAAGCATGTACAGTATGCATACACATACCTGAGGCAAATCACTCATACACATAAAAATGAATAAATAAATAATAAATAAAATGACAACCTGGGTCTTAAGCTGACTCTGGACGCAGTGGCAGGTCCTTGGAGTCCCAGCTACTAGGGAGGCTGAAGCTGAAGGGGAACTGGACCGTGGGAGTTCACACAAGCTTGGGTAACAGTGTGACTAAGCCCCCACCATAGCCAAATAAATGAATGAATGAGTAATTCCTATAGGCACCTTTTAATTATATTAATGAAAACTGACTTTGTCTAAGAGCCCACAGTTCCAAAAAATTCCACCACCCCCTGTGCATGCCTTTTTTCCCTCCAAGACAGAGTTTCTCTGCCCTGGCTGTCTTTGAACCCATTCTGCAGACCAGGCTGCCCTCGAACTCAGAGATCCGCCTGCCTCTGCCTCCTGAGTGCTGGGAATAAAGGTATGCACCACCACTGTGTGGCTAAAACAACAGATTGTCTGTGTTAACCTACTTCCTCATTTGGAAGAAAACAGAAAAAAAAGAGCAAAGCAATGAAAGCAGAAATATTTATGGAACAACTATATGCTAAGCCTTTATGCAGGGTATGCTGGGAGTCCAACCTCTGTTACTGACTCTGACGTTCCCATAACCTGCCAGAGACAGTCACTGGCTACCCACCCACCAGGACCAGCAGCACACACAGAAGAACTATCCATGCTGTGGTAGATGGGAGGCTCCACTGTGAAGTAGCACTGTGCTGTGTTCTGCAGGCTGATCAGGCTTTGTTAAATGGGGTTAAAGAAAGGGTTCAGAGAGTGTGCAAAGAATAAAAACCATGAAGTATAGGAACACAAGGTTACAAATCTGATCACCCTCCCCGCAGCACACAACTACTTCTAGAACACCATTCTGTTATTAGCTCCAACCGTGCGTGCGGTCAGCACACAGGTGCATGCAGGGATGCTCACAACGCAAGGGCTGTCACCCAAGAGCACAGCCCCCGCCCTGGTTAAGCACCACAGCGTTTTACCTGCCTTCCAGGTTCTTAGACTTCAGCTGCTGCTCCCCCTCACTTATCTGCTCTTCTAGCACCTTTATTCTGGCTTCTCTCTGCTCTGGAGTTTCTTGACCAAAGAGTTTCGTAGTCATGCCCTTCAGTGAGAATGTTCTCACAGTCTAGAAGGAAACGGAAGCAGATGAACAGACAGGGTGTGGTGCATGCAGAGGTTCCAGCATGTGCCACAACACGGGTGAGTCAGGGGACCCATGACAAGTGATGACATGACAGCCACTGTCTGCTTCTACCTAAGCTGGGTATCTAGGGGTCAGTCAGAGGCAGAAAGTGGACTGTGGTTTCCAGGGCTGGAGGGAAGAGGACTGTTCAGCAGGAATAGTTTTAGTTTCAAAATATACAAACGTTCTACTGGTTGTAAACAATGTAATTATACCCAACACTACTTGAAAATAGTTATGACGGTACTATCTTTTTGGAGATAGGCGACTTCAAACTCAACAGAGAACACCTGCCTCCGCCCCCAGCTGACTTCCTGAAAAGTGTGTGAGACTGAAGCCTGTCTCTGTGCACCATGTGGCTAAGAAGCAAGGTACCCTCGCTGCTTCCCTGTTCTAGAACCTGTCTCTCACCATATCAGCTAATGAACTCTAGCCAAGTTGCTGGACAGCACAGAGAGGTTTAGACATGTACACACCACACCATAAGCAGTAAAGAGTACAATATACTCTCTTCTTAGGATAGATGTAGATTCTGATTGGGTAAGGCTTTCCAAAGTCAACTACGTTTTTAAAATATTTTAATTTTTAAAATGTATGTGTGTGAGTATGTGCATGGTCATTCAGGTGCCCAAAGAACCCAGAAGATGGCTTCAGACCCCCTGGAGCAGGAGTTGGATGTGCCTGTGAGCTGCTTGATTTAAATGCTGAGAATCAAATTCTACAAGAGCAGCAAGCACTCTTAACCACTGAGTATTTCCCCAGCCCTGAACTAAAAGTCCTGTAAAACATCTTGACTTATTAGACAGGACTAAAAGGACCACAGTTTTGATGGCTGTTATGTTTTTTTATAACACTAAAGAAAACAAAAGAGGCAGGAGAGATTGCTCAGTGATTAGAACATCGGCTGTTCTTTCAAAGGATACAAGTTTGGTTCCTAGCACCCACATCAGGATGGTTGGGGGCTCACAAGCGCCTACCAAAGTTCTAAGGGCTGCAATGCCCTCTTTTGCCTTCTGGAGGTACTGCACTCAATAAGTCTTTTTTTTAAAAAGGACGTCAAGACAGTGTACTCTAGGCAGTAATTTTTAATCTGTAATAAACCCCCCCTGCAAAAAAAAACACAAAAAATTGTAAAATTACTCCCTCCTGAGTCTCCTGAGGCACAGGCATCTTACGCATTACACCTGCACCCCTACTACACCACACCAGAAACCTGCAGAACACTCACCCCAGTGGCCAGCTCCTCGCACTGCTGTTTCTTGGAAGCCAGGTCCTGAGCAGCAGTCTCCAAGTCATACTGCATAAGCTCATGCTTCCTACACACAGCCCTTGGGGGGGAGCAAGAAAAAGCATTAAAGGTTTGTGGGTTTGTTTGTTTTTTAACATATCAGAAATGTGTTTAGGGGCCCTGACTAGGTTCAGGGCTTTTTGTTGTTGTTTTGTTTTGTTTTTGTTTTTTCAAGACAGGGTCTTCCTGGGTTCAGGGCTTTTGGGACCATACTTTCAAGTTTAAAATGTGGTAGTCCAGCCGGGCGGTGGTGGTGCACACCTTTAATCCCAGCACTCAGGAGGCAGAGGCAGGTGGATTGCTGTGAATTCAAGGCAGGCGTGGTCTACAAAGTGAGTCCAGGACAGCCAAGGCTACACAGAGAAATCCTGTCTCGAAAAACGGAAACAAACAAACAAATAAATGTGGTAGTCCAGCCTGAAAACTAAATCTAGCAGAACCCAAGCATAAAGCTCCTACATATCCATACAAAGGATGAGCTTACTTATGTAACGCTGCTATTAACTGTCTAAACTCTTTCTCTGAAACAGTCTCATTAAAGTATAGTCAAAGCTGTCTTTGAATTTCACACTTCTCTTGCCTCTGCCTCCTGAGTTCCTGGATTACAGGTAGGCCCCATCATGCCCAGCTCCAGAGCTCACGATAGGTCTCTTTAAAAGCATAAGATCTCGGGGCTGGGCATGGTGGTGCATGCCTTTAATCCCAGCACTCGGGCAGGCGGATCGATGTGAGTTTGAGGCCAGTTACATGTAGTTAATTGTATTGGGAATTGAACTTGGTCCTTTGCCAGTACAAACTCTTTTTTTTTTCCTTTGTTTGTTTTTGTTTGTTTGTTTGTTTGTTTTGTTTTTTTTGAGACAGGGTCTCTCTGTGTAGCCTTGACTGTCCTGGACTGGCTTTGTAGACCAGGCTGGCCTGGAACTCACAGTGATCCACCTGCCTCTGCCTCCCAAGTGCTGGGATTAAAGGTGTGCGTCACCATCATCCAGCAAGTACAAACTCTTAACCACTGACAAAACTCTCTGTTCCTCAACAGGATTCTTTCTCCTCCCTTTCCTGTGCCCCCCAAACTTGGAAACAGGATCTTGTTAGTATGTGGCCATGGGCAGCCTATTACTCACTCTGTAGACAAGGCTGGCCTTGACCTCACAAGAGATCTATCTGCCTCAGCCTCCTGAGCACTGTGACTAAAGGTGGGCACACCATACCCTGCCTCCAACAGAATTCTTATGTTGCTTTTCAAAGTGACAGAAAAACTAATCATAAGCTAACCCTTTTAGGAAAATGATTTTTCTAACTTGAATTAAAAATAAAAATAAATCAAAAGCCAGGCATGGTGGAACACGCCTTTAATTCCAGCACTTGAGTGGCAGAGGCAGGTGAATCTCTACAAATAGAGTTCCAGGACAGCCAGGGCAATCACACAGAGAAACCCTATTTCCAAAAACCAAAATAAAACAAAACAAACAAAAAATCCAGGTGGGCAGTGGTGGTGCATGGCTTTAATCCCCGCAGGGGCACGGGAATCTCTGAGTTTGAGGCTATAGAGAAAGTTCTAGGACAGCCCGAGCTACACAAAGAAACTCTGCTCAAAAAACAACAACAACAAACAAACAAAACAAGCCAAAAAAAAAAAAAAAAAAAAATCAAAGAAAGGGGGGGAAAAAAGTGGTAGTTTGAATAATAAAGGACCCTATATGTTCATACATATGAAGGATTGGTGCAAGTTGGTGAAACTGTTTGGGAAGGATTCGGAGGTGTGTCCCCAGGGGTGTGTTTTGAGGCTTCAACAGCCTCTGCCATTCCACTTAGCTCCCTCTGCAGCTCTCTGCCTGCTGCTTGTGAATCAGAAATGAACTCTCAGCTACAGCTACAGCGCCATGTTTCCACCATGAGGTTCATGGACTAATTTGCAAAACTGTAAACAAGCCCCAGTTAAATGATTTCTTTTGTAAGCTGCCTTGGTCATGGTGTCTCTTCAGAGACAGAAAAGTAAGACACAAAAGAGGGAGGGAAGGGGAAACATACTAACTTTTTCTCATCCAGGAAGCCTATCTAGAGAGAACTCGGTTTGTCTCTATAGGGCTCTATACTAATCTTCAAACTGGAAAAGAGCAGGAAGAAACAGACAGGCCAGAAACACTAACAGGAAGCTCTGGTCAAAAAAGACTTTAAGGGCAGAACTTCTCACTGTTAGGCCTGACAGGGGAGTACACTGGGGACTTCAGTACAGGGTCTGACAGAGAAATCACTTAAAAAGCAGCTAGTGTCTACATCTGCAGGGCAGCTGTTAGATACTCACCGCAGTGCTTCTGCATAGAACAGATACTCCTTTAGCTGATCTGCATAGTGCTCTTCATCTTCCAGAATATCATCAATAGAAGATGCATACCTGGGTAAGACACAAGGCATCAATAACTCCAACTGTTTCAAGAAGCATTAATGTTTTAAAGAAGCGACAGCTTACAAGCACTTATGACTCCATCTGGGGGATCCTACAGCCCCTCCTGGTCTCTGTGGTCATCTACACATACACACACACACACTATCTTTTTTGAGACAGGGTTTCTCTGTGTAGCCTCATAAATAATTTTTTTAATCTTTAAAAAAAAAAAAAAGCTCAGCTGGGCGTGGTGGCACATGTCTTTAATCCCAGCCCTCGGGAGGCAGAGGCACGTGGATCGCTGAGAATTCAAGGCCAGCCTGGTCTACAAAGTGAGTCCAGGACAGCTAAGGTTACACAGAGAAACCCTGTCTCAAAAAATAAAAACAAACAAACAAACAAAAAAGCTCCTTTTCTTCATTATTCTCCTAAAAGCTACAATTTTAGTTTTTGGGGTGTTTTTGTTTGTTTGTTTTTTGTTTTTCCAAGACTTGGTTTCTCTGTGTAGCCTTGGTTGTCCTGGACCAGGCTGGCCTCTCCCTCCCCAAGTGCTGGGATTAAAGGCATGGACCACTGTGCCCAGCTTACGATTTTAGTTTTACTATGATATATATAAATGACCTAACTTGGATTACTTTTTATATAAAGTATGAGATCTGACTCAGAGTTTTGGGGTTTTTTTTCTCCTTTTCTGTGTAGGAATCTACTTTTCCAGCAGAGCTTATAAAAGCAGACTATAGAAAAGTATGCATCTAAAGCTGGTGGTGTGAGTGCACACCTGCCATCCCAGCGGGGGGTGGGGCGGGCAACAGAGGCAGGCTGATCTCTGTGAGTTCAGAGTGAGTCCAGAACAGCTAAGGCTACACAGAAAACCTTGTCTCGGAAAAAAACCAAAACCAAACAAACAAAAGAAAGAAAAAGAAAAGTATGCCGTTCAGCTCTCTTCTACTAAACTCTTGACAACCACAGCATAGCTCTACAGTTAATCTTGAAAGCTAGATGCTTTGTCAAAACTGGTTTGGGCTATTTTAACATCAGATTTTAGATTTTTTTTTTTTTTTTTTTTTTTTTTTTTTAATTTTAAGATAGGCTTTCACATAGCCTTGCTACGTCTTTGGCCTCAGAAACCTTAGTATTTACTCCTTTACTGCTAAGTACTGCATATATAGTTTATTAATGTGTCAAAGTCCAGGGCTCAAGGACCCTCTCGCCTCAGGTTCTGGCACGTGGCACCATGCCTGGTTAAGTATAGTAGATGTGAATTTCAGACTGTAACATTCTTTTACTACTAGCTGGATAAGGAAAATCTCCCTCTTTAACAACAACAAACCCCACTCTTTATGAAGCCAGCTTTCTACCCAGAGTGTGCTCTGGTCCTCCAGGAAACCTCTCAACAGTCCTCTCCAATGTGCCCACCCTGCGTTCACCCTCACAGACGCTCTGGGCATTGTTCCTCCTGAATCGTCCCCGTGATGTCAGCTACAGCTCTGGTTTCAGCCTTACGGTTTGTCCAGCCACAAAGAGCCCAAGCTCATCAGGAGGGACTCAGACCCATAGTCTCCGCAGCTCTGGCTGGCAGTGCCAGCCCTTACTCTGTGACATGGTGGTAGAAGCTGGGAGGTGAAGAGCCATATTAACAGTGTTAAAGTGTGTCGGATAACTTTCCCGTACACACTGAAATGTACATACGGATTTTAATCTTTCTTCCGTTACTACATGAATTAGACCAGTTGTGGAATACATGTATTAACCAACCTTGCATTCCTGAGAGGAACAAGTTCCATCTACACATGCAAACCATTTCTATATATTCCAGTAAACTTGATGACAGCTGAAGAGTGACCAGCACCCCACTGAGCAGACCAGCTACACTTGGCCCTTCAGTTACTCACACGTCCATGTGGTGGCCGGCACTCTGCAGCCCATCGCCCATTTCTTTCTCAATGGCACTCCACTCACTAGGAGAAAAGAAAAAACAAAAACACTATGAACTAGCTCTAGGGGTATTATTCAGTGGAGTCGTCTACAAGATTCTTTTTTAGCTAGGACCCATAGCTGGACTTATTTTCTGTGACTCAAGTATATTGGTTTTCTCTTAAAACTTAATAATTAAAGGTAAGAACACAAACACACAAAGCTAGGGATATAGCTCAGTTGGTAGAACACCTGCCTCCCTTGCTCCTGACCCCAAGTTTGAGCCTCAGCACCATATAAAACAAACGTGGTGGCATACCTATAACCCCAGCACTTGGGAGGCAGAGGCAGGCAGATCTCTGTGAGTTCTAGGCCAGCCTGGACTACATAGTGAGTGGCCAGCCAGGGCTACATAGTAAGACCCTATCTCTAAAGACCTAGGGTTAAATCCCAGAACCCACATGTTGTACACATACATATATGAAGGCAAAACACCCGATAAAATATTTAAAAAATCAAACATGATTTAAATAAACAAAACATGCAAGCCACATACACATACGTACATACACCACACTCCCAGTTTGGTACTGAGGACTGAATCCAGGGCCTTACAGAACTAGACAACTGTTCTCCCCCTGAGCTATACCTCCAGCCTTCACACAGTATTCTAATCACTGAAGTACCATAGGACTGAGGCACTCACCTTGACAATCTTCATAAATATAAAATAGCAAAAATAAAGACAGAGGAAGTATTCTGTTAGACAGCAGTTTCCAGCGATTCCCCAGGCAACCAACAGAGACAGTAAAGGGCCTGTGCTCCTTTAGTCAGGAGTCTCACTCAGCCTATACAACTCCTCACCACTTTTTTGTTTATAAATGGCTGTTGCAGGTTGGTCTCATGTATTTTGATGCTAATTACTGCTTGCTGTGCCTCAAATTATATACCTTGCCTAAGAGCTTATTCCTGTTTGACCAATAAAAAGCTATCACACCTGGGCAGGGCAAATAGGATAGGCATAGCTAAGGTTCCCAGGCTTTGACAGACAGACAGGATCTTGGGAAAGAGGAGAGACCAGAGGAGAAGAGCAGGAAGAAGAAGACTGGCACCATGGGGTAGGCAGGAAGAAGCACATGGCCAGCCTGGAGGGAGATTTAGCCAGACAAAGAGCACTAGCAAGTATTTGGAATTATGGATGGGAAGTAGCTTGATAGAAATTATTTGAAGCAGATGACATGGGATTGGGGCAAGTAGCTTAGGGGATTAGTATCTGTCTGCCCTGCCCCAGGTTAACTAAGGCTATTTTAATATACAACAGGTGTTATATATGTGTGTGTTTCATTGACTGTTAGCAGGTTAGAAAATACTGCTATAATAATAATTATAGGCCCGATAATAAACACTAGGTCATTCTGGTAATTTAACTATAACAAATGGCTTTAAAAGAAAAGCATTTGTTTAAAAAGTGAAAGCTATTACTACAAGACATCAGTGAATACTGTTCTGCAAGGCACGATGAAATATGGCTGTAAATCTCAACACCTGAGAGGCAGAGACAGGTAGACTGTTTAAGTCCGAGATAAGCCTGAGCTCCAGGACAGCCAAAGCTGCAGGATTAATTAGGCCCTGTCCCCAAATCATCAGGAATCTAGGGAAATGGCTCTGTGAATAAAGTGCTCACCACATAAGCTGGAGGACCAGAGTCTGGATAGCCAGGACTCATTAATATGACAGCCTGAGGCAGGCACAGTGGTACACAACTGTAATCCCAGCACTCGGGGAGACAGGCAGGAGGATTTTTTTGAGTTTGAGGCTGGCCTGGTCTACAAAGTGAATCCAGGACAGCCAAGGCTACACAGAAAAACAAAACAAGATAGCTTGTCTAAGATCCCAGCACTTGGGAGGAACAGAGGATTTCCAGAGCAAGCTGACTAGCCAGACTAATCCAAACTGGTGAGCTCTTGATTCAATCAAGAGAACCTGCCTAGATGATAAGGTAGAGAGTGACCAAAGGTACCCACTGTTAACCTGAGTTCTACACACACCTCAACATGTGCACCTATGCACATTCCAACACACACACAAACACACACACACACACACACACACACACACACACACACACACTCTTAAAAAATTTAAGTGTACTCTCCTGGCTCACACTACTAGCATTTTAAAATCCTGTTTTTAAGCCAAAAACTAGTTAGAGCGAAATGTTTACGTTTGTATGACACTTACCTAAAAACTCTCCCATAATTCCCATGTACTTTATACACACCATAGAGTCGATCTGCAACTCTCTGAAATATTTAAGAGAAATTGGTATTAGGGTGAAGTCATATACAAATTATTTTTGAAAAATTCATACATATTCTTAAGAGGTGGAAAAAACCCGTAATAATCATGCTTAGTACAACAAATCAAGAAAATACAGAAAAGCACTCTCCAAAACTTTACCAAACACAATCAGAGAATGAGTGGGCCTACCATATTTACCTGTGTTTGCAGTCTTTCCAGTCAGTTGTTAATTAACTCTGCCCAGCATGCTGGCACTAGCTTTACTGACACCACATGATATAGCTGTTTAAATCAGAGTCCATAAGCTCCTCTTTCATAGCTTTTCCAGTTTATAATGCTATAGAAATCATCTCCGAGAGGCAACCTTTTCCCAATGTATGCCATACAGAAGAGGGCACTGGATTCCCTGGAACTAGCTATGAGTTTGCTGGTAACCAAACCTGGGTCTTCCCCAATAGTGCTCTTGACCTGAGCCATCACTCCAGATTGTTTCCATCAGAAGAAATCTGACAGTGCAACCCTGACTATCCACCTCCCCTCTGCTCTGGAGTAAAACACAGATAGCCTTTCTGAAGAAGTGGTTATCCTGACATGCTGTTACGTGGCAGACACATACACAGCCTTTGCTCCTGTGAGTTCCCTAACAGATTTCCACGGTTCTGAGATTTAAAATTCTAGCTGGGCCTGGTGGCACATGCCTCTAATTCCAGCACTAGAGGGGCAGAGGCAAGTGTGTATCACTGAGTTCAAGACTAGCCTGGTCTACAAAGTGAGCCCTAGGCCACCTGAGTCTACACAGTGAGACTCTGCTTCAAAAAAAACTAAAAAGACTCCTGATACAAGTGGTTTCCAAAGGAGCTTCGTGTGGTTTTCTTCTACCACCCTCTTGCCTGAGCTGCAAACACCAGGTACTACTGTATTTATAAACAACTTGGCAATAAATATTAAATACGGTGTGACTAAAATTTTCATCTTTAGAAGTTAGCAAAGTGAACTTACATTTTTAGAATATTAATAAGGTAATATTAAAAATGTGATTTTTATTTATGTGTATTGTGTCTTGCCTGCATGTGTCTGTGCATCAGGTGTATACAGTATACAAGAGGACATTGGATCCCTGGAACTTGAGTTACAGATGGTTATGAGCCATCTCCCTAGCCCCTGAGTGCAGCTGTCACACAGAACTGGGAAACTACATTAGCATGTTCCAAATCTTTATGTGTCTTTAGGTGATAAGGACATGCCCTCCAACAGGAGGCTCTGTGCCAACCAGAGGGACTCACCGAGCGCCAGTTCTCTTCCATCTTTTGTCCATAACTATCTGTAGGAGGCGGAGAGCATGGGCTCCTGAGGCAGAGTTAGGGTCTCATTCTGGATCCCATATTCATCTACTGGGAGGTATTAGAGCTTATTAACTTTAGTTGTCTATTTTGAGCTATATAAAATGGGAATGAAAGGACCATCCCCCTAGGGTCATTAAGTGAGGCTATCCTAACACACTTTAGCATCAGTGCGCAAACAACGGTCAAGAAAAATTTAAGTGTTAGTTTTCACTTCCCTTTGCTTTACCTCACAAAACAAAAATGCCCTTACTAGATCTCATTGCTACAGGCACTCACTCACCCATGTGACAAGAGTTAGCACCTACTATGTGATGGGTAAGCACTAGTCCCTTTTCTAGAAAACGAATTCTCAAAGGTTACAGTATTGGCCTGGTGTGAACAGCAGAGACCAGTTACAAACTCAACCTCTTGGCTCTAAGGCCACCTGCTTTGCTTAAATAATTCTGTTTGATTTGTGTATTTAACTCATACCTAGCTGTAATATAACCTTTACCATTTCAGGTTTTAAAGGAATTTTCCACAACAGAAAAGATAAATACCTCTCTCTGTTTATACTTTCATCTGTTTATAGCTTACCACCTGTCATCTTTTGTTTGTTTGGTTTGGTTTTGATTTTTTTCAAGACAGGGTCTCTCTGTGTAGCCTTGACTGTTCTAGAACTCACTCCATAGACAAAGCTGGCCTCAAATTCATAGCGATCTACCTGCCTCTCCCTCCTGAGTGATGAGATTAAAGGAATGGGACACCAACACCTGGCTTTACCACTAGTCTTAAGCAGCATCTAAGCCAGTTGTTTCTCAACCGTCCTAATGCTGCAATTGAAGTTCCTTATGTTGTGGTGACCAATAACTATAGAATTATTGTCATGCTACTTCATAACTGCATTTTGCTACTGTTATAAATCATATCGTAAATATTTTTGGAGACAGAGGCTTGCCTGAGGGGTTATAACCCATGGGTTGAGAACCTGACCTAAGCCATCTTCTACAGTTGACACTAAATTGGGGAAAGACTGGTTACATGGATCTTTCAGTGTGAATTTTTAAGCCTATGTTAATGTGGGTCTTTAACCTCACGACCTTATGTCACGTCACTCTGCTGTTACTGTCCATGTCTCATGACCTTTATTCTGATTTCAGAGCCCTATCTCAAAAACCTAGTTAATCAGAAGGTATCACATGGTTCCACTGATACAGTGAGAACTTCAACTTGATTCATACTCAATGTATAGAATTTCAAGGTAATCAAAAATCTAGAAATGTCTCCTCACCAGCCAAAGCCCTTTCTAATATTCAGTCCTTGCTCGCAAGGATTGGGATAACTGAGAGAGCCACCCGCTCTAGTTTGACTTTTTTACTTAGCACTTTACAGTATATTTAAGGAGTCTATTATGACTTGGTAGTTTCTATTATGACTGTGTTGGAATCTTGGTCTTCAGTGAAGTGTGTAATTTTAAAGAGGTAAGGCCTAGTGAGAATTATTTATATCTTTGGGGACATAATTCTGAAAGGATTTAATTAACAGGGGATAGCAGCAAATACCCACTGAACATGGACTGTTAACAAGGTGGGCCCTTCCCCAGTCATTGGCTTCCTGGGATCTCTACTTTTAACACTCACACACGGTCACACCATGATGTCATCTGTCATGTTGTAACTCAGCCAGAGGGTTCACCAGAGACTGAACCTACAAAATTATGAGCCACAAAGTCTCTTTCTTTCTTTCCTCCCCACCTCCGCCCCACAGGGGTATAAGTATTGTTTAATTCTCTCTTACCTTTAGTTTTTTGTTGTTGTTGTTTTTGGAGACAGGGTTTCTCTGTGTAGCCTTGGCTGTTATAGACTCACTTTGTAGACCAGGCTGGCCTGGAACTCACAGAGATTTACCTGCCTCTGCCTCCCTGCGTGCTGGGATTACAGGCGTGTGCCACCATGCCCGGCTCAAACCTCTTTTCTTTACAAAGGTAAAGGTATTTTGATATACAAACAGAAAAGAGACAATACAGAGCCCACAAAGATTAACAGCTCAGCCCACTTGAGGAAAGGTTTTCTTCCTCTAATCAGCCTTCTTTCTTCTCCCCCTCCCTGTGTCCTACTCTTCTATACTATTATGGAAAAATTCAAATATACAGAAAGTATAGGAAAGGGGGAATTCAGTGCTAGAGTATTTGACTAGCACTCATGAGGCCCTGTGTTTGAACCCCAAGACTGGGACAAACAAAGAATACAGAGAATTGGAGAGATGGCTCCACAGATTAAGAACACTGGCTGCTCTTACAGAAGACCAGGGTTCAGTTTCCAGGACCCACATGGAGGCTTATAACCATCTTTAACTCTAGTTCTAGGGGATTCAACACATTAAAAAAAAAAAAAAAACACATATCTTAACAAAAAAAGTATAAGCCAGGCGTGGTGGCGCACACCTTTAATCCCAGCACTCAGGGAGGCAGAGGCAGGTGGATCTCTGTGAGTTCGAGGCCAGAGCCTGGTCTACAAAGTGAGTCCAGGACAGCCAAGGCTACACAGAGAAACTGTCTCAAAAAACCCAAAAAGTATAGAGAGCAACAGTGTACCTCCATCCCTCCTAGAGAGCAGAGGAGTGTACGTGGACTTCCCAGCACCCAGCTTCAAGCATTACCAGTTGAAAACTGGCCCCACATTGTCTTCATTGGTGGGCTCTTTTATTCAATGTATTCCATCTCAGGAGCATTTCAGCTAACATATGGTATTACTCCAGACCTGGTGACCTTCTCTCAGCTTCTAAGGTTTCCTCTGAGAAGATTATTTGACAAGTTTCCAGGTGTTCTATTTACTGAAAAATATTTTTCCACACGTGCATTACAACCAACTACAAGCTGGGCATGGTGGCGCACACCTGTAATCCCAGCACTTGGGAGGTTGAGGCAGGCAGACTGCTGTGCGTCTGAAGGCCAGCCTGGTCTACAAAGCGAGTCCAGGTCAGCCAAGATTAACACAAAGAAACCCTGTCTTGAAAAACCAACAACCAAGAAGAGACTCGATACCCTATGAGCATATACAGGGGGAGGAGGTCCCCCTCAGTCACAGTCATAGGGGAGGGGAGTAAGGGGAAAATGGGAGGGAGGGAGGAATGGGAGGGTACAAGGGATGGGATAACCATTGAGATGTAATATGAATAAATTAATAAAATAAAATAAATAAATAAAAGAGAACGTTAAAAAAGAAAAACAAACAACCAACTACATGTCCAAGCACAATGCTGTTCCCATCCCTTTAGTCATGACAGACCAGTATCTTAAGTGAGTTTATTCAGTGGGACGTAGGAGCACAGACAAAATGAGGTGTGGTGCTCTATGCAATGAGGACAGCTACATTCAAGCCAATCCAGGCTGCTCAGCAAGACCCTATCTTAAAGGACTGCAGACACAAGATACCCTAATATCTATAAATTATTCCACAAAGCTTCAAAAAAACCTCAAAGGCTGAGGAATTATTCTCTGGAGCCTAAACTCCTACATTGTTTACATCCCACTCTGAAGTGACAGGCCTTTTGATAAGGGGTCAAGTCAACGACACCATTACACACCAGGAGGAGAATAACAGGCCCAAACTGTTCCTAACAGAAACGGCTTCCCACTTCTCTGAAAAGGCAGAACACACTAGATTTGAATGTAAAATCAGTCGTCCATTTTAAGCACCACCCACTGCTTAGACAACACGGTCTCTGGAATGGCAGAGCTCTGGGTTACTCACAGCTCTGACTCGAAGGAGATGTGCGATGACGGACTGCAGCTCATCACTGTAGTGCTTCAGCTCAGTAAATCTCCTGAAATGGGACACAAAGCATCACAAACAAGCAGTCCAAGTTAGTACACAAAATGACAACTCCTTAGAATAATGAAACTCATTCTATTTAACTACATCCTGTCCCTAACCATTACAAACCAATATGAACAGACAAATATTCTAAAATAAAACAACATCAAATACACACACACATTGAAAGCCAAGGAAAGATGCAAACTTCTTAATCTACATCACGGGATTGAGGCAGACATAAAATCTGTGGTTATGAAAAATTTTTTTCACAAACAAAACCAACCCCCTCAAAAGAAGGAAAAAATTTATGGTGCTGAAAAATATATACTGCAATCTAATAGAAATCTCTAACATTCTTAATGGTTTACAGTAACCTTTATTTCTCATTTTCCATAAAGACACTAAGATTTTTTAGAAGTATTTATTTATTACATATACAATGTTTTGCCTGCATGTACATCTGCACACCAGAAGAGGGTGCCAAATCTCATTTTAGATGTTTGTGAACTGCCATGTGGTTGCTGGGAATTGAACTCAGGACCTTTGGAAGAACAGACAGTGCTCTTAACCTCTGAGCCATCTCTCCAGCCCCAGTTTTGTTTTGTTTTCTTTTTTTAAATAGACTTATTTATATACTTTATCTCATATGAATGCATCATTTGCACCTTCAGTGCCCATGGAGGTCAGAGGAGGACATCAGAAGCCTTGAAACTGGAGCTAGGTGTGACTGTAAACCATTATGTGGGTGCTGGGAATCGAACCTGGGTCCCTCTGGAAGAGTAATAAGTGTTCTAAACCAGCCCAGGACCAAGATTCTGATGTCACTCTCCACATAGATAACAGAAGCCAGCAGGTAGGAAGGACCTCCCTTTCACTCTGCCTGTCAATTTAAAGCTTTCTCAAATCTACATTATCTCATCCTTTAGAATTGGTTTCCATCCTATGCTCCAGATTCTACACCTCACGCTATTTCCAAACTTTTTTCCTTAATTAATTAATTCTTTAATGTAGGAGTGCTCTGTCTACTTGTATACCTGCACACCAGAAGAGGGCATCAGATCCCTTTATAGATTGTCATGAGCCACTATGTGTTGCTGGGAATTGAACTGAGGACCTCTGGAAGAGTAGCCAGTGATCTTAACCACTGACCAACCTCACCGGCCCTTCCCAGTTTCTTTTTACTACAGTTAACTCATTTTACTCTCTACTCAACTTTCTTCACCCATATTTAGATATGGGTGTGAAAAAGTACTGAAATGTCTGTTTTAAAATACCTACTGATGGGACTGGGGAGATGGCTCAGAGGTAAAGAGCACTGTCTGCTCTTTCAGAGATCCTGAGTTCAATTCCCAGCAACCACGTGATGCCTCACAACCATCTAGAATGAGATCTGATGCCCTCTTCTGGCATGTAAGGGAACAGGCAGGTAAAAACACTATATACATAATAAACAAATCTTAAAACAAAACAAAAAACATTTATTTTTAGAGCCGTGTGTGGTGGCGCACACCTTTAATCCCAGCACTAGGGAGGCAGAGGCAGGCAGATCGCTGTGAGTTTGAGGCCAGCATGTCTACAAAGTAAGTCCAGGACAGCCAAGGCTAACACGAGAGATCTTGTCTCGAAAAAATAAAATAAAATAAAATAACTACTGACAGGGGCTGGAGAGATGACTCAGGAGATAAGAGAGCTTTCCAGAAAAGCAAAAGACTTGAGTTCAATTCCCCAAAACCCACATAAAAGCCAGGCATGACCTTCATGTCTGTAACTCAAGCAATTGTAGGACATACATGGTATAGCTTATTGGCCAGCAAGACTATGCAAGCGGTGAGCTTTAGGCTCAGTGAGACACTGTCTCAAAAAACTCAGGTGGACAGTTATAGAAGAAGACCAATGTCCTCTTCTGGAACCTGCACACATATAGTATATACCATGTACATACAAAATACACACACACACACACACACACACACACACACACAAAATCTGGGAACAGTAGCTTATGTTTATAATCCCTCAGTACTTGGGAAGCTACGACAGATGGCTCATTGTGAATTGAGGCCAGCCTGTACAACAGACGAAGGTCCCATCTTTAAAATAACACTAAAAAAATTAAGCCCATGCCACTACTGAGGTCTCTTACTGGGAGAGGAGTGTGAGAAGCCACAGAGGTGCCCTGGCACTCGGGTCTGATTAGAACATGCTCACCCTAGGATTTCAGGTGCTGGTGACCCTCAGATTACACTCTGGAAAGGCTCATAGTGTAGTTGCAAGGCCTAGATTCTCAGTCATTTTCTCTCATCAATCTTTTAATAAATGTATTCATTTTGTGGCTTATTCATATGACTTTATGTTTACGATTATGAATGGTATACTACCACATTCCAAATTCCTACCTCTAACTCAAAACTCTCTCCTAAACCCAAGCTCTACATCATCCCCTGAACAGCATACTTGTGGTTACTTACATATCCAAAGTGTGTGAGCTATCTCTCCCGGGCTCATCCCAAATGTAGTCCATGCTCCAACAACAGTCTTACAGAGTGACGCCTGAGAGGTCTCTGTATTTTGTCCTCATCTCCTTCACCCTATGCCCTCTGCTATACACCCAGCCTATCTGTTCTACTCCTCAAATATTGCCCATATCTGTTCACACTGATCTGGCTTTTCTGCTAGTATTAGCACCATTGTTTCTCACCTGGAATTCTCTTACTGCCCTGACTGGTTTCCCAATCCACCTCACACACTCTAATCTACTGCCCACTCAGACAATTTTTCTAAAGTGTGTGTGTGTGTGTGTGTTTTGAATCCCTCTGGAACTAGAGTTACAGGTGGTTGTGAACCACTTAACACAGCTGTTGGGAACCTAACTCAGGATCTCTGGAGCGCTCTGAAGCCTCTTAACTGTTGAGTCATCTCTCCAGCCCCAAAGTCTAATGTCTTTAATACAGCTTAGGAAACTACACAGAGCTCCTGCACACACTCGCTAAGGCTCATCTCACCAGAAGCTGCTGGCAAGCCTCAGGGAATCGCCACTGACTGAACAGCCTCGGCTACACTAGGTCCTCTCACGGCAGTGCTTCTCATCTAAGGAATAACTCAGGCATTAAAGGGCTGCAAGCATGAGTCAACCCCTACAAAAAGAGATGCTTATACCCCTGAAGAGAGGCAGGAAATGGACTGTATAATTTTATTTACATTTGTAAAACTAAAAAATCTTAGATTTTTGAGATACCAAACTCGGGGGAAGAAAACAAGAATGGACAGTCAGGGACAGAGTGAGACTTTTCATCTATACTCCTCCATATACTGCTATCTACACACGTACCTGACAACATATTAGAGCACAGTACAGTCAAACCATTTTCAGATGTTTAAATTAATTTTTTTATTTTTTATTTTATTTTTAAGATTTATTTATTTATTATTATGTATACAGTGCTCTGCCTGCAAGTACACCTGCACACCGGAAGAGGGCATTAGATCACATTACAGATGGTTGTGAACCACCATGTGGTTGCTGGGAATTGAACTCAGGACCTTTGGAAGAACAGGTGGCACTCTTAACCACTGAGCCATCTCTCCAGCCCAAATTAATTTTTTAGAAAAGGTTATTGTCCTAAGCAGCTGCAAAGGTCTTTATGTTTAGCTAGTAGCATTTTCCTATGGGAGCTAATAATCGCATTGATCCCTGAGTGAGCAAATGTTGGGGATGAGCTAGTCAGCCCTGTCGCCCTTGACCGAACTCCCTCCCCACGGGCGTTCTCAACGTCTCTCTTCAATCTGAGCACTCCAAAGCACACACACAACTTGCATCAGCTATTGTCTATTTCATATCCCTCTCATATTACCTAATGAATTTAGTCTTCTCTGTCTTATCACACTGAAAGAATTAAGTCATACAAATTCTCTTATGCTTTTTTTCCTCCCCTTTTTAAGACAGGCACAGTAGTGCACACCTTTAATCCCAGTACTCGGTAAACAGAAAGTTGGCAGATTCAAGCACAGCCTGGTCTACACAGTGAATTCTAAAAGAGCTAGATACATAGTAAGACTGTCTCCCCATACCCCAGAAAAGATTTACTCAGCATGTGTGCATGCGTGCATGCGTGTGTGTGTGTGTGTGTGTGTGTGTGTGTGTGTGTGTGTGTGTGTGTGTGTACACCACCTCTCTGTGTTTGGTGTGCACAGAGGTCAGAAAAGGGCATGGGATCCCCTGGAACTGGAGTTACAGATAGTTGTAAGCCACCACGTGGGTGCTTAGGTATTGAGCCTGTGCCCTCTGCAAGAGTAACAAGTTCTTTAACACTGAGCTGTGGGCCCTTGTCTGCTGGGACATAGGTGAGCATACTCCCCTGCTGATAACGACCCACCAGACCCAAATGTGTTAGAAAGCTAGTTCCTTGCAGACCCTAATCCCCACAAAAGGTGTCAAAAGCTAGCTCTTTGAAGAAAAACATATCAAAGGTGCCCTGAAGACAAGCCCCCCCCCCCAGGTGTCCTGGGAGTGTCTCCAGTACCTTTAGTTTAAAAACCCAGAGGCTGGAAGGTTTGGAGGGGCATTCCCCATTTCTTCTGCCCTCCTCCCCCACTCCCATAGCTCTCTGTTCTTGTCTTTCTTTTGTCATTAAGCTTAGTGAATTGAAATCTAGCTCTTTTACTCTTGACTGTCTTTATTTTAATCAAGTATGGTCTGGCCTTTCACAAGTCAGAGGCTCCCTTCTCCCTCTGGAAGGGACACAGATTTTTATGGTTTCAACCCTGCTGAGCGTGGCTGCCCTGTGCTCCCTCCCTGCCCAGAAGGCCTTCTTTGTGACCAGTTCTCAAGACAGAGCCTTCTTCAGCTAGTCTCCAGAAGGCTGAAGAAAACTCTGTGACCAGATTCTCAGCCCAGCCTCTAGGAGAAAGGAACCCACACTGAGCCATCTATCCAGGCCATACTTACACCTAGTTGTACAATCTGTAAAACCAACCATCACCTAAAACAAACCCCCAAAGAAAAGGAGCTAATGTATTGTGAGTCTATGTTACTAAAGAAATCACCCATGCCAGTTAGCTCCCAACCTTCCTCTTTCAGCTTCTGCCCTTGTCTTACTAAAGTGCCCTGAGCCTCTGTATTATTAAGGTTTTTAATTTGTTCTATTTATTACTACTGTATGTCTGAATGAATGTGAGCACAGGTGTACCATGGCATACATTGTGGAGGCCTGTGAACGTCTAGATTTTCCTGACTCCACATCCTAATTTCACCATAAAAGTGCTGGGATTACAGATGTGCGCCATCACTTCCAGCTTTCCTACGTGGGTTCTAGGGATCAGGTAGGCTGTCAGGCCTGTGTGGCACACACTTTACCCACTAAACTACACTGCCGGCTCTTACCTGATCCTCTTAGAGAGAACAGCTCTATACTGATTTCTATCCACCCATCTACTCTAATCTCAGCACAGGAAAAAGATTGAAGTAAATAATCTGGAATCTCAAAGGATGTGAGCAAATCACAATTAAATATTTGACGGTGTGGTCTTTCCTTTAAAAGAAAATTTTTTTCTTTTTTCTTTCTTTCTTTCTTTTTTTTTTTTTTTTTTTTTTTGAGACAGGGTTTCTCCGTGTAGCATTGGCTGGCCTCGAACTCACAGCGATCCACCTGTCTCTGCCTCCCGAGTGCTGGAATTAAAGGAGTACACCACCACTGCCCAGCAAGAAAAATTATTTTATATATAATAAGTCAATGTTTTTTTCAGGCAAGAAAAACTAGCAACTAAAAAACACATAGTATGAAACTTCCTGGCAAGGTTATGATAAGCACAAGGCTAGAATTGTTTGTTTATACAAAAGACAAACTAGTAGATTTTAAACTAACCAGTTAAAGCCGGGAAGGTGGCACACACCTTTAATCCCAGTACTCGGAAGGCAGAGGTAGGTGGATCTCTGTGAGTTCGAGGCCAGCCTGGACTACAAAGTGAGTTCAGGACAGCCACGACTGTTACACAGAGAAACCCTGTCTCTCCAAACAAACAAATAAATAAAAATAACTAGGTAAGGGGGCTGGAGAGATGGCTCAGAGGTTAAGAGCATGCAGGCACACATCCAGGCAGAATACTGAATAAATTAAAACAAAAAACTAAACTTGAAAAACATGTGACTTAGCAGGGGCGAGGGCTGGCAGTGACACAGCACACACCTTTAATCCTAGCACTCGGGGAGGCAGAGGCAGGCAGATCTTTGTGAGTTGTAGGCCAGCTTGGTCTATAAAGTGAATCCAGGACAGCCTAGGCTACACAGAGAAGCTCTGTCTCAAAAAGCCAAAACAAACAAACAAAAACAAAGCAAAACTTCAATGGTTATCATTACCACTTTCTAATTACCAAGACTTTTAAAACATTCATTTTTTTTTTTAATATTCAAAATTTACATTAAAAATCAAGAAGGGCTACAGAGCTAGCTCGGGGGCATAGGGCTTGCCTAGCATGTAAGAGGCCCTGGGTCCCTCCTCACCACAAAACAAACAAGCAGAGACATAACTGTTAATTTTCTTTGTAAGTTCTAGTCAGACATGACATGTTATCAAGCAAACTATGCAAATCTGAGCATCATCTGACAAGAGTTTGGCCTACAGAGAAATTAGTGCTGAAGGACTCACTAGAGAATCTAACGCATCGCCTAAGCCTGATCCCTGAAAACAAAATAACCGTGTCTTCCTAAGGACCTGCAGCTACAAACCATGCCCAGGTAAGCATGCTTTCTGTGAAGGAGCACGTGACGCAGAGCCAGGCTGCCCACCACTCAGACTGAACACACCGTCAGTCCTCCTATGGCAGCCCCAGACTGGTGATCATGAGGGACTTGGGCAAACGCAGCCCTTACCCTCAGTTGTTAGGCACACATACATATAGAATACATAGTTTTTAAAAATTATACACACTTGACAAGCAGTCACACAAGAAAAACTACAGGAAATTACTTTTCTCATTTTTCTGATATCTTTAACATTTAATGAATCTTTCTCGGAGAAAAAGCAATAGTCTGATTTACTAAAACTTCAGATACAACCTTAAACTAAAATCACCAAATTCTAAAATCAGTTTTAGACTTTAAAAATATTTCACTAAATGTGAATTATTATTTAAAATATTTAGCAAATTAAGTGCATACATTCAGAAATGAAAAATTAAATAGATTGATAGGCACCATTCAAAACAACATTTCAAACTGTTATTAAAGCAAAGCCTTACTTGTCTGGGTTTTTCACTCTGAATGTTGCATTAAGCGCTTTTAACCTGGAGTCTGCCTGGAAAAAATAATTTGTTGACTTAATACAATTATATTTCAGGGTATAAAATTCAAACAGTTTTACTTTTCCTTCAGACTTAAAGTGCTCAAATATGGTTCTCTTTATATCACTTGTTGTAAGCACATTAAACATATTAAAAAGAATAGCTTAGTAATTCCTTCTGAGAACACTACACAGGCACGCTATACATTAGGATGAATATATGGCCTTCAGTGACTCTGAAGCACTGCAAACACCAATGTAATGACATCAGCTCTGTATATGGTGAGTCACAGGATTTTACTTTCTCTAAGCCTTGCCAGAAAAGTAATGATCTGCACGGGTAAGCATGACCCTGCTGCCTTATGAAGATCCTGTGTGTTCTGGGTAGTCTTCAGATGGAATCTAAACAATGGGCCTTCATTTTTCTCGTTATCATAATCAATGTTTCAGAAAAACTAGGAAAATACCTTCATTAAAGCAATGCTATGCTAAATAAAGAGAGCTAGCTGGTATCACATTACTATATAGCTAGTTCCAAGTGTTGAAGACACCTCTTTCCTTTTGGTTTGCTTTGGGTTTTGAGACAGGATCTCCAAGTAGCCCAGAGTGGCTATAACTCCTGACTCTCTCTCTCTCTCTCTCTTTTTTTAAAGATTTATTTATTTATTATATGTGTCTTTGTGCTCTATCTGCATGTACACCTGCATGCCAGAAGAAAGATTCAGCTCACATTGGTTGCTGGGAATTGAACTTGGGACCTCTGGAAGAGAAGAACTGCTGAGCCATTTCTCCAGATGGAACTCCTCACCCTCCCTCACAGAAGGATTACAGGTGTGAGGCAGTGGGTCTGGCTTACCAGATAGCACATCTTCTCAATTTATTTCTAGATAAAGATAAATTTTCTTTAAGAAGAAACAGAGAGGTAAATACTAAGTAAGAATTTCATTGCCAAGAGATGTATACTTAGCATATTTAAATGCTAAATTTCTACTTAAAACTGAGCCAGGCATGGTGATGCACACCTTTAGTCCTAGCACTTGGAAGGCAGAAGCAGGTGGACCTCTGTGACAGCCAAGGCCACACAGTAAAACCTTGTCTCAAACAAAAATAATAATGATGATGACACAACAACAAAAATAGAAAGAAATCTAAGTAACCTTTTTGTCTAAGGCACAGCAATTAGTGCTCATCAAAAATAGTTTAATTATAAATCAATTTCAGAATGTAGTTTGAGCCTCGCACGGTGGCGCACACCTTTAATCCCAGCACTTGGGAGGCAGAGGTAGGCGGGTCTCTGTAAATTCCAGGCCAGCCTTGTCTACAAAAGTGAGTCCAGGACAGCCAAGGCTAAAAATGGAAGCCCTGTCTCAAAAAACCGAAAAAGAAAAGAAGAAAAAACAAAACAGAATGTAGCTTGAAAATTTAAAAAAATCTCCATCCTCCACTTATGTGGTGGCGCACACCTGTAATCTCAACACTCAGAGAGGCAGGTCTCTGTGAGTTCGAGGCCAGCGAGTCCATGACAGCAAAGGCTACACAGAAAAACCCCTTCTCAAATAAAACAAAAAACAAAGCAAAACAAAACCAAAGGACTTCCCAGAATACCTGACTAAGAAAATATTAAAAAAACAAAAGAACGACAATCCACAGACTCAACTCCTACCACCCCCAGAGCCCAGGGATCTGCACAGCTAATGAATACTGAAAAGCTTAAAGACTTACTCCTTTCATTTTACGTGTATGAGTGTTTTGTCTGTCTGTGTGTATGTGTGCCACACACATGCCTGGTGCTGAGGTCAATAGAAGACTAGAAGTGGAGTTACAGTTGGTTTGCGAGCATCCATGTGGGAGCTGGGAAAAGAACCCAGGCCCTCTGTAGAAGTATTATGTAAAGGCACTGTATGACTGCCTTTTGTTCTGTGACTACAAAACTCACGCACCCTCCACAACACATCATACTAGGCAGCCCAATTCTGTGTTCCCACGCCATATTTGCTCACGTTTGGCTTAGAATACTTTTGTGTTTTGTGTTGTTAGCCACTATGCCTGGCTGACATCCATCTTAAAGTAACTCCAGAAAAATAAACCCTGCTGTCTCACTAACAATGATCACAGTTTATTCCTTTTATGCTACTTATCACTATTCAATTTATTTTTATTTAAACAATTTACCATCTCCGCCCTCTCCCAGCCCCCTGCCAGACAAGGTTTCTCTATGTAGCCTTGGCTGTCCGGGAACTCATTCTATAGACCAGGCTGGCTTCAAACTCACAGAGATGTACTGGCCTCTGCCTCCCTGAGTGATTTAACATCTCTCTCTCTCTCTCTCTCTCTCTCTCTCTTTGACACACGGTTTCTCTGTGTAGCCTTGGCTGTCCTGGACTCGCTTTGTAGACCAGGTCGGCCTTGAACTCACAGAGATTCCACCTGCCTCTGCCTCCCGAGTGCTGGGATTAAAGGTGTGTGCCACCACGCCCGGCTCCGATTTACCAACTCTTAACACCACATTACACACACCTTTAGAACATGCCGGCTACCAAGAAGAGACTTGATACCCTGTGAGCATAAATACAGGGGGAGGAGGTCCTTTCAGTTATAGTCACAGGGGAGGGGAGTAAAGGGAAAATGGGAAGGAAGGAAGGAATTAGAGGATACAAGGGATCGGATAACATTGAGGTGTAATATGAACAAATTAATAAAATATATTAATAATAAAAAAAAAGGAACATGCCAGCACAGCACTTAGAGGAGTGAGTACCTCACATACTGCAGGTACCCACAATGTGGAATCTCAGAGACTAACAGGGGGCCTAAGCTTTGTCTCTGACATTGCTTGTTCCAAGTAAGAGGAAAAGTCCAGATTCTTCTGAGTCGGCTTCTGTTCATTTAGACTAGGGCACACACAGCAGTGAGTACTCTCATAAAGGTAACTGAATGCCTGCACTGCACTAGCTTATTGTTCATTACTCTAGAGACAAGCCCTCTGCTTTCCTTTCACTGAATTACATGCCACGAGGATTTATATAGACTCCAAACACCAAGTGAGGCTTGATGAGGAACACTTTATTTCTAAAATTATAGTAGTAAGCCATGTTAGGTCTATTTGAACACTGCAGAACTCAATGCTGCCTAATTATATCTTTCAGTGATGAGAGGATCTATAACTGCTAGATATACGAACTTCATCTAAGTTAAATGTGACCCTATTGTGTATGTATGTGTGTGCACACCTATCTGTGTTTATACCCGGTATCATATATGAATGCATGTGGGCATATATATATATATATATATATGCACTGTGAAGCTGTTCAAAAAGATCCCATTTCCAGCCACGGTGGCCCATTCCTTTAATCCCAGCACTTGGGAGGCAGATGGATCTCTTGAATTCAAGGCCAGACTGATCCACAAGGTGAGTCCAGGACAGCCAGGGCTACACAGAGAAACCCTGTCTCAAAAACAAAACAACAGGGGCTGGAGAGATGGCTCAGTAGTTAAGAGCACTGGCTGCTCTTGCAGAGGCGCTGAGTTCAATTCCCAGCACCACATGGTGGCTCACAGGCATCTGTAATGAGATCTGGCGCCCCCTTGTGGTGAGCATGAACACAGTGTGCTCATATACTCATATAAACAAATCTCTAAGAAAAAAGAAACAAACAAACAAAAACGAACAATGACAAAATAAAAAAAGAAGGAAAGGCATGAAACAAAAAGTATTCATAGCAAAATAAAAGGTGGGTGTAGTAGCACACGCCTTTAATCCCAGCACTCAGGAGGCAGAGGCAGGCGGATCGCTGTGAGTTCCAGGCCAACCTGGTCTACAAAGTGAGTCTGTAACAGCCAAGGCTACACAGAGAAACCTTGTCTCAAAAACCTAAACAAACAAAATAAACAACTCAAAATATATGTAGTCCTGAAATATCTCCTACTTCTTTCAGTATGTAGCTTATTATTATTATTATTATTATTATGAATTCTATGTATTGTATTAAATATTACCTCTCAAATACTCTTAAAAATTAAGACTCAAGTTTTTAACCATAAGGCTATGCAAATACCTAAGTATTTTAAAAGCCACCTGGTCATCTGATTTAAAGGACCCTGTAAACAACACATTCTATATTGGGTTCTCTGTTTTTTGGAGACAGAGCTTCTCTGTGTAGCCTTGGCTGTTCTGGACTCGCTTTGTAAACCAGGTTGGTCTCGAACTCACAAAGATTCGTTTGCTATGCCTCCTGAGTGCTGGATTAAAGGCGTGCACCACAGCACCCAGCTTGGGTGCTTTCTTAATGTCACCAAACTTGGAACAAAAACTAAGTACTAAGGACAGATAGAGAAGTAAAGTGACTAATGACTAAACCAGTGATTAAAAATCTTATTATTTATAGAAAATTCACCCAAATAACTTGATTTTAATCTTGTATTTCTTTACTTGTAATATATCTTATAATATTTCTCAAAAAACTTCCAAAATATGAATATTTTTTAAAGTTTCAAATTATTTCTAATCCATCCGTAAACTAAACTTACATTTCCTATAAGCACCAGCAAGTGCTGAATTAATGATCAAAAAATTGGTAAATCAAGCCAGGCGGTGGTGGCGCACGCCTTTAATGCCAGCACTCAGGAGGCAGAGGCAGGTGGATCGCTGTGAGTTTGAAGCCAGCCTGGTCTACACAGTGAGTCCAGCCAAGGCTACACAGAGAAACCCTGTCTCAAAAAACAAAACAAAACAAAAACAAATTGGCAATTCAGAGGCAGGTGGATTGCTGTGAGTTCCAAGCCAGCCTGGTCAACAAAGTGAGTCTAGGACAGCCAAGGTTACACAGAGAAACCGTGTCGCAAAAAACCAAAAACACACACACAAAAAGAAAGTAATTGGTAACTGCCAATAACATGCTCAGCTATTAAGAGTCGGCTCAGGACAGAATCAGATACTCGGCTACACTTCCTGCTTACTCTGTGCTGAATTTTAAATTCCTACATGCCAACGCATGACGTTCCAGGTGTTATTTTTTGTTTGGTTGGTTTGTTTTTTGAAATGAGTCTCAGGTAGCCTAGGATATCTTCAAACCTGCTACACAGCTCAGTATGACCGTCAGCTTCTGATCTTCCTGTCTGTACCTCCCAAGGGTATACAGTAGTTCCCACCAAGCCTGCCCCGAGGTGTTTTTAAATTGCTGAACACCATTTCGTCTTTCCAGCCTAGGTATACTATATATCATTTACCATTTTTTTTTTTTTTTTGGTAAGTTTTTCAAGACAGGGTCTCACTAGGTAGCCCTGGCTGTCTTGGAATTTACTATGCACAGCAGGCTAGCCTCAAACTCAAGAGATTCTCCTGCCCCTGCCTCCCATGCTGGGATTAAAGGTGTGCGCCATGCCCCTGGCTATCACTTACTATCTTACATTAGGTACAGGCTCGGCATCTCTCATGTGAAATGCTTGGACCTTCACAATGTCTTCAGACTTTGCCGGTTGAGTATCCCTTTATGTAAAATCTGAAATATAAAATACTCCTAAACCTAAAACTGAATAATACCATTAAAATCTTTTAAACTTTAAAACTTTTAGTATTTCAGAGCCTTTCAATTTCAAATTTTCAACTTAGAAATATTAAACCTGTACTTTATAAACTTAGGTTATTTTTGTCTACCCCACACATGATTTACACCACAGAAACCCCTTTAAGTCCATATAAGCTGTGCTAGCTGTCCAAACGCCAAGGTAACGACCCTGAGCCCACATCACTAACGGAGGCCATTTCACAATGGCTCTTCCTTCACTCCTTTAGCCTACTGCTGTGGGAGAAGCCAAGCATGGCCTTCCAAAGTGTCTCTTGTCTCACAGATGCAACAAATGTGGGAACCAGAAAACAAGTGGTCAGATAGAATTAAAGAAATTAAAGTGGCCGGGCATGGTGGTGCACGCCTGTAATCCCAGCACTCGGGAGGCAGAGGCAGGTGGATCTCAGTGAGTTTGAGGCCAGCCTGGTCTACACAGTGAGTCCAAGACAGCTGGAGCTACACGGAGAAACCCTGTCTCAAAAAACCAATAAATAAATAAATAAATAAATAAATAAATAAATAAAGTGTAGACATACTAGTATGTATACTGTAAGCATATTCTACAGACTGAATTTAAATTACTGATTTAAAATATTTTCTCGTAGAATTAAGGAATGCCTGTTATAGTCCAACTAGCACTAAAATTACACAAATCAAAAGTGAACTGGATGCTTCTTTGAAAGCCCTGCCAATGATATCAGTTGCAAAGCTGATCCCCACCATTCGCAGGGGCCGCGGAGACTTAACTCACATGGATATCCTTACCTTCAGCTGAAATCCAGTCTCATTCACAGTCTCCTTCCAGTTACCTTCCTAAAAAACCAAAGCCAGTTTTAGAGATCATTACTGCTGAGCCAAACAAGCAATGCCAAATGTTCCACATTAAATAAACAAGAGTATCTACCATTCTGTTCTTAATTCAAGATACGGGAGGGGTTAAAGCCGCTCTCTTTACTTCAAATCTAAACTACAATACAGACGCCAAAAGGCTGAACAAACATGTATATCTCTATCTCCAAGGCTTTAGATACCTGGCCTCCTAACTGAAGATTAATTTACAGTTTTCATTTAGGCAATTCTAACATATATGAAGTCTGGGCAGATGGCCAGTAGTTAAAGAGACCTAAGTTTAGTTCCCAGAACTCACACTGTGGCTCCAACTATATGTAATTCCAGTTCCTGGGGTCCCAACCCTGGTTCTGACCTCCACGGGCTCCTACACCCATGCTGTACATATACATGCAGTCAGACACACACAAAATTAAATAAATAATTATTTTTTTACAAGCTTAGCTATGGGGCTGGTAAGATGGCTCAGTATTTAGTAGGTAAAGCATTTGCCAGGTAAGCCTGACAACCTAAGTTCAATTCCCAGAACCCAATGTAAGGGTGGAAGGAGAGACCAACTCTACAAAACTGTCCTCTGACCTTCACATGTGTGCCATGACACATGTACCATGACATGTGTGCCCCTTCCCTATACCACTGTGAACACACACACACACACACACACACACACACACACAAATTAAATTAAATTTAAAAAAAAATCTGGTTGGACAGTGCTGGCACAGACCCTTAATCCCAGCACTCCAGAGGCAGAGGCGGGCCAGCCTAGTCTACAGTTAGCTCCAGAACAGCTAGGGCTATTACACAGAGAAATCTTTTCTCAAAAAAATAATTAATTAAAAATAAAGGGGCTGGAGAGATGGCTCAGAGGTTAAGAGCACTGGCTGTTCTTCCAAAGGTCCTGAGTTCAATTCCCAGCAACCACATGGTGGCTCACAACCATCTTTAATGAGATCTGGTGCCCTCTTCTGGCATACAGACACACATGGGGGCAGAGTACTGTATAAATAAAATAAAATCTTTAAAAAATAATAATAATTAAAAATAAAAAATCTTAGCTAGTGACAGAATCTAATAGCCCAAAATTTAAACTAAACCAAATGCAATAAACTGCCTATCAAAAGCTGATTCAAAAGAGCCTCAAGAACCAGCATTCTAGTCGGGGTTATGCAGAGAAGCCTTGTCTTGGGGAAAAATAAATAAAAACAACAAAAAAACAAAACAAAACAGCCCAGCATTCTATAACTTTTTAAAAGCCTAACTCTAATGAATAATGTTAAAAGACTACTTAAAAGAAAAATACCTGTGTTAAAAACAAATAGAAGATTTTGTCTCTACAAAGGACAGGATGTGAAGCGACCCTCAAGAGAAAGTTTTCTAAGCCTATCCGTCGTCTCTCCACAAAGTCTGGATCCATGTTGTCAGCAGAGAGTTTATGCCACACGAACTCTGCCTGGGTAAACAAAGCAAACATTAGGAACAGGCTCAACCACAGGTAAGTATAGCTCTTACCCTCTGTCTTAGCTAGGATTAGCAGTAGCTGTGATGAAACTCCATGACCAAAGCACTTGGGGAGGAGAGGGTTTATTTGGCTTACACTTCTAAAACACTGTTCATCATCAAAGGAAGTCAGGACAGGAAATCAAACAGGATGGAAATCTGGAGACAGCAGCTGATAAAGAGGCCACAGAGGGGTGGCTGCTTACTGGCTTGCTCCTCGTTGGCTTGCTCAGCCTGCTTTCTTATAGAACCCAGTACCAGCAGCCCAGGGGTGGCACCGACCACACCTCAATCCGCATCAATCACTGATTAAGAAAATGTCCCACAGGCTTGTGTGCTTACAGCTTGATCTTCGAGAAACATTTTCTCAAATGAGGTTCCCTCCTCTCAGATTACTCTAGTGTGGAAGAATGTCTTGAGTGGATGTAGCAGATGTCAATAAAGCGCTGTTTAGCCAATCAGCTGGGCAGGACACGAAGTGGAAGGCAGGGCTTCCAGGAGGAGGAGGGGCTGGGAGTTGACAGGGAAATCAGTTGACAGAGGGAGTTGGTGGAGAGAAGCTGTCCAAGGACCATCAGATTGGCAAGTGCTTGAGATAGTAAGTTATGAGGATTAGTTTACTAGTACATTAGTAGCAGTTTAGATTCTGCCCAGCGTAGTGCTTGCAGCTTTGAATTACCTTTCAGTCTCTTGTAACAGTTATTGGCTTCCTAAGCTGTACAGATATATTAACTGCAACACTCTAGCTTTGTGTCAAATTGATATAAAACTAGCCAGCACATCCTCATAAAAGAAACTCTTCTTTACAACAGAAGGAGAAAACCACAACTGAACAAAATGCAGAGAACAAGTGACCCTGTGGTGCCTAAGACTCAGGAACTTCTAAAAGAGCCAGAGGAACAGAAAGCCTGCTTTGAGACTGCATTTCCTGGGAATGACAGGGAAGCTACATCTATGAACCTGACTGCCTAATCAAGACCTACACAAGGACAGCACTAATACACAGGCTGGCATGGAAAGGGGAAATCTTTTCTTTTGTTGTTGTTGTTGTTTTTGTTTTTGTTTTTCGAGACAGGGTTTCTCTGTGTAGCCTTGGCTGTCCTGAACTCGCTTCGTAGACCAGGCTGGCCTCAAACTCACGGTGATCCGCCTGCCTCTGCCTCCCTAGTGCTGGGATTAAAGGCGTGGGCCACCATGCCCAGCGGAAAGGGGAAATCTTACTGGGTCTCAACCCTAAACAAAGAACTGAGGGCAACTAAGGACTGCTAACGTGGGAGTAATAAGTCTTTCCCAGGAAGAGCCTAATTGGTTATCCAGTACCAAATGGTCAGTCTTGAACTCGTACACATATAAGCAACAGCATACAGACTGGGCACGCTGTATCTACATATCCATATGACAGAGACAGGGGAATCTGAGTTCGAGGCCAGCCTGATCTACAAAGTGAGTTCCAGGACAACCAAGGCTACACAAAGAAACCCTGTCTTGAAAAACAAAAAAGAAAGAAAGGAAGGGAGGAAGGTAGGTCACAAATAAATGAATGGGTTCGATTCCAGGCACTTCTCAACTTCTCCTGCTATGTCTTACCCGCTTTTCTGGAAGAGGCGGCACAACAACATGCGGGTAGTACACTAAAAGGTAGTTCCTCAACAGCTCGAACTCGCTGTACCGCCTCCACAGTGAGTCTGTGAGGACACTCTGCCCATCAGCATGTTCAACCGACCTGAAACGGAAATCAGAGCACTTCGATTATTTAAGGACAGAGCACGTAGTACAGCCACACAATGGAGAACTTTTCATGTTCTCCTAAGCCTTACAACCCAGGGAACCAGGGTAGGGAAGCAGCTGTGCCTCGGGTCTGGATATGACTAAATCAGGTGGATCCGAGTACGAGGAGACATCCACAAGAGCAAACTAGAAAACGCACAACTTGTGCCTCTTTTTTCCTTTAAAGAGCTGGCAGGCACTGGGTGTGGTGGCACACGCCTTTAATCCCAGCACTCAGGAGGCAGAGGCAGGGGGATCAATGTGAGTTTGAGGCCAGCCTGGTCTAAAAAATGAGTCCAGGACAGCCAGGGCTACACAGGGAAACCGTGTCGGGAATGCAGCTTTTTGTTAAGATGGCTCTCACTATGTGGTTCTGACCAGCCTGGAACTCAAGAGATCCACCTGCTTCAGCCTCCTAAGGGCAAAGATAAAAGAGTGTCCCACGCTGCCTAGCAGCAGAAACATCTGAAAGATTATCAAGATCTCTTTATTTTCCAATTATTCACTTGACAACTTATTTACACAATGTCACAATGTGACAAAATGACACAATGTTGTCACAGAACACAGTGACAGAGAAGCAAAACTAGTCGTGGCATGGTCATTTGAGAAGTGTTTCTAATTAACAGCGTAGCAGCTGCTCATCTATCTGTCTGGTTTTTTAGATGCTTCTTCCTTGCTGGCCTAGCTGGCCTCATACTCCTAAATTCAAGCGATTCTTCTGTACAGGCTGGCAGTATATGAGGTTAGTGAGAGAGAAAAGAGCTTTAGCCTCCTGACTAATTAGATTTACACTACTGTTCTTTTGTTTTTCAAGACAGGGTTTCTCTGTGTAGCCCTGGCTGTCCTGGAACTCTATAGACCAGGCTGGCCAAGAACTCACAGAAATCCACCTGCTTCTGCCTCCTGAGTGCTGGGATTAAAGGTGTGTGCCACCACCACCCAGCTACCACTCTCCTTTTTAAAAAAATTTTATTATTATTAAGTATGTGTGTCTTTATGTGGATATGACATATGAGTGTAGGTGTAATCAGAGGCCAGATGGAGTTACACATGCCTGATGCAGGTGCTGATAACTGAACTCTAGGTCCTCCGCAAGAGCAGTGTATGTTCGTAACCATTAAGCCATCTCTCTAGGCCCTACACTACTGGTCTTAGCAATCATTGCTTGTTTTCATTATTTTTGTTTTGTTTTGTTGTTTTTTTCAAAACACAGTTTCTCTGTGGAGCCTTGGCTGTCCTGAACTTGCTCTGTAGACCAGGTTGTACTCAAACTCACAGAGATCCACCTGTTTCTGCCTCCTGAGTGCTGAGATTATAGGCCTGTGCCATGGCAACTGGCTCATTATTATTATTCTGAGACAAGGTTTTACTATATAACCCAGGCTGTTCTTAGTATTACAAGAATACACTCCCATGTCCTGCATGTAAATAGATACATGTGTGTCTATACATACATGCATATACATACACACATCACACACACACACGGCTGGGCATGGTGGCACAGATGCAAACACAGATCTCTGTGAGTTCCAGGCCAGCCTGGTATACACAGTGAGTTCCAAGACAGCCAGGGTTACATAAAGACCCTGCCTCAAAAACAATAAATAAATAAAACAAATATATTAAGCTTATCACTAATCCTATTCATTACATATTACTAAAACACACAAATAGCTCGCATGGTAGAAACTCAGGAATATTATTAGATCATAGTCCAGTTTGGAGAAACATTAGTTACCTACATTCAAAAACTACTTCAGTTCAGATTTCCAACTTCTGCATGAAACATTCAATCTTATCCTAATTTGCAAGCAAATGTTATCACTGGTCTTGTCTTCCAAATGAGAAGACTTTAATAACAGCATTATTGCTTCCCAAGACACTAAAAGACAGATCTCATACTTTTATCTTGAAACAACGTCCTATCCCAAGAACACACACGCAAGCCTCTGAAGGAACTGAGTTATTCAACCTCACTCTACTGAACTGTTAGCACAGGCAACTGCTACCAGAAAACCCTTTCCAACTAAAGTGAAGCTTGTCCCTGCAACCCACCGTGTCTCAATGAGGTAAGCAGTGTACGTTTCTTGCATGTTCACAGCGTTTCTTCCAGTTCTCTTCTCTGCTTCTGAAACACTGATTTCTATTTTCTTCAACCAAAAATTATTTCCTGTCATCTGGACAAAATAAATGGAACAATAAAAGCCCTTTAAGATGGTGCTGATAAATGAAGACAATAGGGGGATAAATATGAACAAAGGACACTATATTCATGTACAATAATGTAACAAAACACATTATTTTGTACAATTAATATGATAGTGAAAATGGCATTGGAAAACCCATACCCACACTAATAGAACCCAGTACTGGTAAATACTTCAAGATGGTTTGTAGGCCGGGACGACAGCTCAACAAGTCGTTAGGCTATATTACAAGCAGGATCCTTGGAAGATTATCTGGTGGATTATCAAGTACAAATACCTGCTAACTCATCTAGACAATAAATGCACAGATTCAGTCTACAGCAAATATTTGCAGAGGTTGGAAATTTAGCTCAGTGGTGGAACCCTTGTCTAGCAAGCACAGGACCTTGGGTTCCACCTGGTCTTAGGGTTACTATTGCTGCAATGAAACACCTTGACAGAAAGCATGTTGAGGAGGAAAACGTTTATTCTGCTTACACTTCCATATATCACAGCTCATCATCAAAGATGGTTAGGAACTCAAACAGGGCAGAAACATGGAGGCAGGTGCTAACGCAGAGACCATAGAGGACTGCTGCTTACTGGCTTACTCAGCCAGCTTTCTTATAGAACCCAGGAGCACCAGATCAGGAATGACACCACCCACCATAGGCTGGGCTCTCCCACATCAATCACTAAGAAAATGCCCTACAGGTTTGCCTATAGCCCAATCCTCTGATGGCATTTTCTCAACTGAGGCTCCTTTCCCCTGAGATGACTCTAGCTTACTTCAAGTTGACATCAAAACTGTAGCCACATATCCTCAACTAGAAAAAAAAATTACAAAAAAACAAAAAATCTTCACAAACTGCCAGGCAGTGGTGATGCAGGCCTTTAATACCAACATTCACGAGGCAGAGAGGTAGGTGGATCTCTGATTTCCAGGACAGCCAGGGCTACACAGAAACACCTTGGCTCAAATGGATAAATGAATGAATAAAAACTTTTTTAAAAAATCACCATCAAGGCCGGGTGTGGTAGTGCACACCTTTAACCCCAGCGCTCGGGAGGCAGAGGCAGGCGGATCGCTGTGAGTTCGAGGCCAGCCTGGTCTAAATAAGTGAGTCCAGGACAGCCAAGGCTACACAGAGAAACCCTTTCTCAAGAGAATAACATGGAGGGTGGGGGGATAACACACACTCACGTGTAGGCACAGGGCACCTGATGGTCTCCTTTGTTTCTGTGTACTTGGGGGCAAACTTACTCTCACACCTAAGTACACACACACAATCCCTCCCCTTAAAAAAAAAAAAAAAAAAAGCAGACTCCCTGGAAAGGCAGCAGGAAGAGGGTATATATTAGGAAAAAACCATAAGGATACATACATGTAAAAATGCCATAATGAGGCCGGGCATGGTGGCACACATTTAATCCCAGCAGTTAGGAGGTAGAAGCAGGAGGATCTCTGTGAGTTCAAGGCTAGCCTGGTCTACAGAGCTGAATTCCAGGACAGTCAGGTTCACACAGAGAAACCTTGCCTCAAAAAAAACAAAAACAAAAACAAAAAAGCTATAATGAAACTCATTATTTTGTGCACTTAACTGTAAAATTAATACATAAAAAGAGATTTGAAAAAATAAAAGGACCAGTTTTCTTTCTTCCTACTAGAACTGCCAAGTCTGTATCAAAACCAAGACAGCAACCACTGGTGGTTGACAAGCTGTACACATGGGAAGTGTACCACTAAGGAAGGGGCTTGAAGATGCACAAACAAAACAGGAAGTAGAATTATGTGGAACTGCTGTGCTGTAAACCTTTCACCCCTGCTCAAAATTCAGGTGTGTGGTTGGGGGTTAGGGGAGTGACTAGGGAGACGGCTCAGAGGTTAAGAGCACTTGCTGCTCTTCCAAGGGTTTTGGTTTTTTGAGACAGGGTTTCTCTGTGTAGCCCTGGCTGTCCTGGACTCACTCTGTAGACAAGGCTGGTCTCGAACTCACAGTGATCCGCCTGCCTCTGCCTCCCGAGTGCTGGGATTATAGATGTGCACCACCATCGCCTGGCTTTAAGATTTTTATTTTACATGGACATGTGAGTGCCTGTATGTATATGCACCACGAGGAGTTTGGCCATGCTGCAGAGTGTATAGGCAACACAAACTGGACTTTTTCTTTTCTTCTTCTTCTTCTTCTTCTTTTTTTTTTTTTTGGAGGAGAGGCAGACCTGGGAGGACTAGCAAGTAAGTATGCACAGGGTTCATAATGTGAAATTTCAAATAAGGATATTATGGAGGATGAAAAGCTACACAGGCTGTGGTGATGACTAGTCACACGACAGGAGGCTCTTTATGGTTGCAGGTCAGTGAGAGACACTGCCTCAAACAGGGTAGACAATGACTCAGGAAGACACATGTCAACCTCTGGCACCCACAGAAGTCCACATACACACAAACACACACAAAAGCAAGTGTTACACAGAGAAAATTAACTTTATATATGACAGTACCAAAAATGGAGTCAGTGATGAAGTATAGAAGATACACTTATGATGTATCATAGATGAAGCACTCCCAGGAAAAGTGTAGAAAGTGGTATATATGTATATACACAAGAGAAAATAAGAGAGACAGCAAGAAGCCCTTCAGCCAAAGGGAGGCTCAAGAAATTACCTACGACAGCCAGTGAGCAGCAGGACGGGGAAGGCCACAGCGGCTGAGACGGCTACACAGCTCTTGGCCTACAGCCAAGCTTTTTATTTACCACCATCTGCTCCATGAAAGCTCTGAATTTTGTTAGCACATACTATACTGATAAAACAAATTACCTTTTTAGCCCAAAAGATAATGCATTTATCATAATTTTAGCTTGCCATGCTATCCAATAATAATAAGCACAAAATGTAAAAAGCATTAAGTTTAAGAATAATAAAGCTGCCAGGAGGTGATAGCAGCACACGCCTTTAAACACTGAGGAAAGAGAGAGGTAGATCTCTGAGTTCCAGGCTAGCTTGGTCTACAGAGTGAGTTCTAGGACAACCAGGGCTACACAGAGAAACTCTGTCCTAAAAAATAAATAATAATAAAACCAAAAGAATGTATATAGGCATTTGACAACAATACCAGCAGGGCTGGTAGATGTATACCATATTCCTTATGCTGACCCTATTATCATAAAACAGTAACAATATTTAATATAACCAATACCTGTAATTGTTAAGAGCACCTTAGCACTCAGGAGGCAAAAACAGATCGATCTCTCAGTTCCAGGCTAGCCTGGTCTACAGAGTGAGTTCCAGGACATCCAGGGCTACACAAAGAAACCCCAAAAGGGGGAGGGGGAAGAAAGGGAGAGAGGAAAGGGAGGAGGAGGGAGAGGGGAAGAGAAAGAAAGCACACAGATTTCAATGTGGCTTGATCGCTGGCTAATGAGAACAGGGCTACTATTTAAATTGCACACAGAACATTGTAGAAAAACATTAAAAAAAAAAAAAAAAGCTCCAAGCCACCAAGATTACTAAAATGTATAAAGACACCTTAGAATAGAAACATGAAAAGAAACAAACTAGTGAAACCAAAACATTCAGAGTAGAAACACTGGGTTAGGAGAAATCAAATCAGTAAAGGAATGGCATAGCTGAGAAACTCCTAAAATCACAAGGGATGTTTTTAAAAAGTAAGAAAGAAGCCAGGTGTGGTAGCGCAAACCTTTAATCCCAACACTTGAAGCAGAGGCAGGTGGATGTCTAGCTGGCCTGGTCTACCCATCAAGTTCCAGGTCATCTGGATGTAATACAGTAAAACTCTGTAGCAAAGAAAATAAAAAGGTAAAAACAATGAAAGATGATTTTCAAAAGAGAAAATCAAGAGTGGCTGAAGAGACAGATGGTCCAATGTTTAAGAGCACTCTTAGCCGGGCGGTGGTGGTGTATGCCTTTAATCCCAGCATTCGGGAGGCAGAGGCAGGTGGATCAATGTGAGTTCGAGGCCATCCTGGTCTACAAAGTGAGTCCAGGACAGCCAGGGCTACACAGAGAAACCCTGTCTGGGGGTAAAAAAAAAAAAGCACTCTTCCAAAAGACTGGATGTAATTCCCAGCACCTACATGGTAGCTCACGACTGTCTAACTCCAGTTCCGAGGAGATTCAGCATTCTCTTCTTGCCTACAAGGGCACATACATGGTGCACAGACATACATGCAGGTAAAATGCCCATACACATAAAATAAAATAAAAATTTCAAACGGAAAATTAAGAACCAGCCTTAAATATGTAAGAGCTTGGAAAAGAAAGAAGTATAGAGAACAGACGCCATAATTATCAGTGCAGTTAAAAAAAAACTTTCCTGGATTGAATAAAAACCTCAAAAGCTTCAAACTGAATAGCTTATGGCCCATGCATAATAAATTTGGAAATTTAAACAATTCAGCGTAAGGAAAAAACCACTCTAACAAGACTCAAGTAACAAAGAAAGAAAGCCCCTACAAAATAATGAAGACCAGATTTGCCTTAGCATCACAGTAAACCCCAGATATTAACAGGACATCAGACACAGCATGCTTACAATATTCAGAAAATATTAATGCATTTTTCCTTCTAAAGTAGAATATTTTGAAGAAATTGATAAACTGTTCTTAAACTCCATATAAAATACAGAAGACTTAGAGCAATGATAACTGTATTTTGATAAACAGGACCTATTTCATGCTGTTTCTGAAGGCAGTGTAGAACTGGGGTAAGGACAGACACACAGGCAGAAATAAACCCTGTATCTAAGGTAAACTGATTTCAGTTAAGTACAGACAAAATATCAACAGGGAGAGGAGGGGTTGGAGCTTTTCCTTACATCATGAACAGAAAGATAAGTTAAAATGGATCATGTACACATACCTAAAAACTAAGACTGAAATTTCCAAAAAATATATATACAATGAAACCTTTGTGATCTTGGGTAAGAAGAAATTTCTTAGATACAAACTCAAAAGCACAATCAAGGACCAGGTGTGGTGGCCCGCGCCTTCAATCCCAGCACTTAGGAGGCAGAGATGAAGCAGATGGAACTCTTGAGTATGAGGCCAGCCTGGTCTACATAGTAGACTCAGCCAGCCAAGGCTGCACAGTGAGACCCTAAACAAACAAAAACAAAACCCACACAATACAGGGAGGGGAAAGAGTGAGATTAAAATCTTCTATTCTTCACAAGACAACACTAAGAAAAAGGAATGACAGTATCTCTTGGAACTGGGACAGATAATAACTGTAAATTGTAACTAGAATGCAGAAGAACACTTAGGACTCAATAATACCCTATTAAAAACAGGAACAAGAGGCTGGATATGGTAGCACATGTCTGCACTCCTAGCACCCAGGAGTCAGAGGCAAGACCATGAGCTTGAGGCAGGTGGATCGCTGTGAGTTCGAGCCCAGCCTGGTCTACAAAGTGAGTCCAGGACAGCCAAGGCTACACAGAGAAACCCTGTCTCAAAAAAACAAAATCTAAAACTAAACAGCTAAAAATCAACAGTGTATTTATAATAAAAAGACAAAGCCATGTGCTGATGAGCCTTAGAAGAATGGATGTGGTAGTTTGAATAAAAACTGCCCGTAGAGGCTATGTATGCTGGCCCCCAATGGATGGAACTGGTCCCGTAGAGGCTATGTATGCTGGCCCCCAATGGATGGAACTGGTCCCGTAGAGGCTATGTATGCTGGCCCCCAATGGATGGAATTGATTGGGAAGAACTAGGTGTGGTCTTGTTGCCCATAATGATCATGACTCATTCTTTGAAACTATAAACCCCAATAAACTCGCTCATCTATAAACTGTTCTTTTAGTTAGGGTTACCATTGCTGTGATAAAACATCATGAACAAATCAAGTTGGGAAGAGTTTATTTTATTTGGCTTACCCTTCCACATCCATAGTCCATCACTGAAGAAAATTAGAACAAGGACTCACACAAGGCAGGAACCTGGAGGCAGGAGCTGATGCAGAGGCCATGGAAGGATGCTGCTTCCTGGCTTGCTCCTCATGGCTTGGTCAGCCTGCTTTTTTTTGTCGTTTGTTTTTTATTTTTCAAGGCAGGGTTTCTCTGTGTAACAGCCTTGGCTGACCTGGACTCTCTTTGTAAACCAGGCTAGTACTGAACTCAAAAAGGTCTGCCTGCCTCTGCTTCCCGACTGCTGGGATTAAAGGCATGTGCCACCATGCCTGGCTCAGCCTGCCTTCTTACAGAAACCCAGGACCAGTAGCCTAGCCTGTGGCCTCAACCATAATGGGCTGAGCCCTCCCACATTAATCACTGATTAAGAAAAAGACCTATCAGGGCTGGAGAGATGGCTCAAAGGTTAAGAGCACTGCCTCCTCTTCCAAAGGTCCTGAGTTCAATCCCCAGCAACCACATGGTGGTTTACAACCATCTAGAATGAGATCTAGTGCCCTCTTCTGGTGTACATGCTGACAAAACACTGTGTATCTATGATAAATAAATCTTTAAAAAAAAAAAAGAAAAAGACCTATCTGCACGGGCACCTAGCAGTGCAAGTCTTTAATCCTAGCACTTTGGAGGCAGAAGCAGGCAGCTCTCTGTGAGTTCAAGGCCAGTCTGATCTACAAAGTGAGTTCCAGGATTTCCAGGGCTGTTACACAGAGAAACCCTGTCTCAAATAAACAAACAAACAAACAAACAAACAAATAAATAAGGGGCTGTAGAGATAGCTTAGAGGTTAAGGGTACTGACTGCTTCTCCAGAGGTCCTGTGTTCAATTCCCAGCAACCACATGGTGGCTCATAAGCATCTATAATGTGCTCTGGTGCCCTCTACTGGCTTGCAGATGTACATCCAGACAGAACACTGTGTATATATAATAATAAATAAATCTTTTAAAATAAATAAATAAAAGAAAAAAGAAAAGAAAGAGCAAGCCCTACACTGAGTGGTGGTAGCACACAACTTTAATACCAGCACTCAGGAAACAAAGGAGGCAGATCTCTGCGTTTGAAGCCAGCCAGTGTACAGAGTTGAGTCCAAGACAGCCCGGGCTACACAGAAACCCTGTCTCAGAAAAAGAAAAGAAAATGCTCTACAGGCTTTCCTACAGCCAAATACTACGGCAGCATTTTCTAAATTGAGGCTCCCTCCTCTCTGATGGCTCTAGCTTGTGTCAAGAAGACAGGACTAGCCCACACAGTTGCCTTGGTCATGGGGTATCATCCCTGTAATAGAAAAATAAGACTGTAAGGAACCATCACACAGTTGCTAGTGAAAATGCTGAGGGGGGGGCGGGGGAAAAGCGCGCGCGCGCGCGTCTGTGTGTGTGTGTGTGTGTGTGTGTGTGTGTGTGTATTCTCAGAAGGTTAAAGGCATGTCACTCGTGTCTAATTTACAGCACTCCAGCCTGGTACTAGGAAGGTATCTCCTAGGGAGGAGTGCCATAATTTCTAGGCCTGCTGGCCTAGAGTGAGGCCCGTCTCAAACACTTAAATATAAATGATTGACAAATACATTCCTATAAGTCTGCTCAAGGGAACATTTATCTAGACAAAATTTTTAACAGCTAAAAACCAAAACCACAATGTTCATTAAATAGTAAATAAACACAATATGAAACTACCAAAAATCAAGTTTATTCAGTAAGAAAAAGGAATACACAGTACAACAAGGATCAACACCAAAAGCATTTTAAGTATATAATAGGAGACACGCCCCTCCCCCACCGCCAAAAGAAGCAGGACCATTAAACAGGCTAAGGCTTCAGAAAATCGGCTGCCCATGGACTTCCAGAAAACCAATAACCACACACACCCTGGAGCCCAGAGGTCACAGAAACAGTCTGACTTATCACCAAGGTTTGTAAAACAATTATTAAATGCGGTTTCTGGGCCTGTCTTTACCCCCTACACCCCCCCCCCCAACTCTGACCTACAAAAACTTTTCCTCAGACCCTGACCGGCACGTTCTCCTGCACTCTTGGTTGCAGGTGCTGAGGTCTCAGATAACAGAAGTCTGCTCTTGTGTTTGAGAGAAACTAGAGTCTTTGTCCTTTCATTTTCCTGCTGACTTACTTCTTACATGTAAGAGGCCAGACTCACGCACAGCAGTGGGTGGTCCTAGTGATGACCACAGCAGGAAGAAGGATGATCAAACACCAAGGGGAAGAGGGATTTGGGGCATGACAGGTGTGCTCTAAAACTAGATTGTGAAGATGGTCGTACACTGAAGCTAGATATGGTGGCACACACCTGTAATCCCAGCACTCAGGAGGCTGAGGCGGGTGGATTTCTCTGAGTTTGAGGCCAGCCTGGTCTACAAATTGAGTTGAGTGCAGGATAGCCAGGACTCAAGAGAAACCCTGTTTCAAAAAACAAAAAAACAGAAGAAAACAAATCACTGAACTGTACATTTACAAAGGATCGATTTTCAGCATATAAATTATACCTATTTTTTTTAACATTTGTGTGTGTGCGTGCGTGCGTGCATGTATGGGGAGGTACACATGCCATAGTGCCTGTGTAAGAGATCAGAGGGCAACTTGCAGGAATCCTTTCTATCCTGTTCCCTGGATCAAGCTCAGCTCATCAGACACAGGTGCAAGCACTTTTACCAGCTAAGCCATCTCACTTGCCCACAAATTATATCCTGAAAATGTTGATTTTAAAAAAGAAACAGAATTTTCCATGAAGCTATACTGCCAAGTAAACTACACAAAGTTAAATAAGGAACAAGACATGTCCCCACAAAATTACACACAGGAAAAGGGTAAAATAACTGTATGGGCACTTGGGCAGACAGGTGGGTGGTAGTCAACACCTGCAATCCCAGCTAAGAAGGCTGAGAAGAATCAGCAGTGTAAGGCAAGCTTGGATATCTCAAAACACACACACACACACACACACACACACACACACACACACACACACGGTCTTTCTCTCTCACACACATACACACTCACACACACTCAAAGGTCATATGCAAAATTTTAAATGCATCCAGACAAACATGGAAGACACTCAGGTGCCACCTGCTATTTCTTCTAAAGTGCATCCAATCTTCAACTTAATCATACAGAGAAGACAGGCACAAACTGAGTAAAATTCTACAAAATGTTTCTAATGTTTAAAAAGTTTAGGAGCCGGGCATGGTGGCACACGCCTTTAATTGCAACACTCGGGAGGCAGAGGCAGGCAGATCACTGTGAGTTCGAGGCCAGCCTGGTCTACAAAGTTAGTCCAGGACAGCCAAGGCTACACAGAGAAACCCTGTCTCGGGAAAAAAAAAAAAAAGTTTAGGATTATGAAAGTAAAAACAAAGTGATTTTTCCAGACTGGAAGAACCCAAGAGGTAAGGCTGACTGGGACTGCACAGCCTGCACTTAGCAGTTCCACTTCCCATTGTTGCTGGCTGTTCCGTGATTACATAGGGTACTGTCGTTGCTGGCTGTTCCGTGGTTACATAGGGTACTGTCATTGCTGGCTGTTCCGTGGTTACATAGGGTACTGTCGGTGCTGGTCCTGAAATACTGTTGGGGAAGAGATGGAGCAACAGCAGCTGACCATCTGATCTCACATAGTTTCTAGAAGGGCTCTTCACATTCTGCCTACACTATGGTTTGAATACGCAATGTTCCCCGCTGCTGTGCTGACTACTCAGTCCTTCCTGCAGGAGGCAGTGTCTCTGGAGTGGGTATCTGCCCTCTCCAGCCCCTCCCTGCCCCTATGAGGTGGATAACCTCCTTCACATGCTCTGGGCAGGAGGCACACCAGGGAGCCGCAGGCAGGCCTCAAATTGTTTCAGTCAGGTATTTATTTGGTCACAATCACTGAAGTACAAATTATAAACTTGAGATTTCAAGATACAGAAAGTTTTCTGAGATGGAGTCTCACTCTGATCCAAGCTGGTCTGAAAGTTATGAAGAGGTCCAGGCTGGCCTTCAACTGTAGGAATAAGCCACCATACTCTAAATCAAAACAATTTTAGTTTTATTATTATTATTTTGTTGTTGTTGTTTGTTTTTCAAGACATGGTTTCTCTGGGTAGCCTTGACTGTCCTGGACTCACTTCATAGATCAGGCTGGCCTCCAACTCACAGCAATCCGCCTGTCTCTGCCTCTGGAGTGCTGGGATTAAAGGTGTGCACCACCACACCCAGCCTCAAAACAATTTTAAATGGTCATATGCACTGGATATTTTGTTTCAGGAAAGAAAAACAATATACAACCTCCAAGAGACATCTCATTTTAGTCTGTTTCAGACAAGAGCCTAAACAGAAATCCAAGTCAGAAAGCATAAAACATGACAGAATAGAATATATAAGGGTGTTAAGGAGCACAAGTACTTGATGGCCCTTGTGTGGTGGTTTGGATGGGCATGGAGCCCACAGGCTCATGGGCCTGGTCCCTAGCTGGAGGAACTGTTTGGGCAGATTCATTAGATGGTGGCTTTGTTGAAGGAAAGGGCCAGGCTGGTTTTGAGCATTTACACACTGAGGACATCCCAGGGCCTCTCTCTTCTCCTGGTGCCCTTAGGCCAAGATTCAGCTCTCAGCCACTGCTCCAGTTCCACGCCTGTCTGCTACCACCATGTTCCCTGCTGTGAGTCATGAACTCTAACCTCTAAAACTGTGAGTAGGCCGCCATGTTAAATGCTTTCTTTTATAAGCTGCCTTGGGCATAGTGCTTTTTCACAGCACTTGAAAACTAAGACATTATGGTAAATAACAGAAAGCTATAAAACAATTATACAAGGAATAAAGCCAGGCATGGTAGTGCACGCCTATAATCTCAGCACTTGGGGAAGCAGAGACAGGCGGATCTCTGATCAAGGCTGGTCTACCAAACAAGTCCAGAACAGCCAAGGTTTCACAGAGAAACCTTGTCTTTTTTGTTCTTGTTTTTGAATTTTTGAGACAGAGCTTCTCTGTGTAGCCTTGGCTGTCCTGGACTCACTTTGTAGACCAGGCTGGCCTCAAAGTCACAGCATTCCGCCTGCCTCTGCCTCCTGAGTGCTGAGATTAAAGGTGTGTGCCACCACACCCAGTCTGAGAAACCTTGTCTTGAAAAAAGAACAACAAAAATTATACAAGACATAAAATGGTAAAAATAGACAAATACAAAAACAAGGGCCAACAGACATCTGATAGCAGGAAAAACTAAGTCTATAAGAGAGCTTATTCCTCAGATAAGCACCAACTTCCCAGAAAACTCTACCAGGGATTTCCTGTATAACTCTGAGCAGTGGTTTAACCTCTCTGCCTCACTTTCCTTACTGTAGGGCTGAAACAGAACCTACAATGTTATGTTTCTCCCAACTCACAAAAATTTTTTTTCTTTTTTCTTTTCTGGCCTTTTTGAGTTAAGGTTTCTCTGTGTAACAAGCTCTGGCTGTCCTGGACTTGCTTTGTAGACCAGGCTGGCCCTGAACTCACACGATCCACCTGCCTCTGCCTCCTGAATGCTGGGATTAAAGGTGTGCAGCACTTAATCACACTAAGCCATCTCTTTAGCCTCCATATTATTATTTTTATATAAAAAATGATACTGAGAGGGCATTCCCTGTACCTTCAGATTTTTTCTTTTTTAGTGTGGTATGGTGTGTGTGAGACAGAGAAGCAACGAGAATGAACCACGTGCTAAGTGCCATGGAAGTGAGAAGACAACTTTTCAAGCGTCCGTTCTCTCACTTCATTTGCCAGGCAGGGGCTCTCTTCTTACTTCTGCAAATGTGTGCTGCAAATGTGAGCTTCTGGCTGATTCTCCTCCACGTGCCATCTCACCATAGGAGTGCGGGGGCTGGGATTACAGATGAGTGTTCTCACATTTGGCATTTCCCCTGGATTTCAGGGAGAGAGCTTGGATCATCAGGGCTTCGTGGAATCACTTCACCAGCTACTTTAGTTTGCTCTCTGTTGCTGTGATAAAACACTGACCAAATCATCTTAGGGATAAAAGCGTGGGTGTGGCTTCTACTTCCACACCACAGTCCATTACTGAGGGAGTCGGGGCATAAACTGAAGGAGAGGTCATGAAAAATAATGCGTACTGGCTTGCTCCCTCTGGCTTTTTCAGCTTGCTTTTTTATACAACCCGCAGCCACCTGTCCAGGGGCAGCACCATCCAGTGTGGGCTAGGCTGTCAGTCAGCAATCAAGAAAATGCCTCACAAACATGCCCACAGGCCAATCTGATTGAGGCAATTCCTCAAATAAAATTCCCTTTTTCCAAGTGATTCCCAAGTGTTTTTGCTGTGCTGTTTAAAAATAAAAAATTATTCACTAGACATTATGGTGAATGGTTATAAAGCAAGAGAGAGACAGTGATAGAAGAGCCATGAAGTTCAAGGCTGGCCTGGAGTACACTGTAAGATCTCAAAATCAAACGCATACAAAGAACTGATGCCTGGCAGACAACAGCTCACTATTATCTATTACCCAACACTTGCATGTCTAGGTTTTTCTGATGTTGAAAACTAAAGCATGCTTACCACATAGGGGAAAAGTTAAGTAACCTACCACACCCCAAAGCAATTGTGCTTTTATTAATCAGTATGTATCCTCATAGTCTCCTTTCTAGGAGAGATACCTCTATGACTTAAAATAGGTTCCTTAGGCCTATATGGCAACACTGATCAGAAATGGTTGTGTTAATTAACCTTTGCACTAGTGTTAGCAAACCCCCTAAGATAATCAACTTACAGAAAGGTTTATTTTGGTGGGTAGTGGTGGCACATGTCTTTAATCCCAGAAAGGGTTTCTCTGTGTAGCACTGGCTGTCCTGGACTCACTTTATAGGCCAGGCTGGCCTTGAACTCACAGAGATCTTCCTGCCTTTGCCTCCCGAGTGCTGGGATTGCAGGTGTAATGCAGCCAAAAGACACAAGGGCTGTGTATAGGTCTGTAGTAAAACATTTGCCTAGCACCAGTGTAGCTTTGGGTTCCATCCCAGAACCAAAAGAGGGTTAAGGGTGGGGGCACAACCACAAGCTTGGAAAACATTTTAAACCCTCAAAATATTCAGTATCCATAGGGACACATGTGGCACTACTGATGGGAGTGTAAACTGAATAACCGCTTTGGAAACAATCTAGCACTAACAGCTATGGCTGAACCCTATAATCCTGAAACCCCAGAGACAAATTTAGACTAGATTGGACATTCTACAGTAAGAGATATTGAAGAGGGAGTTCATGGTAATAACTTCTTAAAACAGCAGAAATTTCATTACCCACCTATCCATAAACAGAAGAAACTTAAAAACTGTGGACTACACAGAAAAGACCAGACTATAAAGCCAAAACATAAGTGGTGGGGGAGCTAAGACACATTTGAGATAAATCCAAAAAGAAGGAAACCATACGGAAATATTTCATTTGTAAAACGTCAAAGTTTCATTTATAAAACATTCAAAAATGTATTATTTAGGGATATTTACAGCTATAAAGTAATCATAAAGAGGGCGGTGGGGAGGGGCTGGGGCTGGAGGGTGGACTGGAGAGATGGCTCAGAGGTTAAGAGCACTGGCTGTTCTTCCAAAGGCCCTGAGTTCAACTCCCAGCAACCACATGGTGGCTCATAACCATCTATAGTGAGATCTGGTGCCCTCTTTTGGCATGCTGGCTCACATGCAGGCAGAATAGAGTACAAATGATAAGTAAATAAATATTTTTTTAAAAAAGAGGACAGTACACGCACTCACAGCTGAAATCTCATCCCTAGGAGGCATAAGGAGGACTGCCAAAACCAGCAGGCTAGCTTGGTTAGAGTAAGAGGCTAGCTAAACAGAGAACGGACACTGCGAAATGGTAGCTACTGCCTGTGACCCAGGAACATCAGGACTTCCAGACTGCCCTGGTCTACACGAAGCCTTATCAAAACAAACACACATAGAAGAGCAATCTAAATCTGAGCTGAATAGATGGCTTGGTGATTAATAACATTATGTGGCCAGTTGAGTTGGCACAGGCCTTTAATCCCCAGCACTCAGGAGGCAGAGGCAGTGAGTTTGAGGCTAGCCTGGACAACAGAGTGAGTTCCAGGACAGCCAGGGCGACACAGAGAAACCTTGTCTTTAAAATAAAAAAGAGGAGCTGGAGAGAAGGCTCAGAGGTTAAGAGCATTGGCTGCTCTTCTAAAGGTCCCAAGTTCAATTCCCAGCAACCACATGTTGGCTCACAACCATCTACAATGAGATCTGGTGCCCTCTTCTGGCATGCAGGTGACATATAGGCAAAACGCTGTATGCATAAATAAATAAATCTTTAATAAATAAAATAAGAAACAACATGATGTGGCCCTGCAGAAGACCCAGGTTCTGTTTCCAGCATCCGTAAGGTGGCCCACAACCATCTCTACCTCCACTCTAAGGGATTCAATGCCCTTTTCTGACCTCCACAGGCTTGCACACCACACACACACACACACACACACACACACACACACACACACACTCAGTCAAAACACTCATACACACAACATAAAATAAATCTTGAGTACACACTGCTCTTATAAAGGAGCCAAGTTCAGTTCCCAGTATCCACGTCAGGCAGCTCCTGTAACTGCAGCTCCAGAAAGTCAAACCCATACTCAGAAAGTCATACCCCCACACAGACACATACGCATAATAAAAAGCCAATGTCAAAACTATGTATTAGACGGACATGGTGGCTCGTGCCCTTTAATATCAAGAGGCGGATCTCGGCATTCCGAGCCAGCAATGGGCACTAACACACACTACAACTATATGATCACAACTACATGACATTCCTGAAAAGGAAAAACAGGTATGATGGAAAGAAAAGGAAAACGACCCATGTGTGAGGGGTTAATGTAGAGTAAAAAAAAAAAACAAGCCAAGCCCAGGATTTTTAGGACAGTGAAAGAGTTTATCTGACAGTATGTGATGGGTCCTGTCATATTCCCAAACCCACAGAGTGATGGTCGCCAAGAGTGAACTCTAACCTCTGGACTCTGGGTGCCAACCTGGGCTCATCAGGTGTAACATAAACGAGTCCGATAAGGCACAGGTCTGAATGTGAGAAGAAACTATGTGGAGAAATGTCCCCGATTTCCTTTCCTTTCCTTAAAACTCTTCTTAAAAATTAAGCTTTTTCACTTCTCAGCACACAGAAATAGTTCAAGTAGTCAAAACCTCCGACTGCTGAGAAGTTCCTGGTTAGCTCGGCTCGAAACGTAGTCCTTTCTAAAGATGCACCAACCGTAAAAATGTATGAGTTACTTCAGCACTAACACCTGTTCCAGGGTGGGGAAAAAAGGAAACGCGCGGGAACAGGGAGCAGCAGCAGCAGCAGCAAAATGGCTGGACAGGGTCTGAGCAACTAAGGGGTTGAACCTCTGGGCAGGGACTTGTACACTGGGCGCTACAGTGAGTTTCCTAAAGGCTTGTTTATCGGGGACTATAAATCTGTAAAGACCCTTTGGACCGGACGGACGCATTCGCTGAAATACAATGCTACACTCCTCACCGTTCCTCAAACGGTGAAAAGCACCGTTTACCAACGGGAGAAGGGGTGGGAGGGGACAGACCGGGCTCCAGGGGAAAACAGGACACTTATCCCAAATAACGAAATTACGGACAAATAGAGTCCAACCAATGTTCCCTCGTCTGACCCTTCTCTTTAAGGCGACGCTGAAGCCCGCTCCCCATACCCACCAACTGCGCACACTCGCCGCTCACCCAGGGTGTAGCCGCCTCCCAGCGACCCCCTCGGCCCACCGGAAACAACAGCGAGCCTCTTCAGAGTCAGACCCAGGGGGACGCGCCCACTGACACCCGCGGGCCACGCCACCAACGGCGCGCGTGACCGCGCCCACGCGGCCCTCTAGTACGCCGCGCCTGTGGGTCCATTTCCACTCAGCTCCGGGTCATCCTCCGGTCTCCGGGACCGCGCCCACCCGTCCCAGACAGGGCAGCTCGGCCCGGCCCGCTAGGCCCGGCCCCAGGCCCGAAGCCTCCGCCGCCCCTCTCCTCACCGTGTCCACCCCTGGGCCGTCTTCCCTGGCTCCCTCGGTCTCCTCACCGACCGCGGCTTCCAGCACAGCGCCAGGGCCGCCCAGCGGCTCCAGGGATGCAGGCTGTAGCAGCCTCTCGGGGTCCGGAGGTGCCTGCTCCATAGCTGCTGTACGGCACCGCGAGCCCAGTGCGCCTGCGCCGCGCCAGCCCCCACCCACCCCCAAACCGCCCCGCCCCCTGCTTGCTGTAGCTCCGCCCATAATTCTCGGTAGTCCCGCCCCTGCCCACAGAGGCTCCTCCCAGGCAGCGGAGCACCCAGAAGGCTGGACCAGCAACCTTGACCAGTGATGGAGAAACGAGGGGGAAAGCTAGGGGGAGCTGCAGAGGGATCTGGTCAGCTACAAAACTGGAAATCTAGGAGAAATACAAAAAGAAACGAAGGTCAAGTAAACTCAAGAAATAAATGCACACTCGGGAGGCAGAGGCAGGCGGATCTCTGTGAGTTCGAGGCCAGCCTGGTCTACAAAGAGAGTCCAGGACAGCCAGGGCTTGTTACACAGAAACCTTGTCTCAAAAAAAAAAAAACAGAAAACAAAAAAAAAAAAAAAAAAAAAAAGAGAGAGAGAGAAAGAAGTGCAGAAATCATTCAGATTGGAAATCCCCTCAAGTAAATCTATCATTCAAAAGAAAAGAAGGCTTGTCTCCTGACCATCGCCCTTGCCTTGCATTCACAGTTTTCCCTACTCAAAGACCAGAGCAGAATCAATTATTAACTTTCAGAGAGTTGAGTAACGCACTCAGCAAAAGATAAGGCTTGAGGGTTTGAGGGCGCTAAGGAACTGGCTGAAGCTAGGAGGAGAGCCCCACTGTAAGCGTTTAAACTTCAGACCCTGAAGCCCTGGACATCTGATAGTTTTCTAGAAAAGTTTCTTGGAAGAGTGGATTTTCCCAAGATTCACTGTGGTGACCTGAAGGAAAATGCTCCCTGGCAGTAGTCAAACTATAGGACCTTTGGGTAGGTATTTTTGCACAAAATCTGGTATCGATTTTTCTCTTTTTCTCTTTTTTCCGGGGACCCACCTGTCACTGCCTCCTCAGCAATGGAATTGTAGTACATGCTGCTGTGCCCAGCTCTGTACAAGGGTGCTGGGGCTCAGCCTCGGGTCCTAGTGTCTGTGTAGCAGGCACTTTAGTGACAACTACCTTTGCTTTTTTTTTTTTTTTTTTTTTTTTTTTTTGGAAACAGGGTTTCTCTGTGTAGCCTTGGCTGTTCTGGACTCATTTTGTAGACCAGGCTGGCCTCGAACTCGCAGAGATCCCCACCTGCCTCTGCCTCCCAAGTGCTGGGATTAAAGGCGTGTGCCACCGTCCGGCTGGTCTCTCCATTCTTTTAAGGACCAAAACTGACCTTTCTGCCCAAACAGCCTTTTCAAGTTGTGAAACACAATTTCTTCCTCCTGGAATTTTCTCCCTGGGCTGGTAGCAAACATTCCATTCATACTCCAAGCCTTTCTCATGTGGTTTTACAATAATTTGTTTTCATATCCATCTCCCCAAGCTAGACTGGGGGCTCCTTTAAGGCAGGGACCCCTCTCCCCCTTCCTCCCTCACAAAGCCTAGAGTGTTTGCGTTTGAAGGTATTGTTTACCACGAATTAGTTATACCAGGCAAACTCCCAGAAAACATATTTTTAAATCAGAAGGCTATTTTATTAATCACAGGATGATAGATTTGTTCTCATTATCTTGTTCTTTTCCCGGTTTCTGGGCTCTCAGAAAACGAGACCCTAAAGCCAGCAGGATGTTTGCTGTGAGCCTTCCTGTAGTAAGTAGGAACAAGGAAATGACCCCTGGCTTGTGAGGCCTGAAGGAGACCATGGTAGTGTCTGCCGTTTCATTTTGTTTAAAACCCAAAACTAGCCTGGTGGTGGTGGTGGCAAGCAAAGCACTCTCCCCCACCCCCCAGAGTTTCTCTGTGTAGCCTTGGCTGTCGAGGACTTACTCTGTAGACCAGGCTGGCCTCGAACTCACTGAGATCTTCCTGCCTCTCCCTCCTGAGTGTGCACTCTTTTAATCCCAGCACTCTAGGGGCAGAAGCAGGTGGATCTCTGAGTAAGAGGGTCAGCCTGATCTACAAAGTAAGTTCTAGGACAGCCTGGGCTACATAGAGAGACCTTGTTGCAAAAATTAGTTACCTGGTGTGGTGGTACATGCCTGTAATCCCAGCACTTGGGAGGCAGAGGCAGGAGGATCTCTGTGAGTTCGAGGACAGCCTGGTCTACAAAGTGAGTCCAGGACAGCCAAGGCTGTCTCGGAAAAAAAAAAGTAATCAGTTAAGTTAATTAATAATATTAATAAAATAGAAAACTAAAACTGAGCAAATTGAGAATCATTGGATTCCCCTCTGTTCAAACCCCTTTGTGGGATGTGTGTGAAAAAGATTCGGGGCTGAGGATGCAGCATTTGAAACTAATAGAAGTTTCCTTGTGTTGTCTGCCTCATGTTCCCACCAAAATATTTCCAAAGTGTCCTGACTTAGGACTTTCTTTTGTTCTGAAATAGAAAGGCTGCAGGACTAGGGCAGCACAGTGGTATGGTGCTTGCCCAGCTCCACAGGGCCTTGTTGACGCCACGTACGTACAAGGCTCTAGTTTCAGTTACTGGAATGAGAGAAAGGAAGAAAGGTGGTAGGAGAGACAGAGAGAGAGATCAGTCAAAGGGTTTGTCGGGCTTTTATTTGGTAGTTTGTTTTGAGACAGGGTCTCACAATCTAGTTCTGGCTGGCTTCCAGGTCCCAGAGACTTGCCCGGCCAAAAGAGTTCTTGAAGGAATCTAACAGAGCAAAGGGAGCCTATAATCCCAGCCCATCGGAACCAGAGACAAAAGCATGGCAAGTTTGAGGCCTTCTTAGACTGCATAGTGAGTTCTAGGCCATTTTGGGCAACAAAGTGAAACCCTGCCTCCAAATAGCTAAAGATTTAAAATGGGAAAACACAGCTTTGGGGTTGGGGAAGTGGCTCAGCATTTAGGAGCACTTGCTGCTTCTGCAGAAGACATGGAACAGGCTCCAGACCTTAGTAGCCCCGCAAACTTTAGAACAGCTGACACCATGATGAAAGTACCATCCGGGCCATAAAACTAGATAGCACTGCCTGCCAAAACAAAAGCAAAGACCTAATTATCAAAGTCCCTAAAGTTCTGGGGTTGTCTCTAAATGTACTAACCTTGCTTTCTGTCTTCTGTAGTTCTGCTTCTGGCTATCCATTCTTGATTACTGAGGTGTGTCAACCCAGGATGTGATTTTATGTATGCCTGAGAAAGGCTCAGGGCTCTACCCAGATCCCAGGGTAGTCCCCTGCTGGCTAATAAACCCTCTCTATTGGCTTAAACCCATGCCAGGATAGTCATCTCTGGTGGATGCCCCACAACAGACCTAGGTTTGGTTCCCAGCACCCATATCAGGCTGCTGACAACCTTCTGTAACTCCAGTTCAAGAGGATTTGATGCCCTCTTCTGGCCACCATGGACACTGCATGCACACGATGCACATTAGTGTAGACACTTTTAGACCTGGCTGGTGCAGCATCTCCTGCTGCATCAGAAGGCAACTCATGAATGAGTCTGTCTCTACATGATCTCCTTCATAACAGCTGTGCAATCGTCTAATGAAAAGTTACTGTAAGTTAGTCGGGCATGATGGCTCCCAGCATCGGCTTCTGGTCTGGACTGCTGTTTGCTGTGAGTCAGCTGAATTAATGAGAGGAAACAAGTACACAAATAACAGCAAAACTCAGCTCAGTTTATTAAAGTCAGCTAGGCAAGAGTGCCACCTTCCCAGCTTCCCTGCTTCCAGGCCACGTTAGTTTCCATGGTCCCACCCAGGCCACGTATGTAGAAGTCACAAGACATCTTCTAGGAGCCTGGTCTCACCTTCCAGCCTGTGGGTTGCAGGGATGGAATTCAGGTGTCAGGCTTAGCATTCCTTGATCCTTGACCCCGGTGCCATCTCACCTGCCCTAAGTTGATGCTTTTAAAGTCTACTGAATGCAAATCACCAAAAGCAAGTGAAGCTGGGGATTTGTTGCTATTTCCCCTGCCCTCATCTCTGAGCCCCTTTGCCCTCTCTACCTCGAGGTCAGACAATAGAGCTCTGAGTCAGCTGATTAACTACAGGAACCACAGACCTCAGGCCAGGCTCCAAGGGAATGGGAGTGAAGGGTGGTTGTGTGTGTGTGTGTGTGTGTGTGTGTGTGTGTGTGTGTGTGTGTGTGTGTGTTTTGGGGTTTTTTTCCTTCAGTGAATAAATTAAAGTATTATCTAACATAACCTCTCATTTTGCAGACATGGAATTGAAACTTGGCTATAGTCATTACCTACCGCTTGTTAGGAGCTGGGATGAGCTCTGAGCCCTAGAATATGCTAGAAGGACTGTAGCATCCAACCCCGAGCTAGCTGCGCCTCCTTGAGGCAAACATGTCCTTTTCTTCTGGGCCAGGAGGCTGAGGTATGGCTAATGTGTGAGCTGAGCCCCAGCAGCCGGTTAGCTGCTTGTGACTAACTGTGAGAGTACCAATTAGTCCCCACAGTGGGTAGGGAACAGTACCACCTCCAGGCCAGGAGGTGACAACAAGTGCAGCAGTGTGTCAGGAGGTGGGAGCCCATGGGGCTAGAAAGGTGAGGGCGGGGACTGAAGAGATGGCTCAGCGTTTAAGAGCACTGGCTGTTCCTCCAGAGGTCCTGAGTTCAAGTCCCAGCAATTCCATGGTGACTCACAGCCATCTATAATGAGATGTGATGCCCTCTTCTGACGTGCAGGTGTACATGCAACAGAGTGCTTATATAAATAAATAAATAAATACATAACTTGTTAGAAAGGTGTGGGCTTTGGCTTGAGATTTCTGGGGAAGGAAAGAGAAGTATAGATTGCTGAAGACTGAGATTACCTGGCAGAAAACTGGGAAAGTCCTTCTTCCCTTTCTTTTTTCTCATCCCTTCCTCCACCCAGGAGTGCTCCATGTCACCCAGGCTGTTGACAGTCGGCTGGACCTCCTTCCTCCACCACCGAGAGCTGGAAAAACTTGTGAGTGCCACCACCACACCTGGGTAGAAACACCTAGAAGTACACTCTGGAGAAGGCTGCTTTATTCAGAGACTGGCTTCCTGGAAGGGCAGGAACACTCTCTCTAACCTGGAGGAGGTGATTCTGGCTAGAAGCAATGATTTTTCCAAACCTGAGAGTGGGTTTGGATTTGACCCCATTGGAAACCAGGCTTCTGTAGAGACTGAATTCAGTGTCTCCTCTGATTCCCCTTGCAGCCCTGGATGCAGGGAGAAAACAGAGGCGATCTGGCAAGGTTGGTGCTTTGTGTCTATAACCCACCACACAGAGAAACCCTGTCTCAAAAAACCAAAATTAGAAAAAAAAAAAAAAAAAAGACTGGCTGGGCAGTGGTGGCGCACACTTTTAATCCCAACACTTGGGAGGCAGAAGCAGGTAGACTGCTGTGAGTTAAAGGCCAGCCTGGTCTACAAAATGAAGACAGTCAAGGCTACACAGAGAAACCCTGTCTCGAAAAACCAAAAAAAAAAAAAAAAAAAAAAAGGTGATATATTGTTATTATGTATATTGCTTAGAAGACAATATTGATAAAGTATCATTCTTCCTAAGCTAACCTGTTCATTTAATAAAGCAATATCAGAGTCCTAGAGTGCTTTTATAAAAACTGACAAATTTACCCTTATGTCTAAGTGAAAGTGGAAAGATTTAGAACAGCCAAACACTGCTGAAGAAGGACACAGTTGGGAGTCTCACTACCTGACGTTGAGATAGATGTCAGACCTGGGCATGGCAGCCTAAACCTGTAATCTCAGGACTCAGGAGATAACGGCAGGAGGATTGCTGTTAGTTCAAAGCCAGTCTTGTCTATACACCGAGTTGCAGGCCAGCTAGGGATATAAGGCAAGACATCTCAAAAAAAAAAAAAAAAATCTAGGGCCAGAGGCTCAGCAGAGAACACCGGCTGCTCTTTCAGAGGACCCAGGCTGGCTTCTCAGCACCCACAGAGCAGCGCTCAGAACCTTCTGGGGCTTTGGTTCTAGGGGATCCCATTCCCTCTTCTGGCTTCCACAGGCACAAGTGCACATATGACCCACACCGTATTTTAGAAATCAAACTTAAAACATACACACATTTACTAATCCAATGGTTTAATTAGAAACACAGGGAAAGGCAATCCAATAAAGGATGATGTTAAACGCAAGCCAGCACTAGACCACTCTAGGGGAAAAAAGAAAGGTTTACTTAGGGAACTAACTGCCCAGCTGTCTCACGGAACAGAGAGCAGATCTTGGTGGGAAGGCAGGCAGGCTTTCTGTGACGGTCAGCAGGGTCAGGGGGCTTTGAGCTGACGCAGGCTGGTCGGGTTAATCTGGAACTAGAAGCTGAAGAAGGGAAGTACCAGCGTTCCTTAAACAGAAACTTGCAAACCCAGGCTTTCTGAGGAACGCTGAGTTTTGGTTTCTGTAGTTACCAGTCCTAATGAGGCCTGGGTTGGGCCTGGGCTGCCATCTGAGGATATTGTCAGTGGTACCGCCACTTGGGGGCGCTTGCTCTGTGACCTACCATAAGTAAATGGTGATGGAAAAATGAAGAACCCACATGCAAAACTAAAGACAACAGCAACAGTCTTTGGAGGCCACATGTGATGGCACAGGTCTGTAATCCCAGGATGGAGGAATGGAGCCAGGAGGATTCCCGAACAATCAAGAGCAGCCTGATCTACACAGCAAGTTCAAGGCTAGCCTGACTTACCAGGAGATGGTGGCACATGCCTTCAATCCCAGCACTTGGGAGGCAGAGGCAGGCAGATCTCTGAGTTCAAGGGCAGCCTGGTCTTCAGAAAGAGGGCCTGTCTATAAAAACTCTTTTAAAAGTTTTTTAAAACCTGAGCCAGGCACGGTGGCACACGCCTGTAATCCCAGCACTCAGGAGGCAGAGGCAGGCAGATCTCTGTGAGTTCATGGCCAGGGTGGTCTACAGAGCAAGTTCCAGGACAGCCAGGGTTACACAGAGAAACCCTGTCTTGAAAAACCAAAGGGAGGGAGAGAGGGAGGAAGGGAGGATTAAAAGAATGAAAAGAAAAAAAAAAATGAGGAGAAGCTAGGTGGTGGTGGCAGCAGCAGCAGCACACCTTTTATCCCAGCACTTGGGAGGCAGCTAAATCTTTGTGAGTTCGAGGCCAGCCTTGTCTACAAAGTGAGTTCTAGGACAGCCAAGGCTACTCAGAGAAACCCTGTCTTGAAAAAACAAACAAAACATATAATAATAAAATAAAAAATAAATGACGAGACAGGCTAGGGAGGTAACTCAGTGGCTGAAACACTTGCCGCATGAGGACTGGAGTTCAGGTCCCCAGAACCTACTAATAGCTGGGCATCTGCTGGGCAGGCAGCTGAGGAGACAGAGACGGGATCCCAGAGCAAGCTGCTACTTAAGACTAGCCAGAGCTGTCATGGTCTGGGCTCATGAAAAGACCTTGCCTCAGAACATAACGTGGGGAGTGACTGAGGAAGGCCATGACATCAACTTCAAGCCTGCACATGCAAGAATATATACATACATACATGCAAAGCAAAACAGAGATGAGAAATTACTTACTAGCCAAATACAAAAGGGTTGTATTTTACAGTGAGGAAACCCAATTAATATATAAAGTATTTAAACACGTACTGCACTAAAGACCACATGCAAGATACACTGACTCAGAGGACCCAGGTTTGGTTCCCGGCACCCACATAGCCACTCAAAACTGTCTGTAACCTAGTTATGGAGGTCCCAGGGCACGAGGCATGGATGTACTGCACAGAAGCGGACACTACACACCACATTAAAGAAATAAATGAGGGCTGGAAAAATGGCTCAGAGGTTAAGAGCACTGGCTGTTCTTTCAAAGGTCCTGAGTTCAATTCCCAGCAACCACATCGTGGCTCAAAATCATTTATAATGAGATCTGAGACCCTCTTCTGGCATGCATGTGTAACACTGTGTACATAATAAATAAATAAATCTTTAAAAACAACAAAAGAAATGAAAGCCAGGCGGTGGTGGCACACACCTTTACTCCCAGCACTCCAGAGGCAGAGGCAGGTGCACTGCTGTGATTCAAGACCAGCCTGATCTACAAAGTGAGTCCAGGACAGCCAAGGCTACACAGAGAAACCCTGTCTTGGAAAAAAAAAAAAAAAGAAAGAAAGAAAGAAAGAAATGAAATAAAATGAAAGTTGGGTGGTGGTGGCGCACGCCTTTTATCCCAGCACTCGGAAGGCAGAGGCAGGTGCATCGCTGTGAGTTTGAGTCTACAAAGTGAGTCCAGGACAGCCAAGGCTACACAGAGAAACCCTGTCTCAAAAACAAAACAAAAAACAAAACAAACAAACAAACAAAAAAAAGAAATGAAAAGAAACCTCAGAAGAAAGACCAAATGTGTTGACGTCTCACTGAGGAACTGAAGACCCGACCTCCTCTTGTGGAATTCTGACAGACAACACGAGCCCAGATCTTCTGTGGTCGGTGGCCTGTCGGATGTCGGGCTTTTTATAAGAAAAACCAGATAGCCAGGTGGGAATCAAGGGGAGGGCAGCATTCCATCATTTTGATCACTTAAACACAATTTTGCTCCGAGCACAATGTATCCAGGTGGCTAAACAAAGCATTTTAAGCTGATTGGCTGGGACTTAGGGTAGGGGAATTCTTGGGGGCTTTCCAGCTGTCTTGGAGTAAGGAACACAGCAGGGTGTTGTGGTCTTAACTCTAATAGAACACTTATCTTTAACCCAAGCAGAACATGCGTTTGTCATCTGTTGTATTCTAAGCAGCAAGCGTTGAAGTTTCCTGGTTTCAGGCACATAGGGCCTGAGAACTTGAACTTAATTTCACCTCATAATCAAAATGGAGGCTTGGAGTCAAAATGGCTTTTGATAGGCCACAGCAGGTGTTAAAAGAGAAGTCACAGTTACGCTAGGAACTAAAGTAGGTGTCAAGGAGCAGCTATTGAGTTTAAGCAGCTTACAGCAGCGTGGCCCAGCACCGCCCATCTAACTAGCGCTGAGGGTTAGCAAGCAAGGGTGCTAGAGAAGGAGCTGTCAGTTCTCTATCTTGATCTGAAAGCAGCAGAAGTGGACCGCCACCCTGGTGGCAACTACTCGACCGTCCCACAGCGACACACGCCTCCAACAAGACCACACTTTCTCCAACATGGTCACACCTCCTAACAGCACCACCGGTTCCTGTGGGCCAAGCATCCAAACATGTGAGTCTTTGGGGGTCATACCTATCCAAACCACTGCACCCCAGAGTTAGAAAAAGATGTTTAATTGGGCATGATAAATAGATGAGCCAAAGGGGGCTGCTGTTCCACTGTCTGTTTGCCTGCCACCATGTTCCCAGCCATGATGATAATGGACTAAACCTCTGAAACTGTGAGCAAGTCCTCATTAAAATGTTTTCTTTCATAACAGTTGGTCAAGGTGTCTCTCCACAGCCACAGAATAGTGACTGAGATACCAACCTCATTCATTTTCAACTGGTGCAGTTCAGCTGTAGTCATGGCCCATGGCTCAACACTAAGAACCCTCCAGGAACTTCTAGACCTGCAGGGTGCATCACTGGTCCCTCTAGCATGAGGGACTAGCTGCTTGCATTTGTGCAAAGCACAATTTACAGGTAGGTGTGTGTCACTTCTCTCATCCCACCAGGTAGGTTGCAGAGATAAAATTGAGGTTGTCAGGCTGAGTCCAGACTGGTCTCAAACTCAAGCTGCCCCGCTTCAGCTTTGTAAGAACTGGGATTGTAGGCATATGCCCATACCCCAGTTAACTGGACACACCACCACGCCTTTAATCCCAGAACTTGGGAGGCAGAGGCAGGTGAGTCTATGTGAGCTTAAAGCCAGCTCGGCATACAGAGTTCCAGGCTAGCCAAGCCATATATTGAGATCCTGTCTCACAAATAACAGTAAAACAAGTAACAACAAGCACTCGGTAGGTCTAAACTTACTCTGTAAACTTGGCATTCTAAAAGGCTAAGAATTTTTTTCCTGTTTGGAGTCAAGAGTCTTAATATGTAGCTTGGGCTTGCCTCAAATTTATGATGCTTCTGCCCCAGGCTCAGGACTTCAGCATGTACTATCTTAGTAGTTTAAAAGAAAACCAACCCTCTCAACTACCAAATAAATATAAACTCATTTTCAATTGAGTAGCTACATAATTTGTTGTTGTTTTATGTTGTGGTTAATTTAGAAGTATGGCCTAATAGTGTTTCTTATTAGCCCTTCTTATTTTCTGTTTGTTTTGTTTTTTCAAGACAAGAGTTCCTCTGTGTAGCCTTGACTGCCTTGGACTCACTCTGTAGGCCAGGCTGGCCTCGAACTCACAGCAATCCGCCTGCCTCTGCCTCCCGAGTGCTGAGATTAAAGGCGTGCGCCACCACTGCTGGCACTATATCAGTATTTTCTAACCTGCTAGCAATACATGAAACACAAACACCTGTTATATTTTAAAATAGCCTTAGTTAACCTGGGGCAGGGCAGATATTAATCCCCTAAACTACCTCCTATATTGGGGCAGGTACCCCCATGCCATCTGCCTCTAATAATGTCTATGGAGCTACCTCCCGTTCATAATCCCAAATACTTGCTAATCATCGTCTTCTGGGCCATCCACACCAGCTGGCCACGTGCTTCTCCTCCACATAAGCCATGGTGCAGGCTTCCTTCTCTTCCACTCACTCCCTCCAGTCTCTCCTCCCATCTCTTCAGGTCTCTCTCCCCAAAGCCCGTGGTGGAACACACCTTTAATCCCAGCACTTGGGAGGCAGAGGCAGGTGGATCCCTGTGAGTTCGAGACCAGCCTGGACTACAAAGCAAGTCCAGGATAGTCAAGGCTAACACAGAAAAGGCTTGTCTCCGGTGGGGGGAGGGGGGGAGTATCACGCTCTACTAACTGAGCTTGCATCTAATAACATTAAAATACAATACAGTGTTTAAAATAAAAATGGCCCCCATAGACTCATGGGAAGTGCCATTATTAGGGAGTGTGGCCTTGTTGAAGTAGGTATGGCTTTGTTGGAGGAAGTGGTCACTGAGGACAGGCTTTGGGGTCTCAGAAGCTCTAGCCAGACCTAGTGTTCATTCCTTTTCTGCTGCCTGCATGCCACTATGCTCCCCACCATGATGATAATGGACTAAACCTCTGAAACTGTAAGCCAGCCCCAATTAAATGCTGTCTTTTATAACAGTGGCAGTGGTCATGGTGTCTCTTCACTGCAACAGAACCCTAACAAAGATAATAAAACATATCAGAATAGGATATGAAATATTTGGCTCTTTTCAAACAAGAAAATAGCCAAAGAAAAGGCACAAGAAACACACATAGACACAGAGATACATGTTTGTTCAGGAATCTCATAACAACACAAACCCAAAGATGATATTGAGTTCTTTTTGTGTTGGCCATACATGTAGCTTACCCTGGAGATGCCCCTGGAGAGAACTAATTTGCAAGTGACTATCAGTTGGAGACAGCTCTTGGGTTTGGGGGTGGTGAGTGGGGGGCGGTATGCCACAAAAACAAACTCTATTTTTCTTCATAAAGCAGACGACAACATTGCTGTTCTCTATTTTTATTATTTTTCAATTTTCTCAACACATGAACTATAGCTCATTTTGAGATTTTCTTCAGTGCACTTCACAGCAAAAATGGAAAGGGGGTCATTAAAGTGGTTGTACACAAACCAATTCTTTTAATTTACAATTTGCTGAAATGTCATTGTCGCTGTTCTCATCCTATGAACCCTACTAAGAAAACAGTTTTTCAGAGCACAGATGCAGCCGCCTGGCACGGCCGATGAGTGACAGGTGCGTGTTCCACACACCAACTGGAAGACCACATGGGCAGGAGCAGGGTAAGGCACCACTCTGGGACAGTGAAGGTAGCTTGCAGTAACAGTGTCAGCACCTCGAGTGGGTGCTCAGCAAATACTTGGATAAATGAAAACCATAATTAGCACTATTCTGTTCATTGCCAGCAATTCTTCAACCCCAATAAAATACCTATTTAAAAAAACCAATTTATATCTGAATGCAAATTCCTGCTTCTTATTTCATACCCTTTCTTCAGCATTTAAATTTCCTTGAAAATAAAAATAAAACCATACTTTACGTGCACTCAGTCACATACATAATTGAATTACTGACAGACATGAACAGGTTTAGTTTTAACAGAGGTCAGACAAAGCAAACTTACTCAGGATAGCACATAATACTGAATATGAACCTACACATGAAAATAGGTAAGGAAAAAGTAACAGGTTTTTTTTTTAATATTTGCTATTTTTTAATGCCTTAGTTCTTGAAAAAGGCCAAAATCTCATGTTGACATGAAGACATTTTAAAAAATTGTCCCTTAAGTGTAATATTTAATAAAACTAGGTATTGAAAAATGTTCTGAAATTTTTCAAGTCAATGCTGTTTTCAAGTATATTAAAATGCTCAGAAGAAAAATTCCTCCATGGTTACAATTCTAATTATAAATACATTTTTAAAAGAGAGTTCCACCAGAGCGAGCGATGGGCTTCCACAGACACAGGCACAGCCTCTGGAGGAAGAGAGGCTTTGTGACTACAGCCCGGTGCTGTGTGAACACTGACTTCAGGCACAACGGCTGAATCCACTTGCAGGTCACGTCCGTCTCCCTCTGGGTTGGCTTACAAGAGCAGTGAACACCTCAGTTATGGACAGACAGCAAAGCACTCTGCAGAGACTGACTTCCCACTACAGAGGAACCAAAGCCACTGCGGTCCCACTGCGGTTCTCTGCTGCCCCGTGCATACCAGGAGCTGGAGCAGCTCTGGGACATGGGTGAGACAAAAGGTGACACAGGTACTCGTGGTGGAAGGCGGTAAGATGGTATTGCTCACGGTGGTGAACAGGCTGCTGAGAGGCCCATCGTGTGTCCATAACACTTTGGTCTTGCTGCAGGGTGATGGGCTCGAGTAGGTACATTCGTGTTCAGGCTGTACAACTAGGAGGCGGGTCACTCAGTGCAACAACTCCGTCTAGAGGGCTTGGGGTACACGGAGGAGAACCTCATTTGGTCCAGTCTTAGAAAGCCTGTGTCACTCTGCTGGTTGTGATGGAATTACTTTCCAAAGGGGTTTGTGATAAACCCAGCCGTCTCCCTGAAACAAGCAGAGAGGGAATTCAAGTGCCATTCTGCCAGCATCTCCACATCAGAAACCCAGGCAGGAGCAACAGCACACTGGAGTCCACTAGAGCCTCCGTGCTTGAGACCTCAGACCATGCCTGCAGCTCAGGGGATGTTAGTTACAGGCGGAATGTGAATTGTCAGCCAGAGGCTGATGGCCTGCTTAGGAGGTAATGGGTTGCTAGATCCTGGAAGAATTTTGCCCAGCTCTGCTTCCTAGGACCTGATTGCCAAGGTGACATAACCAGCATTCTCAAGCTCCCAGCATGCCCTGCCTGAACAGACTACAGCCCCTGAAGCATAAGCCAGAATGACTCCTCCTGCCCTTTAGCTGTTTGTCAGGGACTCTGTCACAGGGGCAGGAAAGGAACTGTGCTGTGTGGAAATACTTAGTTTGTGGCTCCTGGACATGGCATTTTGCAGGTCACCTGTAGCAATCTGCCAAGAATCTGCAGACCGAGCCTCAGAACATGGGCAGCAGGCAGAACACAAGGAAGCTTCATAAAGTAAAGGTCAAAGAGCAGAGGGAGGAAAGAGCTGCAGCAGCAATGCAGATGGAGACTGCAGCAGACATATCAGGATGGCGGTCAAGGTCAGGGTGCTGAGGGCTGCAGGCCAGCGTACAGAGAGTCAGGTAATGTAGAGCTTGAACTCTATTTTATTCCCCAAGTCACCTTTAACTTAGCCACGCAGGCTCCTTGGAGCTGTCTTGAGTAAGTCTTGTCTTCATTGGGCCCTGTTTTAGCAATGAACCCTAAGGAGGAGTTTATGCAAATCTACGAAAGTTAAAATCCAACTCCTCTTCCTTTGCCCTAACACTAGCCAACCCACAGTCGTTTTCACCCATTATTTCACTCTGCCTAGAAATCCCCACTTGTTAACCTCACACTCAGAACTGAGTTTACTCTCTGTTCTCAACTGCAACTCTTCTTAGGGCCTCTCTTCCTGTCTTTACCAACAGCAACACTGGGCTGTTCACTCTATGAAATCACCTGGTCTTTAGACCTCAGGCTTACATTGCTTTTTGAGGAAGATGTCTGCTAACCACATTATACAATGTTATAGGAAAATTAAAGACTTGCCACCCAATCACCTTATTTTATAGACAAAAACAGAGGCTTTGAGCTCTGTGGATGGAACACACCTGTAATCTCAGTACTTGTAGGTTGAGGCAGGATGATTGAGTTTGAGTGTAACCGAAAGGAAATGGAAGCTCCGAGAAGTAAACATTTTTATAACAATATTTACAAAGCACTGTAATATGCTAAGCTCCGCATGGGAGACATAGCAACTTCTCTATAGCCTTGGCAGCAAAGAGCCATGCACGAGGACAGCGGCTCACACTTATGGCTCTGGTGGCCACCCTCAGCCTTACTGGTGCCCTGCAGTGGCTCTCACACGTATGGCATGCATCCCCACCCAGTCACACACAGAACAAGGGTGGCCACTGATATCAGACATCTCTAGTCCATCTGCTGTACTTGTGTCATGGCTAACACATGCAAAGCGACCCAGATTTGAGCCTGCAGTTCTTTTCTTTTTTTCTTTTATTTTTTTAATTTTTTGAGACAGGGTTTCTCTGTGTAGCCTTGGCTGTCCTGGACTCATTTTGTAGACCAGGCTGGCCCCTAACTCACAGAGATCCGCCTGCCTCTGCCTCCCAAGTGCTGGGATTAAAGGCGTGCACCAGCATTTCTAAACTGTGATTCCAGTGGCAGTTACCAAAAAGCATCTAGGCTGGAACAAACACATTATTTGATTAAACTTGTTATCAACTTTTTATTTGTCTACCATCAGTGTGTGGGGATTTAAAAAAAAAGAGAAGAAAAAATATTACAAGGGGCTGGCAAGAGGTTTAACAGTTAAGAGCGCCTGTTGCTCTTGCAGAGGACACTGGTTTGGTTCTGAGCACTTTGGTAGCTCACAACTAGAACTCCAGTTCAAGGAGATCTGACACTCTCTTCTGGCTTCGTCAGGTACCAGGCACACATTGAGGCACACATGCACATGCAGATAAACACTCATACACAAAAAATAAATCTTAGAAACATTCTGAATATCTCATATAAATAATGAATGGATGTTTACGTGTTGAGATGGTGTGAATGCAAATGGCCCCACAGGCTCACTGGGAATGGCACTGTTAGGAGGGGTGGCCTTGTTAGAGTGGATGTGGAGGAAGTCTCACTGGGAGTGGGTCTGAGGTTTCAGACGCAAGTCAGGCTCAGTGTCACTCTCTTTTCCTGCTGCCTGCAGGCTCAGATGTAGGGCTCTCAGTTACTCAGCACCATGTCTGCCTGCACACTGCCAGGCTTCCCGCCATGTTGATAACGAACCACACCTATGAGTCTGTAAGGCATTCCCGATGAAATGTCTTCCTTTCTAAGAGCTGCCGTGGTGTCTCTTCACAGCAACGAAACCCTAACAAAGCACATGTCACATCAGTAGCAAGACTGTCAGGGCTACGAGGCATGACAGTGCATGCTTTAAGCCAAGCACTTGGGAGGCAGAGGCAGAGGCAGAGGCAGGCAGATAGCTGAGTTCTAGGCTAGCCTAGTTGATATAGAGTTCCAGGTAAGGATACAAAGTGAAACCTTGCCTCAAAAAAAAAAAGAGGATGTATTAGTTATAGAATGGCTATTTATAAGAAAAATGTCACAAACAAACAAACAAAAAAACAAAAATCAAAAAACAGAGAGAGAGAGAAAAGAAAAAAAGAAAGCCAGGCAGTCTGGTCTACAGAGGGAGTCTAGGACAGCCAAGGCTACACAGAGAAACTTTGTCTCGAAAAACCTCGCGCCCCCCCCCCAAAAAAATAAGAAAAGTAAAATGTTCTTGGTCTTAGCACTAGTTATTAGCCATCTTTCTCTGGACCAACCAGAAAGTCACAAACAACAAAGGCTTTTTAGTCTTTGCAGTTGTAATCTATTTAGATATCACTTAGTTTAACTCATATCAGTGTCTCAGAATCTATGCGAGCCATGGCTTTTCCACGTTCTGGCGGCCAGGGAGACACTGTTACATGTTCTCACTCACTCTGGGCTTTGACTGTTATTCAGTGTCTTTTGATGTTATTTCCCAGACTGGCTTGGTGGTAGTTTGCCACGTACTTGAACTCTTTGGTTCTGGTGATCAAACCTAGAGCTTTCAAAATGTCAAGCAAACACCGCACTACTGAGCGCACTACTGAGCACTTGTCACAGTGTCTATGCAGGATGCCCATATGCTTTGAGGAAACTCATAAGACATCTACACCTAGCCACTTCACTCTCTCTGCATGGCCAAGGAAGTGTTAGTCTTCCTTATAATGTGGACTGTGATGTCTGCAAGTGGACAGTTTACAATATAGCCTGCACGTGCTATTACTGAACATTAGGTTAGCATTTTCATTTATTTATTATTTTATATATACAGGGTTTCTCTGTGTAGCCTTGGCTGTCCTGGACTCACTTTGTAGACCAGGCTGACCTCAAACTCACTGAGATCCACCTGCCTCTGCCTCCCTGAATGCTGGGATTATAGGCGTGTGCCACCACACCAGGATCTCCTTTTTAAATGGTCTTTACTGTTTGGGCCATCTCCCCAGCTAGCCACCAACTCAACACTAACTAAGCCAGGGTTCTTGTTAGGTAGATAAAAGAGCTGTGGCCTGAACGCATGCAGGACATACCTCTTTAATAAAATACTTGGTTTTCCAGGGGGTGCCTGTCTCAGCACGATGCCTCTCTTCAGCTCTCTGGCGTTCTTCCAGGGTACGTTTGTGCTCTGTGGCCTTGTCAATGTCAGATTCCCTCAGAGAGTCCGTTACATTTTTCCATAATCGTCTAAAATTAAATTAAAAATGGCATGTTTTACAAACATTCTTTTAAAAAGGGATACTTTTTTTTCTATTAAGACAGGGTTTCTCTGTGTATCCTTGGCTGTCCTGGAACTCAGTTTGTAGGTAGACCAGGCTGGCCTGGAACTCACAGAGATCTGCCTGCCTCTGCCTCCCCAAGTGCTGGGATTACAGGCATCCACCACAATGCCTGGCTTAAAAAGGGATAATTTAAAAGTCATGGTATTTTCTAACATCTAATTTTCTAAATCAGACCTACATTTCACATCTATGAGTTTTGAGAGCACAGACACTGGGCCCTGTGGTTGATGCCCAGACTGTTGCAACTGTTGACATTTTTTAAGTTGAGAAGTTCAATTAACGGTCATTTTCTCAAATTATAAAAATAACTATTTTGTTTTTAGAAAACACTGAGAAATTAACAAGTAACACGAGCTATTTTAAAAGGTTGAAATGCACGAGGCTAAGCCTGGCTCAGCTGGTGGGGTGCCTGCCTAACGCCGATGCGGCGGTGCCTTGAGTCCCCAGCTCCACATAGTGCTGGGTATGGAAGGTGGAAGCATAGGGGTGAGAAGTTCAAGGTTATCCTGGGCTACAGGAAGAGTTCATGGTCGGCCTGGATCTGCAGAGAGGAGACAAACAATAAAAAAAAAAAAAAAAAAGATAAGATAAGATATAAAAAACATGCTCTGATTGAGAGATGGCTCAGTGGTTAAGAGCACTAGCTGCTCTTCCAGAGGTCCTGAGTTCAATTCCTGACAGCTACATGGTGGCTCACAACCATCTATACTGAGATGTGCTGTCATCTTCTGGTGTGCTGGTATACATGCAGGCAGAATACTCCTATATATATATAAAATAAATAAATAAATAAATCTTTAAAAAGCAAACAAAAAAAATGCTTTGAGCTGGGTGGTGGCAGTTTGAGGCCAGCCTAATCCACAGAGTGAGCTCCAGAACAATCAGGGCTACACAGAGAAACCCTGTCTCAGAAAAAAACCAAAAACCAAAAAACCACCAGTGTGTCATACCTATTAGAATAAGTATAGGAGACAAACAATGGGGGACAGGAATGGGTTAGAACTGTAATTTAATGCCAATGTGAATGTAAAATGGTTTATTAATGTTGGAAAATAGCAATCTATAATCCAGTGATCCTATTCCTGGATATTTACCCAGGAAAAATAAAAACATGTCTACACAGAAGTTGGTCTTAAAATATTCAGTTTTAGGCCGGGTGTGGTGGCGCACGCCTTTAATCCCAGCACTCGGGAGTCAGAGGCAGGCGGATCACTGTGTTCGAGGCCAGCCTGGTCTACAAAGTGAGTGCAGGATGGCCAAGGCTACACAGAGAAACCCTGTCTCGAAAAAACCAAAAAAAAAAAAAAAATCAGTTTTTGGCTAGAGAGATGGCTCAGAGGTTAAGAGCACTGTCTAATCTCTCAGAGTCCTGAGTTCAATTCCCAGCAACCACATGGTGGCTCACAACCATTTATAATGAGATCTGATACCCTCTTCTGGCCTGCAGAGCACTGCATACATAACAAATAAATAAATCTTTTTTTAAAAAAAATCAGTTTTATAGCTCATCATAGACCCAAATCAGTAATGTGTCAATTGCAGAATGGATTGACATAACCACATAATGGAATATTGCTTAGCAATCATTCCAATAATTAGCATAAAGGAACTGACTGCTGATAAGTCTTTACAAGAACACATATTGTATAAACATTTAGGGAAACAAACAAACAAACAAACAAGCAAACACCTGTCTGTGACAATCCAAACCAGGAGTCACACTGTGGCCACACCATTTCTGTTCAGAATATCTTCGAGCAGTGTCCAGCTGTTTACCTACAACATGTCGGTGGCTTTCATGTTACAATGGCAGAATCAAGCAGTTGTGGCAGATACTGTCTGGCCCATTCCACCTGAATACTCAGGATCTGCCCAGTTACAGGAAAGTCCCTGGGCTCGGCAGGTGCAGGTGCTCACAGCATGTGTCAGGTGACCTGACTGATCCTCAGAACCAAGTGAAAGGGAAAGAGAGAACCCAGGCACACACTGCTAAACAAGTCTCTGACTGAAGTACTCACTTTAACATTACTAGGAAGAGAGAATAAGCTACAATGAACTAAATAGTAAAACAGCTCGATAAAAAACAGAAAACATTAAAAAAAGAAAATAGAAAAATAGATCAAAGGGGGGAAATTAATGAAACCAAAGATAGTTGAGTTCAATGAACCCTTTAACTGCACTGACGTTGTAGGAGGGTCCAGCACAAAGAATGAGTCTGACACATCACTGTCTGTCCCACACAGATCCATGGGAGGTAAGGTAATTACTATTAACTACTGATAAACTTATAAATTAGATGAATCAATTTCTTTAAAGACATAAATTAGCAGAGCTGATTCAAATGTGACTCACACCTTTAATGCCAAGACTTGGAAGACAGAGGCAAGTGGATTTCTGTGAGTTTCATGTCAGCCAAGACTATACTACAGTGAGACCCTGAATTAAAAAAAAAAAAAAAAAGGGGGGGGGGGACGGGACTGTGAAAACCCCATACACTGAGTTGCAGTGACACTCTCCTCCAAAGAACACTACAGACAGACAGCCTCAAAGACACATACAGAAAACCCTTCAGCAGAGTCTCAGGAAGTATGATCCAGCAGTGTCGCGCCAATGCCTGGTTTAATATCAGAGCCATCTGCTTCTATATTCTGTCTATCGTGATATGCTGCTTTAGTGAAAACAGACAATCTAGTAGGAAAATCTGACTTTAGACAGATGTCGTTGCAAAAGAGGATATTTTAATGAAGCTTTCAAATAATTCAGATCTTTGGTGTGAAAACTGCCCGTGGAGAAGGAAGCTGCGCAGTGCATTGTGGAGGTCAGAGGGCAGCCTTGGGAGTCGCTGCTTTCTACCTTTCACATGGGTTCAGAGGATGGAACGTAGGTTGTCAACCATGAGTGGCAAATGCCGCTCCCTCAGAGCCATCTTGCCAGCAGGGCACTGGTAGTTTTAATGTAGGAGAGAAAAAGTTGTCAATTACTTTTTCATACTAAAGCTATTACATACCATCAAATGCCATACAGGGAAGGCAAGGGTTTTAGAGTTAAGAAAACCAGACCAACCTTTCATTTTACAGGTGGCAAAGCTGATACAAACTGTAAAGTGCCTTAGTGAAGTGTCTTAGCTAGACTCCAGAGCTCCCGACCTTCCTGACTGGATGTGAGGAACACACCTGGATTCAAAGGGATCTTGCTTCTCCAGAGGCCGTACTCTTTTCTTTGTCACAGCCAGTTTAGTCAGGTCCACACACTTGGTCTCCCCGCTGCTGTAGGTGAACTCCAGCACGCTGTTCCACTCCCCCTGTACTCTGCACACCACAGTGTTGGTAACGTTGTGCTTCACTTCGGCTGTGACTCTAGACCAGGAGGAAAGCAAAGGTTTCTTCCTTAGAATGCTGACGCCAAGGACACATCTTGAAAACCTACTTTATGAGGCTGGGTATGCTGGCACAGGCCTTTAATCCCAGCACTCAAGAGGCAGAGGCAGGCGAATCGCTGTGAGTTTAAGGCCAGCCTGGTCCACAAAGCTAGTCCAGGACAGCCAAGGCTACACAGAAAGACTATCTTGGGGGGGGGGAGAAGAAAGAAAACCCACTTTATGGAGTACAGTTCAACTTGTCAGTACCAAGTCAGGGGAAAGCAATCCTGTGCAGGGTTCCTAGATGCATCAGTTTCATTCATGAGAAAGAACATCGGGCACATCAGGCATCAGACTGGACTTCATTAGCAGAAGTGGAATATTACATCTAACATGTTTGTTTATTTGTTTTGGTTTTTTCGAGGCAGGGTTTCTCTGCATAGCTTCGGTTGTCTTGGACTTGTTTTGTAGACCAGGCTGGCCTCAAACTCACAGAGATCCACCTGCCTCTGCCTCCCGAGTGCTGGGATTAAATGTGTGGGAAGAAACCTTTAAGAGGGATCTGTGGGCCAGATCTTGGGGACCAAGATATGAGGATCTGGAGTGAAGAGCAAACATTCCAAATGGCAAGTTGTTAGTAACTGGACACAGAGAACACAGGCCCCAGTCCGCGTGGCTGTAGGGGCAGGAACTCTACGTTGTATTTCAAACCACATGAACAAACACAATGGTATTATGAAGGACTTCTTAGAAGTAATCTCTTACGAGGTCACATCATTATTAAAAAATTTTTTTAAGATTTATTTATTGTACTTATGTGTGTGGGTGTTTTGTCTGCATATATGAGTACCATGTGAATGCCTGGTGCCGCAGAGGTCAGGAGACGGACTGAACCCCTCGGAAGTACAGCTCCAGACAGCTGTGAGCCACCATGTGGGTGCTGGGAACTGACCCTGAGTCCTCTGCAAGAGCAGCAAGCACTCTTCTGTTTTGTTGTTTGTTTTTCGAGACAGGGTTTCTCTGTGTAGCCTTGGCTGTCCTGGACTCACTTTGTAGGCCAGGCTGGCCTCGAACTCACAGCGATCTGCTTGCCTGTGCCTCCCAAGTGCTGCGGTTAAAGGTGTGCGCCACCATGCCTGGTTGCAGTAAGCACTCTTAGGCACCGGGCCATCTTTGCAGCTCCCATGCTTCCTCTCTGATCCCACTGGCAATACCTTCCCATCCTCTGAAGACTCAGCTCTAGCTACCTACTCACCCGTTCCTCCCACTCTCTAGGCCCACGGGACCAGAACTGCACTGAGGACTGAGGACTGGCTGCATTATGCTGCTCAGGCCGCTCACACACAGGCTCACGAGGCCTTTACTGACATAAGCCATCTTGCCCTATACAAGCCTTTCTACTCAAATAACCTCCCCAGGCCCCTGCACACAGATATTAACTTACACAGTACTCTTTCCTTATAATTATCTTTTAGAACAGTTTAATGCAACATTAGTATACACTCATATGCAAGTGCAGACAGAAACTTCTCCGCCAGGCCGTCTCTCCACAGTTACCTAACTTGGTGACTAGAGTATAAAGGCAGCAGAGAAGACAAGGAAGTTCCAGGGCACAGGGTGTTCTGATCCACCCATCTCTAGACTACACTTCCCTTCCATCCAGCTCCTTGTCCATGCCAACATGGCTACTCTGACATGCCTGCCCTCCCTCTGGGCTATACACACTTCTCATCCTTATGACTTGATTCAAGAGATGCCTTTCTTTTTTGCTTTGGCTTTTTGAGACAGGCACTCATGTGGCCCAGGCTTGCTCAAATTCACTGTGTCTTAGCGTTTGCCTTGAAACCCTCTCTCCCTTTTAAAGAAAAATTTTAGAATGTCTGTCTATCATCATCAAGACAAGCAAGAGCAAGCGTGCCCAAGGAACTGCCACTGTGCCTGGCATCTGGAGACTATCTGCAAAATGCTGGCATTTTAGATAAATCAACTCACTTGCTCTGTCATTCTGCTTTTCACAGGAGCCATGTGTTTCCTGGCTCAAAACTATGACAAAGGTATAGACGAGCAATTTGGTAGTAAAAATGTATGCCAAGTTTTTAAAAGCCACCTTATGAAAAGTATGTAAGAGAGTTCTATCAATGGTAGAGATGAGGTAAGATAGAGATACAGTAACTGCTAATCTTGGATCAAAGCTAAAATACTTATCAAACAGATGAAGTGCTTCTGAGTGCTTCAGAGAGCCTCAATTTCTTCATCCACAAAATGGATAGACTATCACCTCTCTGACAGGCTCACGACAGATTTTAACATTTTTTAAATTTTCCTCAAGACATGGTTTCTCTGTGTAACAGCTCTAGCTGTCCTGGAACTTGCTCTGTAGGCCAGGCTGGCCTCGAACTCACAGATATCCGCCTGCCTCTGCCTCCCAAGTGCAAGGATTAAAGACGTGAGCCACCACTGCCAGGCTTCTTATTTTTTATCAAAAAGTATTTAGTGTGTGTGTTTGTGTGTGTGTGTGTGTCATGCACACGCATATACACCTGGGTGTATATGTGTGCACCATGTGCCTGCCTGATGCTAGCACAGGTCAGAAGAGAGCACTGGGTTCTGAGAACTGGAGTTATGGATGGTCATGAGTCACCATGTCCTCTACAAGAGCAGTAAGTCTCTTCACTGCTGAGCCATCTCCAGGCCCACTTAACAGACTAATATTTATCTACTTCTTTGTTTGCTTGCTTTTTGTTTTTGTTTTTTGGATTTTTTCAAGACAGGGTTTCTCCATGCAGCCTTGGCTGCCCTGAACTGGCTTTGTAGACCAGGCTGTCCTCAAACTCACAGAGATCCACTTGCCTCTACCTCCTGGAAGGCAAATTGGAGGTACCTGTGTCCTAGTGACTTAAAAAAATAAATAAATAAAAATAAAAACTAAAAAGTATTTGCCTAGGGGCTGGAGAGTTAGCTCAACAGTGAAGAGAACTGACTACTTTTCCAGAAGACTGGGTTCAATTCCCAGCACCTACAAGGCAGCTCACAACCATCTGTAACTGATACCCTCATACAGACATACATGCAGGCACATAAAATAAGAATAAACAAACAGGTTGGGCCCAGCTTAGGCTATACTAGCTCAAGCTAAGGTTAATACTGTTTTGTTTTTCCAAGACAGGGTTTTTCTGTGTAGCTTTGGCTGTCCTGGACTCATTCTGTAGACCAGGCTGGCCAAGAACTCAGAGAGATCCACCTGCCTCTGGCTCTTGAGTGCTAGGATCATAGGCCTGTGTCACCTCACCCAGCAAAGAAGTATATTAAGTGCCACATCCTTAAAATTCTGACAAGCCAATTAGAACCAAGTTTCATTTTCAGTTCTATCAATGATTTAATTCATTCTGGAACTCATATTTTTATCCTTTATCATTTCAACTTGTTTTATGTATGAATTTTCTTTTTTCTAGAAGAATTCCCCAAAGTATTCTGGCCTCCAGACATGTCTGGCACCCATGCCCCTCCTAGTTCATTCAGCCTTCCAAAGCCTGGGATTAGAAGCGTGCATCACCACAGCTGGCTGGAGCCCTGGCTTCTAACCGCAGCTGCCTCTGTCCTTGCAGACACTGACAGCCTTTCTCTCTCTAGTACACAAAGGTCTAATCCACAAAATCCATTGACTGCTTGCTTACGGTTCTAGAGACTGAACCCTGGATCTCAAACACTCTAGGTAAGCATTCTCCATAGACCAAAACTCAATCCCTGAATCCATTTTACGGCTATGGTTTTTGTTTTTGAGATAGAGTCTTTTGTAGCTCAGGCTGGCCTCCCACTCAGTATGTAGCTAAGGATCTATTTTGGTGTCTAGCACCCATATTAAATGGCTAACAACTGCCTATTATTTCAGTTCCAGGGGACCTAATATCCTCTTATGATTTACATATAAATGGTTTACATACATCCCCACCCCAAGTATGCATAGGCATGCACGTGTACACACACACACACACACACACACACACACACACACACACACACACTTCAGTCTCATCCACATAAGACAAAGCAGAAAGAGTATAATATGAGAAAGTGTTAGTTACAATACAGGATCAGAGAGCAGAACAAAACCCAGGCATCTTTAAAGGGTTCTTACCGGTGCAGTTTGCCTCCATAAAACGGCTTAGTATGAAAAGTGATGCTGGCTGAGTACCCTGTCTTTGCACAGTTGACGCCAACTTTGCCACCCAGTTCTACCCAAGGAACTGTCAGAATGGAGCGGGCATATGCACAAGGCAGGGAGAATGTGTACTCTTCCCCATGCTCCAGCAGACTCAGGGTACCTGGATGTGAAAACACGAGTGTGGTCAGCATCTCTTCAAAGAAACAATTTAAAAATATAGTTATTTATTTTTACGTATGAGTGCTCTGCCTGCATGCACACCAGAAGAGGGCATCAGGTCACATTATAGATGGTGGTGAGCCACCACGTGTTTGGTGGGAATTGAATTCAGGATCTCTGAAAAGCAGACAGTGCTCTTAAACTCTGAGCCATCTTTCCAGCTCCCAAAGAAACACTTTATTAAAAATCTTCTAGCCGGGCGTGGTGGCACATGCCTTTAATCTTAGCACTTAGGAGGCAGTGACAGGAGGATCACTATGAGTTCGAGGCCAACCTGGTCTACCAAGTGAGTCCAGGACAGCCAAGGCTACACAGAGAGACCCTGTCTCAAAAAACAAAACAAAACAAAACAATCTTTCCTGTCTAGTAGTAAACTCTATTAATCTTTTGATAGTAGTGCCTTCATTTGACAACATTCCCTATTAATACTGAACCAGGGCTACTTTCACTGTGACCTTCCTGTTCCTCTGGGGTTCATGGGACCTGTAATCGTTACAGTGCAAGCTAAGTTTCCCAACCATGCTCCTACAAATAAAATAAAGCCTAGGGCTGAGGTGGGAGGCCTGCTGTGCAGCATCATGCTGAGACCTGGTCACAGGTGGCTTGGGAGTCCCTCAGATAGGATGATGAGAAAGTGTTCTTTGCTCTAATCTACGTATGTGAAAGAAGAACAAAATGTAATCTTTTTATCAGTAACTATGATCATCTTAAGGTTTATTTGCCAGATTATGAAATTACAAGAGATGTAAGAGCTAGGTGATGATTTTCAAACAAATATCATTCCATTTTGAAATTTCTATATTACTTGATGTTATATATTAAAGATAGTTAAAACATATAAAAGGGGATTTATACCAGTGAATGACTGCTCTGTATAAGTAAGACACACTAAGCATACCTAAGCTACATTAACTACCTTAAAGGTTTTTTGTTGTTGTTGTTGTTTTGTTTTTGTTTTTGTTTTGGATTTTTGAGACAGGGTTTCTCTGTGCAGCCTTGGCTATCCTGGACTCGCTCCAGTTCCAGACCAGCCAGAACTACACAGTGAGACCCTGCCTAAAACCAAACAACCCAAAAACCTTTATATTTAAAACATTAAGCTGTAGTTTAGATGAGGTTTTTATTTGTCCACAGCAGTAGTGTATGACTGTGGTGTGTCCCAACACAACGGAGCACAATACAAACTAGAACCAAAAACATAGTGTACGTAACGTTTAAAATCTCTAACTAGGGACTGACACGGCTGCTCTCGCGGAGGGCATGAGGGGCTCAGTTCCCAGGCCTCCACATGGCCGCTCACAACTGCCTGGAACGCCAGTTAGGGAATCCTCTGTGTTACTGCATGCATGTGGTGTACTTACATATATGTAGGCAAAACACTCATGGACAAAACAATCAAATCTCAAAAACCCTATAGCTAATACCTTAGAGCCTTTCCAAATCTCCTCAATTTGATACAAACACCAGAGACTAACTTTTCCACTCACCTTCTCCAACCATTGTGACACCTATGGACATGCCTAAGAACTTGCTTTTAGTCCAGACATGGGCATTTACACACATCTTCCTTTCTGCACATTCTGCATAAAATCCTGAGACTGGAGGATGATGGGAAACCTGCTCAGCAACAAATCTGACAGTGTAACAGTCTGAGGCCCCCTGGGCCAGAGCCTCCTCCGGCACAGGAGCATGATTTGTGCCGGCTGGGGTGGAAGAGCTGCCACTCACAGCAGATGCCACTTCGCTCTTGGGCATCCTCCAGGAGCAGTGGAAAGTTTCTCCAATGATAGGATTATACGGCTTCTTAGCAATGGCTCCCTTTCTGCCTTCATGAAATGAGGTAAGGTAGTACTCAACAAAGCGAATCATTCGGCCCTCTGGCGTGGCTCCATTGGTGATGCCTATGAACAGGTCTGGATGAGACATGAAATCTGCATACATCTCCAGTAAGGACCGCTTCTCCAGGATGAATGTCGGAAGTACCACCTACAACATCAACACAGTCAACTCAGGGGGTTAGTCCATACACGCCTGCAGATCATACAGGGCTTCATCCAGGACAAGGGCTAGGAACACAGACGCAAATCAAAGGATCTGGTCTTACAACAAAAAAGAAAACAAGCCCAAGCATGTTGAAAAGGAGGTGAGACTCTGCCTGAATGGTTAAGATTAAATACAAATTCAAGACAAAAAGACAAGTCAGACTGAAGGACTGACGTGAGTTCCAGAGCAGCATGGGCTACTCAGGGCTGTGTCTGACCGTCCTCCTAAGGGTTGCAGGTTTCCAGCCCACATAAATATATCAGCACATTGTATAAAACCATAGTATTAAATGATACATATTTTCTCCTTTTCTCTTCATTTTATTGTTTTTAACTTTCTGTATATGCATGTATTTGTTTAGGGAACATACAGGCGAGTGCAGTTACAGCAGAAACCAGAAGAGGTATGAGTTCCCCGAGTTACAGAAGGAACCAAGGGTGGAAGAGCAGGAGCTGTTCCTTATGCTGAGGCATTCTCTCTTTAAATTGTGGGGAGCTGAGCACTGCAGCACATGCCGATAATCTCAGCACTTGGGAGCATGAGACAGGACTCCCTCAAATGTGATGCCAGTAGGATCACTTGGGAAGAGGGAACCTCACCTGAGAAAAATGCCTCTATCTGAATGGCTGGTAGGCAAGTCTGTAGGGGATTTTCTTGAGTAGTGATTGATGCGGGAGGGCAAGGGCCCTGTGTGTGGCACAAGCCCGGGCAGACGGCCCTGGGTGGTGTAAGAAAGCAGGTGAGCAAGCCACAGGAGTGAGCAGCACTCCTCCATGGCCTCTGTCTCAGTTCCTGCCTCCGGGCTCTTGTCTTCACGGTTCTTTTTTCTTCTTCCTTTCTTTTCTTCTTCTTTTTTCTGAGACAGGGTTTCTCTGTGTAGCCTTGGCTGTTCTGGACTCACTTTGTAGACCAGGCTGGCCTCGGAACTCACAGCGATCCGCCTGCCTCTGCCTCCCAAGTGCTGGGATTAAAGGCATGAGCCATAGAACCCGGTCTTCACATTTCTGCCTTGATTTCTCTTCATGACAGACTGTGAGTTGTAAGTGGAAATAAATCCTTTCTTCTCCAACTTGGGTTTGGCCCTTGTCTTATCACAGCAACAGAGAAGCAAACTAAGACACAGAGCTACACAGACAGAGACCGTCTTAACCAGACAAAACAAGAATTGTAGGTAAGGACCTCTTCACTGCTCATGGAGCTGTTAGTAAGCAGCTTTCTCATGCAGTGTGTCCTGGGGTGTTGCGCTGCAAGGCTGACATCTGAGTTTGATCCCTGGAGGGATGTTTGAAGGAAAGAACTGGCTCTTGACTGCACCACCACAAACATCACACAGACACACACAGCTTAAAAAGGAAATCCTCCTGTCAAGCACAGTAAGTCTAAGTTAAAAACAACAAAACCAGCCAACCAACCAAAAACAAGGCCCTACAAGCAACCAAAGAACAGTGTCTTTTACTTTTCAGGAACATAAAATGAATTCTAATGGCAAAACCCTTTCCATTTAAAGTACTATAACCACTGGGCATGGAGGCACATGCCTTGGGCAGAGAAACCCTGTCTCAAATAATCATAATCATAATAATAATAATAATCATAATAATCATAATCATAATAATAATAATAATAATAATAATAATAATAATAATAATAATAAAAAAATAAGGCAAAGTGCTATAACCTTTCATCTTGCATTTACAGCCTTTGATGCACCTTTAATCTCTGCTTGTGAGAGATGTCTCCTAAGTATCCCAGGCTGACCTTGACATCACCATCCTCCTGTCTCAGTCTCTCTAGTGCAAGGGCTGCAGATGTGCAGTGCCACACTGGGCTGTGTCCTGTCAGCAACAAGGCCCGAGGACAGAGCTCTGGCCTCCTGGGCCCCTGAGCTGCTACTTACTCTCGTTAAATCCATGCCCAGCTTGAGCTGTGACAAGAGATGCAGGATAACACTGCGCTGCTCCTCCACGGCCCCCAGGTCATCCTCCTTGTTGTCCCAGGTGTCCTCTAGCTCATCATCTGCGTTGATTTCTTCAGGTTCCTGGATATGGAAGATAGCACAGGCCACTAATAGAAAAACTTATTAGTATCTACTAAAGAAAAGCAATTGCATCTTGGAGACATTTATACTAAGCCTAAACAAATCAAGGGTGGGCAAAGCCCCTTCTGAAAATGCATCTCCCAGCTGGGCGTGGTGGAGCAGGCCTTTAATCCTAGCACTTGGGAAGCAGAGGCAGGTGGATTGCTTTGAGTTCGAGGCCAAACTAGTCTACAAAGTGAGTCCAGGACACAGAGAAACTGAGTATCGGGGTTAAAAAAAAAAAAAGGTAAGTAAGTACAACTCCCACCATTAACACCATTAAGTCAAGAAACACATGTCCTTTGAAGAGACTGTAATTGTTGGTATTGAACAGATAGTGGTCCTGTGACATATGTCTCTCACCCCCCTTTTTTTGAGACACGTGTAACCCTGCATTCACTGTGTAAGAGAGGCTGGTCTCAAACTTGAGGTAATCCTCTTGTCTCAGCCTCCTAGATATTGAGACCACAAGAGTGAGTTAACATGCCCAGCTAAAATATGCTTATTTTGCAGAAACAGTATGTTTCAAAAAGAGCCAAGAAAGTCCCCTGAATAAACTCAGCTTTGACCCCGAGCTGGGACTCACCACCACACCTATCGTTTTAAGTCATTTTACTTTGAGAAAGTCTCTTGCAGTGTAAGGCAAGCTTCCAAATCTTCTTATTACAGGCATAAGTCAGCAAGCTTCACTACATTCAGGGGGGCTTGTTTTGATTTTCATTTTTATTAAATAAAACAATTATGGGCATGTGTGCATGGGTCTGTGAGTGTGTATGTATGTGAGTGTGCAGGAGCCAGGAAAGGGAGAAAGCCACAGATTCCCTGAACCTGGAGCTGTGAGCCACCCAACATGAGTGCTGGGAACCACACTCTGGTCCCTCTTAACTATTCAGCCATCTCTCTGGATCCAAATTAAAGAGTATTACGGATTAAATGTTTGTCCTTGTTTAAGCTAAAGGCATAAGGTAAAATTTAAGTGTGAACACACACCATGTAAAGTCTAACTACTGTGAACCATATTTTGCTATTCACTCATGCCTGAGAAAAACATCTGTGGCCGAAGAGACACCCTAGGTAACACAGAAACTCTGCAGCCTCTCAAGCCGTCACAGTGCCACCAAAAGGACTGGGCAGTGTTTTAATCAAAAACACTGTTAAACAATTGAAAATGCATGCTTCGGAGCTGGGTGTGGTAGAGCACGCCTTTAATCCCAGCACTCGGGAGGCGGGGACAGGTGGATCGCTGTGAGTTCAAGGCCGGCCTAGTCCCTAAAACAGTTCAGAACAGCCAGGGCTACACAAAGAAACCCTGTCTTTAAAAAAAAAAAAAGAAAAGAAAAGAAAATGTATGTTTCCATATCACTAGCTCCTAATGACTGGTCAAACAAATGCATTTTATTACTTTAGCTTATTTTTAATTTTTCAGGGTTTTAAGATAAGGGCTTCACTCTATATCTCAGTTTAGTCTTGAGTACTTACTAATTTTTATTTGTTTTGAAGTAGTGTTTTCAAATGGCCCAGGCAGGTCCTGAACGTGCTGTCTTTGAACTCCTGATCCTCTTGCATTCGCTATCCACATGATTAAATTACTAGCAAGCACTCACTCTGCTTCTGAGTGTGTGTGTGTGTGGCCACAAGTTGATGTCAGAGACCTTCCTCTATTGCTCTTCACCCTACTCTTTTAGACTGGGTCTCTCAATGACCTGCAGTCCACTGATTATCAAGGCCAGCTGGTCAGTGAGCTCCAGGTATCTGCCTGTCTCTGCCTCCCTCCCTGTTGCCAGCACTGCACTTAAAGACGCATGCCACTACACGTAGTTTTTACACGGCTGCTGTGGAATCCGACCTCAAATTCTCATATTTGCACAACAGAAACTGCCAAATGAGCCATCTCCCCAACCCTGACTTTTTTTTTCTTTCTTTCTTTCTTTCTTTCTTTTTTTTTTTTTTTTTTTTTTTTTTTTGCTAGGGTCTTAACTCTGTATGCACCTAGGGTGGCCTAAAAACTCACTTTGTAGTCCAGGCTAACTTTGAACTTGTGGTGATCCTCCCCGTACAGACTTTAGAATAGGGGTTTAATGCTGGAGTTACCATGCCCACCCAACTTGCTTTCAATAACAAACATACCAAACTTCCCTAGAACCTCACCAGCAGTCAACCATGTTTATACAGTGGTCGTGTCCCACCCCCCTCACAGAACAGCTTGCTAACATTCCTCCCAGAGACCTGCATATGAAGAGCTAGGTTTTAGCTAAGAAGGGGTGGCATGACAGTGTCTCACTGTGTGGCTGAGGTTAGTCGTAAATCCATAGCAATGCTTCCTCACAGAGCTGGGAACACAGGTGCAGGCCATCATGCCTCAATGCTTATCAGGATTTTAAAAAATAAGTCATTTTGGGCTGGGCATGGTGGAGCACGCCTTTAATCCCAGCACTCGGGGGAGGCAGAGGCAGGCGGATCTCTGTGAGTTTGAGGCCAGCCTGGACTACAGAGCGAGTTACAGGACAGCCAGGTGTTACACAGAGAAACCCTGTCTCAAAAAGAAAGAAAGAAAGTATATGTGCATATATTGTATGTGAGTGGGTGGGCGCATGAGGGGCATGGTGCACACATGGCAGTCAGAGGACAACATGAGGGTGTTGGGTCTCCCCCTCTACCGTGCGGGTCCTAGGACTGAACCCAAGTTGTCAGGCTTGGTGGCAACTGCCTGCCTAAAAAACACTGAGCCCAGTTCTCACTGCTTTAAAAAAAAAAAAAAAAAAAATCAAATAATTTATTGGAATAGGAAAAGAAAAAAAATGTTTATTTTGAGACAGGAACTTGTTATGTAGGCTAGGCAGGCCTGAAACTCAGAGATCTGCCTGCCTCTGCCTCCCAAGTGCTGGGACCAAAGGCATGCTCACACACCTAGGAAGAAAAATTTTATTAACAGCTAAAAATCTTGGTATGAATACAATAATTCAGAAGCTCCACCTTTTTTTCTGTACTGTCTCAGGTAGCACAGGATAGCCTTAAAGTTCATATATTGCTAAGATGTGTGCCACCACACCTAGCTTTCTTTATTGGTCATCGTTATTTTTTAAAAAGCTGAAACTAAAAATGCACTACCAAATGTCAAAAAACATTTTGAAATATACGAAATTCCTACAGACACAGATGGCTAACAATGACAGTAGCCAAGGGCAAGTGAATGTCTAGGAACTTGTGTTATCTAGAGATTTCATGAAAAAAGAAATCATTTGGAGAGATGACTCAGAGGTTAAGAGCACTGGCTGCTCTTCTGGGTCCTGAGTTCAATTCCCAGCAACCACATGGTGGCTCACAACCATCTGTAGTGTGATCTGGTGCCCTCTTTTGATAGCAGGCACATATGCAGGCAGAACATTGTATACATAATAAATAAATCTTTAAAAAAAAAAAAAAAAAACCACCACTCAAGGACAGTAAGAAACTATAGAACTAATTCTGTGTCTTACTTATTTCTATAGTTCTGTGTATGTAAGTGTTAAGTGTATGTGGGTGTGTATGTACCATGGCACACATATGGAGGTTCTCTACTTCCGCCGTTTGGACTCTGTGGGAAGAACGTGGGTCCTGAGGCTCTGCGGCAAGGGCCTTATTCACTGAGCCATCTTGGCAGCCCAGCATCTATGCCTTTATTCCTGTTTGACTGGGCTTTACTTTCTCCCTTAGCCAACAGCAAACAGTTTACTACTATACCTCAGTGAAACAGAATGCATCTGTGGGGGGAATTTTTTTTTTTTTAAAGACAGGGTTTCTCTGTTTAATAAATAGTCCTGGCTGTTCTGGAACGCTCTTTGTAGACCAATATCTGTGAAACGTTTAAACAACAAAGCTCTATTGTGCTGCGTTTGATGGAGTCTAACAGCCTTTACAGTGACAGCTATCTGTGCATATTTTCTATCTGCACTAGGTGATCTAGTCACCACTAGAAGGATCTGGAGCCTCCTCCCAGATCCTGTGCACCATCCCTTACAAAAGTCTCATTTTGTTTCCAGCATGCTCCGCATTCTCATGTGGAATAGCATGCTGGGCTGGCTGACCCTCAGCTTACGGTCTTTCCCTAGTAGAGCTCATCTCTGGTCTGGCCCTCTCCCACAGCTATGGTTTCATCACCGTAAGTGTTCTGCAGCAACAATACTGCATATCCTCTCCTGTGACACGCAACACGCTCAGAACCACACTAAGCCTTGCTCAGAAGGCACTTTCTGATCTTCCTGGCTTTGTGACTAGCAACAGAATTTTATCTTGTATTTTGCTGATTTATTTTTCCCTTCGTTTCTACTTCCACGGTCTTCCATCACATTTAATTCTAAGTCCTGTCTTATCCCAATCTTTCATATCTCTGTCCCTGAGGCACATGACTCTACCGTCTCTCCTTAACACTAGTTCTGCCTGACTCCTTTGGGAACACGGATCACACTGTATTCTACAGAGCACTGCTGCAGGAAGTACCACTCCACATTGAGTACATGACTCTAGTACCTAACAACCCTGTGATGGGTTCCCATAAGTTAGACACTCTGTTAATGTTATCTTTATCACAGTCTCTCAAGGCATCATCATCACTTTACCAGGGAGGAAGCTGAAGCTAAAAGTGGTTAACTGGTTCACATCGCCACACCACCACCACCACCACCACCACCACCATCACTTTTTTTGAGACATGGCATTATAATATAGCCCATGGCTAGCCTGGACCTCACTATGTAGACCAGATCGGCCTTGAACTTACAGAGATCCACATGCCTCTGCCAATCAAGTGCTGGAATCAACAGTGTACATCACTATATTATGCCCAATCTTTGGCTCACATTATTAAATGGAAAATTCTGAGTTCAAAATTGTCAGTCAATAAACACACGCAAAAAAACAAAACAAAACAAAACAAACAAACAAAAAAAAACACATGCACGCACTAGGTGTTCTTCCATTCTGAAATTCACTTATTCCACCCACTTTTCAAATCCTGCCTCTATTCAAAGCTCCACTTTAAAAGCTTTGTTTCGGGGGCTGGAGAGATGGCTCAGAGGCTAAGGGTGCCACTTGCTCTTCCAGAGGTCCTGAGTTCAATTCCCAGCAACCACATGGTGGCTCACAACCATCTAAGATGTTATCTGATGCCCTCTTCTGCAGATAAAGCACTCACATACAATAAATAAAAAACAAATAAATCTCAAAGGCTTTGTTTCCAAAGCATTCCTCTTCTGCATCACCCAATATTCCTTTTTTTTTCTTTGAAGGGCCAAATCTCAAGAGTATAAGTCATATCAATTAATGAAGAAAAGAGATTCTATGCTCTTCAGTGAAAGAACTATGCCTTGTTTGTGCTTTTCCTCTAATTCCAGACAGTTTGGTAACTGTGTGTGTGTCTTATCTTTTAAGAGTTAATTTGCTGGGTTCACGGTGACAGTCAGTGTGATACTGCAAATTGGAACCAAAGCCTCTAAAATGGCGGGTGATTTGGGCTTCGGCTTCGAGGCAGGAGATGCAGGGACCTCAGCCACCTTCCCAACGCAGTGCTCAGCATTACATAAGAATGGTTTTGTGAAGCCGGGCATGGTGGCGCACGCCTTCAATCCCAGCACTCGGGAGGCAGAGGCAGGTGGATCGATGTGAGTTCAAGGCCAGCCTGGTCTACAAAGTTAGTCTAGGACAGCCAAGGCTACACAGAGAAACCCTGTCTCAAAAGACAAAAAAAAAAAAAAAAAAAAAAGAATGGTTTTGTGGTGCTCAAAGGATCATGTAAGATGTCTACTTCGAAGACTGGCAACACAGCCATGACAAGGTCAATCTGGTTAGTATTGACATTTTCACTGGGAAGAAATATGAAGATATTTCTGCCTGTCGACTCATAATATGGATGTCCCCAACATCAAAAGGAATGACTCCCAGCTGATTGGCATCCGGCGTGGGTACCTATTCCTGCTCCAGAAGAGAGGGAAGGTAAGAGAGGACTTTCGTCTGCCTGAGGGAGGCCTTGGCAAGGAGATTGGGCAAAAGCATGACTGTGGAGAAGATATCTGAGGGGGCAGCTGTTGCAACCAAGACAACCATGGCAAAATAACTGGCTCCTAGGGTGGCGGTGGCGGCAGCAGTGACCCTTGAGCCTACAGAGGCTCCTCCCCCAGCCAGGTTCTGTTTTGGCTAGGCCCTTGGCTAGACTCCCATACAACTCATTTGATATTTTATTTTGGTTTTCCTCGCCCCTTTGAGCTGTTGGGGAGACCCTTCCGCTTCCCTTAGATCCCTTGGCCAGGAATGAAAGAGCCAAGGGTTTGGCTCCCCTCTTCCCCTTTTCTTTTTCATTCAATGTGGAATCGGAACGCTGTGGATTCTTGCAAATGGTCCTGTGCGCTTTATCCCATTTATTCCTGGTCTGGTCCCCTACTCTCCATAGTCCTTCACGCCCAAGTACCCCCTGTATAGAATGGCAACCAGCCCCGTTCCTTGCCTGTGTCTCTTCCCAAAGCCCTTTAGGGACGGTGAGAAGGGGACGAGGGGACATAATCCCTCCTCAGGCATCTGGGAGGGCCTTGCCCCAAGAGCTTTTTACTCTTTCCTTTGGGCCTCTCCCTGACACATTTGTTAAAAATCAAACCTGAATAAAACTACAAGTTTAAAAAAAGAAAGAAAACCAAGAACTTGCTAGTATATCATAACCATAAAGCTTGCACTATTCTTGATTCAGTAACTCTATCGAGAGTATAATGTAAAAAAAAAAAAAAAACCACACTCAGGAGGCAGAGGCGGGCAGATCACTGTGAGTTCGAGGCCAGCCTGATCTACAAAGCGAGTCCAGGACAGCCAAGGCTAGCACAGAGAGACCCTGTCTCAAAAAACAAAAACAAAAAACAAAACAAAAAAATCAAAAGTCACAGGAGGGAGATAACAGTTAACACTAGGACTGTTTTTAATAATAATAAAGATAAACTAGATATTTAACAACAGGGACATTAGCTCAGGATCTTATTTTGACTTTCAAACATTAATTATATAGGCCAAACACAAGACAGACAATAGCTTCGATTATCTATGTAAATACGGTAGCCATAAAAATAGCAGACATCAACACAAAAGGCAAAGCAAAGAAAATGAAAACAAGTGAGATTTGCAACAACAGTACATGTTCAGCAGGATACCACAGTGTAGCTCCTGGAAACAGAATGAGCACCACTTCATGTAACTACTGAAGCTGAGGTCAGACGCCACAGAGTAACATCTGTGTTTACTGGTAACTGGTGAAGCTTACAGACTCAATATGATTTTAAGCTTATACATGTAATGGCAATGATTAATAAAACAAATTTAAATTAACAATGGGTGGTAGAGGCACACTCCTTTAATCCCAGCCTTCAGGAGGCAGAGGCAGGCAGATCTTTGAGTTAAGAGACCAGCCTGGTATATTTCAGGACAGCCAGAGCTACACAGAGAAACCCTGTCTCAAACAACAAAAAAACAATCAACAACAAAAACCTCCAGTGTACTGCAAAGCTGGGTAGTGTGGTGGTGCCTGGGAACTGGGGCAGGAAGAGGGCTGTTGATAGTTCAAGGGCAACTAGGGCTACACACTAAGTCCTAGGCCAGCCAGGGATAGAGTGAGACCCTGTCTCGAAAACTCAAACAAACAGCTATCTGTGTCCGGCAAAGGACATGCAAACTAAAAATGGGATATCAATTCTACCCGGAAAATTTATGTTCGAGTTCAATTAAGTAGAACAACATTTAGCAGCTGTAAGAATGTTACCCTTGTGTTCTGTTAACACAACAAACACACACTGCTCCCCCTTTCAAGGATTCCTCATTTCTTCCATCAAAACCAAACTTTCATATACCTTACCCTTGCTAATACTGCAGATTCTGCAACAGCCTGCGCTTCCAGGACTGCCATGGGCTTGCTCGATTCAGTTGCAAAGGGCTGCTCAGCTCCATTTTTATAGTGGTTTGATAAAGGTATTTTTGGTTCCAACCACTCAATTGTCGTCCCTGATGAAGTAAGAGAAAAATTTTGCTGAGACCTGCTCATAATCCAGGAAGCTGAGCAGATCTGGATTTTATTAAACAATTTTGTTTTGGCCCTATGAGACTACAGCAGTTCAGCCTGCACTGAAAGCAGACAGTCACTCAACTCATTAGCATGAGCACCATGATTGGGCATTTCACAACAGGGAACCTGCAACTTGAAATGAGACACTATGTAAAGGAAATCAAGCCTGGCCAGGGCTATCTTGCTCCTTAGACAAGTCTGTGACTCATGAAGTGAGCTCCCAAACAGTCAACTAATCATTGCTATCAATTATATCCCTCTAATAATCAAATTTTTAAAATAGACTTCAGTGGGGAACCATCCCAGGAACCTGAGATGGTAAGACAGCATAATTTGTTTAAATTAGGGATTGCGATTTCCTTAACCAACCAAAGTAACTCTAATTTAAATACCACACCCACCCACCCACCCACACACATATGTATATCCTTTATAAAATCATAAACCCAATATAACTTTAAACTGAAAAACTTTTCTGCTGCATAGAGCTGACCTAGTGAAAGTCGGTAGTCACATTTAGAGACCTGTCATCTTCTCAGCTAATGAGTCAATGGTCTCTTGTTACCCTCAACTAGTTTAACAAAGTAGATTCTATGCCTAATCAATAATGGAAATGTTCCATTTGATTTCAGAGGCTGATCTGGGTTTCACAGAAGCTAGGTTATGGAGAGCAAGAATAAGGGATGCTCAGACTACCTCAGCAGAAACTGAGAACAGGAGGGACATTAACTAAGTCAAATGCCAGACTTCAAAAGAGAAATACATGACAAATTGCCCATCAGGCTAGTGGTTAGTGTCTTGCCTTCCTCAGTGGCACTTGGCACTGGGGCATTAAGATTGGAGGAATGTCCTGGCTAAGGTCATGGGGCCTGTTGTGAACTGTACAGAAATGATAACACTGCCTCTCACTTAAAGTAACTATTTTTAATATCACTATCCATATCTTTTCTAAAATTAAGACCTGTGAACATTAATTAGTGGGCTACTTAGCTAACTAGAAACTATAATAGGACTATATCAAACCAATCAAGTGGCCTCAGCGCCCCTCCAAACCAACACATATCCAACTGAGTCGACCCTATGTCCAGTCACAGCAATACACACTTGTCATCCTAGCACTTAGGAAGCCAGGGCAGGAGTGGCTGGGTCTAGCCTGGGATACATAGTAAATTTACAGTTAGCCCAGGCTAGACAGTGATCTCATACCCATGAACGAATGAAATGAAAACATGATTTTATGAAGTTAAACATTCATCTGAACATAGATTTCATTTTTTGTGCCATCAAAGAATTTGAATTGAAAGGTAAGTGCTTTTTTTAACGTTATATTTTCATTCTGAAGTGACTTTTAAAAATAAATTTCTACATGCCAAATTTGGAAAAGACAGCAACTACAGTGAGAAACAGCAACGGCAGTTAGTTAATTCCTCAACCTACCTATAAACCTATGCTCCAAAAAGTCCAATGTGAGAACAACTTTCACTTTGAAACTTCAACCCTTTGCAATTGATTTCAATTTACTCATACATCTTTTCTTAGTCATTAAGAAAACATCACTAAGATTGTATTATTTAAGCCATACAAAAGTTTCACAACTGTTTTAAATGATAAATACTACTTAATCAAGTATTTATTTAGCATTTAATCTAGTAAGGAGCACCAGTGCTACCTGATAGATTTTTAAAAATTCATAGTGCAGACTAGAAATACACTATTTCATTTCCTATCAAACTCACTAACTAAAATTAACCCACTTCTCTGACATCAGGGTAACTCATCTTATGTTCAAATTAGGGGACCAACCTGAAAAAAAAAAAAAAACAAAAAAAAAAAAACCAAAGCACTCATCTAAGGATGTAATACAACCAGTAAAAATTCCCCTAACAAAAGAATGTAACTTGGAAAATATTCTTGATATTTAGTGAAAAACAAATAATATAATATTAAAGAGTAAATGAGCTGTGGGCAGAGCCGGAAATCAGGACATGCTCCCAACGATTCTAGCCTGAACACCTGAATATAAGAATAGAGAGTGATACCACGAAATTTAGAAGAATTTGAGTTGTAAATTTGCCTTTGGACATGTTGAATTTTAGGCCTCTAAAGGCATATTCAATGATGTTAAACATTAGAGCTAAAGTTATTTTGAGTTTAAAAAAAAAAAAAAAAAAAGGACACAATCAGGAAGTTTACATCACACTAGTGTGCTAAGTAAAAACCAGGCTTTAGAGTGGTAACAGATACAGCCCTTTCCCTTGTTTGTTTGTTTGTTTGTCTTTTGTTTTTGTTTTTGTTTTTCATTTTTCAAGTCAGGGTTTCTCTGTGTGGCCTTGGCTGTCCTGGACTCACTTTGTAGACCAGGCTGGCCTCGAACTCCGCCTGCCTCTGTCTCCGAGTGCTGGGATTACATGTGTGCACCACTGTGCCTGGCTTCTATTTCCATGTTTTAAGGCCAGTGTTGAATCCCCCTTTAATCTCCAACTCACCTGAGGGCAATGCACCCTTCTGGTGTGATGCATGCTGCAACTGGAGAATGTGAAAGCAGTCATTCAAGCAGTTCATAGTTGCCATGGAAGTAGCTTTGAGCATCAAGAGGTCCTGGTCCAAGGAACTAAGAAGGCCAGAAGCAGGAAGGCATTCAATCCGTCTAATTAGGTCTCGTTGTTGTCCTTCAGCATGAGACATCATCTGAGGAAAATGACAGTCCTGTGGGTCTCACTCACGACATGACAGGTAAGGTGTAATGTTTGCTGCTCATTTAAATAATAGCATTTTCTGAAGCATTTTCAGGGTATACTAGGCTTAGAAATTTACCAGAAGTTTGCTAGGCTATTTTCTTGCTTTAAAACATTATTTTATTATTTTATATGTATGGGCACTTTTCCACACGCATAAACATGTTCCACTCACATCAGTGCCCCCAGAGGCCAGAAGAGGGCATCGGATCCCTTGGGACTGGAGCTACCGACAGTTATGAGCCACCATGTGAATGCTGGAGAATGAACCCAGGTCCTTTGGAAGAGCAGTCAGTGCTCATAACCACTCCAGGCCTGGCTAGGATATTTTCAATTAAAGGGCATTTTTAATGGTGCTTATCAATTGAAGATTGTGAACTTTGACAGCTGTACTTTTTCTCAGGAAGCAATAAAACACAAAATGCTTGCCACTTTCTGCTAACAATATTAATTTATCCAAGTCACAGAAAAAACATTCAGAATATTGTCAACAGCAGTGTTGAATTTTTAATTCCACAGTTGAAAGTAATTTCCAGTCTGGCCCTCAGTCACTTTCCTCTGATACTCTAGTCGGGTTTGATTTGAACAGTTGGGAAAGCATGCAAGTTTACCTGCCCCATCCCTCACCTAGCTTCCTAGTCAGGATGCCTTGATTTTGTTGTTGCTGTTGTTAAGCTGGTTTTAGGTTCTTTGTTTTGTTTTGGCTTTTGGTTTTTTTGTTTTTAGAGACAGGGTTTCTCCATGTTAGCCTTGGCTATCCTGGACTCACTTTGTAGACCAGGTTGGCCTTGAACTCACAGAGATCCACCTGCCTTTGCCTCCAGGTGCTGGGATTAAAGGTGCGTGCTACCACGCCTGGCATTAGACTGGTTTTAAAGAAAGTGCTAGATTATAAGTTTTTCAGAAGAAAATATTTTAATTAAGACATTCTTTGATTTGGAGCCTTATCTATGACCACTTCCATCACCACTACTACCTACATGCCCCCCTTGACGGAGTTTCTCTGTGTAACCCTGGCTGTCCTGGAAACTCGTTATGTAGACCAGGTTGGCCTTGACCTCACAGTGATCCTCCTGCCCACACTAGCCAGGTTCCTATTCACTTCTTCTAACAAAGCCAAAGGAATAACAATTAATGAACAACTGAATGTGTGTAGAGGAGAGCATGTATGATACTTTCAAGTGTAAGCACAAGGTCTTCAGATTGCTAGGAACGGAACCCTAGTCTCCTGCAATGCCAACAAATGCTCTAACTACTGAGCCAACACTCAGCCCCTGTTGCCTTTTTGAAAGTTCAGGTTTCTTTCTTTTTAAGCTTCCTCTGTATTATTTGCTGTTTCCTCTTCCTGCGGTTGTGTGTTGGGTGCTATCAGTTTCTGTACCTGGCTTGTGTTTATTTTGTTGTCCCATTGTTTCCCTTCCTGTGCGGTGCTGGAGACTGAGCTCAGCTCCTTGAGCACAGTGAGCATTGCCACCTAAGCTACAGCCTTAACTGAATTGCCCCAACTATGACCTGGTCCTGGCTGACCTCCAGGACAAGCTTTAACATAAAGAACAAGAGAGACAAAAGGCCAGGCCAACAACCTAAATCCAAGTAGGCACATTAAGGGGTGGGGCCTGAAGCTCCACTGCCAGACTGTCACCTCCATAGTGACAGCAAAGAAGAATACAACTGCTGGAGCCACTGCATCTCTACACCACAAGCCAACACCTCAGGACACACTGCCAAGGGGAAGCTGCTTACTAAAGTCCTCACGGCCAGTGAAGAGAAAATCATCCTAACAGGTAATCCCCATCATAGAACACAAGACATACACAAACAGGGCAACACGACACCTCCTAACGCTCATAATTCTCCAGGAGCACATTACAAAAACACAGATGTGGAAGAAATGCCAGACAAAGAATTCAAAAGGACAAATTTTTAAAAGAGCAACAAACTTCAAGAGGATGGAAATTAAGAGGTGAGTAAATCAGGGAACATCACACGAGGTATGAAAGAGCCATTCAATGATGGGGTAGAGATTCTGAAAAAAACCAAACAGCATTCATAAAAATGAGAAGCACAGTGAATAAAGAAAGCTCAGCTGAGACCCTCACCAATAAACTAGATCAAGCGAATGAATATCAAGGCCAATGAATAAACACATTGAAATAGTAAAAAAGAAAAGAAACAAGACAATTTGAATATAATATACAAGATTTCTATGACACCACTAAACGATCAAGCTTACACACAATTGGAATGGATGGAGAAGAGCTCCAGGCTAAAGGCACAGAAAATCTAGTCAGTGGAATAACAGAAGAATAAGACAAGTGCGTGGCCAGGCGTGGTGATGCTAACTTTAATCCTAGCTCTGAGGGAGGCAGAGGCAGTCGGATCTCTGTGAGTTTGAGGCCAGCCTGGTCTACAAAGTGAGTCCAGTACAACCAAGGATACATAGAGTAACACTGTCTCAGAAAACCAAAAAACCCAACCAAACAAAAAGTAAATCCAGGGCCGGGCGTGGTGGCGCATGCCTTTAATCCCAGCACTCGGGAGGCAGAGGTAGGCGGATCACTGTGAGTTCGAGGCCAGCCTGGACTATAAAGTGAGTCCAGGACAGCCAGGGCTACACAGAGAAACCCTGTCTCACAAAATAAAAAACCAAACAACAAACAACAACAACAACAAAAAAAAATGAGTCCAGGACAGCTAGGGCTGTTAAACAGAAAAACACTGTCTTGAAAACCAAAACAAGCAAAACAACAACAAAGGGTAATTGTAATCTCCTACTCTCACCAAGAGAGACCTAGGCAATCAATAAACAAACACAAAGTCCCATCAGCTAAACTACACCATAGAGCAAATGGTCTAAACAGACATCTTGACATGTGTAGAATATTTCATCCAAAAGCTGCAACATATACTACTTTTCATCAGCACATTCACCTTTCCCAAAATAAGTAACACTGTGGGGCTAGAAACACATCAAGAACACACACACATATACACACACACACACACACACACAGTTAAAAAGTAAATAAAAGCCTCTCAACAAAGAGAAGTCCACATAAAAATTCACTGCTGAATGTAACCAGATGCCTTCTGTTTATTTTGAGACACAGTCTTACTGTGTAACTCTGATCAGCTGGGAACTCACTATAAAGATCAGGCTGGCCTTGAACTTACAGAGATCTACCTACTTCTGCTTCTAGAGTGCTAGGTTTAAATGCATGCACTACCAAGCCCAGTGCCAGACTTTTAAAGAAGACTTAAGAGCAGCAGTCCTGAAATTATTCCATTAAAAAGAAAGGGAAGACAGTCCCACCCTCTGAAGCCTGTTGCCCTATCTGGTGGGAACATAGCACAAAAAGAGAAAATAGAGCTGGGACACAGTGGCTCAGTGGTGGAGCATTTGCTTAGTAGGAATAAGCCCTGTGTTTAGCCCTAAAGACTGGGGGATGGATGGTGGAGGTAACATAGGCTAATGGCTCTGAAGGATACAGATGCAAAAAGAAAATAAAAAATGTCAAATTAACATTACTAACACACCAGAAAGATCAAAAGCGATGATAAAGATCGTTTCAGCCCATGAATAAAACAAATTCAACACATATAATTCAATAAATGCAATGTAGCTCATGAATTGAATCAAATCTAAAAAACACATCATCATCATCATCATCATCTCAATAGACACAGAAAACAAATACAATTCAATCCTTTGTGAGAAAGGGCCCTGCTAAGTTAGGTAGAGAGGATCTTACCTCAACATGTAAAGGCTATATACAACAAAGCCATAACCAACACCATATTAAATGGGGGGTGGGGGGATGGACATGACAGAAATTATTTCTGCTAACGTCAGGAACAAGGTAGGTGTGTCCACCCTTACTACTCTTATTTAGTCTAACTGTTGAAATTACAGCCAAAGCAATAAGGCAAGGGGAAATCAAATTGTTCCTTTTGCTCATGATATGTGCAAGAATACTTAAGAGAATCTTGGGGGCTGGAGAGATGGCTCAGCAGTTACTGTCTACTCTTCCAAAGATCCTCAGTTCAATTCCCAGCAACCACAGCTCACATCTTGTGCACTCTTCTGGCCTGAAGGCACACATGCAGGCAGCATGCTGGATAAATAATATAAATAAATCTTAAAACAAACAGAAAAGCCTAACACCACCACCACCAAAGGATTCTTAGAACTGAAAAAGGGCTGGAGATGTAGCTCAGTGGTAGAGTGTCAACCATACAAGAGATCTGGGTTCATTCTCCAGCAGTGCAAAACAAAACAAAGTGTAGGTAGGGTGGGGTGAACCTGTAACACCAATACTTGGGAGAGGAGGGCAGAAGAAAGACAGAAGCTTAAAAATCAGCCTGGTATATACTGCAAGACTCTAGCTCAATAATAATGACAATAACGATGATAATGATGACAGAGGAGAGTGGAGAGATGCCTCAGTGGTTAAGAACACTTCTTCATCTTCCAAAGGACCTAGGTTTGGCTCCCAGCACCCAAAACAGGCAACCCCTAACTACCTGTGAATATGACAACATTTCCTGGTAGAAACTTAAAAACAGCTAAAGAAATGGCTTGGCAGTTAAAAGCACTCTCTCGCCCTTAGAGAAGACCTGGGTTTGGTTCCCAGCATTTGCAGCATTTGCAGAGGCATTGCCACACCCCACTTCCCAGCCACCCAGAAGAAACTCTGCGAAACTCAGCTTAGCAAGCGATACTTGAAATAGTTACAACCCAACACACTGCACCCTTTGTTAACTAGAGTAGAGAGAGGAACCCTGAGATCAGGCTACATCAGGACTGGCTCTGCTTCTGTGTGTGATACAGGGTTAACGCGTCGGCCGGTCTGTCTGTCTGGTCCTGCAGCACGTGCTCAGGCCCCGTGCACACTTTGTCGTCTTCTCTACCGCTAGGCTCACGCCGTCGGCCCCACACACGACATTTAAAGGGTCTCTAGGTGAGGCCACTGTCCTCCCCACTAGGTCTCTAGGTGAGGCCACTGTCCTCCCCACTAGGTGTCACGGCTCCTCTCACTGTTTCGGAGACAGGATCTCTCCTACCTTGGCATTCCAAGTGCTAAGATTATACACATGGTCCACAGATTAATGAGTCTTTTGATCAGAAATTTTACAATGAGGGAACCTATAGTTTTACTTGAAAATAAGAAGGCAGACATAGATTTTTTTGGGGGAAAAAACCTAAAATGATACAGATTTTCTAAAAATGATGGTATCTCAGCACACAGTGAGACATGAAGAATTCAGAACATCTATCAATTTTTTTTGGGGGGGGCGGTTTCGAGACAGGGTTTCTCTGTGTAGCCTTGGCCATCCTGGACTCACTTTGTAGACCAGGCTGGCCTCAAACTCACAGCGATCCACCTGCCTCTGCCTCCCGAGTGCTGGGATTAAAGGCGTGCGCCACCACGCCCGGCTACATCTATCAATCTTATTATCTCTATCACTTATCCCAGGAGAATGGATGGGAAACCCTGAAGGGCCCCAAAACACAAACAGAACTTACATCACTGTGAGAGACCCAGGCACACTGTCGTTCTGTGTACCTGGCCTTCAAGCCATACTTACTTCTCTGACTTCCACAAGATGGTCTGGATGCAAGTGAGCTCTTTTGTTCACTGACTGCAGTTTGGAATGTCCAACATTAAAAAAAGAAATGGCATTCTGGCTTGGTCTCCTCTGGGATATGGGAGAATTACCACTAGATGCAAGCGAGAAGCTCCGAGACTTCAAGGGAGGATTATTCTGTCAGAAAAAGAAAACAATTTCTCTTGTGCTTTTTAAAATTTTGGCTCCCTTGCCATCAAATCACCATATATTTCAGGCTTTATCCATGTGTAATTTTGATAATATATTAACACCAGATATGACTTAGGCAAACTTCTGAAGATTTTATGCTATTCAAAAATTAGAAAAATTGAAATTTCCAGTTTGTCATTCTCAAAGAACTTTTATACATTTTTTGGAAAGTCTGTTAGAAGACTAAAATTTTTCTGATTTCCTATTTTCAACACTGCAGCACAAAGACAGCACAGTAAGGAATATATGTGTTCTATATACATACAGAGTCCGTTCCTAAAGAAACATTCAGGTATCCTTTGGAACATTTTAGTACTTTCTGGTCACTGTCACTGACTAGCAGTTTGCACCATGAGTAAAGACTAAGTGTCAGACCTAAATACGATGTTTGGTTTGCATTAGTTTGAGAAAGGGTCTTGCTCAGGCTAACATCAAACTCACAACCCTGCCTTAGCCTCCAAAATACTATTATTAAAGGTCTATTGTGTCTGTAACTAAATCACAATTTTTAAAAAATAGTGGGAAAAAAGCTAGGAAGAAAAAATAGAAAATAAAATATGATGAAATTTTGTACAGATACAAAAATCCTTTAAACGGGCTCTACTTAAGGATCATTTTTTAGACATCCCCAGATTTCAACAACTCAGACCCTCCTACTCAACCTTAAAACAAAGCAAAACTAAAAACACTCTGAAGAGCCAAGCATCATAAACAAACAGAACACTTCCAAAAAAGAGACATAAATTACTGGGCCAGTGAGATGACTCAGTGAAGAGACGCAGGTGCTGCAAACCTGATGTGAATTCAACCCCTGGAAGCCACACTGAAGGAGAAAACCTACTCCTGAAAGTGCCCTCTTTCTTCCGTGTGCACCGTGGGTGGGGTGCACATGTACACACACGGATGATCAAGAATTTTTTAAAAAGATACACACGTTATTAGCCAGCAAGCACAGGAAAAGGCATTCAACACGATCAGTTATTTGAGAGACAGAATGGATCATGAGTCCACTGAGAGCACAGACAAATTAGGGGCCAGGGTGGCTCGGCCCCTTAAGCATGAAGCATCGAGTGCAGAAGCCAGTGCCCACATGCAAAGCTTGGCATGAAGCTGAGGGGCTCCAATCCCAGCACGTGGGAGAGAAGACAGAGGCGGGCCTGAGAGCTCAGTGGCCTGCCAGATAAGCCAAGTACATGAGCTTCAGGGTCAGTTCAAGATGCTATCTCAAAAAGTCAACTAAGGAGACAGACACTCAGTGTTGGCCTATGGCCTCCACATGCACACACACACACATACACATGAACTACCATACGACCCAGAAATTCCAGGCCTACATACATACATACTTTCAAGAAATGAAAAGAATGGCTGGCAAGATGGCTCAGTTGGTAAAGTGCTAGCCATAAGCACAGGAGGACCTGAATTTGATCCCCAGGACTCTTATTAAATAGGCAGCATAGTACTGTATTCCCCAGCAATACCAAGCTGGGGAAGTGGGCGCAGTTGGATTCCTGTGGCTCATTGGTTAAAGCAGTGAGCTCCAGGTTCACTGAGACCTGTTTCAAAAAAAAGGAAAAAACGGTGGAGAGTGATTGAAAAAAGATACTTGATTTTTAACTTGGGCCTCCACCTATATGCACATACGCCTAAAATAATATGTTTATAAAAAATAGTATGTTTATCCAAAAACGCAAACCCTAATGTTTATAGTTCACACCCTTCATCGCATCTATAAAGTGACGTATTATGTGAGGTAACAGCGCTCACACCTGTAATCCCATCACTTAGAAGGCTGAGGCAAGAAGACAGGAAAATGGCTGTCAGTTAAGCATTTGCTGTCCAAGAATGAGGACTAGAATTCACATTCCTGCACCTATAGAAGACCGCTGGGCTTGGTAGAGCACTCTGTAACCTCAGTGTTGGAAAACAGAAGGCAAGTAGGGCCCTGGAGCTTACTGGCTTGCTAGCCTACCCAAACCAGCAAGCTGTCCCAGGATTAAAAACAAAAAAACAAAAAACAAACAGGATTGAGGAAGATAAACATGTAGAGACAACACACACACACACACACACACACACACACACACACACACACACACACCCCCCACCCCCCACCCCCACACACAGGCTGAGACCCAGTGTCCTATGAATCCAATGAGGCAGAACATGCTTATAATCTAATACGTGAAGACAGGCAGGAAAAGTAGAAGTTAGGGCCACTTTCATCTACATTGTGAGGGTAACGTGAGATACTTGAGAACCTATTTCAAAAGAAAAAAAAGTTGAAGCATGTGGATTGCCAAGAGTTAAGGTTTAAGGCCAACCTGGGCTATACAGCAAGTTCTAGGCCAGTCTGAATTAGAGTGAGACTCTATCTCCAAAAATAAACTGAAGAAAGTATATGAGGAAAAAGGAGACCAGCTAGGCTGGCGTGCAGGCCCTCATCTACAACGCCTGCACTTGGAAAGTGGAGGCGAACAGGCCGTTTTCAAGGCCAGTCAGCAGCAGGCGCAGCAGCGAGGGGCTGGGGAGACCGCCTGTCACGTGGAAGTGTAACGAGCCCTGAGGAGGGAAAGCTGACACAATAAACCACGTTTACGAGTCCATGCAAACAAGAGCATAGGCTGACTGCCAGCTCAGTGCTTGGGAAGGAGAGGACAAAGTGGCTGTTAACAGCAGGTGTGGTGGCGCACGCCTTGGATGCCAGCACTCAAGGAGGCAGAGGCAGGCAAATTGCTGTGAGTTTGAGGCCAGCCCGATCTACAAAGCTGAGTCTCAAAATACAAAAACAAACAAAAAGAAGTGCTGTTAACTGCGTGGGTTGCCTACAGGCTGATAGAAATGTTCTGTAGTTACATGGTTGCCACGGTTGCACAATTGTATAACTACACTAACAGCATGGGATTATACTCTTTAAAGAAACAACTTTATAATGTGTGAGTGGTACCTCGAATACACTTTTTAAACATTCACTTATTTTGTATGTATATGCATGTGAATATCATCAGAGCATATGTGTGAAAATGAGAGGACAATTCTCAAGAGCCAGTTCTCTGTCAACCATGTGGCCCCAGGGCTCCAACTGAGGTCATCAAGCTTGGTGGCAATCACCCCACTCTCACTGGCCCAGTTATCTAAATCTACAAGTATAAAGCCCACATTTCCCCCACTCTGTGTATTGATACTGGGTACAAACCCACATACCTTTCCAATAGCTTCCGTGTGGTGCTGCGTACAGATCTGCAGTCTGCTAACCCAATGCTGCCGCTCTTTAGCATCTGTGGCTGATAAAAAAGAATATATGCGTTATTTATGGTTATACTTACTTGGGCAACAAAATTATTCGTCCATAGCACAAAACATGGATGAGTAAAAACAAAGGCTAGTTCTACTTTCCTTACAGAAAATGCCACTGACAAGAAAGACTAAAGTGCTGCCGTTGCTGGGAGTGGACTCCCCTGAGGAGGACAGAGCACAGGGAGCCAGGGAAGGCACAACAGGCCATGTGCGCTTCATGGTGACATGTCCTTAGTAACTTGTTTGTTCGTCTGTCTTTCTGTGCAGCCCTGGCCGTCCTGGAACTAGCTCTGTAGGCCAGGCTGGCCTTGAACTCAAGAGATCCACTGCCTTGCCTCCCAAGTGCAGAGATTAAAGCTGTGCGACACCACTGCCATATTATGCCCTTATCAGCCTTTCAGGCCTTTAGCAGATTGGTCAATTAGGATAGCCACTGTAGTTTATTAAGTAAAAAAAACCACACATGTCTTCATAAATTAAATTTATCTAGACAAGAGGTTCTAAGGCAGCATGGCAGCATAAGCCTGCAAGCATAGCTCTCAGAAGAATAGGACAAGCATTTGAAGCCAGCCTGGGCTACACAACAAGACCTATCTAAAAAAGCCCAAGCAAGTATATGGTTATATCATCCTGGACACTCTTGATTTTATAAAAAACCAAAATAAAAACCCAAACCAAACATGGTAAATTATACTTTATCTAAATTAACATGGATATTTTAACAAATTCCAACTACAGTTATTGCTAAAGGATGTCAGAAGGACAATGGGCAAGAAAAGAAAAATTCCCTCGGCAGACATAGAACAGTATTACTTAGATGACTAGGTTTTACAGCTATCTGTAATCAGAGTTTCATCTACAAAATAAATCGTCTTTATAAGGGCCAATACTAGACAAGACTCATTCACTGGCCAGCCCGAAACAGACCTCATACTCCCTCAGAGCAGCTCAAAGACTGCCGTGCAGTGTGTCAGCAGTGACAGTGAGTGGCACCTGTGCAGGGCTTGACAGCAGCTAGAGCAGAGTGGCTGCTGCAGAGGGGACCCCAGGGCCAGGTCTCAGCCTACCTCTGAGTTTATACTGCTCCCCGCTGGCCGCATTCACTGTGAAGGTGTGCGAGTCCTCATCGCTGGGAGAGATCACAGCGCCCGCAAGCTGCAATGTACCTCTGGGTTTCTGATTTCTAGACTGTTCATTTACAAAGTACTCCAACAGCCCAGCTTCATTGTTTAAAACAAAGAACCTGCAATGATGTTAACAAAGTTGTGATTTTCAAACATTTGCCCTAGCCAAACTAAAGCAATGCAAACTTCAAACAAAAACTACAGTGGTTTTTACTGAAAAAACAAACAACAAACCAAAAAAACTAAAACCAAACCAAAAACTATTTTAAAATTGAACACATTTAATACAAGGTACAAAAAAAAAAAAGTACAAGCTATAGAGCACAGGGGAAGCATTTATTTATCTTAAATAACTGCTGTAGCTCTGGAGACCACATCCAGGGCTCCACCCACAGTCAGCTCTAGCCCGGAAGTGCCTCTCAGGGAAGAACACAGGAAGAACAAGGCACAGCCGCTCCTTTAGAGGGAGACCCTTCTCTGACACACTGCAGACAAGGGCAGTGAGCACTGTTAGAGCAAGATATGAACTCTGGGCTGGTGTGATGCCAAGTAGGAAAAGAACATGGGTGTTGTAGGTAGAGATGGCCCTGTGGGAGGAGCACATGCTGCTCTTTTGGGTGACTTGAGTTTGGTTCTCAATACCAATGCTGGGTGGCTTAAAATGACCTAGAACTCTAGGGGGATCCAATGCCCTTTCATGGTATCTACAGGCATCTATACACACACATACACATAAAGGAATACTATGTCTTTAAAAATAACCCTCAGTAATCAATATGAAAATTTTAAAGAGAAGAACATGATCTAAGATATAACCAGTGAAATATGCAGTGGGAATAATGACAGAGCAGAGAGATGTTGTGACTGTACTTTAAACTGTCACAAGTGACCTGCCTGTTTAAAAATGAAAAGACTGCAACTGGAGACAGAAACTCGGGGAACTTGAGACTAAATGATGAAATACTGATACACCTTGGCAAAGAATCTGATGGAACACCAGTGGACTTTGGAAAAGAATTTGATGTTCTGATTCACTTATACACTAGCTAGTTCAGGATGTACAATTCAGACCCCAATTTAAGAGGCAAAACAAATCTTTTCTTTAATGGCTATTAAAATGTTTGAATTTCTCATTATTTATGCTTTGGTTTGCAGAGGGTTTTGTGGCATTCCTTGCAAGAGCCAAGTTCATAGCAAAACCTGGTTTCCAACGTGAGCCAGTTCAAGAGGCAGGAAGATATTCACTGTCTCAAGTGACACAGAAACGATCGTATCAGAGGCAGAGAGAATGGAATTAGCCTCATGTTCAGGAAAAGAAAAGGAGCTAGTGGGAAAAAAATGAAAGGTTAAATCTGCCCAAGAGCTATAGAAAACTCACCACTGTTCTCCTAAGGTTTTCTGTTGTTGTTCTGAGATGAGGTCTCTCTACATAGTCCTAATGTAGATCAGGCTGGTTTTGAGCAGACAGAGATCTGCCTGCCTTTGACTCCGAGTGCTGGGATTAAAGGTGTGCCCCACCACACAGAGCTTTCACCTAAGTTTTTTAACATGCTTTTGAGTTTGGAAAAATGTGTTCCCATATTTTGATAGAAATTTAATTTTAATAGTTTTGCAGCTTCTTGTTTCTTTGGTTTTGTTGTTGCTGTTCGTTTTTCTGTGACAGGGTCTCATATACCGTAGGCTAGCCCCAAACTCTCTATGTGGTCAAAGATGATTGCAAATTCTGATCCCCTTGCCTTCAGAGCACTAGGCTTCCCAAGTGTACCACACAGCGTGGTATGGCTGAGCCTCGGGCACATGCACACTAGGCGAGCACTCCACGGACTGAGTTCCAACCACAGTCACATTTTTGTAATTTTAAAACTCATATTTCATTATTGGTAGAATTGAGCTAAAGATCATTTCATGTATTTGTTGAACATTATAAGCTGCCAATCACATCTTTGCTCATTTTTAAGTTAATTTTCAAAGAGTTAAAGAGATTATTTGAATTAACCTAAAGCAGTCATTGACATGATCTTAAGTTTGCAACCCCGTCTTTATGACTCTTCCATTCAAAAGAAAGGGAAGCTGCCTTTGCCACACTCATGCTGCCCAGGCCAACCAGTGAGACTCTGAAGAAAGAATGTGTGACAGGGAGGCTCTGGGGAGAGGTGGAACTAGAGTCAACAGGACAGTGACAGGTGTGAGAGAGGGCTGAGGTCAACAGTGGAACATGTCATTGCCCAGGGCTTTGTGCAGCAGCCCGGAGCCTACACAGAAGTAAACTCGGTCCTTAGCCCCTGAACATTCCACCCTGGCTCCGGGCAATGATGGAGGCTCAAGATGAGAAATAGTTCACTTTCTGGACTAGACCTTTTTGAAGGACCACTATGGTCCATGATGTCACAGAGGGTTATGTGTAAGTCAGTGGTCCTGAAAAGGACAGGGTCCAAGTTGATGTCCGAGGCCCGTGTTGCCACCTAACACCATTCAGATACCCACCGTCTGAGGCCACGCCAATATCAGTGGGCTGCCCTGCCACTGGGGGTCATACCCATCTGAGTGGCCTACATGCCACCTGAGGTCGTGGTGATGTGTGGATCCATGCTGCAGCTGAGGGCCATGTCTGGGTCCAAGGCCCTAGTGCAGCAGAGTCTGTGTTGTTATCTGTGGCCTGTGTTGCCAACAAAGGCCAACCAAATGACCTGGCTTGTGCTGCCACCTGAAACCACGGTGATGCCTTTGGGATGTGCTGCTGCCAGGAGTAGGAGCATACTGATTTGAGGGGCCTATGCTGACAGCTGAGGCCATGGTGATACCTATTGCTGCCATCAAGGCCCATGTCTGAATCTGTGGTCCTACTAAGGCTGGGGTCTGTGTTGACAATCAAGGCCCATGTTACCACTGAAGGCCAGGCCGGATGTCTGTGGTCGGTGCTACAGCCCAAGGCTATGTTGATATGAGTGGCCTGCACTGCCACCACAGACCAGGTATGATGTCTGTGGTCAGGGCTGCCCCTGAGGGCCTTGTCTGGGTCCATGGTCCTACTGCAGCCAAGGGCCATACTTGTGGTGAGAGCTGTCACCAGAAACTATGTGCAAGCCCATGGTCTGTGTTCCCGCTGACTGTGAAGAGCAAGTAAGCTACCGTGGTAGTGATGCCAATGACTGCAGGTACACAGCTGAGAACGAGGGACACGGGAGGCTTCTCTGCAACCCCTACCTCCTCACTCCACCCCCAAAAGTAACAGCCTAAACAGGAAGCCATTGAGGAGAACTCTTTAAAAATTGTGATAAGGAAGCTGAGGTGTAGCTCTCCACAATCGATGGCTTCCAGTGGGGGTGCAGGAAGGAAAGGACTCAGTTCTATTTAAGAGGCAGGCCACTCAGAATCTGACCACGCTCCAGTCAGTATATAGAAAACACAAACTGGACTTGGCTTTTTGTTCTGAAGTTTTGTTGTTGTTGTTTTGTTAGGTATGTCACAAAAAAGTGGGGAGACAGTCATGGAAGGACCGGGAACTGAGTGTGATTGGAGATATGTGAAATTTCCAAAGAATCAGTAAAAATATTATGTTGAATAATTAAAAAAGAAAAATCATCTGCCAGGCACCTGTAATCCCAGCACTTGGGAGGCAGAGGCAGGCAGATCTTGAGTTCAAGGCAGCCTGGCCTACAAAGTGAGTCCATAACAGGGAAGGCTACACAGAGAGACCCTGTGACAAACACCACCACCCAGGCCAGGAGCGGTGGCCCCACCATAACCCTAGCATTTAGAAGGCTGAGGAAAGATCTTAAGTTTAGGGCCAGACCAACAACTTGCTGAGACACTACCTCAAAATCAACAATACCCAAAGGCTAGGGATACAGCTCTGTTGCAGAGCGTCCTTAGCACACGCAAGGCCCCTGGTTAAAGCCCCAGTACCAGAAGGAAAAAAGAAGTGTGTAGATGACAGCGAGGACCCACACGGTGAGTGGGTGGGTGGGTGGGAGAGCTGCCTCCCTCAAAAGGCACTAGCCTCGTGATGTAGGCATGCTTAGTGTTGGCCTACACAGTAAACCAGAAGGATGTGAGTAGCTGCTGGGTGCCTGAAAACGTAACAGGCAGCACAAACCTCCACAACAGAAACTTCACCTTTTTCATTAAAAGGAAATAAACACTGCAAGGTTGTTGTGGCTTTTCTGTGTTTGTTTTTGCAATTGCAAGGTGACAAAGACTGCTGGTTTGGAGAAATAGCTAACCTTCGGGCTTCAGGGCTGCCCACAACCTAAGCATCATCAAATACAACTGTATTCTAACAAAAATAAACATCAGTGATGGTTTTGAACAGAAACCAACTACATGCTTTGTTCTAAGCCTGAGAGGCTTTCAGGGTCAGCACGCACAGACTCCTAAGCCATCCTAGCACCTTCAAGGACTAGAGTCAAAACTGGAAGAGGAGGAGTCAGGAGAACCTTGTTTTATACTTTTCTATGGCACCTATTCCAGAGGAAGCCACTCTTTGGCAGTGAGGCAAAGAGCACAGCCAGGGTCCTCCTCACTGGTCTCAAACTCCCTCATAGCTACGGACAGTTCTGAACACCTGCTCCTCCACCCTGAGTGGGGCAACTACAGACACAGCATCACCGTGCCAACCTCAAGTAACTAACTGTATGTGTACCCTTGCAGGCTAGAGACAACCTGGGTGTCCTTTCTCAGGAATGCTATCTAGCGTGTTTCTAAGACAGGGTTTCACAATGGGCTGGAATTCCTCGTTTTGGATGGCTGGCCAGGCTGCCCAGTGATGCTATCACAAGTGTGCACCACCATGCCTGGTTCAAGCTCAGGTTCTCAAGCTTGTGTGGCAGGTGAGTTACCAACTGAGCCGTCTACTTTTAAAGAACACACATTTATTTACTTAGGGTGTCCACAAGTGCGCCATAATGCTCTTGTAGAGGTCAGAGGATAGCTGGCAGGAATCTTCTCCTTCTGCCATGTAAGCACAACAGACAAAAGCACCTCCCCCTGAGCCATCCTGCTGGCCTGCCACCTGAGCAATCTTACCAGTGTGCAAGCAATTCATGGCAAGTGTCTCCAACCTGCTCAAAGCTGCATTACTCAAAACAGAAACGACTTGGAGGGAAGGGAAGCGCCTTGAATAGATGGCACAGGCACAAGCTTTTGTCCCTTAAGCTTCTTTTTGCAGTGCATGGAAACCATAGCTTAGCAAGCCACAGAGACGGACCCCCTAAGTCTGGCTCCCCAACAGCTTCTTAAACTCTCTGTTCCCAAATCATCCTTTAATCTATCCATCCCATACTGAGGAGCTGGGGTGTTTATGCAGTGCCTCAGGACCTCCAACACAGCTGTCAGAAATGGAACATAAAGGTGTTTTTGTTTGTTCTCTTTTTAAAATGTTTTTGTCTTTATTTATATGATTTATGTGTACGTGTATGGTAGGAGGGTGGGAATGCTCTGGACTTGCTTTGTGGACCATGCTGGCCTTGAACTCACAGTGATCCACCTGCTCTGATTAAAGGCGTGTGCCACCATGCCCAGCTTGCCATGGCCTCTTTAAAAAAAAAAAAAAACCAAAAACTATTTTTTCCATGAGTGTTTTGCTAGCTTTTTGTTTGGTTGGTAGGGGTTTTTTTAATTTTTTAATTTTTATTTTTTGTTGTTGTTGTTTTGGGTTTCTTTTTCTGTTTTTCGAGACAGGGTTTTTCTGTGTAACAGCATTGGCTGTCCTAGAACTCACTTTGTAGACCAGACTGGCCTCTAACTCAGAGATCTACCTGCCTCTGCCTCCCCAGTACTGAGATTAAAGGTGTGAGCTACCACACCTGGCCTGTTTCTGCTATTCTTTAAAGTGTCTGAAAAACATTCTTTCAAAAAGAAAGAAATTCTTTTGTGTACTACTCCTGGTTTGTGTTGTTTTCATGTAGGAAGAAAAATACAACTAGTGTTGTCCCATCATGGTTAGAAGCAGGATCTCCAAATGCATGTGAATTAGAATGCAGCATGCTACATAGCTTTGTGAAAATAATCTGTCTGGAAAAACAGACCTTAGAATCAAAATGACTTGCTTATGAATTTCAGTTTATTACTTTAAAGAATGATTAAGGGCTGGGGAGAGGGTTCAGTGGGCAAGTGCATGGGCTGCAAGCATGAGGACCTGAGTCCACATCCACAGCACCACATAAAGTGTGGCCTGGCGGTTCATGCCTGTGACTCCAGCACTGAGAGGTGGAGGCAGGGAGACCCCGAGAGGTGAGGTGTAGAGAGGTTGGAATCTTGTGCACAAACGTTTGCTGGTCAGAATATACGGGTACCATGGGCACAAGGGCACATGTCTGGAGTCCTAGCTGCTCCAGACACGAAGACCAGAAGAATCAGCAGAGCTCAAGAGCTTGGACTCAGCCTGGGCCACGTAGAAACAGCTCGTTTATTTTATTTTAATGTGGTCTTTTGAGACTGGGTCTCTTTATGAGCCTGGCTGTCCTGGAACTTGCTATGTAGACTAGACAGGCCTCAACCTCACAGAGATCTGCCTTCTTCTTCCTCCAAAGTGCTGGGATTAAAGTTGTGTGCCACCATGCCTAGCAGCAGCTCTTTTCTTTTAAAAACACACACTGTGCTGTACCATCCATTAGTTCTATGTCTTGACACAGACTTTAGCAGATATTGTCTCAACTTTCACAGCAGCCTTATTTATAATTGCCAAAGGAAGACACACCCCAAATGTCCATCAGTAGATGCACGGATAAACAAAGATTTTATCCTGGAATATTATTGGCCTTTAAATAATGGTGTGGACCAAGGAAATGGCTTTTCGGGTGAAGGCACTTCTGCCAGGAAAATAAATCCCAGTAACTGCATCATGGAAAGTGAGAAGTGATTCTTCCAAGAGTTCCTCTGACTGCTACACACATAGTTTGGAACACACACACACACACACACACACACACACAGAGCACATTCTCCACAGTTGTGTGGAGAGTGGGGACTGACTCTGACATGAACTCTGGTGGCCCCAATGGTGTGGTGGCACTCAGAAGAAGGGAAGCAGGCTACCAAGATGAGACCTGATAGGCTGTGATCATATGGTAAGGGAGGAGGCCCCCTTTTATCACAGAGCTAGGGGAATAGGGTGAAAAAGGGAGGGAGGGGGGAATGGGAAGATACAAGTGATAGGATGCGATGTAGTCTGAATAAATTATTTTTAAAAATAAATAAATAAAATTTACAAAAAGAAAAGGAAGGAAGAAAGAAACAGAAGGGGGATGGGCTGAGGCTGGGGGCACACAATGGTAAAATATTTGTCTAGTGTGTTTAAAGCCCTGGGTATTTTAGCTGTTCCCAGGACTAGAAAAAAAAAATCAGCAAACAAGCAGGCAAATGAATAAACAAACAAAAGAAAAATTGGGCCAACAAAAAGGCTCAGTGGATGAGGTAGTATGGCCAGGCCTGAAGACCCCAGTTCAATCCCAAAGAGTACATGACAGAACAGAACTGACTCTGCTCTCCACACATTCTGTATGACCCTCAGGCACACAGAGCTGTGCTCGTGTGTACGTGTACACACACACACACACACACACACACACACACACACATATATATATATATACACATATATGTAAAATAAAGTGGAAAAAAAACAACACCAAAGAGCTAGGTGGTGGCAGCACACACCTTTAGTCCTTTAATCCCAGCACTCAGTAGACGGAGGCAGGTAGATCTCTGAGTTCAAGGGCAGCCAAGGCTATACAGAGAAAACAGTTGTGATACATGTCTAGAACACAGATGAATCTTATAACTATGCAGAGTGAAATAAAAAGTTACAAAAGGAGACTGGGTGTGGTGGCACATGCCTTTAATCCCAGCACTTGGGAGGCAGAGGCAGGTGGTTTGCTGTGAGTTCGAGGCCAGCCTGGTCTACAAAGTGAGTCCAGGACAGTCAAGGCTACACAGAGAAACCCTATCTGAGAAAAAAAAAAGTCATAAAAGGACATATACTGTATCTGTTGTAAGCATGAGGCAGAAAGAGCAGTAAAAATCCAGAGACTAAAACAGAAGGGGCTGTGGAGGGACGCTATTTTTTAAAGGTATAGAGTTTCAGTTTGAGAAGATGAAGAAGGTCTGGAGATGAGGGGCTGTGGTAATTATACAAAATGGTGAACACATTTAATAACACTGAGTTAAAAACTTAAAGTCTTAGGTATTTAATGTCAATTTAAAAAGTAAAAGCTTAGCCAGGCTAGGTGATGTACACTTGTGATTCTAGCACTTGGGAAGCAGAGGCAGGTGGATCAATGTGAGTTTGAGGCCTGGTCTACAAAGTGAGTCCAGGACAGCCAAGGCTACACAGAGAAACCCTGTCTCCAAAGACCAACGCGAAAGGCAAAAGCTTAATACCACTGCCTGGCAACTGTGAAGACCACCATGTACTTGAGAGACCTGGCTTCCCTACTCACCAACTGCCTGTGTGGGTGTAGGCTGCTTAACTAACCATCCAAGGTCACAGCTTGATAATCAAGCACAAACGCCCATTGTCCCCACTAAGAGCCTCACACATGATAACAGTATTCTGCAAGTGAGCACACCACTCCACTCCTAATGACAGTTCTGAGATTTAGAGGCTGTCTCTTGGACACATGCCAACTCCTCATCTCTCAGGAGAAAGCCATCCAGAGTGTACGAGAGATGTGGCAAATCCTCCTGAAATTTCCCAGCTATCTCTACTGACATCAGCAAATAACACAATCAGCTCAACAGTCCCAATAATCAACTTACCTGTACTGCCACCCAGTGACAAGGTTGGTGTACTTCATTAAATAGCCATATACATTCTCCATGTGATCACTGTTTCAAGAGGAACAGAGAGTTGATGTTAGTGGAAAAATGAGAAGAAATCCCAGATAGACTACTACACGGCTTTTATTTTTTGTCTTGCTTTTTTTGTTTTTTGGGGGGTTTTTTGTTTTTGTTTTTTCGAGACCAGGTTTCTCTGTGTAGCCTTGGCTATGCTAGACTTGCTTTGCAGACCAGACTGGCCTTGAACTCACAGAAATTGACCTGCCTCTGCCTCCCGATTGGTTTGATTTTTCAAGACAGGTTTCTCTGTGTAGCCCTGGCTGGCCTGGACTAGCACTGTAGACCAGCCTAGCCTGGCCTCGAACTCACAGTGATCCACCTGCCTCTGCTTCTTTGAGTGCTAGGATTACAAGTGTGTGGCACTGAGCCAAGTTGACAACTACAGTTTTTTTTTATTTGTTTGTTTGTTTGGTTGGTTGGTTTTTCAAGACAGGGTTTCTCTGTGTAGCTTTGGCCATCCTGGACTCACTTTGTAGACCAGGCTGGCCTCGAACTCACAGCGATCCGCCTGCCTCTGCCTCCCGAGTGCTGGGATTAAAGGCGTGCGCCACCACGCCCGGCAACTACAGTTTTAAAAACAGCTTCAGAGACATTAACTCATCAAACTTGACAGGCACAGTCATGAAATGCCTTTAGTCTCTGCCCTCAGAAAAATCTCTGTGAGTTTGAGACCAGTCTGTTCTATGTAACAAATGGCAGGACAGCCAGGGGCTACAGAGTAACCTTGTGTTCAAAGACAAGGGAAACAAAAAAAAAAAAGACAAACACCAAATTTCTTCAAAACAAGTACAATATTCCACTTATTATTATTTCAAATGTAATCATTATGTGAATATAAAACTGCATGAATATAAACACAAATACACTGTAAACATTGTGTGCAAAACAACTACCCAAATTGATTTCCTAAAAAGTCCTTTCTCTGCTTTGGGTACTTAACGCACAGCCTGCTTTCCCTGAACCATTTCTGGACATAAGACTTACACTTTGCCAGGTGGTAGTGGTGTACGCCTTTAATCCCAGCACTCAGGAGGCAGAAGCAGGTGGATTTCTATGACTTCAAAGCCAGCCTGCCCATCCTTGGCCAGCTGTCCTGTTGCGGGACACCCAGAGCTACACAGAGAAACCCTGTCTCAGAGGCGGAAAAAAAACTGAATTATTTTAGCTGGGCGTGATGGTGCAGGCCTTTAATCCCAGCACTCGGGAGGCGGAGGCAAGCGGATTTTTGTGAGTTTGAAGCCAGCCTGGATTACAAAGCCAGTCCAGGACAGCAAAGGCTACACAAAGAACCCTGTCTCGAAAAAACAAAAAACTGGGGCTGGAGAGATGGCTCAGAGGTTAAGAGCACTGGCTGCTCTTCCAAAGGTTCTGAGTTCAATTCCCAGCAACCACATGGTGGCTCACAGGCATCTATAATGTGATCTGGTGCCCTCTTCTGGCCGCAGGTGTTACATACAGGCAGAACATTATATACATAATAAATAAATAAATCTTGAAAAAGAAACAACAAAAAACAAACCAAAAAACCTTATTCTTTGTCCAGTCCTGTAGTCCCATAACCTGAGTCTTGTATTCTCCATTAATCCTACCAAGCCTGAGACAGAACACAACAGAAGTTATTTCCTCAAAAGATCAAGATGTTTCATAATTCACCACTTGGAGAATGCTTCTCAATCTGAGTTCTCCACAGCAGCCTCTGTCCCTAGGTGTCCTCAAGTCATAAAAGCACTGCAGCTGAGTACATCCTATAGGAAGTAAATTCTAGGACCATCTGCATGTGGATCATGGGGAGAAACCTTCCTAAATTCGTAAGTGGACTAAGTGCCCTGTAGAAAAACAGATGTATTGAATCTATTATGTATTAAGGGGGCAGAAGAGGCAGCTCAGCGGACAGCGTGCTTGCTGCACAAGTATGGGGCCTGAGTTCAGGTTCTTAGCTGATGTGAAAAAACATGTGAAAGCTAAATGGGGATTGTACACGCCTAGGACCCCAACTCTAGGAAGAAATGCCTAGCCATCTGGTGAGAGACCATCCCAGAAAATGAGGTAAAGGGCTGGTGATCTGGCTCAGCAGGGAAAGGCACTGGCCACATCTGATGACAGGATGTGCAGCTGGGAAGCTACACTACAGAAGCGAATAGTGGCTCCTGCTAAGTGCTCTGACTTCTGCACAGACGCATGGCACACACTCATGCTTCTGCAAGTATGCACATACACCCTAAATAAACGTAAAATAGAGAGAGAGAAAAGAAAAGAAGGTGGAGGATGATAGAGGAAGTCACCTCACACTGACTTCTGGCCATCACACACCCACATGGGAGCACCTGCACACACATCCCTCACACAAACACACATGCACTCATGAGCTCACACACACAACTAAAGCAAGCAATTGAACACTGCATCATCTTCATTAGCCATCATCAGTCACTATTTTTTCCTTTTTTTACTAATGGTACCCTCATTTGTAAGTTATTATATCAGTCCTTTCACAGCTAACAATGCATTTTAAGACATACAACTTCAGTAGTATTATCTATAAAACCAACCCTAACGTTATCAGTACTTTACTGGTGAATAAACAGAGTCACCTTTTAAACCAGGGTAACAGCACACGCCTTTGATCTCTCTACTCAGGAGGCAAAAGAATCAGAAGTTCAGCTGGGCGTGGTGCTGCACACCTTTAATCCCAGTGCTTGGGAGGCAGAGGCGGGAGGATCTCTGTGAGTTCAAGGTCAGCATGTAAGTCTACAAAGAGAATTCCAGGTCAGCCAGAGCTACACAGAGAAACCCTGTCTTGTAAAAAAAACACCCAAAAACAAAAAACAAAAAAAATCAGTAGTTCAAAGCCGCCATCAGCAACAAGGCCAGAAATAAATAAGATACTCAAAAAAAAAAAAAAAAAAAAAAAAAAAAAAAAAGGGGGGGGGGTTAATTTTCTCATAAAAAGTACAAGAAGGATGTTGACAATGACTTTTTTTTATTATTATTACAGCATAAATCCATCTCATAAATTTTAAGCTGGTTGTGGCAGCAGCCATTGAGAGGTTAAGACAGGACCAACCTGGGCTACATAACAAGAGACCCTGTCTCAAAACAGCAACAGTAGGAGGAGAGCAGAGTACTGCTTATCTGATTTATGAAACAGTAGCCCCCAGATTACAGAGGAGCAACTTGAGCATGCCTGTTCTTTGGAACAGACAGTTACAGGGCCACTCTTTCAGCTTTCCCTCTTTCTGTTCCCAAGAACTAGTTAACACAGCTGATGTAGAAGGACTGTGCCACCTGGTGGCCATGAGAAGATGCTGTGAGACTCAACATTTTGCTTTGGGAGCCACAATGTTCTGTAGCCTAGGCTGATTTCAAAGTCACTAAGCAGCAAAGCATAGCCTTAGACTGTTGTTTTATAAAAACAAAATCCCAATCATTCTATTTTACCAATAAAGAGTCTGAAGCCAGACGCTGGGTGAAACCTGCTAGCTCAGAGAGGCCGAGAAACCACCCAGCTGACCCTCCTACTCAGCTCATGTCCCAATGGAAACGGCCCAAATGGCTCACTAGCTCAGCTGGCAGCCCAGGAGGAAAAGTCCAAAAAAATCCAAAGCCAAAGGCTTGCTAGTTCAAAGGCCAAAAAACCAAAGGCCAAGGAGCTGAGGAGCTAAAAAGTTAAAAGCCCCTTCTACTTCTACACAGTCTTAAATACTCCTCACCTCAAAGTCCCTCCTACGCTTGAATCCCTGTCAGCCGGTTTCTTGTTCCACCTCTGGACCTAAGATTAACTTTATCACATGCTGTATACAGAAGGTTTTTGGATTTAAGGTGTGTACTAGGGCTCAACCACACCAAACAAAAGACAGGTTTTTACAGCTCACAATCTCAGGGATCACAATGGGATCGCAACTTGAGAATATAATGAGGAAATCTTTGAGTGAAAACATTTATAGGGCAAGCGTTCCTAGAGAAGCAACAAAGGCCTATTTTGGTTTTTGATAAAGCATAGAAGAAATTTACAATCTATAATTTTTTTTTAAGAATGAATGAAATCAGGGCATGCCATGGTGTTGAATCACAGAAATAAATTCTTTTTTTGTTTGTTTGTTTTTGTTTTTCAAGGCAGGGTTTCTCTGTGTAGCCTTGGCTATCCTGGACTCTCTTTGTAGACCAGGCTGGCCTTGAACTCACAGTGATCCACCTGCTTCTGCCTCCCCCAGTGCTGGGATTACAGGTGTGTGCCACCAAGCCTGGCTCAGAAACCATTTCTTACGTTTTGGCTAAAGGCCTGTATGTTTACTCTAGCTCTTTTTAGCTCAGGGCTGTTTGTGTAGTTTGTGTGAAACTTAGAAAAAGTTAAAGGCAACATTCTTTGAAAGATATGTCTATCATGAAAAGTGACCATATACGTGAAACAAATATTATAGTATACATAATTTTATGTATTTAACTATTGATTGGGCTGGGAACATAGCTCGGTGATAAAGAACTTACCTAGCAAGGTCAAGGTCATTAGTTTGGTGCCAGCACCAAAACCATTTTTATTATTGTATTATTCTGCAACAAATATTCTTAGGAACCATAGAGGGCCTGAAGATTGTCCTCCTCACACGCTAGCAAGTCAGCATCCGACAAGTCCCTAGAGAGTGGCAGACCACTGCTGAGCGAGAAAGGACAGACAGACTTCAGTGCTCAGACAATAGCAGCACACAGATTTTCAGGCCAATTCCACCAGTCCACGCAGAGGGCAGGTGACACTTACACAGAGGCCAGACAAACTGTGTTAAAGGGCAGAACCTCAAGCCCTGGCTAGAACACACATCTTGTCAAAAGCAGCAAGCCGTACTACTGACTCTGCCAGAGCAAGACTTTGCTTCATCATGTGAGATTTTATTTCATCACACGACAGAAAAAAAAAAAAAAAAAAACGAAGAGCAATGACAGACATGACCTGTTTCCCAAGGCAAGCCTGATGAGCAGACAGGAGCGGCCCTTCACTCCACAGTTGTTTAACTACAGCCCAGGAGACAGGCACATTCAAAGTCTTCCCAGTCCTCCCTTTGAAAAGCACAATTATTACTGACTTGGAAAAGAGGTCTGCCTTTAGCTAACAAGGGATAGCTGGTGGAGAGCCTAAAATAAAAAAGAAAATAATTTAAGTGTTTAAAGTTTTTGAAAAGGTAGTCCCTACCACATGTGCCTTAGTGTGCCCTTAGCACTTCCTTTGGTTTGTTCCTTTCTGTCTATTTCAATGAGCAGACAGTGCAGTTGCAGATTCGTAAACTTTCCTTTGCCAGGTGTTGGTGGTGCACACCTGTAATCCCAGCACTCAGGAGGCAGAGGCAGGCGGGTCTCTAAGATTGAGGCCAGCCTGATCTACAGAGTGAGTCCAGGATAGCCAAGGCTACACGGAGAAACCCTGTCTTGGAGAAAAACAGACAAAACAAAACAAGCTGACACAGAGAACAGAAAAATGAGGGGGGAATTCATTTCTAAACTCTTAACATTCACTATTATAAAGGAGGGACCCAGAATTAAGAAATCTCTCCTCCCTACAAATCCTACAAATGGTAAATCGAACCCGTGTGAATGCAAGTGCCTCTAAAGGAAAGATCATTTAAGGGTAGAGGAGGAACTCCAACCACCACGGCAGTCTGCAGATACTGCTGAGGTTCTTCCTTTCCCTGATTTTTTTCCAATGACGATGAAAATGAAGACAGGAGCTCCTGACTTCCACAATGTTGGGTGTGCACATAATTGTGACCTGAGCACAAAAGTGCCTCACACACTGAAGAGGCGCAAAAATAATTGTTATGAGTTAGAACCCTGGCAAAACATGACAAGCCATGCAGTAAACCAGTGATTACTGCCAATAAGTAGCCACTCACAGCCATTCACTGACCTCTATGCAAAGAACTACCTTGAAATAATTTTTCCAATTACCAGCGATGGGATCCTGGCCAACTCATTTCAACTTCCATTTTCTTCCACTGTAAAACAGAGACAATGCACTTCCTTGCTCTGAGAGAAAACATGCTGAATACCATGAGGCAGCGGCCTACACTTGTCACGTGCCCTCATTCTGACTGAAGCTGGCTGAAAATGACCTGTAAACGCTATGCATGTTGAGCTGGACACATCTAAAGCAAATGCATAATCTGACTGCCCCAGATTCATTTATCCTCCAGCTTTTCAGAATTTTTAATGTGGGTGACGACAGAGGTCAATCTGTATGTCCTTCCCTCCCTGGCAGCCCTCATCCACCCTTCTACTGCCCGCACTGCTCTGTGTCAGGTGCCCGTGGCGCATTCCCTAGCACCTATCTGCCTCTCATTGCCCAGCAATCAAATCAAATTTGCCTGATCACACCAAACAACTGCCTCAATAGTAGAGGATCATGCAGACCCCATTCCATTACTAACCATGGTGGACATTTTCTGGCATGTACCCAATAACCCAGACAGCTGCTACACATGCCCTGCAAGAGAGCTTCCAAGGCCTGGACAAGAGTAATGTGACGCCATGCTGCAGGATATCGAACCCTGAGATTGTGCTGCTTACTGGAAAAACCTGCTTCTAGTGGGTGTGGCTCAGCCCTCATACACATCTTTAATCCAAGAGCTCTCTGGTTGAATATTGTAAACAGGATTATATAAAGTCAACCATAGGTCAAGAGGCAGAGCAAGCAACCAGTAGACACAGCATGAACATCGGAAAACCATAGAGTTAAGAGGAAGTCAGGAAAACGGTTAGAGACCCACAGGAAGCAGAAGGGAGGGACGGGAGGGACAGTGAGTTTGAGAGGTCCACTGTCTGCCTCTCTGAGCTAGCAGGCTCTCACCTAAGCATCTGGCTCCTGAATCTTTATTGGTAAAATTGAATGTTTGAGATTTTGTTAAAAACAAAAGCTGGGGGCTGGAAAGATGGCTCAGTGGTTAAGAGCACTGTCGTCTGCTCTTTCCAAAGGTCCTGAGTTCAATTCCCAGCAACCACATGGTGGCCCACAACCACCTATAATGAGATCTGATGCCCTCTTCTGGCACGCAGGAGTACACGTAGATAAATAAATAAATATTAAAAACAAAAACAAAAGCTGGGTGTGGGGAACACACCTTTAATCCCAGCACTCAGGAGGTAGAGGCAGGCAGATCTCTGAGTTCGAGGCCAGCCTGGTCTACAAAGTAAGTCCAAGACAGCCAGGGCTACACAGAGAAACCCTATCTCGAAAAAACAAAACAGAAAAGAGAAAAAAAAGGAAGTGGGAGGGTCTGGGAGATGGTGAAGCGTGAGGACCTGAGTTGGGTCCCAGGACCCAGGACAGCTGGGCTCAGTGAGAGACCTTGCCTCAAGAATACAGTGGAGGGCTGCTGAGACAGCTCAGCAGGGAAAAGCTATGCCACACAAGCCTGGTACCTCAAGTTCAATCTTTGCAGACCACAAGGATGAGGAGAGAAGCTGCGTCCAGAGCTCTGCACAGACACCATGGCACACAGGCATTCACATTCACACACCCCCACATACATGAAGAATAATGATAAATTCTCAAATACAAAAAATAAGAATAAGATGGGAAACAACCGAAGAAGATGCTGATGTTGACTGCTGGTGTCCACATACACTCACACATGTCCACACGACACACACACAAGTTTTCTGTTAAGCCAGGTGTGGTGGCACATGCCTTTAATCCCAGCACTCAGGAGGCAGAAGCAGGCAGATCTCTGTGAATTCAAGGCCAGCCTGGTCTACAAAGTGAGTCCAGGACAGGCAGAGCTACATAGAGAAACTCTGTCTTGAGAAAAATGTAAAAGCTTTCTGTCATAAAAAAGTGCACTATGGGCCAGTGAGATGGCTCAGGGGGTAAAGACACTTGCTGCCAAGACTAATGAACTGACTTCAATGCCTGGAAGGAGTAGAAGGGGAGAAGTGACTCCCGAGGGCTGTGCTTGAGGCTCCACATGCACATTGTGGCATGCACATACCTACACACACACACACACAAATAAATACAACACATTTTTTTTTTCAAATTTAAAGCAAAGATAATGTTGGCCTACATGCTTACAAGGTTCTAGATTTGTCTCCCTATATCGCTAAAAATAAATAGATAAAAATCTAAAATATATTGAATATAAATAAGTACTTACTACATAAATAAATACATCAAACAACTATCTGGCACTGTGACTGTACATCTTTAAGTCCTAGCACTGGGGAAGCAGAGGCAGGCAGCTCTTTGAGTTTGAGGCCAGCCTGGTCTACAGAACTAGTTTTAGGACAGCCAGGGCTACATAGAGAACCCCTGTCTCAAAAAAACTAAACCCTGCCCCCCCCCCAAAAAAACCAAACACAAATAGAGTTGGGAGCCAGGCCAAATTCCTTTAATCCCAGCACTGGAGAGACAAAAGCAGGCAGATCTCTGTGAGTCTGAAACCAGCTTAGTCTACCTAACAAACTCAGGACACCAAGGGTTACATAGTAAGACCCTATCTCAGTTAAGGGGGCAGGGGAGCGTGGTGAGGAGCAGGGGCTGGAGATGGGTAAGTAGCTAAAACTGCTCATTGCATAATCATGAGGACTGGTGTTCTAATCCCTGCAGACACTTAAAAAGCCAGGTGTTCCAGGAATATCTGTAACTCCAGCTGAGAAACCCAAAGCCCTTGTGGGGCACGCCCTATGTGGCTCCATGTGCTCACAAGCATGCACACCTATACACACATGAGAACATGCTTACAAACACACACACATATAAGTTTAAAAAAAAAAAGCAACACTTGGGAAACAGAGGCAGGCCGACTGCTAGAAGTTTGAGGCCAGCCTGGTCTACAGAGTGAGTCCAGGACAGCCAGGGATACACAGAGAAACCCTGTCTCAAAGAAAAAAAAACAAAACAAAAAAGATGTCAGTAAAAATAATTTTTCAGGGAGGAAAACAGGGTGGTTGGGACAAGCATGTAGGCAAATATCTCATATATGTAATCCTCCTACTTTTTTTTTAATGAAGAAATTAAGAAAATGAGGGGTTTTTTGGTGTTTTTCTTTCATTTCTTTTCCTTTCCTTTTTTTTTTTTTTTTTGGTTTGTTTTTTTTTTTTTTTTTAAGATTTTTTTTTTTTTTTTGTTTTTTGAGATAGGGTTTCTCTGTGTAGCCTTGGCCATCCTGGACTCACTTTGTAGACCAGGCTGGTCTCGAACACACAGCGATCCGCCTGCCTCTGCTTCCCGAGCGCTGGGATTAAAGGCGTGCACCACCACGCCTGACCTTTTTTTTGGGGGGGGGGGGGAGTTAAGACAGGGTTTCTCTATGTTAACAGAACCCTGGCTGTCCTGGACTCACTCTGTAGACCAGGCTGGCCTCAAACTCACAGAGATCCATCTGTCTCTGCTGTGCATTACCACGCCCAGCTGCAAAATGTCTTAAGTATGGTATTATTAATATCTTAAAATGTTCATTCAGATCCTAAGCCTGCCTATAATCCCAACACTTTGGAGGCAGAAGGGTGAGTTCAATGTCACCCTCAGCTACACAGCAAACTCAGAGGACAGGCTTGGGCTACATGAGGCCCAGTCTCAAAACACGCATGCACACACGCCCCGCGGACACACACATTTTTAAACCGGAGATCGTAGCAAACTATAGCAGAGATTAAAGCTACTGATAAGATTTGTACTGTAGAGATAGGCAGGTGACTGCCTGGCTCTAGAGTTCCTGAAAGATTTCCTGACTCAGACTCCATTAGCTTAGGTCAGAAGGGAGGAAGAGGTAAAGAGTCCACAGCACAAGAGCATATGACCAACCAAGGCAAGTGAGACAGAAACAAGGCACAAAGGGAAAACAGAAAGGAGAAAAGGAAATAAGGCTGCAGCTCTGGCTCAGGGGGAAGGGCTGGCAAGCACGGGAGTCAAGGGAGTATTCTAAAAGCACGTCTACTTACAGGGAACTCAGGGGGCTACAGATGGGATGTTTCTCCTTGCTCCCTCAAGGGGCAGAGCAAATGGCATGGGTGGCTGAGTAAATGAGAAGCAGTAAGTGTAAATTGCTTTCCAGAGCAAAGGAACTGTTATTATTTTGTTTTAAGCATCTTTAGACTCTAAGCCTGGAGGAAGGAGACCACAAATTTTGAGCATTTAGGATTTGCTCCATTCTATTGATTTTCCACTTTAATTCAGGGTGGTTTTCAGAATTAAGATTATAAGAAGACTGACCTCTGCTATCTTGCACTTTACCCTAATTCCTTGAATGATATCAAAATATTTTCTTTTGGGTCATCTTTTTTTAGTGATTTATCTTATTTTATGTGCATTGGTATTTTGACTGCGTGTATGCCTGTGTGAGTGTCAGGAGTGACAGATAGTTGTGAGCTGCCATGTGGGTGCTGGGAATTAAACCTGGGTCCTCTAGAAGAACTGTCAATGCTCTTAACCACTGAGCCATTACTCGAGCTCCCTTATGGTTCATCTTAACTCATAAAGGGAGAAGTGCTGAAGAGATAGCTTAGTAGTTAAGAACACTGGCTGCTCTTCCAGAGGACCTGGGTTTGGTTCCCAGCACACATATAGCAACTCACATCTGTCTATAACTCCAGTTCTAGAGGATCGAGCCTCAGCAGCCAATGCACACATGTGCAAACATATACACATGCAGGCAGGCAAACACTCACACACATAAAAAATAAAATAAAAAGCAGGAGGAGGAGAATATCATACTGACTTTAGTTCAATTTCCATTTGCCAATTAAACAGTAACCTACTCTCATTTCTGTAGGCTCATGGCATGCATATTTCACATACACACATATCTGTATATTAGGAGGGTTTTCTGGTGGGAGAGGGTGATACATGGCTATGTAGGTCTAGCTGTCCTGGAACTCACTATGCAGAAATATGCTGGCCCCAAACTCACAGAGCTCCTCCTGTCTCCAGGGTGGTGGGATTAAAGGAGAGTGCCACCACAGCCAGCCCAGATTTGCATATTGTAATGCATGCACAGTTCACATATATGAACACTACTCATGACAAATACCTGTCTTTCACAGGATCTTGGTTCCAAGTTTCACAAGTACAAAGAGCTCAGCGGGGTGTGGTGCACGCCTTTAATCCCAGCACTCGGGAGGCAGAGGCTGGTGGATCACTGTGAGTTCGAGGCCAGCCAGCCTGGTCTACAAAGTGAGTCCAAGACAGCCAAGGCTACACAGAGAAACCCTGTCTGGAAAAACAAAAAACAAAACAAGTACAAAGAGCTCAAGCACTCATCTCTGTAGTTCCATCATCACCAGATGCCCTAATTTCGTTCACTCTTAGACCTATGGATAGTAATCTCTCCCTACACTTCACGTATTAAACACACACACAGCCGGGCGTGATGATGCACGCCCTTTAATCCCAGCACTTCGGAGGCAGAGGCAGGCGGATCGCTGTGAGTTCGAGGCCAGCCTGGTCTACAAAGCGAGTCCAGGATAGGCAAGGCTACACAGACACACACACACACAAAATGAAGCTTCTGTTGTTTCTTCAGGAATTCTTGTTCCTTAAATGTTTCATTTATATTAACAAAAACTGACAAAGGTAGAATTTCTCAACTGTTTTCAAGGGGCCAATCAGACTCTATACTCTATTGTTTCTTTGCCTTTGTATCCGAAGCATTTAGGTCCCTCCCCTTTTCTAGGTCACAAGCACCCAAAGTGTAAGACCTTCTTTGACTCGTGTTACTCCAATCATTCCACACGGTTTCAGCACCCAGCACCTGCCGCTGAAAGCGCTGAGTTCAACAGTTTTTCCTCTATCAGCCATTCAGGCTTGTAAACAAATTACAACAGAGGGGGAAAAAAAAAAAAACCAGAAGTGAGTACAGAAATAAACCGGAGGAAGAAATAAACCCTTGGGCCAAAGAGGAAATTCTGGGACACATTTCTGAATTCCTCAAAAGGCCTCAACAAATACCTGTTGAATGAATTTCTGAAAAAAAGTGAATGCTGCTCATGAACCGGAGTTCCAGCTCCACGTCAGATTGTCAGCCGCTTCGGAACTGGTCTTCCAGCTACAACATGCAGACCCCCAGCACACTCACGTCCACCCCAGTACATCACTTTGAGGGGCGGGGGTGGGGGGCCATACCTGTACTGCCAGCCTTTCGTACTGCCACCGCGGCTGCTGTTGCTGCTGCTGCTACTGCTGACTGCGCCCCCACAGCCGCTGTTGCCGCTGTTCTTGTTCGGGGTCACCGCTGTGGCCAGCGCCTCCAGCTTCCCTTCGCTCTCCGAGACTTTCATTACCGACGCCGGCTCACCTCCCTGCATCTTCAATCCAAAGTTCATCTGCCCTTCCGGGCCGGTAGACGCCAACTGCAGAGGAATTTCGTAGGTCCTTTTGCCCTTACTCTCCTGTTTTTACTCTGACCGTGATCTCAGACCGCGGCTAGAGTGGAAACCGTTGGTGGTCCAGAAAAAGAGGACACGCATTTCCACTTCGGTTAAAACTTTTAAAGAGCACAGGTCCCCTTCAGAGTGATGCCTCTCCTGAGCAAGAACAAGGAGGACAAATCACCCCGCCAGAGGGCTCGGTGCCACACTCCGCGGAGCAGCCGAACGGCGCGGGCGAGGTCGCGGATCCTCCGGCTGTGGGAATGCGAGGCAAGGACGGGGGACCACGGCCCGGGGAGCCCCGGAGCCCACGGCCTGACCTCGGGGCGCTGCCTCTTCTCCTCGGCCCGTCCAGCCAGCTCGGCGGTTCCCGCCGCAGCCCCAGACCAGAGCCGGGGCGGTCGCGCGCAGCCCGCGGAGGGTCGGGCAGATGCCGCCGGGCGGGACGCGGGCTCCGAGGCCGCTTCAGCTTGGGCCGGACGCGAGGATCGCGGCGGTCACCTCCGAGACGCCTAGCCCTGATGCTGGGCGGAGTTCACCGGGGCCAACTGGTCTCCGGAGCTTCCTTAGCCCCAAACGTAAAAAGCCAAGGCCCCGGCCGCCGCCCCACCCACAGCCGGTCACCCACCCGCCTGCTAGCTCTCCCCGCCTTCCTTTCCGGTGTCGTGTGAGCTCATTTCCGCTAGAGCTGAAGCGCCGGCGCCATCTTTGGTTCGGGCAGCGGGACCCGAAAGGAGGCGGTGACGGAGCTTTTAAGGAGAGTAGAAGTTGGAGGGCTAGGGTGTGGGCAAGAGCCACAGGGAAGGAGGGAGGAACAGGGAATGAAATGGCCTTGCTAAACAGATCCTGTCTCTAACCTCTTTCTCTTCTTTCTTTTCCTGTCTCTGTCTCTCTCGGGTATTCCTTCCCCCTTTCCCTCTGCTCCCATGCTCATTTAGTAAACCTCATATAACATACAAAAAATATAAATAAATAAATAAATAAATAAATAAACAAACAGATCCTGTTTCTCTCTGTCTATCTCTCTCCCTCTTGGTTTTTTCGAGACAGGGTTTCTCTTTGTAGCCTTGGCTGTCCTGGACTCACTTTGTAGACCACGCTGGCCTCGAACTCACTGCAAACCGCCTGCCTCTGCCTCCCAAGTGCTGGGATTAAAACGTGCGCCACCACCACCCGGCTCCTGTACTCTCTTGTAGAGCCCCATTCCATGCCTTTTTAAGGGGACCCTAAATTACAGAACAAAGGGGACAAAACCACCTGTTCAGTCATTTTGGAACGACGACAACAAAGCCCAACAAGATACTGGACTAAGGTATATCAGTCTTAAAAGAGAAAAGGAAAGCAAGGCATGGTGGAGCATTCCTTTAATCTCAGCAGGCGGATCTCTGTGAGTTCAAGGCCAGCCTGGTCTACAAAACGAGTCCAGGACAGCCAGGGCTACACAGAGAAACCCCATGATGAAACACCCCCCCCCAAAAAAAAGGAAATTATCTTGGAGATTAGAGCTCTTAGTGATGCTGCAGAAACTTGAAGTAATGAGATTTACCAATAAATTTACTTAAGAATATTAAGTTACACAAACTATAATTTAACTAAAAAGAATAATAAATTCTTCTAATACGACTGGGGAAAAAAGTGGTATATAGCCAGGCTTGGTACAAACTATAAGAAAGAAAATTATTGCCATAATTGGAGTTTAGGGTCTTTGAGGAAATGTCTGTTAATGTTCATTCACTGAGCTTGACCTCCAGTTAGGTTCCATTCCCACAACAAACAGAGACAGTCCTGACTTACACAGCCACTAAGCCCATCCCCATATTAAAGAACATGCCTCTAAGAAACAACCCTAAGGGGCAGTGAAGGGCCACAGCCATCCTTAAGGCCTGGCCTGCCGTCTACTCTCTGTGTCTTCACAGGAAAAGCATAATTCTGCCAGGTGGGCAAGGTGAACTTGGGTAACAACTATTTGAAAAGTATAGCACTGGTGTACTAAAGAAACAACCCCCTACCCCTACCCCCAAAAAAGAAACAACCCTGGGGCTGGAGAGATGGCTCAGAGGTTAAGAGCACTGACTGCTCTTCCAAAGGTCCTGAGTTCAATTCCCAGCAACCACATGGTGGCTCACAACTATCTATAATGAGATCTGGTGCCTTCTTCTGGCATGCAGGTGTACATGCAGGCAAAACACTGTACATGTAATAAATAAATGTGAAAGAAAGAAAAGATAAAGGAAACAACCCTGGCTGAGCGGTGGTGACACACACCTTTAATCCCAGCAGTCAGGAGGCAGAGGCAGGTGGATCCCTGTGAGTTTGAGGCCAGCCTGGTCTACAATGTGAGTCCAGGACAGCCAAGGCTACATAGAGAAATCTTTTCTTAGAAAACCAAAAAAAAAGAAAGAAAGAAAGAAAGAAACAACCCTGACAATAACTTTGCTGTGTAAATCTCCCCATCTGCACAGAGTTGCAGTCTCCTGTCTCCGTTTAAATTGCTCAAAGTGCAACCTGAAAAGGATTTGAGGGTGATGGCCTATGTGAAATGCATAAGCCTAAGGTATTAATAACTTAGCAGAATCTTCTATTTAAGACCATCTTCTCTTTTTTAAAATATTTATTTTTTTATTTATTATATGTACAGTGTTCTGTTTGCATGTACACCTGCAGGCCAGAAGAGGGCACCAGATCTCATTATAGATGGGTGTGAGCACCCTGTGGTTGCTGGGAATTGAACTCAGGACCCTGGGAAGAGCAGACAGCGCTCTTAAGCTGTGAGCCATCTCTCCAACCCCAACTTCTCTTTGAGCAGGAGCCAGAGTTGGATTATTATTAGAGAGCGTTGTTCTTGATCTTATACGCTGTGTCAAGTGGGACATGACACATGGAGTTCTTTGCCTACCAGTCCTGTGTCAGGTTGTCTGGAGTGAGTGATGTCACTGGATTCTAGTTATCAGGTGCAGCCTTGGGTGGTAGTGGGGCTCCTGTCTAGAAGGCATTTTTCTTTTTCTTTTTTTCTTTTTTTCTTTTTTTTTTTTTTAGTTTTTCGAGACAGGGTTTCTCTGTGTCAGCCTTGGCTGTCCTGGACTCACTTTGTAGACCAGGCTGGCCTCGAACTCACAGCAATCCACCTGCCTCTGCCTCTGCCTCCGGAGTGCTGAGATTAAAGGTGTGTGCCAACCACGCCCGGCTTAGAAAGCATTTTTTTGACTATGCTCATCACACTGGACAACAGAGAGGTAACCCCCCTCAACTAAAAATAAAAGTAAATAAATACAAGTATTGGGGGAGGGGGAATAGGAAATCAGTGAGATGAAATGGAGAGCCTGATTTAGAACAACAATGTATAAAGGCATGTCTTATAACATTTAAAATGAGATGATGAAAGATGAGGAAGTTAAGGGAGGAACAATCTGGATTTACTCTGGGAAGTGAGAGCCTGAAGCCCAGAGCATGACAGAGAAAGTCATATGCAATGGGAGTGAAGAAAGGAGAGGGGTTTGGACCTTACTGTAAAGACAATGTTGTTAGGAATAATAAAAAACAAAGAACAGGGCTAGAGAGATGGCTCAGAGATTAAGGGCACTGACTGCTCTTCCGGAGGTCCTGAGTTCAATTCCCAGCAACCACATGGTGGCTCACAACCATCTGTAATGTGATCTGGTGCCTTCTTCTGGCCTGCAGGTGTATGTGTTGGCATACCACTGTATACATAATAATAAAATAAATCTTAAAAAAAAAAAAAAACAAAAAACAAAGAACAAAGAACAGCAGATTCCAAAAAGCAGGGAACACAACTCCACCTTTCTGAAAGAGAGATGGCCTCACAGCTGTGGGAGGTGAGTGGCAGCCTCACAGCTGGGGGGGAGGTGAGTGGCAGCCTCACAGCTGTAGGAGGTGAGTGGCAGCCTCACAGCTGGTGGGGGAGGTGAGTGGCAGCTTCACAGCTGGGGAGGGAGGTGAGTGGCAGCCTCACAGCTGGTGGTGGTGGGGGGAGGTGAGTGACAGCCTCACAGCTATGGGGGGTGGGGAGTGAGAGACAGCCTCACAGCTATGGGGCAGGGGGGGGGAAGAGGTGGCAGCCTCACAGCTGGGGGAGGTTAGTGGCAGCCTCACTGCTGAGGGGAGGTGAGTGGCTGTCTCACAGCTAGGGAGGGAGGTGAGTGGCAGCCTCACAGCTGGGAGGGGGAGGTTAGAGACAGTCTCACAGCTATGGGGGGGGGGGGTTGAGAGACAGCCTCACAGCTATGGGGGAGTGGGAGACAGCCTCACAGCTATGGGGGGGTGAGAGACAGCCTCACAGATGGGAGAGGTAAGTGGCAGCCTTGCAGCTAGGGGAGGTAAGTGGCAGGCTCACAGATGCAGGGGTGAGGGGTGGGGGATGGGGAGGTGAGTGGCAGCCTCACAGCTGGGGGAGGTGAGTGGCAGCCTTGCAGCTAGGGGGAGGTGAGAAACAGCCCCACAGCTGCGGCCTGGTGTGAGTGGGCCTGAAAGGGAAGAGCAATAGGAGAAAGACCATGCCAGAGACTTCATGATGAAATCCTGTGGGGAGAAAGAAAGGCTTCAGGCCCAGGGAAGAGCTGAATTATAAGACAGCGCCCCCCTGGAACATGCTCAGGGCCCTGAAGGAAAGTCTTCAAATCCCAGAACATAGGAGGTTTCCGATTTTGTAAGGGGTTGGCAGCATTTCCACTCCTTGGCCTAGCCTACTTGACTCCTGGCACAGAGGCAGGCACCAGGTACGACTACAAACTTATATTTCAGTTTCCATGGAGAAAAGCTGGACTTGCTTTTCCAGGCATAGCTGGGGCCTGACAGTTCTTTGTCACAAGGAAAGACTTCAGGGGGGCGTGCCTTATCTCTGGCCTCTTAGAGAGTCCTGGTCTTCAAGCAGCAGATCTAACAAGCAAAATGTCATAGATGCTTTTAATGGAAGAGGCCTGCGACCTGATTGACAGGGTTTTTGTTGGTTTGTTTTTGTTTTGTTTGTTTATTTGTTTGAGACAGGGTCTCTATGTGTAGCCTTGGCTGAAGGGCTAAGGGAGGCAGAGGTAGGCAGATCTCTGTGAGTTCCAAGGCCAGCCTGATCTACAGTGTGAGTTCCAGGTTAGCGGGTTAGCCAGGGCTACATGGTGAGTCCCTCTTTACTAACTAGTTAATAACCAGTATTGAGCCGGGCGTGGTGGCGCATGCCTTTAATCCCAGCACTCGGAGGCATAGAGGCAGGCGGATCGCTGTGTGTTCGAGGCCAGCCTGGTCTACAAAGTGAGTCCAGGATGGCCAAGGCTACACAGAGAAACCCTGTCTCGAAAAACCAAACCAAACCAAAACAACAACAACAACAAAAACAAAACAAACAAAAAAAAACACCCCAGTATTGACAATACGGACTAACTTACATGTTGGACCCCACCGCTAAGGTTGCGTCCTTCATGAGCAGGTGAAATGGAGGACTGCGTCAGGGCTCCCTCTTCTCTGCCTGGCCTGGGGAGCCGAATCCTCACACATCCTCTACCTGAGGAATGTCCTATAGCCCTTAGGGAAATTATAGGTCCGACTCCCTATCTCCAGGTAGTCTGTTCAGCAAGCACCTGGGATTCCTGGAATACTTCCCTATGCTAATGAGGTACCTTAGCCCTTCAGCCAATGACATTGACCCACCCTGGATTTCCACACCCACTCCCCAAAGTTCTATATAACCCTCCTTCACCCTGAGTAAACTTGATCTGCCCCACAGCTGATCCCAGAGGGTCATTTCAGTCATACTCACAGGCCACCAAACCCTCAGTTCGTCACCTCTGCTCCCTTGTTTCCTGTGAGGTGGCCAAGGACCCCAGAAACAAGGGAGACCTGCATTTACATACTGTCATTAAAAATGGAAAATGATGGCTTGGAGAGATAGCTGTCTGCTCTTCCAGAGGTCCTGAGTTCAATTCCCAGCAACCACATGGTGGCTCATAACCATCTGTAATGACGCCTTCTTCTGGCCTGCAGGTGTATATGCAGACAGAACATTGTATACATAATAAATAAATCTATTAAAAATGAAAAATGAGAGACAGGTAGATCACTGTGAGTTTGAGGCCCGCCTGGTCTACAAAGTGAGTCCAGGACAGCCAAGGCTACACAGAGAAACCCTGTTTCGAAAAAACAAAAAACAAAAAAAAGAAAAATGTTCTATATGATGGAACATTTAATCATTTTTAAAAGAAGGATGAGGCTGTAGATACTGCTCCTTGGTTACATCCATGCTGCTCTTGCAGAGGGCCAGAGTTTGGTTCCCAGGTCCCATGTCACATGGCTCAAAACTGACTCTAACTCCAACTCCAAGAGGACCTGATGTCTCCCAAGTGCTGGGACTAAAGGCCTGCGCTACCACGCCCAGCTTTTTCTTTTCTTCTTTTTTTAAAAAGACTTATTTATTATGCATATATACCTGCAGGCTAGAAGGTGGCACCAGATCTCATTATAGATGGTTGTGAGCCACCATGTGGTTGCTGGGAATTGAACTCAGGACCTTTGGAAGAGCAGTCAGTGCTCTTAACCTCTGAGCCATCTCTCCAGCCCCCAAACTAGCAGTTATTATTATAAAATATTTACTCACCAAGTGTGTAAGAAGCAGGGGCGGGGGGGGGGGGGTGCGAGGGGAGGGAGATGGACAACTCACAAAGCAGAAAAAAAAAGTTTTCTTCTTCTACCACGTAGGTTCTGGGAATATAACTCAGGTCCTCAGACCTGCAAGAGCCTTTACCCCACTGAGTGTCTCTCTGCCGCCGCCCCCCCACCTCCCCCACCCCCACGTCATTCTTCGCAGAGCGCCAGTTCTTACTTTTTTTCTACCCTTTCCCTTGTTTTGTTGTTTTTCCAGTGGGGTGTGTGTGTGTGTGTGTGTGTGTGTGTGTGTGTGTGTGTGTGTGTGTGTGTGTGTGTGTGTGATGTGTATGTTTATTGTACTGGAGCAGGCAAGTTGACCGCACTACCTCTAAGCTACACCTCCAACACTTAGGCCTCAGCCTGCAAATCTTGGTGGCACTTCCCCTTACTGGGTTTGATTTGAGCAAACTATTTTGGGAAGCTTCAGTAAGGAAACTTGTACAAAGTGCTTAGTTCAGGGGGCTGGGGAGCTGGCTCAGCAGTTAAGAGGACTTGGCGCTTTTGCAGAGCAGAGATCTCCGTAACTCCAGCTATAGGGGATCCAACACCCATTTCTGGTCTCTCTGGGCACCCGTACTCACATGGCGTACATTTACACAGACAGACATTTAGTTTGCTTTCTTTTTCTTTCTTTTTTTTGGGGGGGGGGGGGTTCGAGACAGTGTTTCGCTGTGTAGCCTTGGCTGTCCTGGACTCCTTTTGTAGACCAGGCTGGCCTGGAACTCACAGCGATCTGCTTGCTTCTGCCTCCGAGTGCTGGAACTAAAGGCGTGCACCACCACCACCCGGCTTTTTTTTTTTTTTTTTTTTTTTCCCCGTTTTTTCAAGACAGGGACTCTCTGTGTAGCTCCGGCTGTCCTGGACTCATTTTGTAGACCAGGCTGGCCTCGAACTCACAGCAATCTGCCTGTCTCTGCCTCCCGAGTGCTGGGATTATAGGTGTGCGTCATGCCACCATGCCCAGTTTTAGTTTGCTTTCTATTGCTATGTTGAGCGATATTCAAAAGCAGCTCGGGGAGGAAAGGGTTATTTCCCCTACAGACTAGGAAATAGAGGCAGGACCCTAGACACAAAAACTGTAGCAGAGGTCCTGGAGGAATGCTGCTTACAGGCTGACTCCCCACTGCTTGTTATACACCCCAGGGCCACCCCTGGGATGACACCGCCCAGAGTGGGCTGGGCCTTCCCACATGAGTCATTAAGAAAATGCCTCCAAACCCGGCAGTGGTGGTGCAGCCTTTAATCCCAGCACTCGGGAGACAGAGGTAGGTGGATCACTGTGAGTTCGAGGCCAGCCTGGTCTACAAAGTGAGTCCAGGACAGCCAAGGCTACACAGAGAAACCCTGTCTCGAAAAACCAAAAAAAAAAAAAAAGAAAGAAAGAAAATGCCACGCCGGGCGTGGTGGCGCACGCCTTTAATCCCAGCACTCGGGAGGCAGAGGCAGGCGGATCGCTGTGAGTTCGAGGCCAGCCTGGGCTACAAAGCGAGTCCAGGACAGACAAGGCTACATAGAAAAACCACGTTTCAAAAAGCCAACAAAATAAAAAAATTTTAAAAATTTAGAAAAACAAATAAATCATGGTATCATGAAACCTGGAACAAGGAAGAAATGCTACGGAAAAACTGCGGCAGAGGGCCAGAGGTAGAGTAGTTGAAAAGCAATCTCGTAAACCGAAGGCTGGATCTTGAGGTGGGTAATCTAAAAACTGAAAAGGGAGTGAGGGAGGGAACACCGTGTTCACATCCACAACGCTGTTACTCCTTTAGTATAACAACTGCGATTCATCCGGAGCCCTTCTACCATTTACCCCTGTCCATGTGGGCGGTAACTCCTTCGCATTTTCCCAGCCCAGAGGGAGAGGATTCCGAGTCTGGGCTCCCAGAGAACAGCCTTGCCCTGGAAGAGCCTCTGCCAAGCTCAAAGCTTGTTGTGGGAGTTAAAGAAACAGAACTGGCTGGCCCTTGTGTTTGGGAGAAGAAAGGAAGGTGGGGGCTTAAAAACGAGCTGCTGCTGTGCTCACATTTGGGTGAAATGGGATGTTGTCTTGCAGTGTCTGTCCCAACGTGCCTTTTCTCTGGCTGCCTGTTCAACCCAGTACACAGTACCATTAGCCTTTCAAAGCTGCATCAGAAAAAGGAAATAAAGCTCCATGTGACCGGTCTCTGGCCTATTTTTGGACTCTTTTTGGCTAGTAGTACACATAGTATTTTGCTCACAGAAACCCACACAGACGACCAAGCCTGAAGTCACATGACTTTCTATGGGCAAGTGTCAAATGTCAGGGGTTACCTTGGGAAAGCAGAGACAAGAAAAGCAACCGGTGCTCATTAACACGTGAAGTTCATGGGGGTAGGGATCCTGGGCACACTTGTGGGTCAGCCTCCAAAATGACACGCGAACTTACTGTTCCTATGAGTCAGACCGCTGGAGAGTGTTGGTTTACTCAGGAAGATGTGTACCCAGATCCCTTCTGAAAAGAGGTCAGTCAGCTTCTCACACAAACCAAACAGAAAGCAAACGGAAAGACAGGCATTTTCATTTGTTCTCCATACCATAATAGGTAGCAAGTGATTTTAAAACCTTCCTTCAGTGATTAGGTACATTAGAAAACTTTATTCTTTTTTATTTATTTATTTTGTTTTTTTCCACACAGGGTTCTCCTGGACTCATTTTCTAGGCCAGGCTGGCCTTGAACTCACAGAAATCGCCTATCTTTGCCTCCCAGTGCTGCAATTAAAGGCATGTGCCCAGCTAACACTTCATTATTATTTTTTATTTTTTGGTTTTTTGACACAGGGTTTCTCTGTGTAGCCTTAGCTGTCCTGGACTCACTTTGTAGACCAGGCTAGTCTCAAATTCACAGTGATCTGCCTGCCTCTGCCTCCCCAGTGCTGGGATTAAAGGCGTGCCTCACCACACCCAGCTTAACACTTTATTTTTTAATAAAAAATATTTTTATTATAAATGTTGTATTAGCCAGGCATGGTGGTGCACACCTTTAATCCCAGCACTCAGGAGGCAGAGGCAGGCAATTCGCTGTGAGTTCCAGGCCAGCCTGGTCTACAAAGTGAGTCTAGGACAGCCAGGGCTACACAGAGAAAACCTGTCTCAGAAATAAAAAAGTTTTATTAAAATATTTGTAATAAAAATCAAAGTGAAAGTGATTTTATTATCGTGTACCTCTTAGAGGATTTAATAGGTCAGTCCTCACAGAGGAGCTAGAAGACACCCTACAAGTCCCTGGAGGCCCAGTGTCTTAGTCAAGAATTCTAATGCTAGGACGAACCCCCATGACCAAAAAGCAAGTTGGGGAGGAAAGGGTTTATTTGGCTTACACTTCCACATAGCTGTTAGTCCCAAAGGAAGTCAGGACAGGAACTCAAGCAGGGGAGGAACCTGGAGGCAGGAGCTGATGCAGAGGCCACGGAGGGGTGCTGCTTACTGGCTGGCTTCCCATGGCTTGCTCAGACTGCTTTCTTATAGAATCCAAGACCACCAGCCCAGGGATGGCACCACCCGCCATGGGCTGGGCCCTCCCCCATCAATCACTAATTGAAAAAAAAATGCCTTACAGCTGGATCTCATGTAGGCATTTCCTGACCTGAGGCTCCTTCCTTTTTGATGACTCCAGTGTGTCAAGTTAACACAAAACCAGCCAGTATACCACATGTTATTCTTAAGCCTGTGATTCAAACACATATTAGTTTGAGGCCGGTCTGGGATAAAGAGTGAGTTTCGGGCCAACCTGGGCCACAAAGTGAGACCTTGAATCAAAACAAGCAAGCAAGGAGTAAGCGCAACTGAGGAAGCCAAAAGCAGCAAGGAGATGCTGGTGTTCTCATCCAAGCAACAACGAGATGCTCGTGTTCTCATCCAAACAGCAATAAGATGCCCCTGTTCTCATCCAAGGAACAACGAGATGTTGGTGTTCTCATCCAAGCAACAACGAGATGCCGGTGTTCTCATCCGGGATTCCAAAGTCTAATAACATCAGCTTGTGCACAATGAAAGGAAGGCCGACAAAATTCTGTTTTGAAAGGCCACATCTCAACCTTAGACTATGTGACAGGGGTGGTGTTTTACTGGCGTGCTAAGAATGGAGACAGGCCTTGCCTAGAGGAAGGATTCTGAGTGCCCCCTCCCCCTTCTTCCTCCACCCTGCAACAAATTCAAGAAGAAGTTTGGGATGGTGACGTGCTGGAACCTTGTAACAGGAAGGGAACTAGGGCTACTACCAGAGCCTGGCAACCTAAGTAACAAGTGGGCTGGAAGTGTGGCAGGTGGATATTTTTTTGCTTTGGGTCATCTTTTGACCTTCCTTCTCCTTGGGATGCTGAATGGCGTCTCCTGTGGGCTCTGTGTTTAAAGTGTATGTTCCATCTAGGGGATGTTTGTCTTTGCATGGACGACAGTTTGATACCACACATCAGGAGCTGTTCTGCACAGAACAACCAACACCCCCTCCCACCCCCCCACCCCGTCCAGGCTGTGAGCAGGCTACTAGATCTGTGTGAACGCCAACATGTCCCCTGGCACAGTGGACCTCTGTGAGTGCTTGTGGAGTGAAGGAATGACGGAGACCTCTCAGAAGGGAAAAAAACAAAAAACAAGAAACAAAAACCCACCTCACTCCCTGGCCCGGCATCTTCCCACAACAGGTCAGAGCTCTGCAGTCCACTGCGCTCAGTTAAATGTTGTTTTGTTTGTTTTAGTGTGTATGTGTGTGTGTGTGTGTGTGTGTGTTTTGTTTCTGTTTTTGTTTTTCCAAGGCAGGGTTTCTTTGTGTAATAGCCCTAGCTGTCCTGGACTCACTCTGTAAACCAGGCTGGCCTCAAACTCACAGCAATCCGCCTGGCTCTGCTTCCCGAGTGCTGGGATTAAAGGCCTGTGCCACCATGTATGGCTAAAATGCTACAGGTTTGCCATGCATAGTTAGTAAGAAGTGGAGAAGATCACCCAGTGAAATGAGAACAGAATTATCTCAGACTATTCAGAGATTGAGTACATGGAGCCTAGAGAGTGGGGTTTTCCTTTCCTGGGGCTAAGCCGTCACCTCCCTGGTCTTGGACTTGGGCTCATCTTCTGAACTAAGAAGCATGGATACTATTCCTTGTTCTCTGAAAACCTTTACTGCAGTCGCTGACTGAACAAATGTTTAAAGAAAATCGAAATGTATTTATTTTATATATAATTGTCTTACTTCACGTGTGTATATCCCCCATATATGTGGCTAGTGCCACCAGAGGCCAGAAGAGAGCATTGGATCCCTAGGAACTGGAGTGATGGATGATTGTGAACCATCCATCATGTGGGTTCTGGGAATCGAACCCACGTCCTGTGCAAGAGCAACAAGAGCTCTTAACTGCTGAGCCATCTCTCCTGCCCCATGAGCAAATGTTTATGGATTAAATGCCAAGCACTTTGCTATATCCAAAAGATGCAACCATAAGCTGCATGTTGTCTCTGCCTTCAGATCTGAGGGACAGGACAAGGAAACCAAGTGTTAAGTAAGGAAAAGAAAAGTTCGAGGCCAGCCTGGTCTACAAAGTTAGTCAGGACAGCCAAGATAACACAGAGAAAGCCTGTCTTGAAATACCAGGAAAAAAAAAAAAGCCGGGTATGGTGGCACACGCCTTTAATCCTAGCACTCTGAGGCAGAGGCAGGTGGATCGCTGTGAGTTGGAGGCCAGCCTGGTCTACAAAGCAAGTCTAGGATAGCCAAGGCTACACGGAGAGACCCTGTGTCAAAAAACAAAAAACAAAAATCCACTTTCTCCTAAATGCAAAAGAATGAATGACATGATGTGATTTGAGTCATTTAATGTAAAAAGACATTTGGAGGCTGGAAAGATGGCTCAGTGGTTAGGAGCATGTATTGCTCTTGCAGAGGATCCAGGTTCAGTTCCCCTCACTCACATTGGGTAACTCATTAGCGCTGGGACGTCTGACTCCAGAGGATCTAATGCCCTCTTCTGGTCATTGCAGGTACTTGCACTTACAGACACAAACACAATCCTACATTTTATTTATTTATTTATTTATTTTAATTTGGTTCTTGAATTTCTTTTCCTTTTCATGCAGCTGGATTCCATGTCTGGTCCTGAAAACCATGGGATACACAGAGATGCTGCCAGCAAAAAAGTCTCCCCCAGGCTGCAGTGGGAGAGTGAGCGGCAGGCAACCTCACACCACCTCTTTGCCATTCGGCTCTTCGTTTGGCTAGACAGAGGCATGTGGGTTCTCTCCTCCTCCTCCTCCCATCACCACAGGCTCTAGTGTAGAGCTGGATAATCTTCCGCTGTGTAAAAAGCTGCTCAGTGCAATGTAAATACTGTAAAGGAGTGTACTCCATCCTTTCTTCTCTTGAGGCAGCTTTGCCTTCACCATAAGCAGTTTTCTATAATAGTTAGATTCATTTGCACCTGGCTAAAATACAGTAACAACAACCCACTCCAGTTCTGTTAGGCCACTCTTTATGTTTTAGATTTTCTTTTTAATTTTCAAAAAATATAGCTAGGCATGGTGGCAGATGCCTTTGATCACAGCACCTAGGAGGCAGAGGCAGGCAGATTGTGAGTTCAGGACCAGCCTGGTCGACAAAGTGAATTCCAGAACAGCCAAGGCTACACACAGAAACCCTGTTTCTTTTTTTTTTTCCCCCAAGATAGGGTTTCTCTGTGTAGCCTTGGCCATCCTGGACTTACTTTGTAGACCAGGCTAGCCTCGAACTCACAGCGATCCGCCTGCTTCTGCCTCCCGAGTGCTGGGATTAAAGGCGTGCGCCACCACGCCCGGCAGAAACCCTGTTTCAAAACACACATACACACACACACACACACACACACACACACACACACGTTGTTCATGTTATATGAGTGTTTTGCCTGCATATGTGGCTATGTACCACTTGCAGTCCTGGTACCCACAGAGGCCAGAAGAAGGCATTAGTTTCCCTGGAACAGGGGTTATGGATGGTTGTGAGCTACCATGTGGATGCTGGGAATTGAACCCAAGAACAGGGAAGCCCACCAGTATGCACTAATGGCAACACCCTGGTTGTCATACACCAGTTAGCAAAGAGCAGAGCTACAGAAGCCAAAAGGCCAGGCCAGGACATTTAGGGACTTTCTGGAATCGTGGACTAGGTTTTGAAAGACTGGGCCTTTGTTACCCATTTTAGCAAGTGTTGGGCCTACATGCTGGGTTTTTGGCATCAGTTATGCTAAGACGTGGAGGCCTGTTACAGCAACAAATGCTCGTAACCACTGAGCCAGCCCTCTAGCCCTAGATTTCTTCATAATCCCCGGGAAGACACTAGACATACATAGCTCATGAAGGCCATAGCCCAGTAGATCAGTTCACTTCTGAGAAGCGGAGCCCGTGCCCTTGGTCCTGCTCAGTATCTGATTTGGTGTGCTTCCGACCCTGGGGCACTTGAAACCATCTCCATGCTGGCTTTTGGTAATGCGAGCAAATGCAGTCCTGTCTGCGCACCAGGTAGCTAATAGCGCAGAGCAGCTTGGTTGCCCGAGGCCAAATTCAGCTAGCCCTCGCTTTGTAGACCAAGCTGGCCTTGAACTCACAGCGATCCGCCTGCCTCTGCTTCTGAGTGCTGGGATTACAGGTGTGTGCCACCGTGCCCAGCTCACCACCATTTTCTTCTAAATTAAATATGATGGGGACCAAACAAAGCACGTTGGTGACAAGATCCCACAGTACCCACAGTTCAGAATCACTAGTCTAAAATCCGTTTGTTTTGTTTTGGGAATGGAGGGCATGTTATAGGTGGGTTTTTTTTGTTTTGTTTGTTTGCTTTTGAGACGGGGTCGCTCTACCTTAGACTGGATTTCCTGCCTCTACTGGGCAAGTGGTAACATTACATGCATATGCCACCATGCATGGCTTCAAGTTTGTTTTTACTGTAAAAAAGAAAAAAATCTTTTTAGTACTTCAGTATTTTCTAAATCTCTCTCTCTCCCTCTGTCTCTGTCTCTCTCTGTGTGTGTGTGTGTGTGTGTGTGTGTGTGTGTGTGTGTGTTGTACGACTATATCACACAATCCTTCCTCAGCCTCCTAGCTGGGATTATAGGTGTGTAATACGTGCAACCATGTCAGGTTTTAAAACATTTTTTAAAAAATATTTTTATTTAATTTTAATTTATGTGCATTGGTGTGAGGATGTCAGATCTTGGAGTTACAGACAGTTATGAGATGCCATGTAGGTGCTGGGAATTGAACCTGGGACCTTTGGAAAAGCAGACAGTGCTCTTAACCCCTGAGCCAACTCTCCAGCCCCTTTTTTTGCTTTTTCAAGACAGGGGTTTTCTGTATAGCCCTGACTGTCCTAGAACTCAAATTGTAGGCCAGGCTGGCCTCGAGCTCGCAGAGATCCACCTGCTTCTGCCTTCTGAGTGCTGGGATTAAAGGCATGTGCCATCACCACCACCTAGCTTCTTTCCTTTAATTTTCAAAATTCCATGCATAATGAAATATGATTCTATCTACCCCGCATTTCTTCCCCAATATGCTCATTCTTATAAATTCATGTCTGTCTGTCTGTCTGTCTATCTATCTATCTATCTATCTATCTGCCCTAGATTCACTTAGACCTTATCTCACGTAGCCCAGGATAGCCCTGAACTTATTCTGTAGAGGATGACCTTTAACTTCTCAACCTCCTCCCACCCCCCACCCCCTGCCCCCCCTCCACCTCCCAAGGACTGGTGTTGCAGGCATGCCATGTCATATCCATTTTATTACACTTGGCTCTTATTGTAAAAATACGATCAGAGATAAAATACCATGTTTTAAGGAGGTTTGATGAAATCTAATATGTCTTAGTAGTGTCTTTATAAGTGGGCACTTTGGGAATCTCTTTATCTTCTTTGCAGCATTAGGGATGGGACCTGGGCCTTGGGCAAGCTTGGCAATTACTCTACCCTTGGCCACGACCCTAGTCCTGGAAAGGGGTTTTTCATCCCTATGTTATCAGCCATATGCAGGGCCAAAGGACAGGTGAAAATGCAGGCATATTAACCTGCTGCCATTATTATAACAAAGGGCTAGGGCTGGGTGGCTGCCACAGCAACCAGTTGCTCACTGATCAGCCTGAGATGGCGACGGCACTGGGGTTGGTCTCTTTTGAGGCCTTCATATTGGTTTCTGTCTCAGGGATGTTATCAAAAACCTAACACGGCAACTTAAGGGTCTCCTTTGGTTCCCAGGTCCAAGGTACTGTTCATCACAGCTTATTATTCTATATAAAAATCCTGGATTCTAGGGTCCCTTTGTGACTCGGTGTTAGAGCAGGTGTCCAGCAGGCATAAGACTCCACGTTCAATCCCCACAAACCCATTCCAAGAAAAAAAAAATCCAGACCCCAAAGTCCTCACTTCCTTCAATTGCCCCCCCCACTTTATACAGGGAGGTGGGGTACATTTTCTTAGAGCCAAGGTCTCATGTAGCTCAGGCTAGCCCTGATGCCACTATGTACCAGAGGTTAGCCTTGACTCCCTTGATCTTCTTGAATGCACCCCCCAAGTGCTGAGACTACGGGAACATGCCATCAGGTCCAGTTAACCAACCCTTCTAAAACCTGGTTTCTAGCAAGCATTTATTTTGTGACCTTGTCTCAAAAGCATGAGGAAAAACAAACCCGTGATTTCAATCTAAAGCACTCACCTTGATACTTGCTACCTTACTGTGTCTTGAACAAGAAACAGACTTCAAGCTGTGGGCTGAGCGTGAAATAGATGAGATCGATAACTCCAACTGTGAGCATGGAGCAGGTGGAAACACAGCTTCTAACCATCACGGTCCGTCTTTCCATGCTCGGACACTAACCCGGGCTTTAATTCGTTGCGAGTGTGCGATAGACACCCACCTGTAGCCATCACCATCTCCCCACTGTCATCTCGCAGGACTTTTATATTGTGATAGTCTGTCGTACTTTGGATTATTTTTTTTTTCCTGGCTGTCCTGGACTTGCTTTTGTAGACCAGGCTGGCCTCGAACTCAGAGTGATCTGTCTGTCTCTGCCTCCTGAGTGTGGGGATTAAACGCATATGCCACTACATCTGATTCTTTTGTTTTCTTTCTTTCTTTCTTTTTTTTTTTTTTTTTTTTTTTTGAGACGGGGTTTCTTTGTGTAACAGTCCTGGCTGGCCTGGACTCACTTTGTAGACCAAACTGGCCTCGAACTCACAGAGTTCCTCTGCCCCTGCCTCCAAAATGTTGGGATTAAAGGTGTGTGCCACCACCGCCTGGCGAACTGGGCAAAATTTTAACTAGGACAGACCTTTCTCAGTTTTTTGTGGATGGAGTCAGCTGACACATGAGGGTGGATTGTTTCTATTCTCACTAGTTTGTCTTTCTCCAAAAGGTTGCCATTTGGCAAGATGGCTGAAATCCTGTGTCTTAGAGTTTCATTGCTCTGAAGAGACACCAAGAGTTGACCAAGGTAACTTTTGTTTGTTTTTCAAGAAAGGATTTCTTTATGTTATCTCGGCTGTCCTGGACTCACTTTGTAGACCAGGCTGGTCTCAAACTCACAGCAATCCACCTGCCTCTGCCTCCCAAGTGCTGGGATTAACAGCCACGCCTGGTTTAAGGCAACTGTAATTTTTTTTAGCCTAGCAACTTAAAGCATGTTTTCTTTTCTTCTTTCTTTCTTTCTCTCTTTTTTTCCCGAGACAGGGTCTCTCTGTGTAGCCTTGGCTGTCCTGGACTCGCTTTGTAGACCAGGGTGGCCTCGAACTCACAGTGATCCGCCTGCCTTTGCCTCCTGAGTGCTGGGATTAAAGACGTGTGCCACCACTGCCTGGCATTTTCTCTTATTTTTTTCAGATTTTTTTCTAATTTCTTTTTTAACATATACAACTCTTATAAAGGTAAACATTTAATTTGGGCTGGCTTACAGTTTCAGAGGTTCAGTCCGTTATCATAGTGAGAAACATGGCAGCGTGCGGGCAGACGTGGCGCTGGAGAAGCCTAGAGTTCTACATCTTCATCCACAGGCAGCCAGGAGGCTTTCATTCCACAATGGGCGGAGCTTGAGCAGAGGAACCCTCAAGGCCCGCCTCCTCAGGGACACACCTCCAAACAGGCCACACCTCCTAATAGTGCCACTCCTTATGGTCAAGCACTCAAACACATGAGTCTATAGGGGTAAAACCTATGTGTACACGGAGAAACCTTGTGTATGTAGCCCTGCTCTGTAGACCAGGCTGCCTGCTTCCTAAGTGCTGGGACTAAAGGTGTGCACCACCAACAGGACTGTAATTTTTTTTCCCCAAACATTGCTTACCTCCCACCTGACTCTCTCTAAAGTCGAAACAGACTGGCCCACACACTGGTTACCTTTCTGTGCTGGCCAGTTTAATGTTAACTTGACACAGGTAGAGAGGAGAGAACCTCAATTGAAAAATAACTCCAGAAGATCCAGCTGCAGGGTGCTCTCTTAGTGACTGATGGGGGAGGGTCACCCCTTGGCTGATGACCTTGGCTTCTATCAGAAAGCAGGTTGAGCCAGGGCGTGGTGGTGCCCACTTGAAATCCCAGCACTCTGACAGAGGCAGGTGGATCTCTGTGAGTTCAAGGCCAGCTTGGTCTACAGAGTGAGTCCAGGAAAGCCAGGGCTACACAGAGAAACCTTGTTGAAAAACCAAAATACAGGGCTGGAGAGATAGATCACAGGATAAGAGCGTCGTCTGTTCTTCCAAAGGTCCTGAGTACAATTTCCAACAAACATATGTTTTTGTTTGTTTTTAAATGGTCCAGGTCGGGTCAGAGTAACAGAGCCGGCCTGGTCTTCATCTCCGTGAGGTCTTCTGCCCTTGGACCCTTCATGTAGAATATTCTATGTCTTTGGTAGGTCAAAACAATCTCACGATTTGACCTCATACTTGGTCTAACTCAGTCTTCTCATTTGGTTTTGTACCAGGTTGTCTCAGACTTGTGGTCTTTATGTTATGAAACTTTTGCCAATGTTGAAGTATGAAAATATTCCAAGCATTGTGAAAATTAATTTCTCTAGGACACGCTGTCTGCATATGCCTGGGGACTTGGGTCAGGATGCATGGCTGGAGTGGAGCAAAGCTTTCAACTCTCGGGCTCGCTAGTTGCTCTGCCATAGGAGGCCATCCAAAGCAGCTCCTCACAGCCCACTGCAAAGTAAGCCCCCCGAAGGTAGGCTCTCCTTGCCGGCTCCTCTTTACGACATTTGATTCATAGGAAAGAAGAAATAAGAAAGAGGAGCTAACAGCCGGGCGTGGTGGCGCATGCCTTTAATCCCAGCACTCAGGAAAGAGAGTCAGGCGGATCGCTGTGAGTTCGAGACCAGCCTGGTCTACAAAGTGAGTCCAGGACAGCCAAGGCTAACACAGAGAGACCTTGTCTTGAAAAACCAAAAAAAAAAAAAAAAAAAAAAAAAAAGAAGAAGAAGAAGAAGAAGAAGAAGAAGAAGAAGAAGAAGAAGAAGAAGAAGGAGCTTTAGCTCAGTGTTAAAGCACTCTAGCATAACCACAGCTCTCACACACACATGTACATGTTTTAAAATTATCTGTATTATTAGTATGCCTGGCTAGAAATCAATCAAGACACAGACACTTGTTATATTTTAAAATAGCCTTAGTTAACCTGGGGCAGAGCAGATATCAATCCCCTAAATTACCTCCCATAGTGGGGCAGCCATGGGATCCCTGTCTCACTCCCATGCCATCTGGCTCTAATAATGTCTATCAAGCTACCTCCTATCCATAATCCCAAATACTTGCTAATGTTCTTCATCTGGGCCAAATCTTCCATCCACACCGGCCACGTGTTTTTCTTCCACCTCACCCATGATGGCCTTCTCCTCCTCTCTCTTCTTCTCCTACTTCCCAGGATTCCTTTGCCTCTCTAAACTGGGAACCTTAGCCACACCTATCTCATCTGCTCTGCCCAGGTGGGATGGCTTTTTATTAATTAGCATCAAAATACATCAGCCCATCCCCCAACATACACACATGCACATACATATACACACAGCCACATGCGCACACACACAGGCACACACACAAACATACCTCCAGTTCCAGAGTATCTGACACCCTCACACCAATGCACATAAAATAAAATAAAATAATTTATTTAAAAATAAAGTTTTAGGGCTGGAGGGATGCCTCAGAGGTTAAGAGTACCAACTGCTCTTCCAGAGGTCCTGAGTTCAATTCCCAACAACCACATGTGGCTCACAACCATCTGTGAGATCTGGTGCCCTCCACTGGCAGGCAGGTGTACATGCAGGCAGAACACTGTATACATAATAAATAAATCTTTAAAAAAAATAAAAATAGTTTTATTGTTATTTATGTGTGTGATATCTCTTTTGTGTGTGTGACACCTATGTGTGTGATATCTGTGTGTGTGTGTGTGTGTGTGTGTGTGTGTGTGTGTCTGTCTGTCTGTCTGTCTGTGTCTTAAGGAACCCTTCCCTGCAATCTCTCTCCTCCATTTTGTGCCTATTGGTGTCTAGGGAGCATCTGGAGCTGCAGGGGGTGCTCATTGCTTTCTTACAGTGATGAAAGAAGCAAGCTAGAACACTTTCTTTCTTTCTTTCTTTTTTTTTTCTAGACAGGGTTTCTCTGTGTAGCCCTGGCTGTCCTGGACTTGCTTTTGTAGTCTGGTCTTGAACCCAGAGATCCGCCTGCCTCTGCCTCCTGAGTGCTGGGGTTAAAGGCATGTATCTCTACATCCAGCCAACACATATTTTCTTGAATCCTTTTCAGTTCTTTAAAACTTATTGGTGGGAGCTGAAGAGATGACTTGGGTTATAATGCAAACTGCATTTCTATAAGACCCGAGCTTAGCTACCAGCACCCACATCAAGTGCCTGGTAACCACCTCATAAACTCTAGCTCCGGGAAGACAGGGGATACATCAATTCTGGCATTCAGAGGTACACCCCACCCCTGCACATTTACAAGTATAATTAAAATAAATAAATATATTTTTTAAACCAACTATTAGCCGGGCGTGGTGGCACACACCTTTAATCCCAGCACTTGGGAGTCAGAGGCAGGCAGATTTCTGTGAGTTCAAGGCCAGCCTGGTCTACACAGTGAGTCTAAGATAGCCAAGGCTACACAGAGAAACCCTGTCTCAAAAACAAAAACAAAAAAAGCAAAACAAAACAAACAAACAAACAAAAAACCAAAACAAAACAAAAAACAAAACCAACAACCAAACCCAACTATTGGTTGCGTGTCTATTAGGTAGTCCAAATTTTTAATCTCGACACTCGGAGGCAGGTGAATTTCTGAGTTCAAGGCCAGCCTGAACTACAGGACAAGTTCCATGCTAGGCCTATATCGTAAGACCCTGTCCTCCAAATAAAATTAAATAAGCAAAGTACAGTGGCAGAAGTAATTTGCACTCATAGGCCACAGTCTAAAGACAAAGATGGGCTGCAAAGCTGGGAGTGTGGCTCAGTTGTAAAAAGCTTGCCTGGCTTCAAAAGGCCTTGCGTTTAGTTCCCAGGCATAAAACAACAGCGAGAGATGGGTCCCTCCACAGATTTCATAATCTCGTGTGGCACCTGTGGTTCAGATGCTGAGTGTGAGCAAAGGCAGCACAAGTCACAGGACAGGACCAACTTTGGGGTGAGATGGTACCTGGAGGAGATGAGCCTTGGCTAAACAAATCTTAGGTGATAAGTAAGGCTTTGGCTCCTGAGATCGCTGGGAATGGCTTGTTATGCACATGGAAGACTGTGGGAGACACAGCGCCAGCCAGAGCTTGGCGCTGAGAGCAGGATTATGGGTACAGATCTAGACCCTGGCTCCCCTAGCCAAGGTGTGGAGATGAGGCTGTGTGGAGGCTGGTCCAAGATCATGGAGGTCCTTGGGAGGCCGTGCGTTTCTAAGGTCTGCCTTCTTCTCTGTAAACAAGAATCATGGGTGAGGATGGCTTCTAGGAGAGGTGTTTTCAAACGAAAGTTTAACAGGAGTGATCCTCAGGGGAGAGGCATTTTCCTCTGAGGAGCTCCTGGGGATAGAAGGTCAGCATGGATTTGTTTTGGGGTGGTGGGGGTGGTGGCAAGGGTCACTCTGAGGCCCAGGTGGCATGCCACACAAAGGCTATGGAGCAGCAAACTTAACCTGGGACCCAAGCACTTTCCTGTTTCAGCTTGCTTTTTTTTTTTAAGATTTATTTATTTATTATATATACAGTGTTGTGTCTGCACATACACCTTAAGGCCAGAAGAGGGCACCAGAGCATATTATAGATGGTTGTTAGCCACCATGTAGTTTCTGGGAATTGAACTCAGGACCTCTGGAAGAGCAGCCAGCGCTCTTAACCTCTGAGCCATCTCTCTAGCCCCCTGTTTCAGCTTTCTGTCTCCATCTTCCCCAACTACCTACACACCATGTCGCACTTTGCCCCTCCTCTGCTGAGTCTGCGGGGTGTGCTCATCTGCAAGGTGAATCAAATGCCAAGGCTTGACCCCCCCAGAGTGGTCTCCTTAACAGATGTCCTGTGTCGTAGAGTCAGTTCAGTCAGACTGACTCCTTTAGATTGGTCTCGCCAGCCATCCCCCTCAGCTTGGTTCACAAAGCCGAGCTCTCACAGACCCTCCCTGCCCCCCCTCCCCCTCCCCCCAGTGCTGTCCTCTTCCCGCCGAGGACACTCACGTGCTTTCACTCCCAAGCCTGTGTACACATGGCTCTCTCTAATAGGTTTTCTCTGCTGACGAAATGAGCCAATTCAAGTCAGATTAAAGCATAAAGACAGATTTTTTTGGTGGGTGCAGCTCTCGGGTGGGTTCACCAAACCCTAAGAATGAGGCCAGGGAAGTGACTTTGGGGAGGGAGACAGAGATGAGGGGGAACAGAAAGAGAGAAGGAGCTTGCACACCACAGGGAGAGAGAAAATGCAGAGAGAGGGAGGGAACCAAACTGTCTGGATTATACAGGGACTCCCAGGCCCTGGGCAGGAAAGTTGAGGGTAGAGGGTGGGTGGGGTATTTCAGCCATGCCCTGTAACAAGTAGGGACTGAGGGATGCTGGGAAAACCTGGAGGCCAGGTCCACTTTGGTATCTTAAATATGCACCTCAGGCACTTTTCTGAAACCCAACACTCTGTTCTCCCATTCAGCCTCTGGGAATTGGTCTGTGATACTCAGTGGTAGTGGCCTCTGTGAGTGGTTCTGCCCCCTCCACCTTGGCTCCATTCTCTAGGCCTTTCTTTGTCTGTCTGCCTGTCTGTCTCTCTCTCCCCAAGCCCTTTCATTTCCTTTGTGTGTATCCCCGTGGTCTTATCCATCACCACAGCACTCCTTACATGCTTGGTTCACGTCCTAGACCCAGGAGGGTAAAGACCTGCAACCCACCACAGAAACACAGTGTATGTTAAGTTAGGCTGCAGCTGAGGAAGCCCCAAGCCCAGATAAGCTGAGGTGACACCTCATGACAGAACAGCCAATCACCCATCTTGTCCTAGACATGCCTCCATCCCTCCTCCCCCCAACACACACACACACACACACACACACACACACACACATACACACACACACACACACATACACACACACACACACACACACACACACACACACACACACACACACACACATCAACTCCAGCACTTTGCAGCCAGTAGGAGGATGGCTTCCTGGTCCTGCACCCTCGCAGCAGCATTTGCCTGTGTGACTAGACCAGGATCATGTGTGGGCAACGTATCTGTGTGGTGCTTTACAGAAACAGCATGGTACAGGGCATCATTTCCTAAGCTTTTATAGAGAATCCTTTGATCCTCTTCTGGAGAACGTACATAGATAAAGGATTTTAAAGAGGAATGTGGTTAAATACGTTTTGGAAAGTCTGGAAATTATGCACTCTCCTTGAAAGATGCGTACATATTAGCACAGAAGAGCTAAGGCTGTTACAACTGAGCACTTTTGAGGGCATTCTTGGGCAGGACAAATGGTTTGGAGTCTGAAGATATAGAGCCTAGTTCAAATCTCCTTCCCAACCAGAGTACAGATAGATGTGCGGTCTTCAGTCAGACACTCCCCTTCCTGGGGCCTTAGATTCCTCATGTGTGAGTCCCATCTAAGGACAGCTCAGCCAAGAGTGTTTGCCACTCATCTGGGAGGCTCTTTGCACTGATTCCAAATGTCACAATTGAATTAGGCGTTTCTAATGGTCTGCCTAATCCTAATTTTCTGTCCAGCTGGACAGCTCTGGCTTTGGTTCCTTTGCTGGGCTTTTAGCTTTCAGGGGTGCTAACTGCAGTCTCAACCCTGCTCTCCCACCCAGAGACAGCCGGGTGCAGGCTTGCTGTCATGCTGCAGCCATGTCCTCCTGACAGCTGGGTCGGGACTGCTGGGCAGCTGTGAGCTGTGTGTCAACACCACAGCCTTTAATCTCCTGAAATTCGATGTTCTTCGGTCTCCTCATCTGCAAGGGATGAACCCAGCAGTTTAATCCCAGCCCTAGGGAGCTAGAGCCTGGCAGGGGATAAAGGTGTGGTGGTGGCTGGAGAGATGGCTCAGTGGTTAAGAGCACTTGGCGTTCTTTCAGAGAAACTGGATTCAGTTCCCAGCACCCAAGATGCTCAGAACCATCTGTAACTCCAGTTCCAGGAGAGCCAATGCCTTTTCCGGCCTCTGCAGGCAACAGGCACACATGTGACGCGCGGACATACATGCAGGCAAACACTCATATACATAAAATAAAGATAAAGATATCTTTTTAAATATCATTATCTCAAATTGTTAACATCAACAACAACAAAACACCAACAATGGATTATAAAGTGAAACTTTGGGTACAGGAAGCTGGTATTAGGGGGAAGGTTGCTGATTATGAGCCAGAACCATGAACGCCTCAGATAGCCACAAGGAGAAAAATGGGACCTAAATGTCCTATGGCCGTGGGAGCAGATGCTCCAAGCACCATCCCTTTAAAGTGTAGCTGTGGTGCCAGTGAGGTGACCTGTGTGTTTAGTGACCTGAATTCAATCCTTGGGACCCACCTGGTTGACGCAGAGAACCAACTCCTGAAGGTTGTTCTCTGACCTCGCACACACTATTACACCTGCGTTCATCCACCCACACGAGCACAAGATCAATTTCTGTAATATAAGAAGAAAGTACATCTGGCTCACGTCAGATTTTGGGATCTGGGGTTCACACAGATGGGTTGGCTGAGGGGCATTTCCCACTGGTAGAGGCTCAGAAGGGCCTCAGTGCTCCCAAGGGCAGTTCCAAAATAGCCAATGCTTAAGACCCGGAACGGGCATGGTGGCGCACGCCTTTAATCCCAGCGCTTGGGAGGCAGAGGCAGGTGGATCTCTCCGAGTTCGAGCCCAGCCTGGTCTACAAAGCGAGTTCAGGACAGCCAAGATAACACAGAGAGACCCTGTCTCAAAAACGTAAAACAAAAGAAAACAAAGAGCCGCACGACAAATGGGAGGTCAGTGTTGTCATCTGAACACCACCTCTGCTTCCCTGTCCTGAAGCAGCACAGGGACTCCTGTGTTCCACGCCGTGCTCTTAGCTTTGTGGGAGTGACAGGCTGCATGCGCAATGTGTGCAATGAGGATGTGACCACGCCAAGGTAGGCTGAGGAGAAGGTTTTCCTGTAGACAGGAGGGAGAATGCAGCCAGAGGCACCTGAATGAGTCCAGAGCGGGGAGAAGGACTAGTTAACTAGACACGGCCAGTAGACTAGACAGGGCCATGAGAAGGGGTGCAGGGAGGGAGGAATGGGAGAGAGAGAGAGAGAGAGAGAGAGAGAGAGAGAGGGAGAGAGGGAGAGAGAGGGGGGGGGCAAGAAGCTGGGGAAAGAGAAACCCACGAGCTGGAGATGGTTAGGGTAGGGGGCGGGGTGAGAAGAGCTGGGAGGAGCCAGAATGCCAGCATGGACTCTGTAACAGATACTCAAGGTGCCGAGAGAGCCTGGAGGCCAGCATGCTCTTTGGAATGCCAATGGGTACCCCAGTCAGCCATTTGTCCTGGCTTTCCTTTTCGACCTGACATAGATGTGTACAGAGCAGTTGGTATAGGGGCTTTGTTGAAAGTGTTTAGTGGTTTTGTTTGGTTTTGTTCTTGAGAGAGGGTTTCTGTGTAGCTTTGGCTGTCCTGGAACTCGTTTTGTAGAGCATGCTGGCCTCGAACTCAGAGATGTTTCTGCCTCTGTCTCCCAAGTGTTGGGATTAAAAGCATGTGCCACCTCGGGAGGGAGGCAGAGGCAGGTGGATCGCTGTGAGTTCGAGGTCGGACTGATGTACAATGTAAGTCAAAGACAGCCAATGATACACAGAGAAACCTTGTCTCAACTCTGCCCACCCCCGCCCCCAGCCAATAAAAAGCATGTGCCACTATGCCCAGCTTGGGCAGTGTTTTTAACCAACCATAAGGGTGATAAAATGATACCCCCCCCCCAGAAGAACTAGGGAAGTTCAGGGCTTTTTCCTTTTGTTTTGTGTTTTTCTTGTTTTGTTTTTGTTTGAGTCAAGGTTTCATGTAGCCCTGGCTGGCTTTGAACTTGCTACATTCCTCTGAGCTCCACCTCCCAAGCTGGGATTATAGCTGTGGGTCACTGCACCCAGCCAGGACTCTGTCTTATCTGTGCCATCTGTCACTCAGCCTAACTTTACCAGCACACTAAATGACTCTATTTCAGCTAATTTTCTCTCAGAAATTTTTTTCTGTTTTGTTTCCATATAATTAAATTTATCTAAGATAAATATACATTTGACATCCATTCAGATTCACCCAGGTAGCACAGGTTACTTCCTGAGTACGGACTGAAGTTGGGAGAGCTGGAACAAGAAAGTGACCATAGAGGATATTTTTTTGTTTTGTTTTTTTGAGACAGGCCCCCCCCTCAAGATTTTTTTATTTATTTTGTATACAGTGCTCTGCTTGCATGTCCACCTGCAGGTCAGAGGAGGGCATCAGATCTCATTATAGATGGTTGTGAGCCACCATGTGGTTGCTGGGAATTGAACTCAGGACCCTTGGAAGAGCAGGCAGCGTTCTTAACCTCTGAGCCATCGCTCCAGCCCCAGGCTCTCTTTTTGTAGCCCTGACTGTCTTGGGAACTCACTATGTAGACCAGGCTGGCCTCTAACTCACAAAGATCTGCCTGTTCCTGCCTCTTGAGTGCTAGGGTTAAAGGCATGTACCACCATACTATTAGCCTTCTTGATAATGTATTTATATTTTATGCATGGGTGTTTTTCCAACATATATATCTATGTACCACATGTGTTCTTTGTGTCTAAGAAATCCAGAAGAGGAAGGAGGATTCCTTGGAACTAGAGTTACAAATGGGTGTGAGCCACCTTTTACATGCTGCGATTTGAACCCAGGTCCTCCATAAGAGCAGCCACTGCTCTTAACTGCTGACCCATCTCTCGAGCCCCTATTTATTGATTTTTTTTTTTAAAGCAAGAAAATGTCTTTGTGTTTTCTCATGAAGCACTGAAAGTTTCCTAGCTAGAATCTGCAATCAGGGAGAGTCACACACAAAGGGACAGTAGTGAGACAGCACCGCACGTGCTGGGATGTGGCGTGTGCTGGGATGTGACACGTGCTGGGATGTGGCGTGTGCTGGGATGTGACACGTGCTGGGATGTGGCGTGTGCTGGGATGTGGCGCGTGCTGGGATGTGGCGTGTGCTGGGATGTGGCGCGTGCTGGGATGTGGCGCGTGCTGGGATGTGGCACGTGCTGGGATGTGGCGTGTGCTGGGATGTGGCGTGTGCTGGGATGTGGCACGTGCTGGGATGTGGCGTGTGCTGGGATGTGGCGTGTGCTGGGATGTGGCACGTGCTGGGATGTGGCGTGTGCTGGGATGTGGCGTGTGCTGGGATGTGGCGTGTGCTGGGATGTGGCATGTGCTGGGATGTGGCATGTGCGTGTTTGGAAGCCACAGTTGGGCTTTTTTCCTGCAGCTTCATCTTGTTCCCTTGTACTTGGGGAGACACAGCTGGTTGCAGTGCTGTTACCCTGCTCAGAGCGACCTGACAGGAGCAGCTTGGCCTGTCTGCCAGCTCCCTGCCGGCCCCAGGGAAGGGCAGCACTAGGATGCAGGTCTTAGAGGGGTAAACAGGGTGCAGAGACCCTGGAGGAGACATCTGTGTGACATTCCCACAGACTCTGGAGGAGGCGTCCATGTGACATTCCCACAGACCCCGGAGGAGGTGTCCATGTGATATTCCCACAGACCCCGGAGGAGGCATCCATGTGACATTCCCATCTGCCACTCCTCTGCCACAATGGGACTCTTCCTGAGGGGGACAGCTTGGATGCCTTTGCTCTGCTGGAAGCTAGGGGACTCCTGAGGAGCCCTGCTTACGATGGAAAAGGATGATTCACACAAGGAGAGACTAGGAAACACCTGAAAGCAGGGGTGGGTGTGAACCCCACTCTCAGGTTGCCCCCAGCTCAAGGCTCTGTCCATATACTTGCACCTGACCACTTACTTCAGAGGGCGGCTGTGGCCTGTGAGATGGCTCAGTGGTTAGAGGCACTTGTCATCAAGACTGATGATCTTAATTGCGTCTCTAGGACTCATGTGGTGCAAGAAGAAAATCAATTCCCTTGAGTTGTCCTCTGACTTACACACACAAATGTGTGCATGTGCACACACGCATATACGCTTATCTACTGAGCAGTATCCTGAACCCTTTGAGCTCTTTCTTATTAAAAAAAAAAAAAACCACACAAACAAAAAACAAACCACCACCAACAACAACAACAACCAAACAGTGATTTTTATCAGACTCACTCAGGTAATGGAGAAAATTCTCCCATTTGAAGATTCGTCACCTGAGTGGGGGGCATGACTCAATGGTATATCCAACATCTAACCTGTGTGAGGCTTTGGGTGCTGGGAACCAAACAGGCTCATAGGTCCCAGGATTAGGGCATGGATGTCTTTTGGGATCACTATCCTCCCCATCACGCAGGTTGTGTCTGCCTCCTTGGAAGCCTCCTCAACTGCCACATCCCAGCTGTGCCACATCCCAGCTGTGCCACATCCCAGCTCTGCCACATCCCCGCTCTGCCACATCGCAGCTCTGCACAGTGCTCGTCCCACACGAAGCTCGAGAAACATGTGTTCAGTTGATGGGGGAGGAATAGTAAAGTAGACAAACTGAAAGTGTATCCCCGCAGCTTTTGTTTCTTGCTTTCACTTTGGGGTTGGTTTTTTTGGTTGCTCTATGTTAGGATCTGCAAGGACAGAAGGAGCACCTCTCTGACTGAGCAATCTGTTCTCCCAAATGGCCTGGAATTTAAAAAGGAACAGTTGTAGACTCCAGAGGCTGTCATGTAAGGCAGGTGGAGCTCTAGGCTACAAGTGAAATGTAAATACACAGTCTGCCTGCAGCCTACAGTAGCAACGCTTACAGTTCTTTGTGTATACCCTGTACCTTGTGGTGCTGCAGCTGGGACCTCAAGGACAAGCCAAGTGAGGTGTCTGCAGGGTGCTCCATGCCTGCTGGAGGTGGCATCCTTCCAGATGACAAGCAGATGGCTGGACAGGAAGACCCCGACTTAATCATCTCCATTAGCAGCCAGTGGGAAGTGGCCATGTCTGTGAAGAGGACATTGGCTCTGTCACCAAGATCTGACCGCACAAACTCCAACCCAGCAAAGCCCAAATTGTAGGGCCAGCTGGTGTCCGCTTCTGCCCCTCAGTGAGATGTCTGTAAAGGTTCTCCCCAGTGAAGACTGGTCGGTGTACCTACTGCTGCCATCACAGAAGCCCCTAATCCCAGAAACTCCTAGACCAGTGACTTCTACCCAGGGCCCTTTAGTGTGGTGAACAGCAAGCCTCCCAGGGATGGCTCACTCTAGAAGTCTGTCCCAGCATGCCCCTGGACCCTGGGGTACAGAGGCCTTTGACATGATAGAAAGAGGCCGTGGAGTGAAAATTTTCCTAGTAACCCTGTCTATCTTCACAGTTCAAGAAATCTCTGTGTTGTGCTCTCTTTCTCATCTGTAATATTTAACTAAAAATTGAATTATTAAATGTTGGAGGTTGGGCTGATGTATTTTGATGCTAATTACTGGCTCCCACGGTCTGCTTGCTCCCTGACAGGCACATTCTCACATATTTCAAAATGATGTTAATTATCTTCCCTGAAAAACATATTCCTGTTTGACATGAAACCCGGGCAGGGCCGGAAGAGGGCGTGGCAGAGGTTCTTGGACTTGAGAGTGGAGGATCTTGGGAAGGAAAGGAGACAGCAGGGGAGGAGAGGGAAGGAGGCAGCCGCCACGGGTGAGGTGGGTAAGAAGCACATGGCCAGCATGGATGGAGGATTTGACCCAGATGAAGAACATTATCGCATATTTGGGATTCTGGATGGGAGGTCGCTTGATAGAAATTAGAAGCAGATGGCATAAGATTGGGGCAGGGAGATATGGAAGGTAGTTTAGGGAATTAATATCTGCCCTGCCCCAGGTGAAGCAAGGCTGTTTTAAAATATAACAGCTGTCTGTGTTTTTATTGATTGATAACGGGTTAGAACATACTGCCGTAGTAATTATAGGGCTAATAATAAACATTTATTAGACAATACCTTTAAAATACCACAATAATTAAAATGTGGTTGGAAAACATATTACTCCATATTAAGAACAAATAAATTAATGAGCCACAAACAGCCCTAACACAGATGGCAAGGATTGGAAGACACATCTCTCTAAGGACTACACAGAAACTGTCAAGGCACATGGAAAAATGCTAAACTCCACTGGAGAATGCAAAACCTCTTAGGTGGCCACCTCATACTGGGTGCAGTGGATCTACTTTTCCGTTCAGACAGAGTCTCTCACTATGTAGCCCAGGTTGGCCTTGAAATTGAGATCTCTCTCTGCCTCAGCACCACCACACTCAGCTATAAATAAGCAAATAACAAGTGTTAGTGATGACGTGGCAAAGGGGACGAGGAGCCGTGTGGCCACCGCGAGACAGGCTGGTAATTCCTCGGCCATTTACACTCAGAACCCTGTGATGCAGAAATCCCAGTCCTAGCATACACAGTGCCCAAGACAGTTTAAATCAGATCGCAAAACATTCCTGTTGTTCACAATAACCAGAGAGCAGAAAGGACTCCCATGTCCTCCAACAGATGGAGAGATAAAAGGAGCGTATATAATGGTACGCACGGGAGGCAGGAGAATTGCCATGAGTTTAAAGGCCAGCCTGAGTTACATAATGGGACTTTTGTCTCAAAGGAAAAAAAAAAAAAAAAAAAAAACCTTAGGGCTGGGAGGTGGCTCACTGAGGAGAGCACTTGCTGTCCAATTATGACTGAATTTGGATCCCCAGCGCTTGTGGGATCCAACCTGTAAGAAGCTGAGCATGACAGTAAATGCCTGCCACCTCAGCGCTGGGTGGAGGCGGGCACAGCGTCTGAGGGCTCCCTGGTCATTCCGTCTAGCCAAAACGACAGGCTCCAGGTTCATAAGAGACTCTGTCATAAACAGCATAGAGGGGGAGAGGAAGAAAGACCCCACATGGGCCTCTAACTTCTACAAGTACATACACAGGTGAGTGCATGCATATATCCATACAACCCAGGCGTGCACACACGCGCACACACACACACACACACAGACACACACACACACACAGACACACGCACTTACACTCTAAGAAGACTAAGATAGGAACATTTTGCCAAGAGAGAGAGGAGTGTTCAGTGAGTTAATACTGCTCCCAGGTGAGAAGCACAGACCCCGCTAATCCCAAGATTTATCACACACAGAGATGCTTAATTACAGTGGTCTGGTGGAGATTTGCTCCACTCAGCATTTGTAACAGCATAGGAAGCATCCAGCTTGGTTCTGTTAAATCCACTGTGTGTGTGTGTGTGTGTGTGTGTGTGTGTGTGTGTGTGTGTGTGTGTGTGTGTGTGTGTGTGTATGTGTTTCCTCTAGCTTACAGCTGGGAAACCAAGCCCGGAACCTGGAAACAGGAAATGAAAAAGAGGCATGGCAGCGCACTGCTTACTGGCTTGTCCTTCATGGCTTACTCAGCCTGTTTTCTATACAAGCCAGGATCACCTGCCCAGGGGTGGCACTGCTGCCCCCTGTGGGACTGGCTCTCCCACACCAACCAGTCATCAATCAAGACAACTCATACTTACCTATAAGCCAATCTTTCTGCTTGTTTGTTTTTCTCTTGTTGTTTTGTTTTTCAAGACAGGGTTTCTCTGTTTTAGTCTTGGCCGTCCTGGAACTCACTTTGGGAGAGGCTGGTCTCAAACTCACAGAGTTTTGCTTCCCCCGTCTCCCTGGTGGTGGGATTAAAGGTGTCTGGCACCGCGCACAGCCTTAGAATATACTGCTCTTGCGAGTACTGAGCACTTTTCCCAGCGTCCACATCAGGCAGCTCACAACTTCTTGTAACTCCAATTCCAGGGAATATGATGCTATCTTGTGGCCTGGTCAGGCATTACACTCAAGTGCACACATGTATATACTCACACCCAGAAACATAATTAAAAATAAAAATGGAATCTTATATTTAAAAAAGAGACAAAAGCCTTCACTTACCAGGAAACTGGGACAGAGGGGAAGGCATCCTATTGGGACTCTAAATGGGAGACGCATGGGAGAACAGCAAAATAAAAGGATACAGAGGGCCCTAGAAATCTACAAGTAGAACAATATGATAGGCAGATTTGGGCCCAGGCGTCCTGCTCAAACTAAGGCACCAGCCAAGGACAATACAGGAGGTAAACTTTAAACCCCTTCCCTGATCTAGCCAATGGTCAGAATATTCTCCACAGTTGAGTGGAGAGTGTGATACGACTTTCTCACGTACTCTGGTGCCTCACATTTGACCATGTCCCCTGGAGGGGGAGACCTGGTGGCACTCAGAGGAAGGACAGCAAGTAGCCAAGAAGAGACTTGATACCCTATGAGAATATATAGGGGGACGTAATCCCCCTCAGAAACAGTCATAGGGGAGGGGAATAATGGGAAAATGGGGGGGGGGGGGAGGAATGGGAGGATACAAGGGATGGGATAAACATTGAGATGTAACAAGAATAAATTAATTAAAAAAAAAAAAAAAAAAAAAAAAGAGCCCTAGTAGAGAAATGAGGCACAAGTAACTGAAAGGAGCACTCTGTATGTTCCTGGCAGAGCAGGGGCCAAGGCCTTAATCCTAACTTGGACCATATTTCCTGTCAGGGTTCATTGTACACATAAGGAGAGTGACTTGGGTAAGGACAGAAGGGGAGTCTGTCTTTTAGGCCCCTGGGAAGCAGATGCAGATGCTTGCAAGGCAGAGCGGGTGGCAATGCGCCCCATGCTTGCACCCACACATGGAAGTGATGACTGAGGCTTTCATCGCTGGACACAGTTGACGGCCCCTTGCTTTGCTGTGTGGTTGTAGGATGGCAGTTATCTGGTGAGGGGCGTTTGGGGCCCAAGGAAGGAACACTGCTCTGCCTGTCCTAACTCAACCCTCAGTGTCCTCTGAGGACTCCTAGGTAAGTACCCCGGACAGTTGCTGTGAACATCCTCTGAGTCTCCCAGTGGAATCGGGAGTTGGTTCCAGTGCACAGTACATCCTGGCTCTCACTGAGGTGGGAACATCTCTGGGGTCATCCTGAGTGAACCTCATCCTGTTTAACTCTCCTGCCTGCTGTCCTCTCAACTCTGTGGGGTCAGTTTATCAGGTCCTAGGGGACTGCTGGAGTGTCACAACCCATCTCCCAGTCTGAGGGAGTGCTGAGGACCTGCTCTCAAGGGCAAGGCCTTATGTGTGTGTGTGTGTGTGTGTGTGTGTGTGTGTGTGTGTGTGTGTGAGACACACAGGATCCTGGCTTGTGGACTATTTGCTAGAACTAAGGAGGTCCAAAAAGACTAGACTAAGGGGTGGGCCAAACAGATTTTGAGCTTTCAGAGCAGGCATCACAGGGCAAGCGCATCACAGGGCAAGGGCATCACAGGGCAAGCGCCTCTTGCTCATTTTTCTTCAGATATTCTTTAAAAATTAATTTTGACCTAGAGCCCAAATATTCTTAAATATTTTAATTTTAAAACATTTTATGTGCATGTGTGAGTGCCTGCATGTATGTGTGTGTACCTGTTGCTATCAGAGGCCAGAAAAAGGGGTCAGATCCCTTGGAACTGGAGTTACAGATGGTTGTTAGCTACCATGTGGGTGCTGGGAATCAAACCCAGGTCCTCTGCAAGAACAAGAGCTCTAACCACTGAGCCACCTCTTCAGGTCTATTTCTTTAAATATCTGAGAAATATTTCATGACCACCTGCTCAGTGTGTGACAGGAAATATTCTCTTGTTGAGACTACATTCTTTTCTTTTTTTGGTTTTTTGAGACAGGGTTTCTCTGTGTAGCCTTGGCTGTCCTGGACTCGTTTTGTAGACCAGGATGGTCTCAAACTCACAGTGATCCTCCTGCCTCTGCCTCCTGAGTGCTGGGATTAAAGGCGTGTTCCAGAGACTACATTCTTTACACATGCTGTTCCATGGATGGGCGAGTCTGGAGGGAAGTCTTTGGCTCTAACTGGGCAGCCCTCCAGACCAGCATGGTGGAATTGAAGATGCTTTAAGTGGGGGGAGGAATTCCCAGATGTTCCCTCCAAAGAGCCTGCTGGCTGCTCCTGAGAGAGCTATGTGCCAGGCTTGTTCACTTCAGTAACAGGCGACCGTGTTTCAACACAGTGACCAAGCCATCGGGACGTCCGGGCTGCCTTTTGGACACAGGAGGGCCACAGCAGCCAGAGCAGGGGAGATGCGTGCATGCAGGTGTGCGTGTGGACAGTGTGCTGTAGAGAGGCCATGTTGCACCGTTTACTGAATCGCTCCCCTACAGAGGGATGTTTATATTCTTTTCAGCACAACGATTTCCCTATATTTGGTTGTGGTTCCTTTAATTTTTGCATAGTGGTCACAAACAAGAAGAATTAAAAATAAAGCAAAGATCTGGGCATGCTGACTCATAACTCCAGCGTTCTCGAGGCTGAGATAGGAGGGTCATCCCAAGTTGGAGGCCAGCCAGCTGGGGGGTGGGAGCTGAAATAAAGAAAAGGAATAAGGGCCTGGAGAGATGGCTCAGTGGTTAAGAGCACTGACTGCTCTTCCAGAGGTCCTGAGTTCAATTCCAGCAACCACACGGTGGCTCACAACCATCTATAATGTGATCTGATGCCCTCTTCTGGTGTGCAGGTGTAAATGCAGACAGAGCACTGTATACATAATAAATAATAAATCTTTAAAAAAGGAATAAAGCAATGAACTAAACACTGGGGATAAAGAAGAGTAAAGACGTCTCTATTCTCTCTCTCTCTCTCTCTCTCTCTCTCTCTCCTCCTCGCTCTCTCTCTCATCCTCTCCTCTCCTCTCTCTCTCTCTCTCTCTCTCTCATTCTCTCATTTATTTTTGGAGACAGAGTTTCTCTGTGTATCCCTGGCTGTCCTGGAACTCACTCTGTAGATCAGGCTAGCCTAGAACTCATAGAGATCTGCCTGCCTCTGCCTCCTGAGTATATTCAAATGCTGAATTCTGGACCTGTTAGAGGCTGGTCTGGTGCTAATTGCTGGCCCCAAAGATCTAGTTGCTGCCCAGAGGAGCACATTCTCTCATACACCTGTCCTTGTGTAAACCTTGCTCTTCCTACTTAAAGTCAATTAGTTAATAAAAAAGGCCTACACCTGGACAGGGCAGAAACAAGGTAGGTGGGGCAAAAGTTTGGGGAGGAGATAGGTACAGAAGATAATGGAAGCTAGTTTAGGGGCTAATATTGGCTAAAATGGGGCTATTCTAAAATAAAACAGGTATCTGTGTCTTTTATTGAATATGATAGCGGGTTAGATTATACTGCCATAGTAACTATAGGCTAATTTTATAAGCATTATTAGATATATTTATTTTATGTATATGAGTGCTTTATCTGCACATATACCTGCAGGCCAGCAGAGGGCATCAGATCCTATTATAGATAGTTGTGAGCCACCATGTGGTTGCGGGGAATTGAACTCAGGACCTTTGGAAGAGCAGCAGTGCATTTAACCTCTGAGCCATCTCTCCAGCCCAGTAAAATAATTTTTGTTTTTGTTTTTTGAGACAGGGTTTCTCTGTGTAGCCGTGGCTGTCCTGGACTTGCTTTGTAGACCAGGCTGGCCTCGAACTCACAGGGATTCACCTGCCTCTGCCTCCTGAGTGCTGGGATTAAGGCCTGCATCACCATGCCTGGCTAAAGATAATATTTTTTAAAACCTGTTTTAGAGCCGGCAAGATGGCTCAGGGGATAAAGATACCTGCTGCCAAGCCTGATGATCTGGGTTTGGTCCCCAGGATCCACTTAGTGACAAATGAGAACCAACTCCTCAAAGTTGTCCTCAGACCTGTGTTGCGTACATGTGTGCATCCACATAGCACACACACTAAACAAGATACACCTATGTGAAATAAAAGAAGGCTTGAACTTACACACTGCTAGGAAAACCAGACCCAGAACAGTCGGAACACAGTGTGTATGTGTGTGTGTGTGCGCGTGCGTGCATGTGTGTGTGAGTGTGTATGTGTGTGTTTGTAGATAGGTTAAATATCTTACAAGGCCGATTGACTGATTCACTTGTAATTACACAGAACTAGGATGCTGCAAGTCAGCAGCCAAATTATCTTTGAATGGCTCTTGCCATTTCTTGCACCTTCTGTGTTTGATCTTTGATCCTGTGACTATCAGGTAAAACCCTGTTTTCAGATGTACAAAGAAGACCCCTTAGCTTCCACCAACCAAAGGCTAAGGATGCAATCAGACGGCATCTGAAGCTACAGTAGTGACCTCCCATCTTTGCTGTGACCTGCCTGGTGTTTCCACCAATGGGAAAACTGCTTGGTTTATAACTTTCTTTGTTCTGGTGCTGAACCTGCATTAAACCGTTACCATGGTAACACATGGTACTGGGGAGTAACCTGCATTTCTGTTCCCTGACCACAGTCACCCATATTTGCCTCCACAATAAACTTTCTTATTCCCTTTGAGGTAAGAGCTGTGTCTTTGTGTTAATGGTCACCACACTAAACCATCTCTTTTGCCAAAAAGCTACATGTTAAACCTTCACTATTCCTCAGACTGCATTCCTGATAGACAGAGGTTTCCTTCCTGGCATCCGGAGCCCAGCATCTCACCTCACAGTGGAGGCTAAGTGTGTTGCAGACTCTGGATGTGGCTGCCTCTCTGTTCTCAGTCGGTCCCGTCTCTTCTCTCTGGAGACTCTGCTATAGTTTGCACTGGGAAGGTCCCCTGAGCCTCATAGGCCAACAGCTCAGTCCTCAGCCTTGGCACTTTGGGCAATTGATATGGTCAGGGGATTGTGAATTAGCAGAGAAGTCAACTGGGTCCTAAGTCAGTCCGGGGACTGAGTCCATCAGTGGGAAAGCCTCTCACCTGCCTTGGTACAGGACTGTGGCTGACAGACATTTTGCTTCACCAGAACACTATCCCCAAGCATTAAGGAACACTTACACAGTCTATCTCCTTAGCTTTCTTAAGTTGACTGTGAGAAACGCAGCAGACAGTCACACAGTTACTTAGTCATGTCTCATCACACCTTTATGTATTAGGAGACTGAAAGTCCATGGCAAAGCATTTGAGTCAAGTTCCTGGACCATTTTTAGAGTAGGGACAAGTTCATAAAGACATCATAATTTAGAGAATCAAGTTATGCAAACAATTAGGGATTCTGATCTAGTATTCGAGGAAAGCTGGGGGTGGGTCCGCAGAGTTCGTAAACTGAACAATTCCTTAACTGGAAACACTAACACACGCATGAAGTCCTTCCTGACAGCGGCACGGGTCGGGCTAGGAACCGTGGCGGTGTAACGGGACAACACCCAGTGTCAGCCTGACTTCCCATGGGCAGCCAGTCAGGAGTGGCCCAGCTATTCCAGGCACTCGGAGCCGCTGGGCAGCTGTGGTGAGGCAGTCACACCCACTGGTCTTTGCGATTACCTACCTGCAGAGGTTTATGCATCCCGGGTCAAATCCGTCAGACTCTTCCCACGACCACCATTGAGTGTGCACGCACAAGGATCCTCCTTCAGCCTGTAGCACTTGTGATGCGCAGCAGGAGAGACCTAAGGCGGGGGAGTGAGGAGCGGCTCGGATGCTGTGATTTAAGTAGTTTCACCACAAAGCTGTTGAGTCCCTAACGTCTACTGAGATTGGAACAAGTATCCGGCCTGGTTGGCACTGAGTGCTAATATATACTGAATCTAAGATATAAAATGTAATCTTAAGATAGAAAGGCAGAGGATAGGGTGGAGAGATGGCTCGGTGGTTAAGGATGCTTCCTGTTCTTTCAGAGGACCAGGGTTTGGTGGCCAAAACACAGGTCAGGTGGTTCACCACAACCTGGAACTTCACCTTAGGGGATCCAATCCCTTCTGGTCTGCAAAGGTACTCACGAACACACACACACACACACACACACACACACACACACACACACACACACACACACAAAATTAACCTAGAAAGGCAGAAGACCTTTCTACATACATAAAAGGATACTGGCTATCCACAGAGCACCAGGCTCCACAGTTAATGTTTTTAAATTATTTATTGTGGGGGTGTGCTGCAGCCTGCATGTGGAGGTCAGAGGGCAACATTCAGGAGTTGTCTCTCTCCTTCTACCATATGGGTCTTGGGAAGTGAACGGTTTGTGGCAACAAACCACTGAACTATCATACCTGCCCTACATCACGCATTTATTTTTATTTATTTATTTATTTATTTTTGTTTTCTTTCTTTTTTTTTAGGTTTTTCAAGACAGGGTTTCTCTGTGTTATCTTGGCTGTCCTGGACTCACTTTGTAGACCAGGCTAGCCTCGAACTCACAGTGAACCGCCTGCCTCTGCCTCCCGATTTTTTTTTTTTTTTTTTAAAGATTTATTTATGGGCTGGAGAGATGGCTCAGAGGTTAAGAGCACTGGCTGTTCTTCCAAAGGTCCTGAGTTCAATTCCCAGCAACCACATGATGGCTTATAACCATCTATAATGAAATCTGGTGCCCTCTTCTGGCCTGCTGGCTCACATGCAGGTTGCATACTGTATAAATAATAAATAAATCTTTTTTAAAAAAAAGATTTATTTATTATGTATACGGTGTTCTGCCTGCATGTACACCTGCACACCTGAAGAGGGCACCAGATCTCATTATAGATGGCTGTGAGCCACCATGTGGTTGCAGGGAATTGAACTCAGGACCTTTGGAAGAGCATGCAGTGCTCTTAACCTCTGAGCCATCTCTCCAGCCCCACATCACATACTTAAAATACCCGATTTATTCTGAAATGTTCTACTCTCAGGACTGCCTTGAGATTGCTGCATCTCTAACACGGCCTCCCAAGTGCAGAGATTACAGGGTGGGCCTCACCTAGCTGAACATTTGTGTATGGTGTGCATGAGGGCTATGTTGATATCTGTGCACATGCAATTAGGGGACAGAGGGAGATGTCAAGTGTCTTCCTCCATTCGTCTCCACCTTTTTGTGTGTTTAATATGCATGTCCTGTGGGAGGGCAGGCGTCCTCGGAGGCCATAAGGGGCTTTGGAGTCTCTAGAGTGTAGCCCACCCCTTAACTGAGGTCCTGGGTATTGAACAAGCAAGTGCTCTTACTCTCTGCATTACCTGTCTAGCTGCCCTAGTTTTGGGGACCCTCTCACTGTAACTGGAGCTCCCCTATGAGCCCCTGAGCTCTTCCTGTGTCTGCCTTCCCGACCCTGGCGCTGCAGGTTTGTGACACCAATCCTATTTCATGTAGGTGCTGGGGTCCAAGCTCAGAGCCTCGTGCTTGCATGGTGAACACTGTACTGAAGGAGCCACATCCCTGGGCCCTTATCCTGGAAACTTTAAACCTGAACCTTCAGTGAAACCATAAAAGTTGACTCCTTCATTTAAAAAAAAAAAAAAAAATCACTGAGCTGGGCATAGTGGTGCATTCCCATAATCCTAATATTTAAGAGGTGGAGATGGGAGGATCAGGAGTGCGAGGCCAGCTCGGGTTACAGGAGACCTAGTCAAAACAAAGGAAAATCTGTGAGAAAGGCTGGGAAGGAAACGAGTAAAATCTGTAACAGGGTTCCCTAAGTGAGCTATTTTATGACCACACGGAAGGAGAAGACGATAAGACATTACGAACCTTACTGTCAGCGTGATGAGCAAATACTACTAGGTTTATTTCAGTACTTGAATTTATTGTTTGTAGTCGTGGGCACTTACATGAAATAGTTAGAGCCGGGCGTGGTGACGCACGCCTTTAATCCCAGCACTCGGGAGGCAGAGGCAGGCGGATCGCTGTGAGTTCGAGGCCAGCCTGGTCTACAAAGTGAGTCCAGGATGGCCAAGGCTACACAGAGAAACCCTGTCTTGAAAAACCAAAAAAAAAAAAACCAAAAAAGAAAAGAATCTAAAGATTATTAGGAAATCCCCATATAGCTCTCTGCTCAATAACGAGAATCTGATCAGCTGCACAAGCACGTGGCTGCGTGTCATAGCAGAGCAGCTCCAAGTGCATACTGGGAAGGCAGGTCCAGGCCCGTGGGGGCAAGGATGCTCGCTCATACCCACATGTGAGTTATCCGGAAGTCGCTCTCCATGATGACAGCCATAGTGTTTTCACTATGTGGTACCTGAACGCTCAGGCTGGTCATGGAGCGAATCTCCTGGGCTGCAGCAGCAGCAGCAGCAGCAGCAGCAGCAGGGGTCACAGTGTTCTGGGGAGATCTGTCTGGTCTGCTTTCTTCCCAGCTCAGCTCTTCGAGGGCTGCCCCTGTCCCTGTAGCTGTGTACATGACCTGCCCTGCTCTGGATGTGCGACAGCTTTGCTCACATGTACATAAATCTTTCCCCAGTAGAGTTCATGGCTGTGTTTGTGTTTCTTATCTAGGCTTTAAAAAGGTAATGGTGTTTAGGTAAAGACAAGCTGCAAGTTAGTTTCCATTTTTATTAAAGCTGTGTTCTTCTAAGGAATATATTACACTTCAAGTTCACCACCATAAAGACTAATTTTTAAATCTATTTTACTTATTAAAAATGTAAACATAAAAGAATTTTCTCTCCAGTCCCAACCTAATTAAAAAAAAAAAACCACCTTCTTTCCAGCTCAACTCTTTCTTCAGAATGAACAGCGCAGACTTCAGCAAAGCCTGTCAGTACTCCAGAGCTAGGGCAAAGGTCACAGCAGGGAGAACTGTACCCATGTGAAGCCGGCTGTACGCCTTTGAGAGATGTCCATCTCCTGCAGGGCCCACTCGGCTGTCTTTGGAGACGGTCTTTGGAGCTGCTGCTGTTCATGCAGCTTCTAAGCACACGGCCGGGCAAGGCGTGGGACACAGAACGCAGGCTGGAGACTCCGGGAGGCTGAGCGTGCCCAGCAGTGACCTAGCCCTCAGCAAGTGTTAGCGTGTAAAGATTTGGAATCACCCAGAGGTTTTATACATGGCTGCATTCGGTAAATTTTCTTCCTTGTTTCAGGTGAAGGGTGGTGGCAAAGCAGGACTGAGATACTGTCTCTCTCTGTAGCTCAGGCTGCTCCTAAAATGGTAATCTTCCTGCCTCTGTCTCCCGAGTGCTGGGATCACAGGTGTGACCTGATTACAGGCTTAATCTGTAATTCTAATATTGAAGAGAACGCTGATAACATTTCAGGAAATACTCTGATATACTTAATTGTATCTTCCTAAAGCTACTTACAGTCCATACAATTATAGCTTTAAATCTCAATAAACTCTAAGCCATCTTAGGCTGAAAACTAATGCTAAGCGTAATTCGTAACATTTTTAGAGTGCCCATTTGGTCTTAAAAAATATAAGAATACTATAGGGAAAATGTGAGGATTACTGGAAGGATGTTGTGCAGGAGAAAATTGGAGGAGTCAACACACAGACTATCAAACGCTTCCCAGCTCCTTTCCTGCCCCTGCCCAAGGCCCCTCACATGGCTTTGCTTCCTTCCTGTGAATTCTGGGAAAACCTGAGACAAGTCACTTGGTATGTTGGACACCCAGGACCTTAAAACACTTCCAACGTCCTGTTTGAACTGAACACCGAGGTAGTCAGTTTTTATAAGCACTTGACCTTTCTGATTCAGGAAGGGACTCCAGTCGGTTGTCCTCGACCCCTTGTCTCCTTCCTGCCTCTCCTCACTTCCACTCGGAGCACCCTGCCTGGGTCCTTCCACGGGCCACTGGTTTTGTCCTTGTGACGTAAGAGGGCTAATCTACCACAGACCACTAGGGTGAAGGCTGTTTCAAAATTCTACAGCTAATTCTGCACCGGAAGCTCAGACTGCAGAAGCCATTCCTTTGTTGCTATATCCTAAGTGATGACAATGAGCCCCTTACGCTGGGTGACCGTCTAAGTCTTGCTAAGCACACTGTGTGGCACTGGCCTCACTGACAAGGAAGGGACAAAGCAGTGTAGCTGGTGATGCTCTGGAGTTCAGTGTTTTCTTGACACCGGCTGCGTTAAGTTTCATGTTTGTGCAGAGGAAACGCTGGGACACCACATTCCAAGCTTAATAAATATATATTAAAAAAAAAAAAAAGGTCATTTGTAACATTTTCTCCAGAAAGTCATTAGTGCAAATATAATTATATTAATTAAAAAATAAAGCAAAAATATACTTCAAGTATAAAAAGCACCATGCTTGGAAACAATACTACCTAAACGGCATTGCTGCACAACAGTCGAGATGCCGTCGAGCCGTCACAGGCTTTCAATTGACTCCACAGCTGTTTGTGGTGAAATTCTTTATACGTTTTATAGGATGATTCATAGTCATCATAGGTATGCAGGCTTAATGTGCACCTCATTCATTCATTCTTCTTCTTTTTAAAGGCAGCTTCATCTCACTATGTAACCCTGGCTGGTCTGGAACTTGCTTTGTAGACTCAACTGGCCTTCTACTCAGATATCCACTAGCCTCTGTCTCCCAAGTGCTAGGACTAAAGGCATGTGCCACCACGCCCAGAATATTGGATATTTCTTTAAAAACATACTTGCTTTTCTCTTGCTTTGTACAACTTAAAGAGTACAGAACACTGGCAAAACATGGAGTGCTGGTTGCAGACCAGGACTTCCTTTTAGCTGAGGTTGGCGGGGGGGGGGGGGGGGGTAGGACCCTCAGCTTTGCACAATGATGAATACCTCCAACTTATACTGCAAGCAAGCGCGTCCCTTAAGGTTCTGCCTTTGAACAAAGGGCGAGGCTGCTGCAGAGCACAGGGAGTGCTACTACTTAGCACCACAGTGTTTCCCTCTCCTACACGATTCCTTTCCTTTCTCTCCTCCCTGAGCAGTGTTTCACACAGCCAGAACTGGCTGCAAATTCAAGTTCCCTATGGAGCTGAGGATGACCTTGACCTCATGATCCTCCTGCCTCTACTTGCCAAGTGCTGGGATTCCAGGCCACCATGCTCAGCTTTACTTGTACACTTCTTAAACAGAGCACTTAATAGCTGGATGCTGAATGGAACTCAGGGAGGAAGAGGAGTGTGTCCAAATGTCATGTTTCATCTAAAAAATTGTTTTACATTTATTTGTGCATGTGTGCATGTGTGTGTGTGTGTGTGTGTGTGTGTGTGTACGCGCGTGTGTGTGTCAGAGGACAACTTTCAGGAGCTAGTCCCGTTTTTCTTGCATGTGGTCTCCAGGAATCAGACTCAGGCTATCAGGCTTGACAGTAAGTGCCTTTACCACCAAGCTAGCTTGCTGGTCCTAAAGGCTGCGTCTATAACCCTACAGGAACTGATTATCTTTAGAGAGAAAAACAGGACATCGCTTCTAATCAAAGGATTTCAAAGTTGAGTTACTAGAGGGTTGGTAAGCTCTGCTACATGAGAGAACTGCGTCACAGAATCCATGTGGTGCAGAGTGTCAAACGTGGGGGCAAACGGACATTTAAACAAAGGTCAAAGAGTCAAGGATGGCCCTGTGGGCAGGCTGGGCGCCAAGCCTACACTTTGCTGTTAGGAAGCAATTCAGGTCACCTTGTCTTAACTGAGGTTTTCTTCTTGTCCATGAAATAGCTTTCCAATATTAGCAGTTCTTCTGTAGCAGCTTAGTACTCTTGTAAGTACCTGTATGCCAGTCCAGGTATGAACCTTAAAGTTTACAGAGGCCAGAGAGGCTCAGCTGGGTTTGGTGGATTACAGCTGGTCTGAACATTACCGGAAGCACACACAGTCATGGGCCTTCTGTTCGCACGATTTCAACACTCTTACAGTGCACTGCACTTCACGCTCTCCCACGGTTTTCCACGCTGCTATGAAATGAAGCGGACACTGAGCTCAGCTGGAGATGACTGAGGACTGAGGCTAACAATACATGGCAGCGAAGGCTCAGCGAAGGGCCACACAGCCGGCAGGAAAGGCAAATGCGCTCAAGCCAGAAGCGTTAGCAACATGGAACTGACAAGCAGCATGACAGTGACAGTGTGAGTGGTTTGTGTCCGGGTGTTCATTTAAAACGTGTGCAATGGTGACACGGGAGATATGACCATTTCTGTACTTGGGAGGACAGGATCATCAGCTTAAGCTCTGCAGGGCTCCACCAGCTGAGTGACCTTGGTGCTCATGGACTTTCAGTTAATGCAAACGCTGAGGTATGTGACCTTGGCAAGTTCCACCATCTGCCCCGCATTTGAAGGAGAGCTGCCAGGAGATTGCGCATACGTAAACTAAGGAGCCTTGGGCACTTGTACCTCCTCTCCACGATCCGAGGGGGCTGCATGGCTGGTGAGGAGCAGCTGCCACGGAGCTATACACTTCACAGTCCTACTGCGGTCAGCACTTCCAAGCCAGAGGTCGGGATGCCAGCTCTGCTGTCGGCATGGCACCATCTGCATGGGCGGGCGCTCACCCAGGTTTTGTGCTTTGTTCATAGGAACATGACAAAACTGTCATCTTGAGAATTTGCTTTTCCATTCCTAGTGCCACACACACAGAAGAAATCCAGCCAGCAGAGGAAACAGATTGCCTAGGAGGAGCCAGAGCGTGGCCACCAGGCTAGAAGAACAGGAGCAGAGATCTAGGGTAGAAAACAAAACAGGCACATTCTGGGGTTAGAGCATCCCAGTACTGAGCAGTGAGCAAGGACCACCTTTAGAGAGTGGGAGGAAGAGCGCCTAGAGCCATGGCTCACTGGTAGAGCACTTGCCCTGTGTGCCTGAGGCTGTGTGTTCAATCCCTAGTGCTCCATAAACAAGGCATGCTGTGCACTCCTGTGATCCAGGGGGTCATTACAGAAAGCTCCAGGCCACTCTGGGTGACAGAGGGAGACCCTGTATAGACCCTGTTTTACACTCAGTTCTTTGCTGCTTCTTGCCCAAGCGTAGGCAGCCATCCTCCTAGGTTTGTTGTGCAGTGTGGCTTTGTGGTACTCCTTGGCTCCCAACTGCCAGTGCATCTTTTCCCACAGAGCTGTCCCACTTATAGAAACTTTCACCTATAAACTGAATGACACCCTAATTTTTTTTTTTTTTTTTTTTTTGGATACAGGGTTTCTCTATGTAGCCTTGGCTGTCCTGGAACTCACTGTGTAGACCAGGCTGGCCTCGAACTCACAGAGATCCTCCTGCTTCTGCCTCCCAAGTGCTGGGATTCAAAGCATGTACCATGACAACCTGGTGACATCTGCTACTTTTAAACAAACCATGGTGGGCTGAAGAGATGGCTCAGCGGTTAAGAGTACTGGCTGTTCTTCCAGTAGACCTGTGTTCAGTTCCCAGGGGACCCAACACCCTTACACAGACAGACATATAAGCAAAGACACCAATGTACATTAGAAAGACTGTAGAGCATCAGAGGGTGGGGGGAAGCCCAGAGGTAACGGTGCACTCCAGGATAGCCAGGGTTACACAGAAAAACCCTGTTAAAAACCAAAACCAAAACCAAACAAACAAACAGACTGACTGTGGAACTTGCATTTAACTGACTAAAAAAAAAAATACTGACAGTTGGGAAAAACAGCATATAATATTCTAAAATGCTACCTTGCTGTCAAATCACTCAGACCATAGAGTCACTTTAAATTAAGGATTCACGAACTCTGGGCTTAGCGCTCAGTGTGAACCCCATCAGTGTGAACAGCCTTCTGAAACCAATCCTTCCAACCTCCTGCTAGTTCTAGAGGAAGCACTGGACGTATCACCTCACAACAGCAACTAGTCCCACGGAATGAATGTGGGTGCTGACCATCCCTAATCCAAAGACCCGAAATACAAAGTGTTCTCGGACAGACATGACTTCACTTGTGGAAAATTCCCTATCTGACCTGACCAAAACACAGGCACACCAAAAATACTGTATCAGATTACTCTCAGGGCATGTGCACAAAGCACAAAGCACACAGAAATGTCAGTACGTCGGTGTCTTTGCATTTAGGTCTCAAAGACAGCTCACTAGTGTATGCAAACATTCCTAAATCATAAAACCCTTGAATTCCAAACCAATTCTATTTCCAGATGTTTCGGATGAGAGCAGTCAGCTACCCTGAGTACTCTTCAGGGAGAACTGTCTCTTCCTTACAACCCAACGCCTTTCTCGTGTTGTGTGTGCATTTGTGTCTCGGGCACTTTTCTCCTCTTTGTAGGTGCCAATCCCTTTTTGAGCTGTGTGTGCCGACACATTTAAAGGTGTGCACATATAAAGGTGCACAGAAGCCAGAGGCTGCCGCTGGGCTTCCTTTCTTTTTCTTTTTCTTTCTTTCTTTTTTTTTTTTTTTTTCCAGACAGGGTTTCTCTGTGTAGCGTTGGCTGTCCTAGACTTGCTTTGTAGACCAGGCTGGCCTCAAACTCACAGTGACCCACCTGCCTCTACCTTCCGAGTGCTGGGATTAAAGGTGTGTGCCACCACACCCGACGAGTTCCTTTCCTGTACACTTCTGAGATGAGGTTTCTCAGTGACCTGAATTTCACTGACTGGCTAGGCTGGCTGACCAGGAAGCCCCTAGGGTCTTCCTGACCCCACTGCAAAGAGCTGGGGTTACAGGCAAGCACTACTGTGCCTGGCTTCTTATATAAGTCCTGGGGATTTGAACTCAGGCCCCCCTGCTTTGAAAGCAAGTATTTTACCCACTGACCCATCTTCCAGACCCCTTTTTGAGTATCTCACCTGATTATAACTAAAATATATTTTGTTTCTTTTTGCATTTGGTAAGCAGAATTTTGTTCATTCTTAGTTTCAAAAAGAGCAAGTGTAAGAGCCACTGCCATGGCCTTGAGAGAGTTGCCGGGGTCTTCCCCCAGAGCGGCCTTGAGAGGGTTGCTGGGTTTTCCCCCGAGAGCCTTCCTCATCCTTGCTCTTTACCAGCAGGATTTTCCTAAAGAACCTCAAATCAGAGGAAAAGGAGCCCAGTGGCGGTGGTGGTGGCGCACGCCTTTAATCCCAGAATCAAGGAGGCAGAAGCAGGTCTCTGTGAGTTCAGGCCAGCCTGGTCTACAGAGTGAGTTCAAGGACAGCAGGGCTACACAGAGAAACCCTGCCTCAGAAAAAAAAAAGGGGGGGGGAGCACAGAGCATGGCCTGCTCGAGTTCTCCTTTCAGTATCGTGTGAGGAACAGCTCACTTTACTCTCTCCTCCATTCCTCCAATTGCCAAGGGTACACTCACCCAGAGGAAGGGCTCTGGTCAGGTTAGCAGCTGGAGGGTCAGTCTCAGGCGGGCACTGCTCACAGAAGTCCCAGCAGGAAGGGCACAGCAGGTTTCCATTGTGAATCCAGCCGTTCATCTGAATGCGGACAGCGAGGACCTGCCCAGCGCGGCTACACAGATATGAGGTATCTTGAACCCAAACCTTCAGACCTTGAGGCGAGCAAGAAACCTTGGAATAGGGAGAAGAATTAAGGCAGCAAGAGTCTGTTTGTTTTTCTTCTTCTTTTTCTTTCTCTTTTGGTTTTTTGAGACAGGGTTTCTCTGCATAGCTCTGGCTGTCCTGGAACTCATTGTGTAGACCAGGCTGGCCTTGAACTCACAGAGATACACCTGCCTCTGCTTCTTAAGGGCTGGGATTAAAGGCGTGCGCCACCACAGCCCAGCTTAGCTCAGCTCTTGTAGCTAACACACACTAGGAGTGTTTATAGTTCAGGTCTGAGAATCACACTCTTTTTTTTTTTTTTTTTTTTTTTTAAGATTTATTTATGTATACAGTGCTCTGCCAGCATGTACACCTACATGCCAGGAGAGGGGGCCAGATCTCATTATAGATAGTTGTGAACCACTATGTGGTTGCTGGGAATTGAACTCAGGGCCTTTGGAAGAGCATGCAGTGCTCTTAACCTCTGAGCCATCTCTCCAGGCCCAGATCACACTCTTCTATAATGTCCTGGTTAGTTTAATGTCAACTTGACATAAGCTAGAGTCATTTGAGAACATGCCTCTAAAAGATTAGCCTATAGGCAAGTCTGTCTGGCATGGCACTTTCTGGATTATTGAATGGTGTGGGAGGGACATGCCTACTGTGGGGGGTGCCAATGCTCGGCAGGTGGGGTAGAATTGTGTAAGAAGCCAGGCTGAGACAGTCATGAGAAACAAGCCAGTAGGCAGCATTCTTCCAAGTTGTTCCTGCCTCTAGGTTCCTGCCCTGAGTTCCTGCCTCCAGGTTCCTGCCCTGAATTCCTGCCTCCAGGTTCCTACCCTGAGTTCCTGCCTCCAGGTTCCTGCCCTGAGTTCCTGCCTCCAGGTTCCTGCCTCCAGGTTCTTGCTTTGAGTTCCTGCCTCCAGGTTCCTGCCCTGAGTTCCTGCCTCCAGGTTCCTGCCCTGAGTTCCTGCCTCCAGGTTCCTGCCTCCAGGTTCTTGCTTTGAATTCCTGCCTCCAGGTTCCTGCCCTGAGTTCCTGTCTCCAGGTTCCTGCCTCCAGGTTCTTGCTCTGAGTTCCTGACTCCAGGTTCCTGCCCTGAGTTCCTGCATCCAGGTTCCTGCCCTGAGTTCCTGCTTCCAGGTTCCTGCCCTGAGTTCCTACCTCCAGGTTCCTGCCTCCAGGTTCTTGCTCTGAGTTCCTACCTCCAGGTTCCTGCCTCCAGGTTCCTGCCTCCAGGTTCCTGCCCTGAGCTCCTACCTCCAGGTTCCTGCCCTGAGTTCCTGCCTCTAGGTTCCTGCCCTGAGTTCCTGCCTCCAGGTTCCTGCCCTGAGTTCCTGCCTCCAGGTTCCTGCCCTGAGTTCCTGCCTCCAGGTTCCTGCCCTGAGCTCCTCCACTAATAGAGAAGGACCTGAAAGTTGTAAACTGAAATAAACTAAACTGCTTCCTCCCCAGGTTGGTTTTTTGGTTTCTTTGCTTGGTTTTTCAAGACAGGATTCCTCCGTGTAGCCTTGGCTGTCCCAGACTTGTTTTGTAGACCTTGAACTCACAGGGATTGGCCTGCCTCTGCCTCCTTGAGTGCTGGGATTAAAGGCATGTGCCACCATGCCTGGCTCCAGGTTGTTTTTTGTCATCGTGTTTTGTCACAGCTATGGACATACTATAGAAAACTCATCAGTTTGGTGTTCTCCATTCACAGAACTCCTGGGTCTGGACCTGTTCATTGTTTGTTTGTTTGGTTTGGTTTTTTGAGACAGGATCTCTCTGTGTAGCCTTGGCTGTCCTGGACTCCCTTTGTAGACCAGGCTGGCCTTGAACTCACAGCAATCCGCCTGCTCCTGCCTCCTGAGTGCTGGGATTAAAGGCGTGTGCTACTGTGCCCAGCTGGTTATGTCCTTAATACAGGGGTACCCTCATCTAGGGTGAGTGTCTGCTGTACCTTCCCCCTTCTGTGGTGCTGGAGATCAAAGCCAGGTCCTTGAGCATGCAAGGCAAACACTCTCCCACCGAGCTCCACCCCCGGTTTCCTCTAGAAACTTTTTGACACAAAACTGTACATTACTGCCAGGAAACAGTGCTGCTAAGGTCGCAGTCTGCTTCCTCTTCTCTACCTCAGGGAGCTCAGACGCTCAGACCCTCTACCTGAAAAACGTCTTGTAGTCCTTAGGGAAATTACAGGTCCAGCCCCCTTTCTCCCAATAGAACCTGTTCAGCAATCACTTGGGATCCCTGGATGCCTCCCCATGCAAATGAGGCATCTCAGTACCTTAGCCCTTCAGCCAATGGCCGTTGCCCACCTTGGATATCCCCACCCCCTCCCCAAAGCTCTATATAAACCTCATTCACCCTGAATAAAATTGATCTACCTCCCCACAACTGGGCCCAGAAGGTCATTTGCATTCATGCTCTTGGGCCAGTGAATCTCAATTTATCACCTCTGCTCCCTTGTTCCTGAGGACCAGTGGCCAACGACCCCAGGAACAAGGAAGAGCCACACATTGCCTTACAAAGTATCAAGGACAAAATTACATATTTTCCATTATTTCTTCAGGATTTATGCCCAGAAGTGAAAGGAAAGAATCTGTTAATATATAAATAATCTGCTTTTATTTATTTATTTATTTAAAGACAGGATCTATATAGTCCTAGCTTGGCCTGGAACTTGCTACGCAGACCAGGCTGGATTTGAACTCACAGACATCCACCAGCCTTTGCCTCTGGAGTGCTGGGATTAAAAATGTGCATAACCACGCCTGCTAGCTCAAATTATATAAACTCCAAACAGAAGGTTAAAAGCAATTTCTCTCAAAGAAATGGCAGTATTTTCACAAACCATAGAACTCAAACTAATAATTACAAAACTCAAGTAAGTGAAAGGAATGGCCAGTAAATCACCTATATAAGCTTTATCAATTACAATCTCAGATAGGAAAACACATGGAATAAAATACATGTTTGGATAGTGGCTGAGGCCCCGGTTTACCTGGTAGCACCCACTCCCCCAGTCTGGGTAACTGAGTTTCCTCTCACACTGTTCCATGACAAACGCTGACTTCTGAAGCAGGCAGACAGAGTGCGGGCCGTACTTCTCTGCACCGTAGTTTTTAAACCTCTCTGAAACAAACACAAACAGTCTTTTCTCACATTGACTGCAACTACAAAGAACAAAAAATTAGGCATTCTACTCATTATTAAACATTGTTCTGGGGATGCAAAGACAAGAAGAGGATTGCAAACTTGAGGGCAGCCTGGGCTACAGGAGACCTGGCTTTAACAACAGCACAAAAGTGGATTAAAAAACCTAACGGTTACTGCCTATATTCTCCTTGGCTGGTGCCTTAGTTTGAGGAGGACCCCAGGACCCAGATCCGCCTGTCATAAAGTTCTTCTTGTAGGTTTCCAGGACCCTGTGGATCCTTCTATTTCCCCTTTCTTCCATGCTACTCTCACCTAAAGTCTCAATAGGATGTCCTCAGAGAAAGGATAGCAAGTTACCAAGAAGAGACTCGATACTCTAAGAGCATATATAGGGGGAGGAGGTCTCCCTCAATCACAGACATAGGGGAGGGGAGAAGGGGGAGGGAGGGAGGAATAGGAGGATACAAGGGAAGGGCTAACAATTGAGATGTAATATGAATAAATTAATAAAAAAAAAAGCGCTGAGGCAGGCCTGGGGCTCACATCTGCAATCCTAGATCTTGGAAGGCAAGGCAGGATGAGCGCTGTGCGTTTAAGCCTGTCTCAGAGGGAGACTACCTCCCAGAACAAAAACACATAAACAAATCAAATTTGCCCAGTGGAAAATTTCAAACTTAAAAAGGATAAACAAGACTCCAAATTCAACTGGGGTTTCAGAAAAGAATCAGTGTAGGCCCCATGTATCTGGGCTAATTGCCCACAGAACCTGGCACTAAAAATCAGGGATTGGATACCAAAACATAAGTCACCCTCTGGGTGGCCTAAGTAAGGTGTCCCTCTCATGTGACTCAGGAAAGGTTTTTGGAGGTAGTGTCTGGCTGCGTGGTTCAGGCTGGATCTTCCTGCCTCCGCCTCCCACAGGCTGAGATTTTTGTATCTTCAGCTTGTGGTACCTTCTGGAAACTCATATGCTAGTTGCAGGCTAAGCCCATAGCAGCAGATGTGTGGGTGACTGGCCTTTTAGTCCTTTGTAGGCAAAGAGATGGCGTCTTTAGATTCTAGTTACAGTGTTTTCCTTATGTTTATACGTTGCATTTATAATTTGTATGTACACACGTGTGCCTGACATGGGGGTTTGGCCAAGCATACAAGGTGCCTGTGTGAAGGTCAGAGGACAGCTCTGTGGATTTGTTCTCTTCTCTCACTTTTACGTGGGTCCTAGGAATCGAACTTAGGTCACCAAGATTAGACAGCAAGTGCTTTTATCTGCTGATCATTTTGCCAGCCTGAGTTTCATGTTTTACTTTATTTTTAAAGATTTATTTATTATGTATACAGTGCACATTAGATCTCATTATAGATGGTTGTAGGCCACCATGTGGTTGCTGGGAATTGAACTCAGGGCCTCTTGAAGAGCAGTCAGTGCTCTTAAGCACTGAGCCATCTCTCCAGCCCAAGTTTCATGTTTTTTTTTAAATTTTATTAATTTATTCATATTACATCTCAATTGTTAGCCCTTCCCCTGTTCCTCCCATTCTTCCCTCCCTCCCACTTTCCCCCTCCCCTATGTCTGTGATTGAGGGAGACCTCCTCCCCCTATATATGCTCTTAGAATATCAAGTCTCTTCTTGGTAACTTGCTATCCTTCCTCTGAGTGCCACCAGGTCTCCCCATCCAGGGACATGGTCAGAGAAGGGGCACCAGAGTTCGTGTGAGCGTCAGATCTCACTCTCTTTAAAACATAGAGTTTAAGTAGTCCATGTTGAAATAGTATATACAGAGAAGAATTTTATTTTCTATAAGTTTTTTTAAAAAATCTTACTTTTATGAGCTATGAAAGAAGAGGGAAAACAGCAAAACCAAATCTACATAGCATTTATCTATGAATTTCAAGTCTTTGAAAAGAATAACAAACCGTGTGCAAAGCAGGGTTCAGCAACTATAATCCAAGCTAAATCTTGAGACCCTGTTTATTTTGTAGTCTCTGTAACCTTCCATACTATAGAGGGCAAAGCCTGAAACATTTGTGTTTTTAAGAAGTGGTTGAAGCCAGGTGTGGTGGCACATGTCTTTAATCCCAGCAGAGGCAGGTGGATTGCTGTGAGTTCAAGGCTAGCCTGGTCTACAAAGTGAGTGTAGAACAGGCAAGGCACCCTGTCTTGAAAAACCAGAAGCAGGAGGAGGAGGAGGAGGAGGAGGAGGAGGAGGAGGAGGAGGAGGAGGAGGAAGAGGCAAGATTTAAGCCAGGCATGGTGGTGCACATCTGCACATCTTTAATTCTTTAATCCTAGGACTCAGGAAGCAGAAGCAGGCTTATATCTTGAGTTCAAGGCTAGCCTGATCTACAGAGTTCCAGAACAGCCAAGACTACACAGGAAAAGGCTGTTTCAAAAAACAAACAAACAAACAACAACAACAACAAACTGTATGATGTACTCAGCCCTCCATCACTGGACTACTGACCTGGTTGGTTCTCCAGTATCCTACAGTCCGAGCTGCGCTGGTATTCCCCACTTAGGTGCCAGCTGAATTCCTGACTGAAAGGGCAATAGTCAGCGATTTCTACTGACCCCCCATAGTAAGGCAAATCCTCCGCAGCTATTCCGCTGAGCTCATCAAAGTACTGTGAACAAACCACAGGAGGGGAGACAAGTAAGACCAAAGCAAGACTGCAGACAATTACAACATCCTGCCTGTGCCGTGTGCCATAAAATGGTAGATCAGTCTTCTCCATAAACTGTACAGTAAAGATGATGTAACATGCCACATAGGGTTTCTTCAGGGCACTATAGCTTTAGAAATAAGTGGTAAGGTAATTAAGTTACCTATTAAGATGATGAACTTGGTTGTTTTAAAAGGAAGACTTAAAATTGACACTTAATATTTTCCTTCCTTAGCATGAAGTGTCAAACTAGGATTAGATTGTGTTAGAATGTTTGATCTTTAAAATTGTTTCTGGGCTGGGCATGGTGGCACATATCTTTAATCTCAACACCTGGGAGGCAGAGGCAAGTGGATATCTGTGTGTTTGAGGCCAGCCTGTTCTACACAGTGAGCTCCAGGACAGCCAAGGCTATGTAGAGAGACCCTATCTCAAAAAACAAAACATTTGCTCTCTGAATTGCTGACTTGAGCTTCATGAAAAGTTAGAGGAGTTTTGGCTCATATTGGCTTAGAATTTCCAACAATTTTGGAAATGGCCCTAATCATACTTCTGTCATGTTGTACTCTGTATTTTTATGACATGGTAATTATAAAGTAAAAATATTGATAATTCTGCTACACACTAGAAATGCTGAATATCCTGCAGCAAAGATTGAACTATTTATGTAAAAATAAATGAGCACGTCCACCTCATCAGCGTGCGTATCTACCTCATCAGTGTGAGCATCTACATCAGTGTGTGCATCTACCTCATCAGTGTGCGCATCTGTCTCATCAGTGTGCGCATCTATCTCATCAGCATGTGTATTTACCTCATTAGTGTGCGCATCTGTCTCATCAGTGTGCGCATCTGTCCCCTCAGTGTGCGCATCTGTCCCATCAGTGTGCGCATCTGTCCCATCAGTGTGCGCATCTGTCTCATCAGTGTGCGCATCTGTCCCCTCAGTGTGCGCATCTGTCCCATCAGTGTGCGCATCTACCTCATTGATGTGCACACCTACCTCATTGATGTGCGCACCTACCTCATCAGTGTGCGCATCTACCTCATCAGTGTGCACATCTACCTCATCAGTGTGCACATCTACCTCATCAGTGTGCGCATCTACCTCATCAGTGTGCACATCTACCTCATCAGTGTGCACATCTACCTCATCAGTGTGTGCATCTACCTCATCAGTGTGTGCATCTACCTCATCAGTGTGCGCATCTACCTCATCAGTGTGCACATCTACCTCATCAGTGTGCGCATCTACCTCATCAGTGTGCGCATCTACCATCAGTATGCACATCTACCTCATTGGTGTGCATATCTACCTCTTCAGTGTGCACACCTACCTCAGTTAGTGTGCACATCTACTTCATTAGTGTGCATATTTACTTTAGTCTTTAATAAGTGGTAAAAGTATACACACAGGGAAAACAAAAAACAAAACTCCAAAACACAATACAACAGAACCAGGCATGGTGGCACATTCCTGTAATTCCAGCACTTGGGAGATGAAGGCAGGTGGATCTGTGGCGTGTGTAGTGAATTCCAGGCCAGTTGGACCAGAATAAGACCTTGATTCACAAACACCACAGAACATAGGAGGAAAAAGAGGGCTGATGTAGCATAAAACTAAAGCACAAATATGAAATACCAGGCACCATTAATGGACTGTGTTACAGCCTGCACCCCCTTTTGGGGAGGCTGAGACGCAAGGACTACTAGGCCTCAGGAGTGTGGGGCCATCCGAGCAATATAGCAAAAATTATAAACACAGAGAAAGTATAATTAACTTAGGGGGAAAAACTGGAGAAAAATTAAAGCTATTTATATGAAATAGTCTGAATACGAAGGGAGCAAGGCACCAAGTACATTGTAAACGTTCACATTGCGCCAGCAAGATCACATGACTGTAAATCCCAGCACATAGGAGGCTGAGGCAGGAGGACTTAGAGGTCAGCCTGGGCTGCTGGGCACCCTGCCTGGAAAAATAAATCACACTCAATACTAATAGACTGTGGTTCCTAGAGGTCTCTTTGCCATCTGGTGGTATCTGATGTACTCCGTGATGTCAAGTCCATGTTGGAACCTCACTACTGAGCAGCTTCTGAGACACTGTGTCTCACTATTGGTTCCTTTGTGAGGGACCTTAGAGACTAAGAACGGGAACTTGATTTGTTGTTCACGACAGGGTCTTGAGTCTGTGAGCGCCATCATGCCTGCTTCATGAGAGGAAATTAAGGTCAGACTGGAGACATGGAGCCATTTTATTCACCTTTTAGAAAAGGTTTAGAAAATATTTATTTTCTTCTATTTTTTAGGTATTTAAGTATTTTCTCGCCTGTAAGTGTACTATGTGCGCACTCAATGCCACAGTGTTAGCTCTACCCCCTTGACCAAGTTTTAGGTCCCACAAATCTAATTTTTTTTTTTTTTTTGGAGCAAGGTTTCTCTGTGTAGCCTTGGCTGTCCTAGACTCCCTTTGTAGACCAGGCTGACCTCGAACACACAGCGATCTGCCTGCCTCTGCCGCCCAAATGCTGTGGATTAAAGGCGTGGGCCACCACCCCTGGCACGAATCTAATTATTTTTAAAGCAGACTTCCACATCTTCTAGTTAGCTGGATTAGAGTAGCTAAATTGTTTTCTTTCAAGATTTTTGTTTCTGAATAAGTTAGAGAAATTTAAAGAAGGAGACATTAGCAATGATTAGAAAGAAAAAGATCAAGTCAGGAGCTGGGATGGTGGCTTAGTGGTTAAAGCACTTTCTGGGCAAGCAGGAGAAACTTCATTTGCTCCTTAGCACCCTGTGACCCCGCTGTTGAGGAGATAGGACAGGTTCCTAGGATTTCCTAGGCTGCTATCTCAAGGCACAGCAAGGTACTATGTGACTTTTTCCCCCCCGAGACAGTCTCTCTGTGTAGCCTTGGCTGTCCTGGACTTGCTTTGTAGATCAGGCTGGCCTTGAACTCACAGCAATCCACCTGCCTCTGTCTCCCGAGTGGGGATTAAAGGCGTGTGCCACCATGCCCGGCTTTACTATGTGAGGGGTCTGCAGACATTCTTTCTCTTTTTAACATAGAAAACACACAGGAACGTATATTTTTAAAAAAAGATTTAAGAGATTTTTCTTTCTTTCTTTCTTTTTTCTTTTCTTTTCTTTTTTTTGAGACAGGGTTTTTCTGTGTAGCTTTGGCTGTCCTGGACTCGCTTTGTAGAACAGGCTGGCCTCGAACTCAGAGAGCTGCCTGCCTCTGCCTCTGAAGCACTAGGATTAAAGGTGTGCACCACAGTGCTGGATGCGATTTACTTTCTTAATTAAAACAGAGACTACTTTTAAAAAAATTCTATTCTTAAAGCTGGGCTGGGAACTAGTGTTACCTGGTACTCTGGTGGTAAGGGGTTAGGAAATCTTTGCAGGTTACACACAGCGACGGCTCTCTGGTCCTGTCTGCATGTCAACTGCAGCGGGTTACTCCTGAGCGTGTCGCAGTACGGGCTTGGCACCTGCCTCCTGCGCACAAGGAAGACAAGTTGCTGTCAGGATATTTTCCATGCCAACAGCCTGTTGAATGGAGTCTGTACAGCTTGGCATCACATTAGAAAGAAAACATCACAAATCCATCATAGAGACTGTTTTTCCAGCTGTAACAGTTTATAGTAAATTCTGATCAGGTTATTGAGATTTTCCCCAGAGTAGAGGGGAGGCTGAACATAGATGTAGAAGATTCATCTGGATGCTATGAGCATTATTTCACCTTATTAAAGAAAATTCCATTAACCCTTTCTACACCTCCGCCAGGAAAATCTCATTCCGTAGGTCCACAGTCTGAATTAGCCCAACCACTACAGGGACATTTTAAAATAGAAAAAGTCTGAAGTTTCATTTCTCCTTCCTGAAGACGGAACTGATGCATTTCCCCTCCTTCATTTGAAGCACAACTGAAGTCCCTAGATACAGGAATGACCAAAGCGAGAAACATGGAAAAGCAGAGAAAAGAGGTTAGACTAATAGGGCAGTTCAAGCTAGCCAATTTAAACTACAGGAGCCGGGCACGGTGGCACACGCTGTAATCCCAGCTCTCAGGGGGCAGAGACAGGTGGATCTCTGTGAGTTCGAGTCCAGTCTGGTCTACAAAGCAAGTCCAGGACAGCCAAGGCTACTCAGATATCTCGGGGGGGGGGGGGGTGGGGGGGGAGAAAAGAAAAACATTTTTATTTTTATTTTTTATTTTTAAGGAAAAACATTTTTGTTTTGTTTCATTTTTTTGTTTTTCAAGACAGGTTTCTCTGTGTAGCTTTGGCTGTCCTGGACTCACTTTGTAGACCAGGCTGGCCTTGAACTCACAGCAATCTACCTGCCTCTGCCTCCCGAGTGCTGGGATTATCACCATGCCTGGCTAGATTTAAGTTTTTAAGAGAAGGAAGACTAAGTTGAACAAAATGAAAATAAGCCAGGTATGGTGGCGCACGCCTTTGATCCCAGCACTTGGGAGGCAGAGGCAGGTTGATGGATCTCTGTGAGTTCGAAGCCAGCCTGGTCTACAAAGAGAATCCAGACCAACCAAGGCTACACAGAGAAACTCTGTCTCAAAAACAAACAAAACCAAAATAAAAATAAAAGCTTAGACTAACCCTCAGTATCCACTAGGAGTTGTTTTGAACACACATATAAATTGCACTTTAAAATAAAGCCAGTATCGGAGCTGAAGAGATGGCTCAGAGGTTAAGAGCACTGCTTGCTCTTCCAAAGGTCCTGAGTTCAATTCCCAGCAACTACATGGTGGCTCACAACCATCTATAATGAGATCTGGTGCCCTCTTCTGGTGTACATGCTGGCAAAACACTGTATACTTAATAAATAAATCTAAAAAATAAAGCCAGTATCTAGCCGGGCGTGGTGGCACATGCCTTTAATCCCAGCACTTGGGAGGCAGAGGCAGGTGGATCACTGTGAGTTCGAGGCCAGACTGGTCTACAAAGTGAGTCCAGGATGGCCAAGGCTACACAGAGAAACCCTGTCTCGAAAAACCAAAAAAAAAAAAAAAAAAAAAAAAAGCCAGTATCTAAGTGTGATAATGCAATCCATTACTATTCATTCTATTTGTTTTTCAAAACACATGAGATTTGAGTAAGATATGGTGTAAGGAACACGATGGGGGCTGAAGAGACTGCTCAGCAGCTAAGAGCACCAGCTGCTCTTCCAGAGGACCCCGGTTCAATTCCTACCACCCACATGACAGTTCACGCCTGCCTGGTACTCCAGTTCCAGGGCTTCTGACACCTTCACACAGATATACATGCTGACAAAACACCAATGCACGTAAAATAACTAACTAACTAACTAACTAACTAAAACCATTTTAGGTAACATGATGTACATGCTCTGAGAGCCATATCTAGTTTCAAGTAACTACGAAGAACAGAAAACTAGAGCTGGGCGTGGTAGCGCATGCCTTTAATCCCAGCACTCGGGAGGCAGAGGCAGGCGGATCGTTGTGAGTTCGAAGCCAGCCTGGTCTACAAAGTGAGTCCAGGACAGCCAAGGGTACACAGAGAAACCCTGTCTCAAAAAACCAAAAAAAAAAAAAAAGAACAGAAAACTATATAGTAATATTCCTCATAAATATGGATCCAAAGCCCATAACAAAATGCTGGTACACAGAACTCAAGAACGGACAGAAACAGCCACGTGCCAAGACTGAATGGGGTTTATTCCTGGGATGCAATGGTGGTATAGTATTTGAAAATCAAGCAAAGCGACGCACCACATTAGCAGGCGAGAAAGACCACATGATTATATAAACTAAAGCAGAAAAGCATTTGATAAGATTCTATATCCATTTGTGTGGTTTAAAAACAAAACTAAGAGTGAGAGAAGAGAGGGAAATTTCTCAAGTTACAGAGAACCTTTAAAAGCAGAAACTCAACAGCTTCTTGTTGACGATGGAAGACTGAATGTTTCCACTCTAGTTGGTCTGTGCACTGGAAAACTCCATAGAATAAAGATGGTAATTCACCTTAAACAAATGCGCAGGCTTAATGCTGGATGCGCCAAGCCATCTTGTCAGTACTTTTTTTTTTTTTTAATATATACAAGATTACTGTAAAAATTACATAGAAAGGAAAGAAGAGAAACAATAAAATTATAAGGCAAGCAACGTTCGCGGCTCTGGCCACCTTACTGTGGATTCAAAACAACCCCGTAGTAACTTATGATCTACCGTGAAGAACTGATGGAATATTTTCTACACACAGTGGCTGGTATTTTATGCTCATGACAAATAACACAGCGAGAGGGGAACTGCACAAAGACACTGTGTGGAGCCGCGTTCTTACTTTTGCCTCTGCTGATCGATCCAAAATTTACAGCTCTTCCTGACGAATTCGCAGCCCATGCCTCGGCCCCAGTCAAGCCTCTCAGCCATGCTGTAATTTGCTTTGTACCAGCTGTGGAAACAATGCAGAGAAAGCAGCTTTTACCGATCTAGCACCTATTACAGATCGCAGCGACATGACAACAGCGGCATAAGAGGGACCCAGGAGGCCATGGCCACAGCTGCACATATGTATAGGCCTCGCTAAGGCATGTGCGCGTGCGCGCGCGTGTCTGTCTGTCTGTCTGTCTGTCTGTGTATATGTGCTTGTGTGTGCACATGCTGCACATTATTGTGAGAAAGTGTTTTAAATCAAAGGCAGTTTGGTCACTAAGACTCACATTCCCTGATCCTTCTGTCTTCCCCTCCACACTGACTGACAAAGCACATCTGATTGCTTATAGCAACGAGAACCCAGCAGCGGGATGAGACAGCAGCAGCACACCAGGGCTAACGGGTGTGTGGGTAGCCTGATTTCATTCTGTTGCATTGGTTTTGAACAGAAAGAATTGCACTGCCAAAATACTCTTGCTTTGTTTGTGAGTGCTCCTTTGTGTGATACTGAGATTACTTCTAACAGGATCACTGCAGCAAAAGGTGGCTTTAATTTGCAGTATATTTGCCTTGTGGGGAAATACTCTTTTCTTTTTTGGTTTTTTCGAGACAGGGTTTTTCTGTGCAGCCTGGACTGTCCTGGTCTCACTGTGTAGACCAGGCTGGCCTCAAACTCACAGAGATCCACCTGCCTCTGCCTCCCAAGTGCTGGAATTAAAGGCATGCGCCACAACCGCCCAACCCGAAATACTTTCATACTGAGAAAACGCTGCAGGTTACTGAGTAGAGGGTGATTAAGGTGTTACTCCACACCCGGGTAGGCACTCCCCTACATCCTGACTCCTCCTTGATGACACTTTCTTGTAGCACTTGCTATCTGCTAGGCACTCTGCTGACGGCTAAGGCTACTGCAGTGAGCAAACATCCTTTCTGCTTGCAGAAAATTTCTGATCTAGGGACTAGGGAGATGTTTAGTAGTTAATAGTATTTCCTGGCCAGAAAGTGATGGTTTATGCCTGTAATTCCAGCCCTCAAGAGGTGGAGGCAGGTAGATCTTTGTGAGTTCAAGGCCAGCCTGATCTACAAATCCAGGATAGCCAAGGCTACACAGAGAAATCCTGTCTTGAAACAAACAAATGAAACAGAAAAAATACTTCCTGCTCTTCCAGAGGACTCAAGTTCAGTTCCCAATATCCACACCCGGCAGCTCACGGCTGCCTGTAACTCGAGCTCCAGGGAACCCAACTGATGCCTTCTGCCAGCCTCTGTGGATATCCACAAACCTCTAACACAGACACAGACAAATAAAAAGCTGGGTGTGTGGTGCACCCTTTAATCCCAACACTGGTAAGGCAGAGGCAGGCACAGTTCTATGAATTCAATGCCAGCCTGGTCTACAATGTGAGTTTCAGGCCAGACAGAACTACACAATGAAACCCTGCCTCAAAAAAACAAACAAAACCCCAAATAAATAAAATTAAAAAAAAAAAAATCTAACCTAGTGACAGGGACAGATAAGTCAAAATATTTTAAATAACAAGGTTCACAAAAGAAAAGTAAAACGTGCTAAAAGAAGCGCATTCCTAGCAAAACTTAAGCTGGTGTGGGGAACCTCAGCCTTTTATAAGGAAGCACTGGAAATGGGGTTTCCAGGGCCTTCCTGAGCTGTGAGGTCACTTAGTGGATTTGATGTCACTTCCTTTATTTCAAAATCAACAGAATGAAGGACTGCACTGTGAACAGTAAATCTTTTCTCATTTGGCTTCAGTTCCGGTTTTATATAAAATTCCCTCACTTGGTTGATAATTGCAGTGCACCAAGGTGCTGTACTGGGGCTTTCCACACAGTAAGTCAGTTAAGCCGCAGAAACCTCTGTGGCATGCCTGTCACTGCCACCTCTACTCTACAGGTGAGGACACTCAGGAAGGGTACACGCCAGTAGGTGGCAATGCCTGGAATTTAACAGAGTTTTCATTTCAATGTCTCTATGTGCTTTAAAAAGTGAGATCTAGCCAGGCACAGTGGCCCACACCTTTAATCCCAGCACTCCAGGAGGCAGAGGCAGGCGGATTGCTGTGAGTTCGAGGCCAGCCTGGTCTACAAAGTGAGTCTGGGACAGCCAAGGCTACACAGAGAAACCCTGTCTCGAAAAACAAAACAACAACAACAAAGTGAAATCTAACCCACACAATATGAACCTAATCTTTGCAATGGGCACATGTGCTTCTAGGGTACACACAAGGTCATGCCACAATTACATAACTTCAGGATTCTTCCATCACCCCCCAGTAAACCATGTCCTGCCCCATCTCCTGTTCCTGATGAACACCAAACCACGGTCAGTCTCCATGAATTTGCTGGACCTTTCCGAGAAATGGAATTCAGTCTTTCTCTTTCACTTAACATACTATTTTCAAGGCTCATATATGTTGTAGTGTATATCAGAATCTCTCTTTTGGTTGTTTTTGTCTTTTTTTTTTTTTTTTAACAAACTTTGGTTGGGGTTTTAAAGTACTAGCACAATTGAGTAGAGGGTACAAAGAGTTCCTGGGTTCCCTCTACCTTTACAGACTCAGTGTTCGTCATTAAAGCTACATATTGGTTACCCCAGTGACTCTACAAGGGAACGCCATTACTACTCCAAACCCACAGTTCACATTAGGGTTCGCTCTTGGCGTTGTGTACTCTTTTAGGTGAATACGTTCTGCCTAGCACGCATGTGTAAAATCCCTATGTTTGATCTCCGGCACCACAAGAAAGGAAAGGAAACATGAAGGGAGGGAAGGAATCCCAGCAGTGCCACACAGCACGACCTGGTGCCCCATCTGCCTTTTGCCTGGCCATTGTTCCTTCTGCACTAACTCTAGCAACCACCCCTCTTTACATCGTCTCTCGAGTGTCCCCCTTCTTCATACAGTTGTACGGAAGCATTCTCGGGCTGGCTTCTTCCACTTAGTAATACACAGCCACATCTCTTCATGGTCTGGACAGCTCATCTGTCGTTCGTGTTAAGTAATTCTGCCTCATCTGACACACCACAGCTGGCTCATCCAGGCAACATGATTTTTTTTTTCAGGAATAAGATTTCAACTCATGCCAGGTGGTGGTTGGCATCTCTGTGAGTTCAAGGCCAGTCTGGTCTACAGAGTGAGTTCCAGGACAGCTAGGGTTCTGTTATACAGAGAAACCCTGTCTCGAAAAACAAAAACAAACAGACCACCACCACCACCAACAACAACAACAAAAGGACTTCAATTCTCAACTCACATACCATTTCTGCTTCCTCTCCCCCTTGGGGTGACATGGAAAGCATCATGTCTGAATTTCTTCAACATCCTGCCTCTGTCTACAAAATGACCTGCCTCTTCATTCCACTCTTCCTCCCTGAACCAACAGGCAGGAAGCTGATCCCCACCTGAGCTGATTTCTTTCTCTCATTAAGCTAACTCCTTCTTGGTTCTCTGGATTTCACTTATCTTGCACTGTTAGGAAACGCTGTCTCAAATTCTTTTTGACCTAGACCTTTGGCTCTCACTAAACAGAAAAGAGAAACTCTTAGTCTCATCATTATTGTTGGTATAACTATACTGACTGATTGGGGGCATCTATGGTGAGGATGGGAGATTGGATATACTAGGCAAATGTCCTACCATTTACCCATTACACTCACTCCTCCTCACCCCACCCTTTTGTTTTTCAAGACAGGGTCTCTCTGTGTTAGCCTTAGCTGTCCTGGACTCGCTTTGTAGAGCTGGCTGGCCTCGAACTGCCAGCGATCTGCCTGTCTCTACCTCCCAGAGTGCTGGGATTAACACTGCTCCCCACCAAGCCTGGCTCACTCCTCTCATTTTTACTAAAACTATTGTCAGGGTTAGCTATGACCTCTCTATTTTATCAAGACCTCTATATTTTAAAATCTTTCTACCTCTGTGGTGGTTTGAATGAGAATAAGCCTATATGCTTATATACTTGAGTAATTGGTCCCCACTTCCTGAAACTGCTTGGGAAGGATTAGGATGTGCGGTCTTGTTGGAGGAGGTGTGTCGCTGGGGCTGGACTCTTTTCCTGCCTCGTGGCTATGGGTGGTGATGGGAGGGCTCTGATGTTCCACAAGCACAGGCTTGAAGCCTCTGAACCCATAAGCCAAACCAAGCACTTCCGCTCATAAGTTGCCTTGGCTGTGGTATTTTATCATAGCAGTAGAAAAGTAACCAAGACAACTCCTTGGTTTTTTTTTTTTGTTTTTATTTTATTGCCGTTTTTGAGACAGGGTTTCTCTGTGTATCCTTGGCTGTTCTGGACTTGCTTTGTAGACCAGGCTGGCCTCAAACTCACAGCGATCCGCCTGCCTCCACTTCCCTGAATACTAGGATTAGAGGCACGTGCTACCATGTCCAGCTCTAAGACAACTTTTAAAAAAAATTTTTTTTAAATCCAGTCTTAATTTGTTTTTTTTTTTTATTTTTATATGTATGGGTGCTTTGTCTGAATGTCTATCTGTGTACATGTGTGCCTAGTGCCTGAGGAGGCCAGAAGAGGGAATCAGATCCTCTTGAACTGGAGTTGCAAACAGTTGTGAGCTGCCATGTTGATGCTGGGAGTTGAAGGGTCTCCTGAGGAAGACTAGCCAGTGCTCTTTCACCTGTGAGCATCTCTCCAGCCTAAACTTTTAGACTTCATCAACACCTCAAAAGTTAAGGCAATATCAATATTTTCATTGTGAGTGTGTGGTTGTTTTTGTTGTGGTTTTTTGTTTGTTTTGTTTTTTTTAATTTCTTAGGCAAAGTCTTACCATATAGCCCAGGCTGGATCTTACAGTCATCTGGCGTCAGACCCTGGAATGCTCGGATTCCAGGCAGGTATCACCATGCCACTTTATTTTCAAGGTTTTAATAATACTTTTATCACTGGTTTTTAAACTTAATGCTCTTTCCAAATTTCTAGTAGGCTGTTTTAGAAAAAGGAAGAAGCAATAATGCTTCTAATAAAATTACTCTGATTTTGTTAAGTAGGAGTTATATTTTATTTAAATATAATATTCCACTGTTTTGCCTGAGAGATCCATTCCTTTAAAAACTAGGAATCTGCTGGGAATGGTGGTGCTCACCTTTAATCCCAGCACTCAGATGGAGGTAGATCTTTGTGAGTTTAAGCCCAACCTGGTCTATACTCCAAGTTCCAGGCCATTATGGGCTATAAAGTGGGACCCTGTCTCAAAATACAAAATAAAATGAAAATAGAATCTGTATTTTTGATTAAGTAATTTAATATCATCTAAGTTAGTTTTCCCTTCATATTAGCACAGGTTCATAGTATCTTAGATTTTGTTATATTCATTCTATTATTTTTAAGAACAAACTGCACAAAAGTCTAAGAATCAGTAATTACATTTTGCTTTTATATCAGCATTTTCTTTTTTAAGATTTATTTATTATGTACACAGTATTCTGCCTGCACGTACACCTGCCCACCAGAAGAGGGCACCAGATCTCATTATAGATGGTTGTGAGCCACCATGTGGTTGCTGGGAATTGAACTCAGGACCTTTGGAAGAACAGGTAGTGTTCTTAACCTCTGAGCCATCTCTCCAGCCCCATGCCAGCGCTTTCTTAAGCTACATTTTCCATACTCACTTCACTTTATAAACATCATTTTCTCAGGGCCGTCTTACCCAGTGTCCTCCATTAGTGCCAGAGTGATTCGAGAGAGGACTCGGTTCTGGGTGTGAGAACCCGTCATTGCTTCATTCTGAAAATTACCAACACATTTCATTAGAACGACTGGAACTCAGCCACCAGAGGTGACTCTATGACCCCTATGCATACTTAGGATGTTTTATGTGGTAAAAATATCCACTTGAAAATGATCAAATACAAGAGCTTTAAAATATCTAGGTTGAGGACACAGAGTCTCCTCTCTGCCTCAAGTCTCCATTGTTTATGCTTTCCCTGACATGACAGGCAGCAGTGAAGACCATGGTGACAGTGAGCGTGCGCATCTGGGGAAGTTCATACTCCCTAAGCAAAGTGAGTGGGTGCTCCAGACAGGTGCGCAATCCAGTCAGGAATGTTTACATGATCTGCAGAGGAAAATCTTCCCTAACTTATCTCAGCTTTGTGGTCACAGGAACCTATACTAATGCGAAAGACAAGCATGGCAGAGTCAGGGGATCAGGGATTGGAGCCCAAGTACCCAGGTGTCTAGTAGTTTAATTTACACTGCACCACTCCTTATCACGCTGGTGAGGGCCCCATGGCGGGGCCACTCAGGCTGTTCTTTGAGTCTCTACACTGACACTGAGTGCTCTTCCCAAGACCTTTTTTTTTTTCTCCCCCCTTTTCTTTTTCTTTTGGTTCTTCTGAGACAAGGTTTCTGTGTGTAGCCCTGGCTGGCCTGGACTCGCTCTGTAAACCAGGCTGGCCTCGAACTCACAGCGATCCACCTGCCTGTGCCTCCCCAAGTGAGTGCTGGGATCACAAACATGTGCCACCACTGCCTAGCATAGTCCTAATGTCATGACATCGCCCTTAATACAACAGGGGCACAAGGTTGACTTAAGAGAAATAAAGAAGCTAATAAAATTGGTATTCTCAGGTCTTCTGTTGGAAAGTACATTAAGTATTCACTTCTGAGTCAGGCATGGTGGTGCACACCTTCAGGAGAATCTCTGTGAGTTCAAGGCCAACTCTGGAAGGCATGATTCAGTTGCTCATTACACCCCCCCCCCTTTTTCTTTTTGGAGACAGGTTCTTACTATGTAGCCCTCAGTGGCCTGCAACTCATTATATAGGCCAAGGTAGCCTCAAACTCACGGAGATCCACCTGTCACTGCCTCCTAAGCACTGGGACTAAAGGTGTGCGCCTACTATGCCCAGCTCACAACATATTTTATGTTGTTGTTTCTCGAGACAGGGTTTCTCTGTGTAGCCTTGGTGGTCCTGGGACTCACTCTGTAGACCAGGCTGGCCTTGAACTCAGAGATCTACCTGCCTCTGCTTCCCAAGTGCTGGGATTAAAGGCTTGTGCCACCACCACCTGGCGTAACATTTTTTAAAAATAGGATATATCGGGCTGGAGCAATGGCTCAGAGGTTAAGCACACTGGCTGCTCTTCCAGAGTACCTGAGTTCAATTCCCAGAAACCACATGGTGGCTCACAACCATCTATACTGTCATCTGATGTCCTCTTCTGGCATGCAGGTGTACATGCAGATAGAACATTCATAAAATAAATAAAATTAAATTTAAAAATAGGATCTATCTCAGAAATGAAACAATTGCCCTAGTATGTACAAGACTGTGAATTCAATTCCCAGTACTACAAAGCAAAAACTCAACAGCTTTTTAGCCAGGCATTTTGGTGCACATATGCAATCCCAGCATTCAGAGGCAGAGGCAGGAGGGTTGCTATAAATTCAAGGCCAGCCTGGACTACAGAATAAGACACTGTCCTAAACATTTTTAAAATATGTATTTTAAAATACAACGCTCATTAACGAAGGCTTGCTTCATTTATATATAATATTATGTGGCTCTTACAAGAGACGACCCAAGTACGCAGTCTATGCTGTTGGTGCGTGTTTCACCTTCTTACTTCACACCCTGTTTGAATAAACTCTACCACGTGTATGAACTGCTTCCGTGAAGATGGACACTGAGCGAGAGCAGACCGACCTCGAGCAACCGCTTCTCCCAGTGGTTGAGCTCGGTGCCCATGCCGCCTTGGTTTTCAAGCTCCATCCCCTCTAGGACTGGACAGTTAAAATGCTTCCGAGCTTCTTCCTGAGAGTCAGAAAACAAAGGCCGGGGAGAGCAGGGTAAGACAGGAGCTACGCCTTCTCAGGTGCACAGTTAAATGCTTTGATGCTATCTCATTCTTCTTGGTTAGAAACCTATTATTGCCTGGGGTGGTGGTGCACACCTTTAATCCCAGCACTCGGGAGGCAGAGGCAGGTGGATCTCTGTGAGTTCGAGGCCAGTCTGGTCAACAAAGTAAGTACAGGACAGCCAAGACTACATACAGAAAAACCAAAAAAAAAAAAAAAAAAAAAAAAAAAAAAAAAAAGAAAAGAAAAGGAAAGAAATCTAGTATTTCTCTTTGGAGCTGAAGTCACAGGGCTTTGTGGGACTCTCAGCTTATAGTACAGGTGATGGAATCTGGACTCTGGTCCTCGTGGCTGCACAGTAAACACTTTTAACCACTGAGTCATCTCTTCACTTTCTGACTTTAAGGCACATATATTTTCTACAGCCTTGTGGTGGCACATGCTTGCCATTATAGGCAAGAGGACCTAGAAGTTCAGATCATTGTGAACTACACAAAGAATAGCCTGGCCTACATGTTACCCTGCCTCAAAACATACACAAAAAGTCGCATTAAAAAAAAGAAAAGAAAAGACAGCTGGCTGTGGTGGCGCACGCCTTTAATCCCAGCACTCAGGAGGCAGAGGCAGGCGGAGCTCTATAAGTTTGAGGCCAGCCTGGTCTACAAAGTGAGTCCAGGACAGGCAGGGGTACACAAGAGAAACCTTGTCTGGAAAACCCAAAACTAAAACAAACAAACAAACTAACAAAAAAGATTATTATGACTCCTGCTTGTAACTTCTAATGTTAACAATTTTAATATTTCTTATCTATTATAAATTGATAATTTATTATACATTCTTTTTGTTTTTGTTTTTTGTTTTGTTTTTGAGACAGGGTTTTTCTGTGTAGACTTGGCTGTCCTGGACTCACTTTGTAGACCAGGCTGGCCTTGAACTCACAGAGATCCACCTGCCTCTACCTCCCCAGTGCTGGGATTAAAGGCGTGCACCACCATGCCCTGCTTTTATTATACACTGTTAGAGAATACAGAAATGTTATAATTTATCATGGAATAGTTAAATCAAGTTAATTAACATATCTATTGTCTCAAATATTTATTTGTTTTTATGATACTTGAGAGAAGAAATACAACCAAAATACATTGCATACACATGTGAAAATGTCACAAAGAAGCCTATGATTATGTATAATTTATATAGTCTAACAAAAAATTTAAAAAAATATAAGATTCACTCCCAGCAATTTAAAAAAAAGATTTATTTATTATGTATACAGTGTTCTGCCTGCATGTAAACCTTCAGGCCAGAAGAGGATACCAGATCTCATTATAGATGGCTGTGAGCCACCATGTAGTTACTGGGAATTGAACTCAGGACCTCTGGAAGAGCAGCCAGTGCTCTTAACCTCTGAGCCATCTCTCCAGCCCCAACTCTGCAGCAATTAAAAAATATCTATTTATGTGTTCCCAGGTACATGTCATGCACATACCATGTGTGTGCAGTACCCAGGGGAACCAGAAAAAGATGTTGGATTCCCTGACACTGGAATTACAGTTGTGAATTGCCATGTGGGTGGTAGGCCTCAAACTCAGGTCTTCTGGAAAAACAGCCAGTGCCTTTAACCAATGAACCATCTATATAGCCTTGGTTGTCCTGGAGGACCAGGCTTGCCTCAAACTCACAGAGATCTGCTTGCCTCCCTGAGTACTGGGATTACAGGCATGTGCCACCACACCTGACTTTATTTTATTTTATTTTTTTAATGTATGTGTTTATGAGTGTGCTCACTGAGCCTGGAGCTAATCTACTGTCTTAGGCTAGCTGGCCAAGCACCTGAACTCTAGGGTCTGCCCACTCCTCCGCCATGTTCTGGGGTCAAGCACCATCTGTTCTGGGTTTTTTTCCCACCCCTATGGGGTGCTAGGGACCCGAACAGGGGAACCTGTGTGTGTGCGGAGGAACTTTTATACAGCGAGCCACCTGCCTGGGCCCTAAATAACTTTGAATAATATCGCTTCTCTCTAGGCACACAGGCACCTCTCATCTCCCTTACAGCAGCGCGCTGGGGACCACAAGATGCTCTGCTGACTTGCCGTTTCCTCCCCTGCCTTGGCTTGTTGCTTTATTATACTGTCTGCAGACGTTTTCTATCATAGACTGAAATTGAATCACATATTCTGAAACCGTAATGATCAGTCAAGTTAAGTACTGACAAGTTAGGACCATAATGAGGAGGGGACATGAGGGAGGTCAGCGATACTCACGACAACACGCGGTGTCACCAGAAGATGCACCGAGTGGCTGACTATCTGGTTGTCTCGCACATTCCACAGTCTCTGCACTTTTCGGACTACTCTATCGCTCCACTGGTACAAGCCAAGACTGAAATCACAGAATAAGAGGACAGACGCTTTTGCCGATTTACAGCTTTAAATGTAAAAGTGCTTATGAATATCAATATGAAATTAAAATACTTGAGTCTATTATGCATCATATTTATGTAATGTACTTATAAACATTTTATTTTCTTTCTTGAGACAGGTTCTCACTCTGTAGGCCTGGCTGGCCTGGCACTCACTGTGCAGACCAGGCTGGCCTTGAACTCATGAAGATCCACTTGCTGCCTCCTGAGTGCTGGGATTACAGGCATGAGCCACTGTGCCCACCTTAGGCTTCATGATGATTTCCTAACAGTCTCTTGCAGGTGAAGAGGCAGAGGCTTAGGGAGATGAAGAACATGCTCACGCTCACAACGCCGAGCTGAGATGACAATGAACTGACTGCACCGACTTGTTAGAGATGCAGCACAGGGCGCTGTACATGCTAGGCGAGCACTCTGCCGCTGAGCTGCATGCCAGCCTTCCCTGGTGGCGCACGCCTTTAATCCCAGCACTCAGGAGGTGGAGGCAGGTGGATCGCTATGAGTTCTGGTCTACAAAGTGAGTCCAGGACAGCTAGGACTACAGGAGAAACCCTGTCTCTAAAAAACAAAACAAAGAAAGAAAGAAAGGGAACCAAAGTAGAGACAGACGCAAGCACATAAGGAAATTGAAAGAGAAAATGCTACCATGTTAATGGAAAAAGTGATTTAATTACTACACACCGACTAGCAATCCCCCATGGAAAAGGTTAAATTCTTGTCTCCTGTCATCTGCAAAATTAAATTCTAGTGAGTTCTCAGGAAAATGGCAGAGTAAAGGTTTCTGGAAATGCTGGTGCAAATCCAATGAGAATTGATTTCAATATTTCCAGAGCCCTGGAAATAAGCAAACAGAGGCATCAATTTGAGAAGCATTTATTCATGAAAGCTGGATACGTTTCATGAAGAACGCCCTCCTCTGTGGGTTCTCTTACCCTGTCTATAATTCCAAGGCCACTGTGAAAACCAATAACCCATGAGGCTGGTAGCAAAAGGGATTTTTAAAAATGCATGATTCAGCAGGGTGTGGTGGCACAGCCTTTAATCCCAGCACTCAGGAGGCGGAGGCAGAGGCAGGGGAATCGCTGGGCATTCAAGGCCAGCCTGGTCTACAAAGTGAGTCCAGCACAGCCAAGGCTCCACAGAGAGACCCTGACTGGAAAAACAAAAACAAAACAAAAAGCGTGATTCGACTATGCAAGCCCAAGAAAATGCTGTTTAGATCCAAGGCCACAAATAGGTGGAAAGCAAAATGACTTAAAAGCTGTGCAACGTAGCTGGTTCTCAGAAGAGGGCTGCGGCAGCCATGGTAACATCAGACAAGAGATGAGAGACAAGGTGTTGCTGGAGGCAAGAACAGCCAACAATGACAAAAGGACTAACTGCCTTATAGAAGAACCCAAAATACACACATCAAAACTAATGTGCCAGGCTAGGGATGAGGCTCGGATGTACGGAGCCGGAACTCAGCGCTGTCCTAGGCATCATGAAAGCTAGCGCTGGTGAAACAAATGCCTGTAAGAGGGAATTCAAGGCCATTCTCAGCTAAGTAAGTGTGAGGCCAGCCTGTCATATTAGGACGCATCTCGTGGGAATAACCAGTTCCTTTTATGCTTATTATGTAACACATCTGCTTGTCTACTTGCAATTTAGAGGCATCTGATTTTGGCCTAGGATTTTAAAATGGATACAGTTAACTGGGCAATGGTGGTGCATGACTCCAGTCCTAGTACTCAGGAAGCAGAGACGGGTAGAGAACTCAGGAACTCTCTTGAGTTCGAGGCCAGCCTGGTCTACAAAGTGAGTTCAAGGAGAGCTAGGGCTACACAGAGAACCCCTGTGTGTGACGGGGGTGGGATGGGATGGAAACAGTCCATGCGGGGTGCGGGGAGTCATAGGACCAGGAGTGTGAGGCAATTGGTCACACTGCATTGTGGGGAGCCAGAATGACCCAAGACCTTCTCAGAGGCCCATGTGAAAGGACAAAGGGGACTTTAGTTCTGTGGCCTTGTTCAGGAGTGGACTTGGCAAGGCCAGTCTAGGACTAAAGCCAGTGCCTCAGAGGAGTCAAGGCTGCCATTTCTGGAGACCCGACTCTCGCCCTGGGCAGTGGTTATCAGTCCTTAGGCAGCTGAGTCTGAGGTATCCTGTGTGCTTTGTGAACACGGTCTGACTTAGCTGTCCTTGGCCATGCCCCCACCCCCACACACAGTATAAATGATGCTGTACCACCTAAAAAAGTTGCTTGGCATCCAACACCAGCCTGTGCAGGACCTCCTGGTCCCCGCTATTGCTTTTTTTGTCTTCTTTACTTCTCATCCCTGACCCTCCACTCAACACCTTGCTGTTCAGGATCCTTATTCCTATAGGTTGGGGTCACTGCATTAATTCTTTTTTTTTTTTTTTCCGAGACAGGGTTTCTCTGTGTAGTCCTTGGCTATCCTGGACTCACTTTGTAGACCAGGCTGGCCTCGAACTCACAGAGATCTGCCTGCCTCTCCTTCCTGAGTGCTGGGATTAAAGGTGTTGGCCACCACTGCCCGGCTCTAATTCATTTTTTTATTTACTTGTTTTTGGAAGACAGTGTAAACAAAGTGAACAAAGCTAGCAAGAAAATAAACAGTTTTTAACTCATTAATCAATGCACATTATGCCCTCCAGTCATTGCTCAAGGGCCACAGTTTCTCTCAGCCCTCCCACCTCCCTTTTGTTTTTGTCTGTTTTTTGGAGGGTGCAGGGGAGGTCTCATATAGTATAAGCTGGCCTTAAACTTGCTATGTAGCAGAGGCTGGCCTTGAACTCCTTAGTCTACTGTCTCAGCCCCCCAAATTCTGGGGTTCCAGGTATAAACCACAAACCTTAGCTAAAATGAATGGTTTCTCCAAACTGGCTAGAGCTGAATCCAGTTCTGCATGGCTACCCAATGAATCGATTGCTCTGGTATCTGCACGGCTACCCACTGAATCAATTGCTCTGGTATCTGCATTTATGCTGGAAGAGTTCACACAGCATCAGCTTCCCCGGGGTCCTTACACACAGCACCCTCCTCCTCATAGATCATACCAAGGTCATTATTTACATTTTCTAGCAGGACCCACATTCTTCTCAAAGACCAGACTGCCAAACAAAAAGTAGTCTAGGAAAAATATCCATTTATACATTACTGCTCTGTTTCTTTGTTGTCCACCCTGCAGCCCCCGTTTGGTTCTTTGAGATGAAGTCTCATGTAGCCCAGCCTTGAACTAACTATGCAGCCGAAGATGGCCTTGAACTTCTGACCTTCCAGCCTCTACCACCTAAATGCTGAGATTACAGGTCACCAGCCACACCTAGAATTCTGTACTTCATAGTTACTCTGAGAACTTTATAAACAAACAAATACATACCGAATAAACAGTGTGGACTATTTTACTGGAGAGTTTTGTAATTAAAGCAATGTATGCATAAAGTAAACGATAAATTCGGGAATTAAATTTTATTATTATTTTTATGTCTTGTGTGTGTATGCCACTTATGTGCAGGTAGCCAGGGAGACCAGAAGAGCATGTCAGATCCTTTGGATCTTAAGCTACAAGCAGTTATAGGCCTCCTGACATGGGTGCTAGTACTAAAACTAAGGGCCTGAAGAAGAGCAGCCAGTGCTCTTAACTGCTGAGCCATCTCCTTTAGTTAAAATCTTATTTATTAGTGTGTGTGTGTGTGTGTGTGTGTGTGTGTGTGTGTGTGTGTGTGTGTGCATGTATGAACTATGTGTTCTGTTAGGCTTGTACAGCATGCACATGCCCTGCTCAGCCATCTTGCCAGCCTCACATGAACTGTTAATGCTTACCCCGTGGCACTAGCCCAAGAATGGTATAGAACAGTCAGCTCCCAGGAAGGTTTCCCTGACACTGCCCAATGTGCAGCTACTTTACACCACTTAGCAGACTGCTCCCTAAAGTAAAGCCATGTATCTGTTATCCTAGCCAGTATATGACGTTCCCAGAAATGAGCTGTTTGAGTTATTCTGCTTCACACTATGCCTGAGAAATTCATTCATATTTCTGCATTCAGCAAAGGTGGATTTTTTTTGGGGGGGGGGCTGGTGCTAGATACTGAACCTATGACCTCACGCACTCATGTTCTACAACTGACCTACACCACAGCCAATAGTGTGGGTTTTTTTTTTTTATTATGTAGTTTCCAGTTTTATGAATAGATAATATTGTTTATTTAACCTAGTCTTGATAGATTTTTGAGGTGGCTTATATTATTTGGCTGTTAATAATAAAACTGTTGTTGGCCCACGTTTTTAATCCCAGCACTCAGGAGGCAGAGGCAGGTGGATCTCTGAGTTTGAGGCCAGCCTGGTCCACAGACTGAGTTCCAGGATATCCAGGGCTACACAGAGAAATGCTTTCTTGACAAAACCCAAAAATCTTTATAAATTCTTTCATGTGTTATTATACATATGTGCCCTTATTTTAGATATTTATTTTTAATATAAATTCATGCTGATGGTTCTTGTCCTGTGAGTTGTATTTTCTACCAAACTGATAAACTGTTTTAGTATTTTTTCTATTGATTATTTTAGGCCTGAATCTCTTAAAACACTACTAACTTAGTAGGCTAAACAAATAAAACCCGAACATAATCAATCCATGTTTCCCAACAGTCTGAGTATAGCGCAAAGTAAAACACATTATAATGTGGTGAGAAGAGCCCTGAGTGACAGGGTGTCCTGGTCCTCTGAGCCAGCTCCTCTCATGTCCATCCTGTCTTACTTTCTACTGTTCCCTTAGGCGGGCCTCGAGGACCCTGCCACATGCTGCATCAGCATGCTGTGGCTCTTGGGTTCTAGAAGCCTCTAGAAGAGGAGAACGCAATGAAAACAGCAGGTACCTGTAGTTGAAAGGTGGGAGGCCATCTGCAGACCTGGACGTCAGGGGATTTCCATCTTGATCGTGGTAGAATGCAAAAAGTCCAGCCGAGAAGCCCTGGAAGAAAGAATAGAAAGTGTCCCACAGTAGGCTGTCACATCCGAGCAGACACAGCAGCGTGTGCCGCAGAGGAGGTGAGGTAGGTATAAGTCACAAGAGGGCCGCCCGCTCTGCAGAAGTCACCCCGTGGATCAACACAACAGCAAGTGAGGGAGCTTTATTTCTTAAAGATTATTTTTATTTTTACTCATGTCCATGTGTCTGTGTAAATGGACCCAAGTATGTGTGGATGCTCTCAGAGGCCAGAAGAAGGTGCTAGAAGCCCCAGAGCTGGAGTTAGGGTGGTTGTGATCTGTCCCACAAAGGTTTTTAGGAACTGAAGTCAGATCTTAAGAAAAAACAGTATATGTCCTTGGCTGGTCACCTCTTCAGCCCATTAATGTAAATTTTTTATTTTTTTAAATTTTGGTTTGTTTCGAGACAGGGTTTCTATGTGTAGCCCTGACTTTCCTGAAACTCACTGTGTAGATCAGGCTGGCCTTGAACTCACTTGCCTCTGCTTTTCAAGTGCTGGGATTAAAGGCATGCGCCACCACTGCCTGGCTGATGTAAATGCTTTTAATACAAGATTTTTCTACAGTACATTATAGAGCTGGGCTTGCAGGTGCATGCCTGTAATCCCAGCACTCGGGAGGCAGAGGCAGGTGGATCTCTGTGAGTTCAAGGCCAGCCTGGTCTACAAAGCAAGTCCAGGACAGCCAAGGGTACATAGAGAAACAGTGTCTCAAAAACCCAATAAATAAGTAAATAAATAAATACATAAGTAAATTACATATTTAAGTTGTTTTCATGCTAAATACTATGTGTATCAATGCTTTGTTATGAAGCTATCTCCAAACACACACTACAGAGCACAGAGAATCATACTTTTTAATTCATCTGTGTGGTTTTGATATTTTGTTATTTTTTTCCTTGTTGGAGACCCTATTAGCTACCATTTCCAAATGTGGAACAAAAGCTGAAAATATAAAACCAGCACAGTGAATTGCAGGACCAACCCCTACCACGTCAGTGGCCTTTATTTATAAATATCAGATTTGAGAAGAGACAGGCCTAAGAAAAAGTTATTATCTAAGGCACCCTGGACAATGACAAGGACATTTTGGGGCTACCTTCTATAGCCAAATTTACTAAGTGCAGAAACTGCAGCCAGGTAACCCTGCTATTGAAGATTAGCAACAATACTGAGTGGCATCAAGAGAGGGGATCAAGTGTACTTCTAACAGGAGCTACAAGGGTTCAAGGTCTAAACCTCAAGCTGGCATTCCATACACATGTGTATCTACATCTATGTGTGTGTGTGTGTGTGTGTGTGTGTGTGTGTGTGTGTGTGTATGCAGCCCTGGATTTAATACCCACCACTGCACACGATGGGTATGGCAACACATGCTTGTAACTATGGCCTGGAACTTATAGCAATCCTCCTGCCTTTGCATCTCAAATGCTAGAATTACAAGCTTGAGCCATCACATCTGGCTCTAAGATGCTTTTCTTCAAAAGTTTAATGACCTTTTCAAAGGTCCTACTTACCCAATGGGAATTGTTTAACCTACCCCCCCATCCTGACCATTAAAAATTCTTATTGACAGAAAGATAATTAATCAGGTTTTATTGAACATGAACTTAAGAATTCATATATCATTTAAAATATGTGTTAAAATTACTGAATGTGCAATAAATCAGAGGTCTGAAGGACAGGACAGAGGTCAGCAGCATTTACCAGAGCATGGATGATCTCGTGTTTCACGGTGGACAGCATCCCAGCAAACTCCTGGGGCTGGGTGGAGATCATATTTGGACACAGGTTAGCATACCCCGCTATCGGCCTGTTGAAACAAATACGGCATTTTTCACTGTATTCCAGTAGTCGTCACAATATTTGCTAACCTATCTTCTCTGTGAAAGGACATTACTTGTTCACTATCAAAGACAATTTTACAGCCAATTCTTATTCTTTTTTTTACTATCAAGACCAATACATGTTGCTTTGTATTGGCATGAAGAAGCAACACCTGCCTTTTTGGAGGTATATGGGGGCTTCCTGGGGGGTTTCAAGCGCTCAACACCCTGAGTATTTACGACTGTGTATCTGTCTTTCAAAGCGGTGGCAAATGGACAACGTGAAGGAATCCAACTGTTTCCTCTATGGCCACTTTTAACAGTTTACTTCAGAGCCGGGTGTGGCGGCGCACGCCTTTAATCCCAGCACTCAGGAGGCAGAGGCAGGTGGATCTCTGTGAGTTCGAGGCCAGCCTGGTCTACAAAGTGAGTCCAGGACAGCCAAGGCTACACAGAGAAACTCTGTCTCAAAAACCAAAATAAATAAACAAATCTTTCCCAAATCAGTCAAACGATATACCTGGCAATTCTCTCTCCTTTTGTTTTGTTTTTTTGTTTGTTTGTTTGTTTTGTTTTGTTTTTTGAGACATGGTTTCTTTGTGTAGCCTTGGCTGTCTTGCACTCACTTTGTAGACCAGGCTATCCTCGAACTCACAGTGATCCACCTGCCTTTGCTTCTCCAAGTGCTGGGATTAAAGGCATGCGCCACCATGCCTGGCTAACCATTTATTTTTTTAGCTATTCATTCCTATCAAATGTGGACAAAACAGGAAGGTGCCACAACTAAGTAAGAGCAGAGTAACAAAGCTGGAGCGCGCCTCCAGCCACAGGACTCTGGTGTTTCTCGCTCCTGTGCTGAATTCTCTCTCCAGAGGAGCAGAAACAGTAGGTGCTCTCAGCGTGGAGACACAGAAATGAGATTACTTAACCTAGATTCAGTCAACTTGGGATTTGGATTTTTATATCCTCCCCCTACTCATCAAGCAAGTCACCTTGACCCTGATATATAAATTTCAACATAGCTTTTATAGAAGTAATAAAAGCTTCATAGATAAAAGAAGGCTGGAGAGATGGCTCAGAGGTTAAGAGCACTGTCTGCTCTTCCAAAGGACCCTGGTTCAATTCCCTGCACCCACATGGTGACTCACAACTGTCTGTAACTTCAGTTCCAAGGGAGCTGACACCTTCATACTAATGCACAGAAAATAAAACTAAATAAAATTTAAAAATTAATATGCTCAAATAATGTAGAAGTGTATAAAGAGAGCTACAGAGATGGCTCAGCAGTTGAAAGCATGGGCTGCTCTTCAAGTGGACCCAGGTTCAATTCCCCACACTTTCATAGTGGTTCACACTGTCTGTAACTCTGCAGGCATATAGCCAATAAGTGATATACAGACATACATGCAGGCAAAACACCCATACACATAAAATAAAAATAAACTGGGCTGGAGAGATGGCTCAGAGGTTAAGAGCACTGACTGCTCTTCCAGATGCCCTGAGTTCAATTTCCAGCAACTACATGGTGGCTCACAGCCATCTATAATGAGATCTGGTGCCCTCTTCTGGCCTGTAGGTGTGCATGCAGACAGAACACTGTATACATAATAATAAACAAATCTTCAAACAAACAAACAAGTCTTTTATGAAAAGAAGCACATAAAGAAAATGTGATAGGAGCAGACACAGCGCTGAAATAGCTCAGGTGGGAGAGCGTTAGACTGAAGAAGATAGTGAAAATGTTCTTGCTATCCCTCCTGTCTCTTCCAATTTGCAACATCAGAGATAAGTATTCTCCCCCAACAAAATGAGCCAATTCAAGCCAAATTAAAGGAAAAAAATGCAGGCTTATTGGGGGGCAACTCTTTTTTTTTTTTTTTTTTTTTTTTTTTTTAATTTTTAGAGACAGGGTTTCTCTGTGTAGCCTTGGCCATCCTGGATTCACTTTGTAGACCAGGCTGGCCTCGAACTCACAGCGATCCGCCTGCCTCTGCCTCCCGAGTGCTGGGATTAAAGGCGTGCACCACCACGCCTGGCTCTGGGGGGCAACTCTTGAGCAGGTTCCCTGGTCCCAAGGGCCAGGGAAGTCTCAAGGGAGACAGAGAAGGTAGGAAACGGAAAAAAGACTTTGTGCACATAGAGAGAGAAAGGAGAGGGGGAGGAGGGAGGGAGGGAGAGAGAGAGAGAGAGGGTGGGGTAAGGTGGACCAAAATGCCGGGATTATATAGTGAAGAGCTTCCGGGGAGAGCAAGCCCAGCCCTTGGGCTAGAAAGTTCAGCATAGAGGGTAGGAATGACAGGCACGCGTGTAACAGCTAGGGACCGAGGGATGCTGGGGGAATAGAGACCCCAGCTGCTTGTCTCAGGTCTCAATTCCAACAATTAGAAGAAACCAGTGTTGCCAACAAAACCACGTATGTTATTTTCAAGCCATTCTAGTTTGCCCAAGACTGAAGTTTCCTCTAACATGGGACACTCAGTGCTACATCCTGGACAGCCTTAGACAAAGTGGGGTGACTGGAAATTCTGTCCTTCTGAGTCTGAATCTTTTCCTTTGTGTTTTCGAGACAGGGTTTCTCTGTGCAGCCTGGCTGTGCTGGAACTCTCTTTGTAGACCAGGCTGGCTTCAAATTCACAGAGTTCTTCTACCTGCCTCTGCCTCTCGAGTGCTAAAGTTAAAGGCGTGCGCTACCACACCTGGCCTTAGATTTCTTTATTTTTTATTTTATACATGTGAGTGTTTTGCCTGCCTGCATGTATGTATGTATTATGTAATGTATGTGCATAACATGTGTGCACGATCCCTACAGAGGTCAGAAGTTATCTGATCTCCTAGGACTGAAGTTAAGGATGGTTGAGAACATCCATGTTGGTGCCTGGAACTGACCCTGTATCCTCTGCAAGAGCAAAAGCTCTTCACCACTGAGCATCTCTCCAGACCTTACGTTTTCTGATTAGATGGAGATGTACCTAAGGATGGCTTTGTGCATGTGAGTGCAGCACTCCCTCAGGCCAGAAGGGCCATCGGGTCCCTTTGGAACTAGAGGGTCACATACAGGCAGTTGAGTGTGAGTAGGGTCTGGTGTGGGTGCTAGGGATGGAACTGGACTCCTTTGGAAAAGCAGCACATGCTCTGGACCACTTGGTTATCTCCCTGACCCCTTAACTTATTTTTGTTGGGTTCTCTGGAGCAGAAGTGAGAGGAAGGATCAATCACATCGTAGTGACTGGCTACTTTCACAAGACAGCCTTATTTCCCAGACCGGAAGCATTCTTCTGTAATCCCAGCACTCCAGAAGCTGAGGCAGGAGAATCACTGTAAGTGCAAGGCCAACCTGGGGCTACTTGGCAATACCCCATCTCAAAAATAAATGAATACATAAATACAATGAAGAAAGAAAAGAAAAACAACTTTCTAAAGCCAGCAAGAAGTCTCTGGCAGATATGTAGAATCAATGGCCATGAACTGCACATGAATTAAACATGCCAAGTTCTGAACTTCACACTATAACACTCTAAGTCATGTGAGAGTTACTATTTCCCTTAACTAGTTTCCTGGTGTGTGACAGGAAACCTTTTGCATATGTGGTTAATTTTTATTGACTTACCCAGGAAGTAAAATGCTCAGTTAGTTGGTAGGTAATATAAATAACATATGAGAATAGTCTTACATTGTGTGGTGTTAAAGGTAAAAATATTCACAGTCCAGATTGCTTCCATAAATAGAAATTAACAAGACAATAAAATAGCAATCTTTTGTGTTCATTTTAATAAAAAATTCTCTTTTGATAATAGTTTTTTTGGGGGAAAAAAAGCCAAGAGAGAACAAGGCGTGGTGGCACAGGCCTGTGAGCCCAGCACTCAGGAAGCAGAGACAGGCGAATCGCTGTGAGTTCAAGGCCAGCCTGGTCTACAAAGAGAGTTTAGGACAGCCAGGGGTGTAACACAGAGAAACCCAGTCTCAGAAAAACCAACAACCAAAAACCAAGGGAAAAAAGAAGAAAAAAAAAAAAAAAAAAAAGCAAAGAGAGGATAGAAAGATGGCTCAGCAGTTAAGAGCACTGGCTGTTCTTCCAGAGGACCTTAGTTCAATTTCCAGCATCCACGTGGTGGCTCACCACCACCTGTGACTCCAATTTCAAGGAATCTGATGCCCTTTCTGACCTCCTTGGGTTCCTACATGTGGCACACACACAGATCCACAAAGAATAAACATTTTTTTCCCCTAAGAAAAGAGGAAAATAGTCAAGGGGAAATTTTCACTTTCTTTCATGTAACAACTTATTTCTTTAGGATTGAGCAGAAGCAAAACTCCTTTCACTTACAGCACTCTAGGGACCAGCCTCAGAGGGAAGCTAACCTGTCCATTTTTGCCTCCTGCTGACAATAGGCTGCATAGGAGATGATGTTTTCGTGGCTGCATCTCTCAGTGGCCAGAGCACCGACGTACAGAACAAAGTCTGCATCCTGGACGCCCTCCTGGTCGAGCACACCCACTGCTCCACAGGGCCACTTGCCCTCTCGGCAGACCCTGCATTGCTGCACACACAGGTGAAAAAGTACATCAGAGACTGGGTTAGCCAAGTGACGGTATTAAGCAATTAGAGATCGGAGACACGGTACTTAACTTTCATTTACACCCTCACCCAAATCAGGGACTGAGCAGGCATGAGCTGCAAACCACAGCGCGGGCACTTGGGCGGTGAGATTTCTAGCTCATAAACAAAACAAATCAAGGCCGCAGATCCCACCTCCTTTTCTGTTCTGTTCTTCCCTATTTTGAGTTTATTTCACTGAAATTTTTACTTGATACAAATGATCATCAATTTATAAACTCAACGAAAGCAAATAACTGCTATTATAAAGGTCAGCAAACTAAGATAGGGAAAAGAGAAGTAGATGGGTTTTAGACCGTGAAACTAGGTGTGCTGGCTTGTTCTAAATGTCAACTATACTGTGGATAGATCAAAGAAAGTATCAAACAGGCCTGCAAAACTCTGGACAACTAAAGCCAGCACCCTAGCCATAACCAGCTGTTGGTAGGCAATGGAGTTGCCGTGGCAGGGAATGTAGCTCAGCTGCAGAGCACCTGCCTAGCTGCCTAGCGTGCAGGAGGCCCAGGTTTGCTCCAGAGTGCCACAAACAAGCTAATGTGCCTCTGTGCTTTCATCTCTCTTGCGGAGAGAGCTTTTGGACGTCTTGTATACACTCTGCAGGAGACGTACCTGGAGATGCTCCTCGGGCACTATAACCGGGCCACACTTGGTGTGCACTGCACACTCCCCAGTGCAGTATCTGTGCGGGTCGTTTTCTTTCCGTAGGTACTGGTTTGTTGCACATTGTCTTTAGTTCATTCAGGCATCGAAAGTTAGAAAGAAAGAAAGAGTTAAAATGCAGCCACACACTGGGAGCCACTGTAGTGGCTCAAAATAGATGTTCCCACTAAGTCTGAGGCATCCGAGTACTTGGTCCCTGGTTAATGGTTGTTGGGGGACGCCTTGCTGGAGGAGTATGTCATGGGGGCACTGAGGTTTCAAAAACCTCTGCCACTTCAAGTGTGTTCTCTTATTTTCCAGCTCAGGGCCCCAGATGTGAGCTCTCTGCTGCCGCTCCAGCTGTCTGTTGCCTGTTGCCAGTGACCTCTCCTCCGCCACCACGGACCCTAAGCCCCAAATAAGCGCTGCCTTGGTCACAGTGCTATTTAACTAGGCAGATAGTTCTATGGGGAGTCCTCTTGACTTTGGTTACTAAGTACCTCACAAAGCAAACAGCACAACCACACGGAGGAGGGAGGAGGGAAGTGGGAGGAGGGAAGTGGGAGGAGGGAGGAGGGAGGAGGGAAGAGGGAGGAGGGAAGAGGGATGAGGGAGAAGGGAAGAGGGAGGAGGGAAGAGGGAGGAGGGAGGAGGGAAGAAGGAGGAGGGAAGGAGGAGGGAAGAGGGAGGAGGGAAGAGGGAGGAGGGAAGAGGGAAGAGGGAGGAGGGAAGAGGGAGGAGGGAAGAGGGATGAGGGAGAAGGGAAGAGGGAGGAGGAAGGAGAGAGGCGGAGACAAGGACAGCTTTTAACAGAAAGGCAGGGCCACTCAGCAGGTGCTTTCTCAACCCTTTTAAATATCTTACAGCTTACTTTCTGAAAGCACAAGTAACGAAATTCTACTATACATTTCATGCGTTGTCATGTTGGTAAACGGGGAGTCCATAGGGCTAAATGAATGGAGGAAGTGATCAACGTCTGACGTCACATACCTGCTAAGTAAGATCCTGCCGGCAGGTCTTCGAACCTGAAATGTTTTCTCTAAATAAGAAATAGCTTGTGGGAAAAGTTTGTTCTAAATAAAACAGAAAGGTCTGGTTAAAATTACAGTCACGGAATACAGTGTGTTTAAGAAAATAAGCATGGAATACTAGTGGCCATAAGGAAAAGGAAGCAAACTCCTAGCATTCTGGAATAGAGACACCTGTCCAAAGTCATGAGGCGGCAAAGAGCGAGTGAGTCCAGGGGGAAGTGATAACTTGTCTCCTGGTGGAGTTTGGGAATAGAGCGTTAGGCAGAAAATGCCCCAGCTCCAGCTCACACCTTAGAAAGCCTTACTCTTTTTTTTTTTTTTTTTTTTTTTTTTTGAGACAAGGTTTCTCTGTGTAGCCTTGGCTGTCCTAGACTCACTTTGTAGACCAGGCTGGCCTTGAACTCAGAGGGATCTACCTGCCTCTGCCTCCCGAACGCTGAGATTAAAGGCGGGTGCCACCCATGCTAGGCAGAAAGCCTTACTCTTGACGACTGACGGCCGAGAACACTAATGAAGGTGTACTTTCCACCAGTTAGCGACCATTTCAAATTTGAGGGTCATTTAGATTCCAGTATTGAGGTGGCTTGTGCTAAGGAAATCTTATGTAGACGCTCATTAAGGTCTGTGGGCCACAGAGAGATGGCTTGACATGCATGTGTGAGACTCCACAGTTAAAAAATTTGATGAGGGCTGGCAAGATGGCTCGGCATCTGCTCTATGACCCTGAGGACCCTCGCTCCATCCTGGGAATCCTCAGTGGAAGGGAGCCCAAACTCTGAAGGTTGTCTCCTGACCTCCACCTGTGCCTGTATGTGCACACAAGAAAATGCACGCACATGCACACACAGACACGCGCACACACGCTCCCTGGATTAGATGAGATCTATATGAAACACAACTCTGGGGCTGGTGAGACGGCTCAGTGGGTAGAGGCACGTCCCAGTCAAGTGTGACCGCTGATGACCTTTGTTCAATCTGGTGAAGCCGTGACGGAATGGGAGAAGCGCTCTGAAAGCTAGCCTGCACACGTGCGCCTGCACTCACATCACACACACACACAGCCACAATGACATCAGTAATGCCTCTGCCATGTCACACTGTCACGTCAGCCAATCCTTAGGAAAAAGAACATTCCCATCCAGAGAATGCTGTTCTCAGTAGATTATGAAAATTACCCTTAAAAAACCAACAACAAGGGCTGGAGAGATGGCACAGTGGCTGAGAGCACTGTCTGCTCTTCCAGACGTCATGAGTTCAATTCCCAGCAACAACATGGTGGCTCACAACCATCTATACTGTGATCGGATGTCCTCCTCTGCCTGAAGATGTACATGCATGCAGAGCACTGTATACATAATAAATAAACAAATAATAAATCTTAAAAAAAAACCAACAACAAAAAACAAAAACAAAAATTGGCCTTTGTATGCTATCCTCAGAACGTACTGTTCCCCCAAGACTTGACAGACGGAAAAAAAGGGATGAGAATACTGATTTAATACCAAATTATAAAATGATAATTTAATGTCAAACACCAACAAAGTTTTGCTAAACATATCAGAAAACTGCCTTTATTAAAGTGAGAAATGTATTTACTACTGAATTCTTTTATTCACTCATTCACAAACCAGCCATGGATGTTTTCCTTTTTCATGGAATTAGCACATAATAAGATGTACCTGTGTGACATAGCCATTGATGAGTATTTATTATTACATACCTTTACAAGGTATCTTTTCTCAGGCAGCAACCTGAAAATGAGGAGAAAAACATAAGAACTGCCACTCTAGTTCATGGCTAGCCACTTTGACAGACATTACTGTGGCAAGTGTTGTCTGACTTACTGCTTCAACAAACCAGAAGACAAGTAGTTGTGTATGAGTTAATAAAAAGAAGGAACTGAAAAAAAAAAAAAAAAAAAAAAAAAAAAAGAACTGCCACTCTAAAGCCTGGTGACACCGCTTGGTGGGGAGGGCATGTGCCTAGTGGGCACAAGGCCCTGGAGTCAGTCTCGACTACCACACAGCAAAAGTGCGGCCACCCTGGGTCAGAGCACCACCCCATCTTCCAGGACGGTATCTGTCAAGGGCCCTAAGAAGTTCTAAATAAAAGCGCAGAGCTTGTCTTCCAAAGTCTCAGTACCCCTAGGGCGTGTGAGACATTACTCTGGGCCCAAGCAAGGAACTGCACGGCCAAAAAATTATCTCATTCATTGAGAATCTCTGGGCTGGACAAAGGTGTGGACTGCTGTATGAGCGCTTCATAAAGTACTCAGACGCGTGGTCTACCTGTGGTCTGGACCGCCCTCAGACGACATATAAATCAGATAATCTATCTCTTTAACAATGCAGCAAACTTCCTTATTATGGTTTATATTTGCAACTCCTCTTATTTTAACCTTGATACTTACTGACAAGTGTCGGCCAGGTCTGCTGTGTCAAGTAAGGCCATCTTTGTTCTCTTTAAATTATCCATGGGAAACAGATTTTAATTGCAATCTCAACTCGGCTCTCTGTGAGAGCTGCTCTGGCCCTGTCCAGCTCCATCTATGGGTATGATATTAAATAACCACGAATGGTTTTTTTTTTTTTTTTTTTGGTTTTTCAAGACAGGGTTTCTCTCTGCAGCCTTGGATGTCTTGGACTCACTTTGTAGACCAGGCTGGCCTCGAACTCACAGCAAGCTGCCTGCCTCTGCCTCCCCGAGTGCTGGGTTTACAGACGTGTGCCACCATGCCCAGCTCATGAAAATATCTTTAATACTTCGACTGACAATATAAAAGACAACAAGGCTGAGGCGGGAAGATGGTGAGTTTGAGGTCTGCCTGGGCACTATAATGAGGTGACACTAGCTTGGGCAACATAGTAAGACGTCTCAAACAATTGGCAAAAGAACAGCAAACTTACTCTTCAATACTTTGGTCGTAGACCGTCTTGATTCGTAAATGCCCGTCAGCATCTCTCTTTATGACATGATTTGTCTTAAGATGGACCTTATTTATGACCTAGAAGAATAGTTTGAAAACTCTTTTTAAAAGGCTGACAGGACATTTTATTTAAGTAGAATTTAAATATAATAATGTATGTTCGTTTTAGTACCCAACTGAGACCTAAGCAAAATTAATGAGCCAAATTTTAAGTGTAATACCCCTGCCAAAAGTCCCTAACCTTATAATCTGAACCCCAAATGTTTCCACGAAATGATCATCTGAGAGGTAAGTATTTTACACTTGAGTGAAGTAAATCATTATAACTGCCAAAGAGTCTTAGGCTTTGTGAATTATTTGTAGTTTGTCATATAAATTCTAGTTTTGAAGCCGGGCCCAGTCGTGCACACTTGTAATCCCTGAATCATGTCTCATGTATCCCCGGCTGGCCTGGAACTCACCCTGTATCCTCTACCAGCCTCCGCCTCCCAAGTGCTGGGATTACAGGGCTGGACCACCACACCTGGCTTCAAGTAGTACTCATTTAAAATACTTCCTCCAGCTGGGTGTGGTGGTACATGCCTTTAATCCCAGAATTTTTGGCTTTTTGAAACAGTGTTTCTCTGCATAGCCTTGGTTGTCCTGAACTCTAGACCAGGCTGGCCTTGAACTCATGGTGATCCACCTGTGTCTGCTTCCCAAGTCCTGGGATTAAAGGTGTGCGCCATCATCCCCTGGCCCAAAAATTCTGGTTTTGCGGACTCTAAGTCTTTAGAAAATGATGAGGGAGGCTGAGCACGGTGGCTCACACCGCTAATCTCAGCGCCGAGGGCCTATCAATTCTAGGCTAGCCTGGCTGCAGAGTGAGTTTAATGCAAGCCTGGGCTGCAGAAAGAGTCCCAGTCTGTTGTTTTGTTTGTTTGTTTGTTTTAGTTTTTCGAGACAGGGTTTCTCTGTGTAGCCTTGGCTGTCCTAGATTCACTTTGTAGACCAGGCTGGCCTCGAACTCACAGCGATCCGCCTGCCTCTGCCTCCTGCGTGCTGGGATTAAAGTCCTATAACGCCAGCACTTGGGAGGTGGAGGCTGGCAGAGGATACAGGGTGAGTTCCAGGCTGCCTGGGCTACATAAGACCCTGACTCAGAAAACAAAACAGCCTAAGAATTCTATTTGAAGGCACGAGAAGAGAAAAAGGCACAGCCTGTGAGACTGTGCTCTGGACATACGGGAACTGTACCTCTGATTTATAAGGGTTCTTCCCTGCCACCACCCCCACCCCCCCGCCACAGGACACTTCCCATTCTGGTTTTGTGCCAGTGGCAGAATACAGAGCTGTGCAGGTGTGATGGGTACAAGTGCTCACACCTCACAGCGGCACAAAGTTATGGGAGGAAGACAGCGAGGGGGAAGCCCACAGTGTCCATTACCTAATGAAGCCCTAACAGTCATGGGAGCCAGCGGAAGATGTCACCTGTGCTGAGGGAACAGCAGTGAGCAGAGAAGTCTTTGGACCTGAACTGAAGCGTCTACTTTAATGCGGCTCCCATGTGCTCATGGGCTTAAAGCATGAGCATATTGTAAGAGCCCAGCAGGTAACAACAGAAAGAACCAAACGGAGGGGAATACCGCTTAAAAGAACACCAGCCACAATGAAAAGCTCACTGCAGATAGTAAGAGAAGAGCAGAGCCAGGAGTACTGTCACTGCATATCTATAACCTCAGCACTGTGGAAACTGAGGCAGGAGGATCTCTAATTCAAGGCCAGCCTGAGCTACACAGCAAGTTCAAGGCCAGTCTGGACTACAGTCTGAGGGCTGGAAAGATGGCTCAGAGGTTAAGAGCACTAACTGCTCTTCCAAAGGTCCTGAGTTCAATTCCCAGCAACCACATGGTGGCTCACAACCATCTATAATGAGATCTACTTCCCTCTTCTGGTGTGCAGACAGAATACTGTAAGCATAATAAATAAATCTTTTTTAAAAAAGAAAGAAGTTTGGAGACAACAAAAACATCAGAGAACATTTAGAGATGTTATCCAGTGCATCTTAGAAGCCAACCTGGGCTACATAGCAAGTTCAGGCTAGCCTGTGTTACAGAAAAGGATTCTGTTTCAATAAAACAAATAAAATAATCCAGCTAAAAGACAGTGTCGTGATAAAAGCTAAAGCCCTGCATGTAGGTACATACATGGGCGTTTGAGAGATAGGAGCCGGCTTAGCATCCTCCAACTCATGGCTAGCTTGGGCTATACCAAACCCTGTCTCAAACAAAACAAAACAAACAAAACCCCACAAAGCAAAAAGTGATAACACAACCACCTAACATTTTGGCTCATGTAATTAAACAACATACATAAAACATTCTTGGAAATTACCACAAAATGAATAGGTTGAGCTTTCTGGGCTGAAATGACTTTCTAGGCAACGTTTTTTGTTGTTGTTATTGTTTGTTGTTTCTCTGTGCAGCCCTGGCTGTCCTGGAACTCCTTCGGTAGACCAGTCTGGTCTCAAAGTCAGAGATTCAAGTGCCGGGGCTAAAGGCGTGTACCACCACTGCCCGGCTAGTAAAGCTTTCTTGTTACGGTCCCTAATGACTCACTGAACAGTAGTTAAGTGTAGGACCGCCTCTGAGTGGAGGACTCAGTATAACACAAATGTTATCTCAAGGCATCTTCCGACTAAATTACACTGCAAGGCAGATCTGAAAGCTAAGTAGTAGAACCTGGTTAAGTGCCAGAATACAGGGCAGATAAGGCGTTCCGGGAAAATGGAAAGAGCATTCTACCGGGGTGGTTTTGGTAAGCAGATCAGAGGTTGAGAGTTGAACTGTGAGCCGAAGAATTTACACTGGGAGAGAACGAGGAACAGACTTTGCAGGGCTAGGGGGATGGGATAAAGGCAGCAAAGTGATAAATAACTAGAAAATAAATGCTGGACTTTGTCTCCAGAGACCTTTGAATAGCCCCCCAAAAGCTCTGGTTCTCCCATCATCTGCTTCCGAAGTCTCCAGATAAGCGGTTCCCGGTGTGGTACTTGGGTAAGCAGCATCAGTATCTAGGAATCTGAATTGTGGGGATCCGTGCCAGACCTCCTGAGTCAGAGAGTGGGGGAGTGCGGCAGCAATCTGTTTTAACAAGTGAGTCTGTTATTCATGCTCGCCCAAGTTTGTGGGGCTACTGGCTAAAGGGAATGGGAGGAGACAAGCCGCTCGGCGGGGAGCAGGGGCTGACAGCGGGTCGGGCTCTGGTTTCTCCTGCAGGGCACCTGCAGTCGGCCGCCCGGGACGCCCCACCCTCCGTGGTACTCCAGTCACTCGCTGGCCCCGCGCGCTCGCGCCCCGCTTCGCCCTACCTCGGTGTCAGAAGGGACGTGATGCCGACATGGAGGCGAAGTGCCCAGGGACACGGGAGCAGCCGCGGCGCCAGCTGGGAGCCCGCCAAGCACGAGCAGGACGCCTCGCATCCACAGGCAGCCGCCCCAGCGGCCTCGCGGCCCAGGTCCGGGGCAGCCCGCTCCTCCTGCCCCAGCGGCCGCCATCTTCCGGCCGGCGTCGTTTCCATGGAGCGCGACGCCTCCCCACCGCCGCCCGCCCTGGCCGCGGACAGGTGGCGGGCCGTCAGCCGCCTCGCCATTGGCCGGCATCACGCCGGGCCCGGCGGAGGACGAGGGCAGCGGCGACCGCGCGAGGCGCCGTGCTAGCCAATGAACGCCGCCGGGCAGCCCACGTGAACTGAGCTGTGGGAACCCGGGTCTGGCGGGGATTAGCGCTGAGCGGACGGGCGTGGGGGCGGCGTCTTGAGAAGCAGCTTGTCCTACTTCATTCACTAACGTGGTACCCAACAGCTTGAGTAGTCCTGTAAGCCAGATCCTTTCAGCCCATTCCAGCACCATAGTTTAACTGCCAAAGCTACCTATACAACAACCAGGATTATGGTAGGATAGATTCTAGCTACATGTTTAAAGTCTTAACACAAAGCTCACTTGACATGGCAAATACAAATCATTCCTTATCCGTCAAAGGAGGCGCAATCTTCCTCTCCTTAACTGCCCATTTCTTCCCTACCCCTCCATACTACACAATCCAGTCACTGCTCTTGTTCAGCTGCCTCAACCTTGTAAGCCTACTTACCTATACAACCACCAAACAGGGGAAAATCTTTGAAACCCTCATAATCAATTGCTTTTAAAACTAAAGTTTTTAGAAAACTAAGTTTTAGTGTTTCTGGAATCCACTCGAATGGGGGGGGGGTCAAAACACTTAACCTCACACCTCCTGTGACTTTCCATTCAGCAAAACTTGAAAGGCTCCTTTTATGCCTTGCTTCGTAAGACCTTTGTCCTAGTCTGAGACACCTAGCTTTTCCACTATGTACTTTTCACATAACATTATACATGCTTCATTTCTCTATTCTTGGGGTTGTTGACATTTTAACTGAGCCACAAACACAAGTTGCTTTGTTGGGCTTTTAGGGGAGTTTACATTAGAGTAAGCCCAAGACTGGAACCTCTTACCCTTGAAACCTAGATTTTTCCAATCTGAGGTCCACTAGGGATCTGGAGCTAACCTGCATTTGTGATCTGATGGAGAACTCAACTGACCCACAACCTCCAAATTTTTTCTTTTGGTTTTTGTACACTACCTGCCACTACCTCCTGAGTGCTGAGATTCAAGATGTGCACCACCATGCCCAGCTCCAAGTTGTTACACTCCCTCACTTTGGAGACAGCACTCCCCACTAGTCCACCAAGTACTTATTTCTAAACGTGCAGAATGTCAGTTTCAGCTTTAACCAGTCAGTAGAGTTAACCTCCAGTAGAGTCCTAGCACCATCATTTTAGTGGGAAGAAGGACTCAAACGCTTCTCAGTTAATTGCCCTGTAGTAAACATTTACAGTCCAAAGACTGGTTATTAAAAGACTTGCTAGCAATCTATAAGATGCCCTCATATTCCCAGGACATCCTCAAAACTATAAGTATTTTAGTGCCCTGCATACTCTCTTGTAAATATGTTATCAACTCTGAAACTACTTGTTAAAACAAATAAAAATCAAAGAAAGCCATTAAAAAAATTTTTTTTAGAGACTAAATTTGTGTTAGCCTTGACTAACCTGGAGTGGCTTTGCATATCAAGCATTCCTCAAACTCATGGTGATCTGCCTTGCCTCCCCACCTGCCATTTTCCAGGGCACCCCCCACCCCACCAAGGTAGAAAAAACATGTGGCAGTCTGCCCCTTTCAGAACACATTACCTCCACTCACTCGATCCTAAATTAGCAGCCCTAGTTTATCCAAAAGGCAACAAACACCAAGAGAAGCACCATTCAAAAATTTCCCAACTCCCTGCACCGAGCTTCTTGGATTTATCCTGAACAAGTATGTACTATCTGCCACACGGCACTCAGCTTGTATATCCACGGCACCCAAACCCAGGGCACGCCATCCAAGCGTTCCACAGCATTCCACCCCAGGGGCAGAATGGAAATCATTCTGCTAAAACTCATTCACCCACCACTCTATGCTCCGGCATTAAAGTACATAAAAAATTTAGTTATGAAAAAAATACAAGAGCACAAATCCACTTTTATTATTTACTTTTCATTAGTTTAAATCCGAGAAGGGTACAGCATCTGGAGAAAAAGAGAAGCATTAAAAACATTAGGTGAATGATAAATATCCCATCGCCCCGTTACTCACCCCCAAATGCTGCATTTGGCCTTAGGTAACATGCTTAGGCACTAAAACTCATTTTGTAAAGATACATGTTCATCTATGTGTGGCATGTACATTTCCCTCAACCCAGGTGCTTTTCACTGCTATGAAAGGCCTCTCACTAAATGAAACTAGAGCTCACTGTCCCAGTAAGCACCAGGGATCCTCTTGTTTCCCCAGGGCTAGGACTAGACACTGCTGTGCCAAAATTTATGTGGCAGCCAGGCAAAGAACTTAAACCCCACTCTTGTGCACAAGCACCTTACCAACTGAGCAATCCCCCCAGCTCCAAGAACCAGCACTTCTTTTCCTGTTACTTAAGCTCAAGGCGTTATGAACTATAATCTGGCCACCAAGCTGAGCTATCAACCCTGCCCCCAAAACAGCATTAAAAACCAATACTCCAAGGATAAAAAAAAGGCTCAGCGAGTAGGTACACTTTGGTTTCTTGCAACTGCCATAGTGGAAGAGCGAATTGTCCTTTGACCCGTATACACTGCCTACACAATTATACATAAATGTAAACTCACAGCCCTAAAATCCAGGTTATTAGAGTCAGGTATGATGGCACTGAGTCCAAAATTACCACCTAAAGAACAATGACAGGAGTCTTATCATCTTAAGTCCAAGACTTGGGCCAAAGTCCTGAGATCTAGCATGAGCATGTTTCCCACACACAAGTCTGACAGTAACGACACGTGTGACACGAGACAAGCGGGGTGCATTGGCCTGAAACCCACCTAGTTGGAAGGCTGAGGCAGGACTTAGTTCAAGGCCACAGCCTGGATAGCTCAGTGGGAACCTGCCTCAAAATAAAGTAAAAAGGATCAGCCTTGCCTACACAACAAGTTCCAGGCCACCCAGGGCTACACAGTGAGACCTTGTCCCAAAGACACAAACAACAAAAACTCTGTCCAAGATATTTCTCCTCCTAGGCAGCTTTAACAAGATGTGAAATACAGATGCAATTCATTTGTGCACACACCTTCACCTTGCTTTATTCTGCCAAGAATCAGATTTTCTATTAAACCGTTCTCTTAAGCAAGTCACCAATTCATAGCAGAATTTGCTTTACACTCACAAATCTTAGTAAGTTCATCCCTTAAATCTATTTTGCTGTTTGTACCCACCACACGGATTCTGTGTCCAATGGCCTTCGCTGGAAGGTTGCTTCGGAATTTGGCACGAACCATGCCACTGTTTCCATGGGCCCGAGTTACTTTTCCCCAGATCACTCTGGTTTTGTTTGGTTTGCCTCCAGGAGTCACTGTGTTGCTGGTTTTAAAGAATACAAGAATGAGCTCAAACATCAACCTAATCTGACCCAAATTCAGTCACTTTCTAGGACCCAATGGCTTCCACCTCTAGTTTCCACACAGAATCCCTTGAGAAACTGAAAAATATAAAATATTCATTTAAGAGTTTATATATACAAAGTATTTTTTATAATATTATGACACAAGAACTTCCAGGTGTGGTGGCACTCTTGACGTTTCTGCAGGATTTCTGTGAAGCCAGCTTGGTCTCCAGAGTTGAGTTCTGTAACAGCCAAGGCTATACACAGAAACGCTGTCTCCAAAAACCAGTCAAATGAAAACAAAACAAAGCATACTCATAGCCCAGCGTGCATAAAGCCTTATGCTCCATTCTCAGTAGGAAAAGAGTGACAAGAGAGCAAAATAGTAACCATTTTAAGCTGGGCCCAGAGGCGCATGCCTATGATCCCAGCACTCTGGGAGGCAGGCAGGCGGACTTCTGAGTTCGAGACCAGCCTGGTCCACAAATGGAGTCCAAGATAGCCATGGTTACACAGATAATCTCGTCTTGAAAAGACGCCAGGTGGCGGCAGAGGCAGGTGGATCCCTGCGTTCAAGGCCAGCTTAGTCTACAAATCAAGTCCAGGACAGTCAAGGCTACACAGAGAAACCCTATCTCTAAAGACCCATAAAACAAAAACAAAACAAACAAAAAAGTAGCATAACTAAACCTGTTCTGGTGATTACCATTTTAAGGAATAAGTGAACCAAGATATATCAACAGCTGTAATCTTTCTTTTTTAATGGACCCAAGGCCTTTCTACAACTGTAATATCTGTAAGAGGCGACAGCACCCATATCCAGTGCCACTGACAAAAGGACACTTCTCTAATTTCCTACTAAGTTCGTGGCCTCTAAGAAGAACAGCATTGATTTTTCACTAACACCTCTACAGTTCAGTAGGAAAACGAGAAAACTAAAAGTTAAAAGGCATCAAAACCCACACTTACTTTTTTGCTTTATACACGTAAGCACATCTCTTGCCTAAGTAGAATTCCGTTTCATCCCGGGCATAAACACCTTCAATTTTAAGAAGAGCTGTGTGCTCTCTTTGGTTCCGGAGACCTCGTTTGTAGCCAGCAAAAATGGCTTTGCACCACAGCCTGGGACACATAAAAAAGACGTAATGAACAAACTATTACTACCTTTTCCCTTAATTTAAGCAAACCACCATGACCTGTAACTCCTACTCCAGCAAATATGTAGCTCCCCTCCCGCACTATCTTAAGCTTGGGTTACACATCTATTTAATGTAAAAGAAAAAGAAAGAAAAATGGAAGTAACAATATTCGGATTGCTTACCTCCCAGACATAGTCGCGTTTTAGAAGCCCTGTTCCCAGCAGGCCTGAAAAACAAACGAGAGCTCAACTGAAAACCATGCAGCACGTTACGTTTCCTACCTGTCACCTCCATTTCGTGAACGTGTTGGATGGATTTCAGTAGCACTTCAGGCACGGGGCACGCTTACCTACGCCGTGCCACCTACAGAAGCAGAGTCTGGCAAAAAACACTCAGACTTCTGTGAATGGATGACAACTCAGGGCTAGGACATGCGGGCAAGAGCTGGGTGGCTGGACCTAAGCAAGCCAGAGGCAAACTCACGCCTCTGCCACTGGACAGAACTCCGCTGAGTGCACAGGCGACACACGCAAGGTCCCGCTCTGAGCGGGGAGCTCATCTCGCGGGGACCACCGCTTCCTGGGCAAGCAAGGCGGACTAAACGCACCCATCCATTCCCTCCTCCGGAGCCCGAGGAGCAACTCTGACTAGCGCGAGCTTTCCCTCCTCCCCAGCCAGGGCTCAACACCATCAGTGTCGCATCTCCTCCATCCCGCCCTCCCTCTTCCTGGAATCCCCAGAAATCGCTGCCGGCCGGGCTCTCCGAGATGTAGGGCTGCCTCGGCGAGCGACCTAGATCAACCTACGCCAGAAATCGGACCCTGAAGAAAGGAAGCAAAAAACTCCGCTCACCTACACAGGCGCCAAGATGGCGGAAAGAGGAAGGGAGGGCCCGCCGCGCGGCCTTGTGGGATGCACGCCCCGCCCCCTTCCGCGCTTAGGCCGCTTGCACTCCGCCGGAAAGCAAAAGCTAGGGAGAGGCCCCGCTCAGCCAAGCCACGCTCGGGCATTTTACCTTCTTCTCCTGTCCTTTCGTCTTTGTGAGCGGCATCACGTATTATTTCGGGACAAACACAGGCAAAATTGTAGTCGACTAAGAAAGAGGCAAAGGTCCTAACCGGGGAAAAAAGGGGTGGGCCTGTCCGTTGCCATAACTACGCCTTAGTTTGGGTCCTTCCTCCAACTTGGCTAGAAGGTGAAGAAAAAGTTGAGTCTTCCTGCAACAGAGACTGGGATCCAACCAGAGGAAAGAAAAACCTAGAGCACGAAGGCAAAGGACCGCTACCTTCTTCTTGTTTGTTCTCTTTTCCTCTCTACACCTTTCTCTTTCTAGAGGCAAACGGCGTGGTGGCCCTTTCCTGTTATTCTCAGTACTCATTCGGGAGGCTGAGGTAGGAGGATCACGTCACAAATTTGAGGCCAGGCCGAATTACATGTAGCTAGGCCCCCATTCTAACAGCAACAAACACTTAGGAGTCAAACCGCGTGGCTCTCGCCTGTGATCCCAGTATTCTGACTGGGCAAGCAGAATACAAGTTCAAAGGCCACCCTCTGCTCCAGCCGTAGGGCGTGCCAGTCCGCCTGAGCTACGTGTCAAAACAGGGAGAGGGGAAGTGAGAGATGGATATATTCGTTCCTTTGCTTGACTTTACAGGGTGGGGTGGAGTGAATTTAATAGCCTCAGATGTACATTTCCTAACTATTTTTGCATCAATTAGCTAGGACTGATGGATCTGTTCATTTATTCACTAATTTATTGAATGACCAGATGGTGTAGGCTTGGAGGGCAGTGAACAAACTAAAACTTATGCCCTCTTGCGCCCTACACTAGGGGGCAAGGCAGACTCTTTTGCCTGTAATTCCTGCCCATGGAGGCCCCAAGAAAACCAAGACAACAAGCAGATAAAACGTGTGGCATGTTAGAAGGTGACAACTTCTTGATATGCCACATGTATGTGTGTGCTTTGTGGTCAGAAGATAGCCTCCGATTTCCTGGAGCTGGATTTTACACACAATATTTGTTTGTTTGTTGTTTTGTTTTAAGACAGGGTTTAGGCTGGAGAGATGGCTGGAGAGATGGTTAAGAGCACATACTGCCAGCCGGGCATGGTGGCACACGCCTTTAATCCCAGCACTTGGGAGGCAGAGGCAGGTGGATCACTATGAGTTCGAGGCCAGTCTGGTCTACAAATCGAGCCTAGCCAAGGGTACACAAAGATACTCTGTCTGGGAAAAAAACAAAAAAACAAAAAACCTCACATACTGCTTTTGAGGAGGTCTTGGGTTAGATTTTCAGCATATACATCAGACACGCACAACTACCTGTAACTTAAGTTCTAGGGAATTCTCTGTATGTTCATGGTGCACACAGAGACAAGCTGGTGCATGCACATAAATATGGACAGTGGCAGCACACACCTTTAGTCTCAGTTTTTGGGAGGCCAAGGCAGAGGCAGGTAGATCTCTGAGTTCAAGGCCAGCCTGTTCTACAGAGTGAGTTCCAGGACAGCCAAGGCTATACAAACTCTAGAAAAAAAACAAAATATAAACATTAACATTAAAGACAATGTATTATTTAGATTAGGCTGGCTTCAAATTCCTTATATTAAGCCAGGGATGGCCTTGAACACCTGATTGTACCCCCTCCACTTTCCCAGAACTGGGATTACAAACTTTTGCCACCGTGCCCAGCTCTGAGGGGTGCTAACTTTTATTGTTATTGTTTTGGTTTTCAAGACAGGATCTCTCTGTGTAGCCCTGGCTTTGTAGGCCAAGCTGCCCTCACGCAGAGATCCACCTACTTCTGTCTCCCTGAGTGCTGGGACTACTTAATAAGCCTGCATCCCATGAGCCTACTCACCTAAAGAGAATGAGACAAGCTGGGCATGGTGGCGCACACCTGTAATCCCAGCACTCGGGAGGTAGAGGCAGGTGAATCTCTGTGAGTTCAAGGGCAGCCTGGTCTACAAAGTGAGTGTAGGGCAGCCAAGGCTAACACAGAGAGACCCTTTCTGGAAAAACGAGAGAGAGAGAGAGAGAGAGAGAGAGAGAGAGAGAGAGAGAGAGAGAGAGAAAGGGAGAGGGAGAGAGAGAGAAAGGGAGAGGGAGAGAAACACATGAGAATAAAAGAAATAGGATTGAGCATCCCCCTGAACTAATACCAGTGTTTCTTTTCCATTTTAGATTACTTCATTCTACTCCAGAAGGCAACAAAACTACCTGAGGAAGAATGGAAGGGTATGTGTTCAAAATCCTGTTTTGTTTGTACATATACTGTTGCGTTATGCCGTCTGTTAAATGCTGTGGATGCTGTAGCTATGTAACAAACTGCCCCCACATCTAATGGCCTAAGAGATAAGCATCTGTCATTAAGCTTTGTGTTGCCTGCTACTTTGGAGGGAGGGGCCCATTGCCGGGGAGGGGGTGGGGAGGTGGGGCCTGGCAGCAGGGGCAGAAGGGACTGCCATGTGGCATCCACAGTAAGGAAGGAGAGAGAGAGAGAGAGAGAGAGAGAGAGAGAGAGAGTGTGTGTTTTGCTGAGATAGAGTTTCTCTGTGTAACAAGCTTGGCTATCCTGGACTCACTCTGTAGACCAGGCTGGCCTTGAACTCACAGAGATCACCTGCCTCTGCCTCCCAAGTACTGGGATTAAAGGCATGCGCCACCACGGCCGGCTACAGCTCTCCCTTTTATTCAGTCCATATAAGGTAACTTCCCTAGGAAGTCCTTAACAGCCATGGCCATAGGTTTATCTCCTAGGTGATTCTAGGTCCAGTCAAGTTGGCAATATTGACTAGAAGGTTGAAGTTGGCCCCTGGGTGGCTTAAGTACCTCATGGCAGTCAAGGCTCTTCCCTCGGAGTGAGCATTTCAGTGAGATGGGAGCTGTGATGCTATTTCCCACCTAGCTCTGGAAATCACACTCTCCAGATCCTTGTAGCTTCCCCACTTAGTGTAGGGGAAAACCACACAAGGTCACAAAGACCAGAGTTATTTGGGCCACCTTGCGTGCTGGCTACCATAGCCTGTCTTTCAGTAATCTCGAGGCACTTATGATTAGCACCTAAATATGGTGCTTTCAAATCAAGGTAATTGTGGCTCAAATTCAAAATGCATTAGCATAGCCAAACAACATAGGTGGCATGGCTTTACCTGCCAGTGCATTGTCCTTGGCTGGTGCTCCTTGAGGGGCTTTGGTGGACCCCCCATGCAAACGCCTGCCTTTGTCTTTCATATGACAGGGGAACTTCACAGGAGTCGGTCTACATGCTACCTGTGGTTTGGAGAAATATTTCCACATTAGCCCCTGACAGCCTTTCTTTCCTCTCGGCTTTAGGGACCAGCTGGAAGCCTTGGACTTTCCTTCAGAGGATTTGCCTGTTGAGGTCACCGTAGAGGTGACAGGAGAACCGCCTGGTGCTTTGGAGGAAGAACCAGATAGTGAAGAAGAGGAAGAGACGCCCTCGGAAGTCATAAAGTCACTGTCCCTTTTAGACGTGCTGAGGGTCTCCACAATTATGGAGGACATCCTCGACCAGCTCTCTATCCTAGGCTACATCATTCCCCTTCAGTATGAGAGAAGGCAGAGCATGAGCCAGGTGAGGGTGTGTGCGCGTGCGCGCGTGTGCACGTGCGCGCTCGCGCTCGCTTTCCTCCCTTTTGAGCTTGCCGTTCTTTGTACTACTTGGGTCATCACCTCAGCTTGGAAAGCAGCACCGTTACCGCAGGTCAAAGGCCATATCACAGTTATTAGAGATCTAGATCCGTAAAGGAAAAAGTGGCATACAGCTCGGGGTGCCCCAGGAAGCACCATGTACTGTTGCAGTAAGTTGGCACTGGTCCAAAAGGCTCCAAACTAAGCCTGTGTAAATACAGCCTAGACAGCCTTCAGTGCACACCGATTCTGGATCTCTGGATTCAACCAACCTCTGGTATTTAAAAAAAAAAAAAAAAAAAAAAAAAATCTGGAAAAAGTTTGGTCTTCGTTAAATATGTTAGACCTTTCCCTAAACAAAACATTTCAATATAACAAATGATTGTGCATTGTGTTCACCATCATGAGCAATCTAGAGCCTATTTAAAATATAGGGAACATTTGCATAGATCACATACCAACACTGCACCAGCTTTTTAAAGGGGCTTGAGTATCCAGAGGTGACCTGGAAAGGATCGCCTCTGTGCATATACTGAGATAGTATGCTAAGTTTTCTCTGCTAACAGCCAACTGGACACTATGGGGAGGACATTCATCTGGACCCCATCAACACTGCTTTGGTAAAAAATAACTTTGTTGTGTTGTAACTCTATAGCCCCTCCATTGAAACCTACTTTGGTTCCTAGCATAACTGTGGCTCCTATGGTAACTTGAGCTATCGTTCTTAGCATATTAGAAGCCATTTTACTCCTGAGTCTCCATTTTGATCATAAGGTGGAATTAAGTTCAAGTTCTCAGGCCCTACGTGCCTGAAACCAGCAAGGTTCAATGCTTGCTGCTTAGAATAAAACAATAGGCTGGGCGTGGTGGCGCACGCCTTTAATTTAATCCCAGCACTCTGGAGGCAGAGGCAGGCGGATCACTGTGAGTTCAAGGCCAGTCTGGTCTACAAAGTGAGTCTAGGACAGCTAAGGCTACACAGAGAAATCCTGTCTCGAAAAACAAACAAAACAATACAAAAAAGAACAAAACAATAGATGATAAATGCATGTTCTACTTGGGTTAAAGATAAATGTATGTTCTATTAGAGTTAAGACCACAACATCCTGATATGTTCCTTACTCCCAGAGAGCTGGAAAGCCCCCAAGAGCTCTCCTACCCTAAATCCCTGCCAATCAGCTTAAAATGTTTTGTCTAGCTACCTGGACATTGTGCTCAGAACAAAATCGATTCTTCTTGTGTTTAGCTAATCAAAATGATGTAATGCTGCCCTCCCCTTCCTTCCCACCTGGTTACCTGGTTGTTAACCTGGTTATAGTTTTTCTTATAAAAAGCCTGCTTTAGAAACAGGCCAGTGTCTAGCCGGGCATGGTGGCACACGCCTTTAATCCCAGCACTCAGGATGTAGAGGCAGGCGGATTGCTGTGAGTTCGAGGCTAGCCTGGTCTACAAAGCGAGTCCAGGACAGCCAAGGCTAACACAGAGAGACCCTGTCTCAAAAAACAAAAACAAAAAAGAAACAGGCCAGTGTTGCAGTCTGGTGCTCAAGCTCAGATTATGTCCCTGACCAGTCAGTTTTTGTTCAGGGTTCAAATAAACTTCCATCAGTCTGTATCTGCTATTCCAGGGGTGTGGCTATTCTTGAACCCATAACAGTTGTTGCTGTTAAATACATTGTAGCCTGCTTTTGTAAATCTTTGGGCTCATTACCATGTCAGCAATTATATTTTCAATGATGAATTGGACTTCTGGGCACCACTGAGCTCATGTCTGTAGTCTTAGGACTGGGGGTGCAGAGACATGAAGATTGCAGTGAGTTTGAGGGTAGCCTGCTCTGCACAGAAAGTTCCAGATCAGGCTGGTGAGATGGCTCAGTGAGTAAAGGTGCATGCTACAAAGCTTAATGGCCTGAGATTGATCCCTGGGACCCACAGTTGGAAGAAAGAACTTATTTCCATAATTGTCCCCTGATTTCCATACGCACTCTGGTCACATGTCCACCCCACTTAAAAAAAATGTTAAATATATTTTTTAAAAAGATTTAATATTTTTATATGGGTATGGGTGTTTTGCCTGAATGTATGGAGGTGTGCCACATATATGCTGGTGCCCACAGAAGCCGGAAGAGGGTTACTGATCCTTTGGAACTGGAGTTGCAGATGCTAGTAAGATGCAGTTTGGGTGTTGAGAGCTGCACCTGGGTCCTCTCCTAGAACAGCAAGTGCTCTTAACCTCTGAGCCAGCTCTTCAGTCTCATAAATGTAATTTAAAAAAATAGTGGCACATGCCTTTAATCCCAACACTTAAGGAGACAGAGACAGGTGGACCTCTGTGAGTTCAAGACCAGCCTGGTCTACAAAGGGATTCCAGGACAGCCAAGGTTGTTACACAGAGAAACCCTGTCTGGAAAATCCAAGAAAGAGGAAAAAGAAAACACTTTAGAAAAAGAGTAGTTTGTTATAAAAGTTCAAGAAAGACAGAATGAAAAATATTTTTTTTGTTGTTGTTTCTTCTCCAGACAGGATTTCTGTCCTGGGCTCACTTTGTAGACCAGGCTGGTCTCAAACTCACAGCAATCTGCCTGCCTCTGCATCCCTGAGTGCTGGGAGTAAAGGTGTGCACCTCCATGCCTGGCCAGAGTGAAAACCTTGAACTGATAATCAGTGTTCAGTGAGGTCGTTGCATAATGAAGTCTCTGCAGTCTCATTCTGGCTTATGATAGTGGTCATTCACCTGCAAAATTGCCTGGCACAGTAGGAGCCTTCCTCTTGATGTCTGTTCCTTAAAAAATTCATTTTTATTTTGAATTATTTGTGTGTGTGTGTGTGTGTGTGTGTGCGCGCGTGTGTGCGCGCGCGCTGCATGGATTCTCTCATAGGTGAGATCTGAACTTATATACACGTCAACACTCACACAGGACATGAAAGCAGGAGGGAATGTCTTGAGGGAGAAGGGAGTCTGGGGCCTGGGGATAGAGATTAAGAGCGGGAGAGAAATTAAGATGCCACATTTTCTCTTACATTCCCATGCCCCCTCCTTGTACAATTTCTAAAATATTAACTGTTTATTTTGCCAGTGGGAAAGTAGAGGCACAGAAGTTTTAAATAATTACCCAAGGTCAATATGGTTAGTAAGAAAAAGAGCCAGGATTCAGACATAGAAGCTGTCTTTATGTGCAATCACCGTCAGTAGCACAGGCATTAATCACAGGTTAAATAAGAGTTATCAATTAGAAGACACATGCTGTCTTTTAGTTTCTTGGTACTTGAATTTAAGTCTGAAAATTATTTTGGCTTTTCCTATATGATCCTTAAGATCTAAACTGCATCACTAAATCTGACATCAACTTCATTTTTTTGTACAAATTCTCCTTTTACTTTGCATAGCTGTTTGTTTTGTTGTTTGTCTCATAGTGTTGTCCAGGCTAGAATGGAACTGGAGTTCTCTCATCACCCGACGCAGCCTCCCTAGTACCCCACAGCACAGGTGCTTGCCACCATGTGGCCTGTGTATTTCATATGAACATTTGAGTTTCTGATGTGCCCTAGGCATTATGCTAAACAGTGAGGCTATAGAGATGACCATGTTTATTAACAGTATCCAACCTTATTCTGGAGAGAATTTGAGATGAAAGAAAATTAAGAAGTAGTGATTAAACCAGGAGTGGTGGTGCACGCCTGTAATCCCAGCACTCAGGGAGGCAGAGGCAGGCGGATCGCTGTGAGTTCGAGGCCAGTCTGGTCTACAAAGTGAGTTCAGGACAGCCAAGGCTACACAGAGAAACCCTGTCCCCCACAAAAACAACAACAAAAAGTGGGAATTAGGTCTGAGTCTAACATGCCCATATACAAGGCCCCATGTTCCATTTCTAGTACAGGAAGAAAAAAGTGAAAAAGAAAAAGAAAGAATGGAGGGAGAAATAAAAGCAAGAATTTGAAGTGAAGCCAGGCAGTGGTGGTGCACACCTTTAATCTCAGCACTCTGGAGATAGAGGAGGCAGATCTCTGATTTTGATGCCAGCCTGGTCTACAGATTGAGTTCCAGGACAGACAGGACTACAAAGAAAGAAAGAAAGAAAGAAACAAAACAAGTCTGTCTCAAAAAACAAACAAATGAACAAACAAAAACTAAAAGAAAGAGAAGAAGGAGGAAGAGGAGGAGGAGAAGTGGAACTTGGAGTGAACTGATGTCTGTCCCTAAGACAGTCTCTGCTCCATAGAGCCCATGACCTCATGTTGATATTTTGTTTTTGTTTTTGTTTTTTTTGAGACAGGGTCTCTCTGTGTAGCCTTGGCTGTCCTGGGCTCGCTTTGTAGACCAGGCTGGCCTCACACTCACAGCAATCCACCTGCCTCTGCCTCTCAAGCACTGGCATTAAAGGCCTGTGCCACCATGCCTGGCTACGCAACTTTTTTTTAAAGTTTCTTTTGAAGTTGTGTGTGTGTGAACGTTTTGCCTGTGTGTATGTCTGTGCATCGTGTGTGTGCATGGTGCGTACAGAAGCCGGAAGAGGGTGGTAGATCCTCTGGGACTGGAGTTACAGATGGGTGCAAGCCACCACACAGGTGCTGGCAATCCAACCCAGGTTCTCTGCAAGAACAGCAAGTGCTCTTAACCACCGAGCCATCTCTGCAGCCCTAAAACAGTATCTTCAACAACATTTGTTTTTAGAAAAGCAGCCATGAAGGAACATCTATGATGTCAAGTACAAGGAGACTATCGGCTTCTTTAGTAACTAGAGAAAGATCCATGGTGTCGGAGGGCAAACAAAGAGGCCAGGAGTTTACCTTTAAAAAACCAACAAGACAGGCCATAATGACGCTGGAGACCCTGAGGAAGATTCAGAACGACAGGTGAGCAGGGAGAGCAGGTGTGGGGAGGTGCTGGTGGCAGAGGGTAGTGTGAAGGGGTTGTGGCTTCGCGCTGTGTTCAGTGAGGAGGAGATTTACAGGGTTAGCTGTAGGTCCTCTGGAGGTGGGGCAGTGCAGCGGAAAACATGGCAGCTAAGTTAAAGAGCCTTTGTTTCTTCTGTTTCTCTCTGTATCTTTCTGTTGGTCTGTCTCTCTCTGGTTTTTTGAGACCGGTTTCTTCTGGCTGTCCTAGAACTCACTCTATAGTCCAGAAACTAAGAGATCCACCTACCACTGCCTCACCTAGTGCTGGGAGTCCAGTGGTGCGCCACCACAGGCGGCTGAGCTATTGTTAATAAGTGTAAAATGGTAAATATAACTTTCCTATTCTGTATCAGAACAATAAATAGTAAGTAAAAAAAATTATTTTTAGATTTAGCCGGGCGGTGGTGGCACATGCCTTTACTCTCAGTACTTGGGGGGCAGAGACAGGCGGATCTCTGAGTTCCAGGCCAGCCTGGTCTACAAAAGTGAGTCCAGCACAGCCAGGATGTTACACAGAGAAACCATGTCTTGGAAAAACAAAAAACCCACAAAAATTTATTTTAGATTTGATTTTTTTGTGTGTTAGATGTTATATGTTATACCTACATGTATATGTGTGGACTATATGTGTGCCTCATGGTCGGACAGTTGTGAGCTGCCATATGGATGCTGGGAACCAAACCTAGTTTTCTACAAAAGCAGCCACTGCTCTTGACTACTCCCTGATCTATCTCTCTAGGCCCTTCCTGGTTCTCTCCTCCTCCTCCTCTTCTTCTTCCTCCTCTTCCTCCTCCTCTTCCTCTTCTTTCCTAGAACTCAACTCACTCTGTACAACAGGCTGGCTTTGAACTCAGAGATTTGCCTGCCTTGCCTCCTGAATGCTGGGCTTAAAGGTGTGTGTTCCTGGTTTTCTTAATTAGAGAGAGAGAGAGAGAGACAGACAGACAGACAGACAGACAGACACAGACACAGAGACAGAGAGAAAAGAGAAAGGGAAAACCCTTAATGATTAAAAGTTTTCAAAACTATGGCATACTAATTTTTAAAGATTTATTTATTTATTATTATGTATACAGTGCTCTGCCTGCATGTACACCTTCAGGCCAGAAGAGGGCATCAGATCACATTATAGACGGTTGTGAGGCACCATGCTGGGAACTGAACTTAGGACCTCTGGAAGACCAATCAATGCTCTTTTTTTTTTTTTTTTTTTTTTTTTTTTGAGACAGGGTTTCTCTGTGTAGCCTTGGCTGTCCTGAACTCACTTTGTAGACCAGGCTGGCCTCGAACTCACAGCAATTTGCCTGCCACTGCCTCCTGAGTGCTGGGATTTAAGGCATGCGCCACCCACCACCCGGCCAGTCAGTGCTTTTAACCACTAAGCCATCTCTCTAGCCTTGTCATATACTTTTTAAATATAGAAGTATATAATGAAAAATGGTTGCTTCTTTTTCTTCTATGTCTGTCTGTCTGTCTGTCTCTCTTAAAGTCTCATGTAGCCCAGGCTGGGCTCAACCTTACCACATAGCTGAGGCAGACCTTGAACTACATATCCTCTTACCTTATAAGTGCTAGGATACAGGTGTGCATCTGCAACTCACCATGCTTGTTTTTGTTTTTTGGTTTTTTTTTTTGGTTTTTGGTTTTTCAAGACAGGGTTTCTCTGTGTAGCCGTGGCCATCCTGAACTCACTTTGTAGACCAGGCTGGCCTCGAACTCACAGCGATCCGCCTGCCTCTGCCTCCCGAGTGCTGGGATTAAAGGCGTGCGCCACCACGCCCCGCTCACCATGCTTGTTTTTGAGGTTTTTTTGTTTTGTTTTATTTTTTGAGACAGGGTCTCTCTGTTTAGCCTTGGCTGTCCTGGACTTGCTTTGTAGACCAGGCTGGCCTCAAACTCACAGGGATCCACCTGCCTCTGCGTCTCGAGTGCTGGGGTTAAAGGTGTGCACCACCACGCCTGGCTGCTTTTGAGTTTTTTAAAAAAATGATTTTATTAGTAATTATTAATTTTACATAAGCGGTTTCATTATGACTTTTTTTTTCTTTTTTGGTTGTTTGAGACAGGGTTTCTCTGTGTAGCCTTTGCTGTCTTGAACTCACTTTGTAGATCAGGCTGTCCTCGAACTCACAGAGAACCACCTGCCTCTGCCTCTCTGAGTGCTGGGATTACAGGTGTACCACTGTGCCTGGCGTCATATGACATTCTCATAGGTGATGTAAAATGTGTTTGACCACATTCATCACATCTCCTGACTCCCTCCCCCGCCTCTCCCCGCCTCTCCCCTGCCTCTCCCCCGCCTCTCCCCCGCCTCTCCCCCGCCTCTCCCCTGCCTCTCCCCGCCTCTCCCCGCCTCTCCCCCGCCTCTCCCCCGCCTCTCCCCCGCCTCTCCCCCGCCTCTCCCCTGCCTCCTCTGCCCACTGCTAATCCCATGGGGTGAGAAGACCACAGTGTTTGAGCCAAGTGTGACGCAAGCTTTATTAAATACCTGCCAGGACGATGGACGCTGGCCAGGCCTGTACCTGGCACTCTGAGAATGACAATTATATTAGTCAGGTGTTTATAAAGGCAGAGCCCGTGGAACATGCTGGAGCATGCCTTTAATTCCAGCACTCTAGAAGCAGAGGCAGGCAGATCTCTGTGAGTTCGAGACCAGCCTGGTCTACAGAGGGAGTTCCAGGATAGCCAGGACTACACAGAGAAATCTTATCTCAAAAACCCAAAAAGGCAAACCCTACAAGGCTATGTACTTCCTGCTTTTGTCCAATCAGGAGCAAGCATACATCCTGGTGTGCTTCCTGCCTATGTAGTTCCAACCTACACGTGATCAAGCACATCCTGTACATTTGGGGCAACCAACCTAATTTACAGAAGTGAAAACGCACATGTGGGGTTGGAGAGATGGCTCAGTGGTTAAGAGCACTGACTGCTCTTTCAGAGGTCCTGAGTTCAATTCCCAGCAACCACATGGCAGCTCACAGCCATCTATAATGTGATCTGATGCCCTCTTCTGGCCTGCAGGGGTACATGCAGGCAGAACACTGTAGCAGAGGCAGGTGGATCACTGTGGGTTCAAGGTCAGCCTGGTCTACAAAGCTAGTCTAGGACAGCTAAGGTTACACAGAGAAACCTGTCTCAAAACAACAACCACAACAAAAAAGTCTTTAATGTCTGCAAAGAAAAAAGCAAAAACAAACAAAACACACACACACACACACACACACACACACACACACACACACGTGACTTGTTATCTTCTCTGAACAACAGCCCGCCCCCTCATCAGCAGTCCAGAAAGTTATCTGTCCTTGGCAAGTGGGGCCTACAGGTTAGAGGCCTTTTTGTTTTCTAGATCTCGTAAGCCCAGCAAGAATTTAAAACATAACTTTAGCCTTCGCATAGCCAGCTCCCAGGTCTAATCTCATGCTTTTTTCCTGAGAACTGTGTCTTCTCAGGGGTGAGTACATGAGTGCGGATGAGGGCTTGTTTCCAGCATCATGGACACTTCAGCAGAGCTGTACCACTAAAGACAATCTCTCCCTCTCTCCAAGCAACCACTAACTTCCCAGCTCCTAGTGTGGGTGGGGAGGGGGAAGGGAGAGGGAGGGGAGGGGTGGGGGTGTCCAGGTAGTCCTCCCCACTCTGTGACCTCATATTGGTGGGCACAGTCCTCCCCAGGTAGTCACAGCTGCTGAGAGTTTCAGAGTGCAAACGTCATGTCCTGCCTGGGGGACAGCATTCCACAACCCCGAACCCCTTTCTCTGCTCTTGAATTCTTCCTACCCTCCTCTTCTGAGCTGTTTCCTGAGCCTCTCAGCAGCCATGTTTTCTCTGCACTCTGACCAGTTAGGAGCCTGCATTAGGAGCTGCCCTCTGCAAGGAACAGCTCCACTAGTGCTGACCTGTGCGCAGGGATAGCTGGAAGGCAGTTTGCCGGGTGCATGTTCTTTCTTTCTTTTCTTTTCTTATTTTTTGATGTGTGATATGCACATATCTGTGCATATTTCTGCATGTGTAGACGTGTGTGGGCACATGTGCACAGATATGTGCATGTAGAGGCCTGAGATTGATGTTGAGGGTCACCTTCACTCACTGTTCTACCTTATTCTTTGAGGCAGTCTTTCACTAGAACCTAGGTTAGCTAGCCAGCTTGCTCCAGGGCCCTGCCTCAGCCTTCCTTCCAAGCAGGTTGCCACACCCACCCTGCGTTTACCTGAGTTCTGGGGATCTGAACTCTACTCTCATCACGTATACAGTAAGCACTTTATCCACTGAGCCATCTCCCAAGTGCCTGTTTCTTTTTTGAGACAAGGTCTTTGTAGCCTAGGCCAGGGTGGACTTGAACTACAGTGGTTGGTTCTTCAGATTCCCAAGTGCTGGGATTACAAGTGTGAGTCGACATGTCCAGCCCCTTCCACCTTTTACCAGGTGTGACTTCTGCAACTTTCCTCAAACTCACAGACATCTGCCGCCCTCTGCCTCCCTGAGTGCTGGGATTAAAGGTGTGTGCCACCATCACCTGGCTGGACTTCTGCAACTCTTTAAGGAGGTGGGGCAGTATGTCTTATGAAATTATTATTACTATTATTATTATTGTTGTTGTTTGTTTCCCTCGGCAGGCAGTATTTCAGTGATGTGATTACAAATGCCATGATGGACATGCAAAATTCTGGCTCATTCAAGAGTCTGTTAGAAGCCTTGGACAAAGAAAGAGAGAAAAAAATGAGTTTCCATGAAGTCATCACAAGGTTAGGGTGGTGATGGGTTTATCTGCTTCGCCAGTCTGTGTTTACATGCCCTCTAACTGTACTACTTAGGCAATTCTTAGACGCCCTAGGAGTTCCTCCTGCCTCAAAGTCGCTGGAACTACAGGCATGTGCCAAACATCTTGGTCTGCTTTGCAATATTTATTTTCTCACATGTATGTATATATGGTGTGCATTTGTGTGTATGCATGCTTGCATGTGTGTGGACACATATATGTGTGTGTAGGCCTGAGGTTGACATTGAGAGTCTTCCTTGTGTGTTTTCCAACTTCTTCTTGGAGGCAGAATCTCTTATTGAACCCAGAGCTCACCTATACAGCTAGTCTGGCTGCTCAGCCTGCTCTGGGGATCCCATGCCTCTGCCTTCGGAGTGATGCAATTACAGAGTGCCAGGCATATGTGTAAGGTCTGTGGATCTGAACTCTGACCCTCACACTTATGTGGCAAATACTTTAACCACTGAGCCATCTTCCCAGCTTTGCAAATTTGTGTGTGTGCATTTATGTGTGAGTGCAGGCACGTGTGTGCCACAGTATCTACATGTGGAGGTCAGAGGACAACGTCAGTTGTTGGCCCTTCCTTCCAACCTGGTGGAGACAGGCTCTGTCTGTTGTTTTGTTTCTGCACATGCCCAGCTTCATCTCACTCTATAGTGGGTTCCAGAGGATTCGGTTCTGCTGCACTTGGCTTTATGTGGATTCTGGGTTTCCAAACTTCATAGCTAGCACTTTACTCAATGATCCATCTCTCCAGGCCTGGATTTTATTTTAAGGTGGTACAAAACTCTTCCTAGAAATCCTAGACTTCTCAAGCATCAAACATGAACTTTCAGTTATCACTGGAAGGCAGACTCGTGGGTTCTGAGCTCCTGGGTACTCCTAACGGGGGCGGGGGGGTGTCAATCATTCTGATTTAGGAGCCTCAGGGACTTGAACTCAAACTATATTAAGGGCACTATAGGTAGGAATGTGGTGCAGGCTTGTAATCTGAAATACTCAGAAACTCTGATTGCAAGTTAGAGGCCAGCATGGGTAGGTTACTGAGACTTAAAAAATCATGGGAGACAGTGCTGGGAGGTAGTCATGGGAGACAGTGCTGGGAGGGAGTCATGGGGAGACAGTGCTGGGAGGGAGTCATGGGGAGACAGTGCTGGGAGGGAGTCATGGGAGACAGTGCTGGGAGGGAGTCATGGGAGACAGGGTTGGGAGGGAGTCATGGGAGACAGTGCTGGGAGGGAGTCATGGGAGACAGTGCTGGGAGGGAGTCATGGGAGACAGTGCTGGGAGGGAGTCATGGGAGACAGTGCTGGGAGGGAGTCATGGGGAGACAGTGCTGGGAGGGAGTCATGGGGAGACAGTGCTGGGAGGGAGTCATGGGAGACAGTGCTGGGAGGGAGTCATGGGAGACAGTGCTGGGAGGGAGTCATGGGGAGACAGTGCTGGGAGGGAGACATGGGAGACAGTGCTGGGAGGGAGTCATGGGAGACAGTGCTGGGAGGGAGTCATGGGGAGACAGTGCTGGGAGGGAGTCATGGGAGACAGTGCTGGGAGGGAGTCATGGGAGACAGTGCTGGGAGGGAGTCATGGGAGACAGGGTTGGGAGGGAGTCATGGGAGACAGGGTTGGGAGGGAGTCATGGGAGACAGTGCTGGGAGGGAGACATGGGAGACAGTGCTGGGAGGGAGTCATGGGAGACAGTGCTGGGAGGGAGTCATGGGAGACAGTGCTGGGAGGGAGTCATGGGAGACAGTGCTGGGAGGGAGTCATGGGAGACAGGGTTGGGAGGGAGTCATGGGGAGACAGTGCTGGGAGGGAGTCATGGGAGACAGTGCTGGGAGGGAGTCATGGGAGACAGTGCTGGGAGGGAGTCATGGGAGACAGTGCTGGGAGGGAGTCATGGGAGACAGTGCTGGGAGGGAGTCATGGGGAGACAGTGCTGGGAGGGAGGCATGGGGAGACAGTGCTGGGAGGGAGTCATGGGGAGACAGTGCTGGGAGGGAGCCATGGGAGACAGTGCTGGGAGGGAGTCATGGGGAGACAGTGCTGGGAGGGAGTCATGGGGAGACAGTGCTGGGAGGGAGTCATGGGAGACAGCGCTGGGAGGGAGTCATGGGAGACAGTGCTGGGAGGGAGTCATGGGAGACAGTGCTGGGAGGGAGTCATGGGAGACAGTGCTGGGAGGGAGTCATGGGGAGACAGTGCTGGGAGGGAGTCATGGGAGAGCGCCTGCCTGGCCTGCAGAGCCCTGGGTCCCACCTCTTGCACTGTGTCAACAGTAAAGACACTGCCCGTCTGTGAGCTGGCCTTCTCAAGATGGACCAGATAAAAACTCTTAGTCAGTGTCCTAAGATACAGTGTAGTGGCCGGGCGTGGTGGCGCACGCCTTTAATCCCAGCACTTGGGAGGCAGAGGCAGGTGGATCACTGTGAGTTTGAGGCCAGCCTGGTCTACAAAGTGAGTCCAGGACAGCCCAGGCTACACAGAGAAACCCTGTCTAAAAAAATAAAAAAATAAATAAATAAAAAGAAAAAAAAGATACAGTGTAGCTAGAACGGAGCACTTCCTAAACACATAGCACTGCAAACAAACAACACAGTAACAAGCAAAAAGCCAGGTGCTCACCACGGACATCTTCCTTCCCAGGAATGTTCATTATGTTCAGAAGGATTATGTTCAACCCAGGACTGGGGATGTGGCTTGGTATAAAGCCCTTCTGTCACAGAAAAGAAAAAAAAAAAAAAAAAAAAAAAGGATATTTCTTCAGGTGACTGAAGCAGGAAGGTTTTAGCTGAGTCCAACCTGAGCTATGGAGCAAGACCTTGTTCTGTCACTCCATGTGCGGTGTCCTCACTGGGCTGGGCTGGAGGGAGGGAAGCATAGCTGGGGCAGGCAGGGGTAGTGCAGGGCCCTGGTCGCAGTGAGCTTGAGCACGCACCTGGGAACAGTGTCAGAGAACTGGTTTCATTTACTGGGGGCTGGGTATTTATGGCCCTGGGTAGGTGGCCAGGGTCTCTGGGGTGAGGTTGTGTGGTCCTGTACAATTGGCTCAGACAAGGGTGTTGGAAGATACTTTATCTGCATTCTCGGGGCCTGGGGCATCTGAGAAGGAAAAGTCTCATAAGGTCAAATGAGGAGTGAAGGCTGATAACTGTCAGGGTGGTGTGGGGATAACGGAGCAGGGATTATAACACCATTGAGTCATGGTAAAATAGAAGGTCAACTTGACCCTCTGGCAGGTTCTGTTAGTGTAGGACAATACGAATACTGACATTTTATGGTTAAATTTTGTGATCATGTGCACTGGTGTGTGTTACTGTGCACATGCGGAGGTCAGAGAACAACGTGTGGGAGTTGGGTCTTGCCTTCCACCATGTAGGTCCTAGAGTTCTGAACTAGGCCAACAGCCTTGGCAGCCAGTATATTCATCCACTGTGCCATCCTATGGGCCCAAAGACTATTTGCTTGTTTGTTTTTAAAGATGTATTTATTTACTATGTATGTAGTATTCTGACTACATGTACACCTGTACACCAGAAGAGGGCACCAGATCCCACTATAGATGGTTGTGAACCACCATGTGGTTGATAGAAATTAGCCACAGGACCTCTGGAAGAGCAGCCAGTGGTCCTAAACTCTGAGCCATCTCTCCAGCCTCCTATTTATTTTGTTTGTTTGTCTTTTGGTTTTTTGAGGCAGGGTTTCTCTGTGTAGCCTTGGCTGTCCTGGATTTGCTTTGTAGACCAGGCTGGCCTCGAACTTACAGAGATCCTCCTGCCTCTGGCTCCTGAGTGCTGGGATCACAGGCTTGTGCCACCACACCTGGCTCCCTATTTGTTTTTTAAAGACTCGTTTTCATTATTTTTAAATTATGTGAGTGCACGCATGTGTTATGTCCAGGTGCCTGAAGAGTCCTGTAGAGGGTGTTGGGTCCTGGTAGCTAGAGTTGTCAGTGGCTGTGCACTGCCCAACATGGATGCCGAGCATCATCCTGAGGTGCTCTGTCCTTGACTCTAAGCCATCTCTCCAGCCTAAGAGCCTGCCCTTAATGTTCAGCTGAGCCTAACATTTGAGAAGCCCTGTTCTTACCATTCTTACTTCTTTTAGGGAGGAAAAAGGAAGAAAACAGATACGATCTCTTCAAAAACAGTTAGTTGATGTCAAAAAGGAGCGTCAAATGCAAGTACAGGTAAGAATCGTCTGTGAGGAGGACACCAAAAGCTACCGAGCTGAGCCTGAGCCATGGACGTGCCCTTCACAGCAGAGTTAGCTATTCAGGCCTTTGCTTCTGCTGGGCTACGTCTGCAGGAGACAGGGCGATGCCTGGTGTGGTGGTGCGTGCCTTTAATCCTGCATTCAGGAGGCAGAGGCAGTGGATCCCTGAGTTTCAGGCCAGCCAGGGCTACAGAGTGAGGTCCTGGAGGGAGAGGGACAGAGAGGGGAAGAGAGAACGAAAAAGGTGCAAGTGTGTCTGGAATAGAACTCTGAGGCCAGCCCCTTGGAGCTCCTGGTCTGCTGTTCCCTTCCTAGTGCAGGCCAAGCACACCTGCCTCTCCTTGTCTCAGTCAGTGGGGAAGTGTATTCCCAGGCCAGACATTGGCAAGTCCTTCTATGTGATGATGATGTTTAGTAATCACCTTGACTGCAGTTCAGTAAAAACTGGATTTGAAGTTTTGTCCCTACTGGGGCCTAATCCCATCTGAAATTTCCTTTTAGAAAGATGTGATGCCCAAATCCCCCCCCCCCACACTTCCCTCCCCCACCCACTGAGACAAGGTTTCTCTGTGTAGCCTTGGCTGTCCTGGACTCTCTTTGTAGACCAGGCTGGCCTTGAACTCACAGTGATCTGCAACAGAGAGCGAGGAGACACTCAGTATGCATCCATTCCTACATGGCTTCAGGTTCTGTGTTCAAAGACCCAGCCAGCCAAACAGAACTAGTGTGAAAGATAGGATCTGTACGTATAGACTTTATGGAAGGCCGGGGGTATCTGCAGGCTTTGAGTACCTTGGCAAATCCTCAGTGGGAACTGGGGGATGACTATAATCACTCTCTAGGTGCTAATGTTCTGGTTTATGAAAGATAAAACTTCGGCCTTAACTGGCTTGGCCAATTTCAGACAGCTGGTGAGCTGTGGGAAACCAGGACTTGCCATCACCTTTGACCATTGCTCTTTCCACCAAAATGAGATCATAATGGCAAATCTGTGTGGGAAATACGGACTACCCATAGAAGATTCTGGGGAGACTCAGTCTTGGTTTGCTACCTAGCTTGTTTCCTTCATTTCTTCTTCTAATGTTTATTTATTATTGTGCATGGGGGAACATGCGTGGAGTTCAATGAACAACTTGAGGGAGTCCGTGGGTTTCAGGGGTCAAATTCAATCATAAGGCTTGCTGGCAAGTGAACCACTGAGCATCTGGGTCTCCTGTAGCTCAGGCCTGCTTTGAGCAGCTAAGGATGACCTTGCACCCCTCATCATCCTGCCTTCATTCCCCAAGGGCTGGGATTACAGGTTGCACCACTACATCCAGCCTCACTTTCTTTTCTTCTCAATGTATATCTCTGCCTGGTTTGGAGCTTGCCATGTAAACAGGATGCACAGAAACTCACCTGCCTATGCCTCCAGAGTACTGGAATTGAAGGTGTGTTCCACCAAGCCTAACATTGTTTTCCTTTTTAATGAGACAATTTCTCACTCTGTGGTCCTCATGCACATGAGAAGCCTTGTGCTCGGCCTCCAAACACTGCTTCGTTTTCTTTTCTTTTTTTTAAGTATTTATTTTTATGTATGAGTATTCTATCTGCATGTACACTTCAGAGGGCGCCATATCACATTATAGATGGTTGTGAGCCACCATGTGGTTGCTGGGAATTGAACTCAGGACCTTTGGAAGAACAGGCAGTGCTCTTAACCTCTGAGCCATCTCTCCAACCCGGACACTGCCTCATTCTCTTTCATGTTATCATGATGGCTGAGTACAGTTCCCTTAGTGTGCTGGGTGGAAGCCACCTCCACTTGCCTGTTGACGCATGCGCACAGTGGGTTTTAGTTCAGAAGCCAGGTCTTGTCTCTGCAGAATGGGAACGAATACATTGCTCACCTCAAGGATCAGTTGCAAGAGATGAAGGCAAAAACCAACTTGGAGAATCTTTATATGAAAAGGAACACCGAGCTGCAGATTTCCCAGACCCAGAAGAAATGTAACAAAGCAGAGGAACTTTTGCTAGAGGAGATAGAGGTAAGCGACTCCACGTGAGGCTGGGGATGGAGCCCAGCGACACAGCACAGGCCAGATTCGGAGCCCAGCTTACTATATCAACAACACAACACAAAACAAAAGCCCAGGCAGATGACTTGATGATGTCGTGGGTGCTGTCACTCTAAAAAAGGGATTTACCTTGGGCCAGAGAGATGGACCAGCTGTTAAGAATACGTCCATTTCTTCCAGAGGCCTTGAGGTCAGTTCTCAGTACCCATGTCAGGAAGTTCACAACCTCTTATAAGTCCAGCTCTGTATTTTTAAACTATGTGTAGGTGTGTGCCCGTGAAAGCCAGAGGCATTGGGGCCCACGGGGCTGGAGGTCCACGTGGTTTCCAGCCCCCCAGCCTGGGTGGTGGGAACCAAACTTCTGTCCTCTGCTCAGAGCTGTTTGCACTCTTAGCTGTTGAGCTCTCTCTGTCCTCAGTGAGCTGTGATTCATGATAATGTGTCAGCCAATAAAAGACGCCAGTAGGGCTGGAGAGATGGCTCAGAGATTAAGACACTGACTGTTGTTCCAAGGTCCTGAGTTCAACTACCAGCAACCACATGGTGGCTCAAAACCATCTATAATGAGATCTGGTGCCATCTTCTGGCCTGCGGGTGTATGTGCAGACTGACATTGTATACATGATAAATAAATAAACTTAAAAAAAAAAAGAGAGGCCAGTATAGCCTTGGAGGTCAAACATGAGAGACTGACTGGGGTCTTAAATACTTGTGAGTAGAGAGATTTTATTTATTGTTTTTTGAGACAGGGTTTCACTGTGTAGCCTTGGCTGTCCTGGACTATGTAGACCAGGCTGGCCTCGAACTCACAGCGACCCACCTGCCTCTGCCTCCCATGTGCTGGGATTAAAGGCGAGCGCCACCACGCCTCGCAATGAGTAGAGACTTTAATGATGTACCTCTTGCTTCCGTAGATGACTCTGGAAGGCTGCTGTGAAAGCTCACTGCCCAGGTGGTGCTCTCTGGCCACTCTCAACCATGCTTCCCTTTCTTTCTTTCTCCCACTCCTCCTCCTTCTTTTTAAAGAGTGGCTTCTATAGTCCAGGCTGGCCTCAAATTCACTTTGTAGTGCTGGGCTGGCCTTAAACCGGTCCTCCTGCCTCAGCTTGCAGACTGCCTGGATCCCAGGTGTGGGCCAGCATGCCTGGCTCTAACCACACAATTTTTGAATGCTCTGATAACCTTCTCTGGGACAAGAATCTTGTGTCCTTGAAGCATTGCTTTCCATAAGACAGGATTGCGATGGCTTATTCTGGGCCCTGCGTGTGTCTAAGGCGGGGAGAGCCCATGGCTCTGAAGTATTTGTGAAATACAAGCAGAGTTGAGTGGAGCCACATGACAGCGCTGTAGGGCAGCCTTGGCATGCCTGGGGCCCTTGCTGCACACATCACCCGAGAGCTGCTAATTCTAGCCTGCTGAATAGAGAGCCTGGTGTTTGGTGCATTACAGAAACTGAGGATGAAAACTGAAGAAGAGAACCGAGTCCATATGGAGATCGAAGTGTTCCTTAAGAAAGAGCAGCAGGTGAGTCACCCAGACATTTGATTCCTCAATTAAAAAAAAACCCATTTATGGCACCAGAGAGATGGCTTAGAGGTTAAGAGTACTTGCTGCTCTTGCAGAGAACCTGGGTTCAGTTCCCAGCGCCTGCATGTCAGCTCACAGTTATAACTCCGTCCAGTGACTCAATGCCCACTTCTGGCCTTCACAGGAACTGGGTGTGTGTGGTGCACATTGTGCACATACATACATGCAGGCCAAACACCCTTACACAGAGAATAAGGTAAAGATATCTTTTTTTTTTTTTTGGTTTTTCGAGACAGGGTTTCTCTTTGTAGCCTTGACTGTCCTGGACTCGTTTTGTAGACCAGGCTGGCCTCAAACTCACAGCGATTCGCCTGCCTCTGCCTTCTCAGTGCTGGGATTAAAGGTGGGTGCCACCATGCCCGGCTAGTACAGATATCTTTAAAGAAATTTCATGTATAAAATTCTGAGGAAAGCAGTGCTTCTGCATTTGAGGACAATGGTGTCTACAAAGTGAGCCCAGGACAGCCAAGGCTACACAGAGAAACCCTGACCTGAAAAACCAAAGTGAGAGAGAGAGAGAGAGAGAGAGAGAGAGAGAGAGAGAGAGAGAGAGAGAGGAAGGAAAAAGAGAAAAGCCTGGAATCCCCACAGTGGAGAGGCCTGGGTCGCTCACCTACTTTCCGGAATTAGGTCAATTAATAGACCCAGCGGCCCTTTATTATACAGAGTTGCCGGGGTGGGGGTGTGTCTCTAAGGGTGAACTTACAATGTTAATCTGCTCTAAGCCTTACCCGGGAGACTCATGGAGTCTGCAGTGACTTACCCAGGCCCCCTGAGACCAGTCAGCTCTGAGCTGACAGTGACTTATGGGGGCCAGCCAAGCAAACCCGCAGCCCCTGGGCAAGTGGGGATTGAGGTAGATGGCAAATGGAGTCTTAGCTGTTGTTTCTGCTGCTCCGGTCCTGTGTGTGCCACGGAGCTGAGCTGTGGCTCCTTCCCAAAGCACTGAATATATAGTGGAAAAGACGTACCTGGCACAGCTGCAATCACAGGAGTGTCTGGAGCTTTCCCTCCCCTCTGCAAATTAAACCACAGGCTCGCTGTGCGCCTGGCCACCCAGCACCTGACAGACGCCCAGGGCCTTGGACGGGCTGTCTGGCCTGAACAGAGGCTGACTGGCTCTTGTACAGTGACTGGGGGCAGTTGTAGCGGCTGCTGTGGTTCATAGTCTTTGCTTGTGCGCATCTGCAGTACAGCTGTTAATCTCGAAACCAATTTGAAAGTTCCTACACAGAGTAGCTTGCTTTCACCAGCAGGGTGGAGTGTGCCTCCGCCCCCCCCCCAGGGCGGGGCTGCTGATTCTCCTGTTGTCATAGCTTTGACAGCACATCAGCTCTCCCATTGCATTAATGACTGTACATGATGTTTACTAAGACATCTTTGAGTTGGAAGGTGGGCTCAGCTTCATTCCTGGTACCAATTCTGTGTGATTATGATTCATTTAAATAGCACACACTAGGCCAACAATTTAAACAGAAATTTAACAGAAGACTCCAGAGCTATTAATAGATTACAAGAAGGGATAAAGAGAGCTCTGGAGAGCAGCACATGCAAGCTCCGGGACCCGAGAAAGGAGCGAGGCAGCTGAAAGAAAGCACAGCTCTTTCCCGTGGCCTCATTAGAGAAAGTGTGGCCGTGGTTTCCCAGATGGCAAGAGGTGCTCGCTGGCCAACCTGAAGCCAGGTGAGCTGGCGATCAGGAAACACAGGCTTGGCTGACAGACCCTTTTTTTTTTTTTTTTTTTGTCTAGACAGGGTTTCTCTGTGTAGCCTTGGCTGTCCTGGAACTCACTCTGTAGACCAGGCTACAGGGATCCACCTGCCTCTGCGTTGGATTACAGGTGTGCACTTAAACATTTAGTTTTCTCCTTCTCCCTCTTCTCTTCTTCCTTCTTCAATGAGACGAGTACTCAGTTGTGTAAGATGGACTGCTTTCATTCATTCAGATTGTCATTCTCTCTCTCTCCCCCTCCCTCTCCCCCACCTCTGGTTTTTTGTTTGTTTTATTTTTTTGAGACAAGGTTTCTTCATGTAGCCTTGGCTGTCCTGAACGCGCTTTGTAGACCAGGCTGGCCTCACAGTGATACAGCTGCCTCTGTCTCCCAAGTGCTGGCATTAAAGGTGTGTGCCACCACGCCTGACTCGTTTTCTCTTTTAAAATGTTAAAATAAAACCCTTTAGATTTACTGTTGAGTCTTTTACATTCTTGGAGGATATGGCAAGCAAATGCTGTGGTTGTCAGTTAAGTGTGTTGATGACTGAGTGCCACCAGGTGTCACACAGAGCACTAGCAGTGTGCCCAGGGAAGCCTAGCCCTGGTAGCCTCCAGCACCCTGTCATGTCCTCCAGCGCCCTCTACTGACAAAGCTTAGTGTTGTGCTATGTGGCCAAAGAAACATTACCAGTAAGGCCAGGCCATGCTGAATGAACTTGGAGCTGAGAGACAGTAAGCTGGTAGCTGACACAAATGGGGTGGATGGTGGGTGGTAGTGAGTGGTGGGTTTTCTCTGAGGATCACTGGTGTGCATGTCTTATTATGTTGAGTTTTTTCAAATTATGTTTATTTTTTTTATTTTTGACTTTTCAAGACAGGGTTTCTCTGTGTAGCTTTTGCTGTACTGGACTCTGTGTAGACCAGGCTGGCCTCAAATTCACAGAGATCCACCTGCCTCTGCCTCCTACTGCTGAGATTAAATGTGTGCACCACTACCACCTGGCTGCAACCTTTACTTTGTTCATTTTGGTTTTTTGATACAGGGCTTCTCTGTGTAACCATGGCTGTCTTGGACTCCCTTTGTAGACCAGGATGGCCTGAACTCACAGTGATCCACCTGCCTCTACCTCCCAAGTGCTGGAATTAAGGGCGTTGGGGTGCACCATGCTCGGCCTCTTTACGTTTTTTATACCTGCTTGGGTTTTGCTTTCTCTCTCTTAAGTCTAGAATTAATCATTGTGTAGATTCCGTTGCTTTTATTAAAGTAAAACCTTTTATTTACTGCCCCCTTCCAATATCCTATGTTGAAATCAATTTTATACAAATGTCAGTACAGCATGCAACATCTGCTACACTGCACTGTGCTGCACGGAGAGTGCTGTATTTGCACTTAACAACCGCTAGCTAGAAGTCTTAAGGATTCAAGCAAACTTGAGTGCAAAACTTGAATCTGACCCTTGCAATCTGACTTTGCTCCACTCATTAGACATGACTGCCTCCTGCAGGACTGTCACTAAAATCACACTTTACTGGCTTTTGGTTTCTTACACATCTTTCATTTTCCCTTGCAAAAGTGTGCATCTTCAAGCAACTTTCAAAGACTGACTCTCATGTTTCTATCATATTTGAAAGGCTGGCTAGGCATCCTAGATTCATATCCATTTTCATTTAGAATTACTTTTTAAGATTCCCTCCCCCAAGACAGGGTCTCTTATATCCCAGGCTGGACTAGTGCTCTTAACCTCTAAGCCATCTCTCCAGCCCCCAAGCACGTCTAGTTTTATGCGGTGCTGACTGTCAAACCTAAGGCTTCATGCATGCTAGACCAGCACCCCAACTGAGCTCCCCACCCACATTTCAGTCTTTTCAACGAGTGTCAGTATTGTTAAAGAAAGACAGCTGATGTCATTGCTTATGTTTCAGAATTTTCTGCCTGTCTCTAGAAACATCCCATTTTTTATCCTGGTCTTCAGTGTTGATTCATGTCTGATATGTTCAAGCATTTGTTTTGGCTACTATGTTTTGCAGTGCTGGGTGTCAAACCCAAAGCACACATACAAGGCAACAGCTACACTGACCCCAACCCTTCCTCCTGTTTTTTGTTTGTTTGGGTTTTTTTTTTTTTTGTCATTTTATGTATTTTTCTCATTAGTTTTTTGGGAATTTCATAAAATGTATAGTAACCATATTTACTCCTCTCCTCCAACTCCTCCCAGATCCAACCTCTACTTCCCTATCCACCTAAACTGTGCCCTTAAAAGAAAACCTCACCAGCTACAACCTGTGCTGCCCATATGCTCTGGGAAGTGTGGCATTGCAGTGGAGAGTGGTGACTATCAGGGGCCATGCCCCCCAAAGAAAACAGACTCCTCCTTTTCCAACACCTATCAATTGCCTTGGGCTTCTTAGCTAGGGGTGGGGGGATGGGGGCTGAGGAGGGGGGGACTTCTTGCCCACCTGCACACTCTATTCTGCGATTTTGTCTGGCTTGAGTTCCACATGTCTTGTACATGTTTTCACATGCTGTGAGCTCATAGGTGCCTCTAAAACTCAAGTGGCTTACACACAGAAAAGTACACAAATATGGAGGTATAGTTTGCTGTAGTCACTAATCAGATACAAACAACATGTCAGCATCCCAGCTGGTCTCCCTAAGTCTGTTCTGGCTGGAGCTCTGTAGGAAAACTGGCTTGTTCTTGAACTTACTGCAACTGTTACTTTGTGACTGGTGGGAGCCATGTTTTCATGTTCTTTCCAAGTAGAAGCTTGAGGAGAAACTCGAGTTCTGGATGGAGAAGTTTGATAAAGACACAGAAGCAAAACAGAACGAGTTAAATGCTCTCAAGGCTGCCAAGGCCACTGACCTAGCGCACCTTCAGGACCTCGCGAAGATGGTAAGGCGTGTTGGGGTGACCCCGGGGAAGGAGTGGAAGCTAAGCCAGCTGGGCAGACTGTTATGTCCAAAAGTAGAGGTGTGTCTGTAAGCCAATGGGATTCTCAGATGATGACAATAGTGATGACGATGATGGTCGAGTGATGACAGCACTAATGCTGGACTGATTCTGCCCTGAGTAAATTTTTTTTTTTTTTTTAGTTTTTGAGACAGTCTCTATAGCCCAGGCTACCCTCGAACTCTTCATGTAGTGAGTGACTTTCCTACCTCAGCCTTCCAAGTGCTGAGATCACAGGTATGAGCCACAGTGCTCGGGTCAGGGGCTTTTCTTGTACTTTAGGTATAATTTATTTAAAACTCCTTGAGATGCTGCATTAAAAAACAAATGAACAAAAAACCCCCAAAACTTTATGGTTCCTAAAGACAATTTACAAGTGTTAATATCTAAAATACTGACTTCATCATCGGACAGATGTAGAACTTCCTAAATTTCTATTTGCAGCCAGGCATGATAGCACAACAGATCTCTGTGAGTTTGAGGCCAGCCTGGTCTACAAAGGGAGTCTAGGACATCCAAGGCTACACAGAGAAACCCTGTCTTGAAAAAGCAAAACAACAAAAATGGCTATTTGTATATGTACATTCTATTAAAGTTTTAAAAACATTATCTTGAGGTCACCAATGAGTAGTGTGTGTGTGTGTGTGTGTGTGTGTGTGTGTGTGTGTGTTTAACTATCTAATTTTAAAACAGAATCTCATAATTGGCTTAGGCTAGCCTTGAACCTGTTACGGCTGTCCTGCATCTGTCTACTTAGTGCTATGATTACAAGTGTGTGCCACTACATCTGGCTTAAATTTCATCTTCATTTTAAAGCTCAACTTCGAATTTTTAAATTGAAAAAGGCTGAGTAACAATTATATAATGTGAACGGACAGAGTCTGGGACTTCAGCAGGATTTTTTGAGACAGACACTTGCTGTGCAGGTGGACTGGCCTTGGCCTTCCATAGCCCTCCTGTGGGTGTCTCTGGGGTTCTGGGATTACTGGCACACAGGGCTGGTTGGCTGCTGCCAGACACCACCCCGTGTTTTCTTGTGCAGATCCGGGAGTGTGAGCAGGTCATTATTGAAGACCGGATAGAGAAGGAGAAGACCAGGAGGAAGCTGGAGCAGGATGACTTGGAGCTGAAGAGCATTGTGAAGGTAGGAAGCCAGGGTGCAGGGGCCAGCCCAGGGCTGTGCGGGTGGGGGCGGGGGGTGTGGTAGGTGTGCGGGTGGGGGGGGGGGGTGCGGCAGGTATGTCCACAGCACACGGGTGAGGGTGTGCCCACAGTCCACAGTGCAGGGTAACAGCTGACAAAGCAAAGGGCATGCCTGGCTCCTGATCTGGGGAGAGGAGCTGAGCAGTACAAGCGAAGCCTCTGTCCAGCTGTAAAACCTGGGCAGGTGGGTGAGGCAGCTGCGTAGACAGGGTGTTTCTGAATGCCCCTACCTGCTGTGACACCTTGTAAGTCAGCCCTGGCTGTACGATGCCTTCCAATATGTTGTTTAAAAAAAAAAAAAAAAAAAAGGTGAGCTAGGTGGTGGTGGTGCACACCTTTAATCCCAGCACTTGGGAGGCAGAGGCAGGTGGATCTCTGTGAGTTTGAGGCCAGCCTGGTTTACAGACTGAGTTCCAGGACAGCCAAGGCTACACAGAGGAACCGTATCAAAAAACCAAAGAAACTCACCCTTGAGTTCCCTATTAGAACAACCTGGTGTATAATCAGCAAATGTTGACCAAGCTTTTGTTCTCACTAGTGGACTCAAGGGCTCTCAGCAGGCAAGGCTAGTCTCACTTCCCACCAGAGACTGTTGAGAGCAGTGCTGTCACACTGACAGACACTCAAGGGGCTATCTAAATCCTGCCTTTAAACATATGTGATGTGCCATCAGTCCCTGAGACTTCTGAGTGCATCCCTGACTGAGCACAGGTAACAGGCATTCGTTCATTCCCTTTGTAGCCAGTGGTGTTTGCCAAGGGAGCAACCCCTACACAGAAGTTGGGGCTCTAAGTCTCTCACTCCCAGGAACAACAGGGCGGCCATACCTGGGTACTGTACAGCAGCTGTACTGAAAGCAGCCTGGCCACTTCCATGTCTCAGATGTTCCTCAGACACAAGCTTTAACTGTTGGTTCTCTTGTGTGGAAAGATCGCAGCGCTGTTGGGAACACTGAGATTAACTCCTCTCTCTTTGTTCCAGCTCCAAGCCTGGTGGCGAGGTACAGTGGTCCGGAGGGAAATTGGAGGTTTCAAACTGCCCAGGAAAGACAAAGATGACAGCAAAGACTCAAAAGGCAAGGAGAAGGAAAAACGGAGAGGCAAGAAGTGACTAGTTTCTGTTGTTCTTTCTTCTGGTCTCTGGCATTCACTGTGCCTGTGAGAGCTCTCTCACGGTTGGGAGCTCTCTCATGGTGGGGGCCATGCACACCGCACTTCTGGGGAAGCTATGCTGAGTAGCTTTGTGAACATTCGTCTTGTTCCTTCTCACCAGAAAGCAGCTCATCAGCTGACAGTGATGCATTAAAAACTCCTGTAATATGTCTGATTCTCATTTTATACCATGATTAAAGAACTGTTATAAGCAAACGTAAATATTCAGTGAGAATTTCAAGGTTACCATCTAGCATAATATGCATACACACAGCAGTTAATAAATGTTGGTTCTTGCCTGTCTTGAAGGGTTGGTGGTGTTGGGGGACACGCTATACCTCTTACATAAGCTGTTCCAGTGACTTTTCTGGGGATAGGTAGGGATGGAAGAGGCTGACATGGGATACAAGTGGAGTGTGGACAGGCAGTCCTCCAGTGGTAGAGACTGGGACATGAGTTCTCCAGGCTGCTAGAGATCTGTTTGTTAATTGAGGCCAACTATGTCCATCATCTGGGATAGTAAGACTTTTAAAGAAACAAGACTTGTGAAAACTAGCCTGGTTCTCTGAAGTTCTCCCTTAAAACCAGCAAGCTCACTGGGTCACTTTTTTTTTTTTTTTTTAAAGTCAGAGTTTCTCTATCCTAGACTCACTTTTTAGACTAAGCTGGCCTCAAACTCATAGACATCTGCCTGCCTCTGCTTCCCCAGTGCTGGGATTAAAGGTATGTGCCACCATGCCTGGCTCCACTGGGTCACTTTAGCTTGAGCTCTCAGCCTGGCTGGCTCCTTTGTCTCCACCCCCCTGCCTCAACTTCTGTGCGTGTGAGATGTGCACTGGGGCACGTGCAGAGGTCAGAGGACCACTCTGTGGACTCAGTTCTCTCCTCCCACCTTCTTGTGTGTTCTCAGGCTCAAGTTCAGGTTGCCAGGCTTACCTTGGAACTCACTGTGTAGACCATGCTGGCCTCGAACTCACAGAGATCTGCTTGCCTCTGCCAACCTGTGTGTTGGGATTAAAGGCGCACACCAACACGCCTAACTTGTTTCTTAAAAAAAAAAAAAAAATTGAGTGTGTGGGCACACACATGGAAACATGTATGCATGTGCACGCCACACTCGTGGGAGGTGGGGTCAGAGGACAGCTTTCAAGGACTGCCCCCTACTGAATCCCTTTGTGCCTTTACCCGCTGAGCCGGTTCATTGGCCCTCAACTGATTTTTTTTTCCCGAGAGAAAAGTTATCTTAATGTGTCTTACATATTTCAATGAATTAAGCCTTTTTAGCTTTTTGAAACAGGGTCTCATGTAGGCCAGGTTGGTTTCAAATTCACCATGTAGTCTAGGCTGGCCTTGAACTTCCATGTGTGCCTCCTAAGTGCTGGAAGGACAGGAGTGAGTGATCATGCCCGGCTTGTGCGGTGTTGGGAATGGAGCCCAGGACTCCATGCACACTGACTGCATGATGGCCTGAGCCTGGGGCAAGCCTCCCAATCCCACTGCCATTGCAGGCCGTCTTACTATCTGTACCTCTTTAAGAAAGTGGAAATTAACCTCCAAGGCATATTTTAACAAGGTTTGTTCCCTCAGTGAGCCAGATCAAAGCCTTCCTTGATTTGTCTTTGCCGACGAGAGCATGCGTCAGGCTGTTTATTACATGCTACAAGTATTGGCTTTTATTTTAATGTCCACATATAAGATTACATACAGGCAATTTAAAATAACATACACAGTATTGACATATTTATACTTAGAACTTATTCAATATATTTACAGACATACAAATATAGGACAATGTTTACAAAACCTTTTACTAATTACATGTTTATAACACCTCAGAAATAAAATCTGCTGTAAACCATCTCACTGCAATGTATATATAAAAGGCTACTAAATGACCAAGTTTTCCTTCATTTCTATAACCATCTAAGTACTTAGTTCTTAAAAATCAAGCTCATCAGCATTATCACGTTATTAGTCACTGCTGACTAGAGGAAGCCAAGGAAATTACAGGCCTCCTGATTAGGTGCAAGGGTGTATTTACAGTTGCTGTCTGTTGGAAACCACCCACTGTCCGCCTTTTTTAGTCTGTTCTCGCTAAATACAAAGGTGCCTCCTCTTGCTTGGAGTCTATCAGACCTGTTCATTATTGGAGAATCCTGGTCGGAGAGCCTGGAGACTGCTGACATACATCTCTGTGGGTGGCAGGGCAGAGCCGGGCAGGTGCTTGGCTTATCCACGTTAGCACTGGTAAGGTAGCAATTTCTAGTCAGGGGACTGTGACATGGCTAGCTTTATCTTCCACTGGGGGTCCAGCAAGGATAACTATCTAAATGAATTGTTCTGTCCAATTTGGAAATGTATAGGAAGCCGCAAAGGCCCAACAAAGCACTGATTTCTTGTTGTGTGTGGACTTGCAAGAACGGCAACAAGGTCTTCCCTTTATGTCCACTAACACTGTGTAGCTGTGTCCCAGCCACCCCAGTCTGCACTAGTTTGGTAAGTACACTAACGTCTCACATGAAAACTCAAATGCTAAAATGTCCTCCTCCTCTTTCTGAGGTCGGGTCTCACAATGGAGCCCTGGCTCGCCTGGAACTCACTATGCAGACCAGCTCTGCCTCCTCTGCCCCTCAGAAGCTGGCATTAAAGGCACAGGCCATGCTCAATGTCAGCTTACGCTTAGGAACTCTTGTAGCTATTCTAAGTGCTGAATTATGTAATGTCTTCTGGACTCATTTTCTACACAATTAAAAGCCAGAATTCAGCAATTATGTTGAGGTTTAATGCTGACTAGGATAGTGTATCTACAGCCCAGAAGCAGAGCAGAGCTGGTTGTCTGGCCGCTGAAGAGCAGGGCTGGGTTCCAAGCTGTGCCGGTTGCTCTGTGAGGACCATGAGTGGCTGGGCAGGAGTGCAGATGCCTCTGTTATACTTTTCCTTGAGATAAGTTGTGGGCTTGCTGTGTAGCTGGCCTGAAATTCATGATGTGCCTGCTCTAGTCCCCTGAGTTACAGGTGTGTGCCACCATGCCTGGCTGTTTTTAAACTTGGATAAAGTGGCTTTGTCCTAATAAAGACTTCTCTGTACTAACAAGGAGAAATTCAAACTAGACATTCAAAATGATTTTGTTCAAATTCACTTTTCGATGAAAGATATTTAAGTATTTATATTTATTAATTTTATGTGTATGAGTGCTCTGCTGCAGGTGCACCTATAGGCCAGAAGAAGGCACCCCAGATCTCATTATAGATGGTTGTGAGCCACCATGAGGTCACTGGGAATTGAACTTAGGACCTTTGGAAGAGCAGCCAGTGCTCTTACTGCTGAGCCATCTCTCCAGCCCCCAATTTATGTACTTTTCAAAATGAAGGAGTGCTCTGTCTGCATGTACACATGCATGCCAGAAGAGGGGGATATGTTTATTTGTTTGGTTTTTTGAGACAGGGTTTCTCTGTGTAATAGCCCTACCTGTCCTGGGCTCCCTTTGTAGACCAGGCTGGCCTCAAACTCAGGAAGATCCACCTGCCTCTGTCTCCCGAGTGCAACCATGCCTGGCTGGGGATATGTATTTTCAATATTCTTTTGTATGTGTATGAGTGTTTTACCTTCATGTATGTATGTGTACCATGTGCATGCCTGGTGCCTGTGGAAGCTGTTAAGAGTGCATCAGACACTTGAACTTGGAGTCGCAAGGAGTTTTGAACTGACTTGTGGGTGTTGGGAATTGAGCCCTAACCCTCTCTGCAAGAGCACGTGCTCTAAACTGCTAAGCCAGCTCTTTAGCCACAGTCTAAGGCAGCCCAGGTGGGCTGTAGCTGGCCATTGCCAGCACAAGCTCCAAACCCTGACTGTCCAGCTTTTGGAATGTCTGAGTGCATCTCTGCACCTTGGTGCTGGGGACAGAACCCTGGTCTAGTATCAAAGTTACTTTTAGATGCCACGCAGGGTAATACTGTTCTGACATGACAGCCGTGGGACAAAAAACTACAGTAGTTAGCGACTATAGGGGAAACACTATAAAACAAACAGCTTCATGTAATTATTCTATTTAATTACTTCATGTAATTACTCTGCAGTGAACACCAAAGACACAACAACTAAGAAGGGGACAAATTCTAGGGGAAGAAAAACCTCAGTGCTTAAATTTAAATAAAGATACCTACTTTGTGCTGGAGCCCTAGGCCCTTTTGTTCTCTGCTCACAGCTGCGTGCGTGTAGGGTACAGGAGCGGAAATGGGGGAGGGGACAGATGAGAGAGACAGGAAGTTGCTCTGAGTGCTTTCTTGTAGTTATGGAAACTGGCTGTCACCTGTAAGGGCTGTTAAGAAATGTGGCTTTCCTTCAGCAGGGAGCTGTATGTCTGCAGTGCCTGGGATCAGCATGCAGGGCTCGCTGACAAACGTAATCACTGCTGGGTAGTGTGTAGTAAGCTGTAAGATGTTACAGCTTAGAGCTGTGGGTTTAGGAAATGGCGGGTGATGCACACAGCCACCCTCTAGAAAACATGGGGTGGTAGAGGGCAGGGCTCGGGGGCTGGGCACTGGCTTTAAATACCCACCACACCGAGCAGAACCTAGGGCTTCTTTATGGTTTTGTTCTCTTTGGTGGAGAAGTCCAAGTCATCACAATATGTAAGCTTTGATTTAGATGCAGCTGAGGATGCAGCAGGGGTGGTGCCCTCAAACCACATAACTACGTGTCTTGGCACAGCGGTTTCCACTGCCTGAGAATCACCTACAATGTCTGCTGAAAATGCATGTTCCCAGGGCACAGCCCAACCTTTGATGCAAATCTGGATTTCACAAATGCTCCAGGAGAATGAAGGCCAACTGTGGAAGCCAGTGAGCTGCAGACACTCAGAAACTGGCAGAGATAATAGCATGTCTGTCCTCTGAGAGCCAAGTATCTGGCTGTGGAGATACTGGCTCTGGCATGGAAAACAAGCCTGCTTCCCACGAAGAAAGCACAGCCAGAGCTTAGGTTTCCATGTTGAGTCCTCAGTAAGCAAAGGTCCACTTAAAAATTTGTGCCTTAATTTAAACCAAAAAATAGTAGAAATGGGTTTAATCTCCCCTAAAATGGAGAGATGGGATGAACATTCCTGGCAGGAATCATGAAGACAGTGCTTCCACGAACACACAGGGCTGTCTGAGCAGGCGACACCAGCACTCACATCCTCCTGCTCCTTGCTTTGGCCATGCCCACACCCAGGGGCCTGGGAGTCCTCAGACAGTGGAGAGCTGTGGCTGCTGCGGCTGCTTGGGTGGGGCAAGTTCCAGGAGGGCCTGGACCGTCACTGCAACCTGGCTCAACCCTTTCTCTTCTAAAATGTGCAGAGGCAAACATAATTGCTCCTGAAAGGGGACAATGTAATGTAAGACAGACAAGAGAAAACAGGGTGAACATCACAGAACTGAAAGCAGAGAGGCACTTCCACCCCACCCCATAATAACCATGGGAACCATGGGAAGTCCCTGGTAACCCACCCTGCTAGAGGAGGCAGGCGCAGATGGCGTCTCACACCCAGGGCCACTTTATTAACACAACTAGAGTTGACACAGAACACTGGGAAGCGCAGAAGGTTGACAGGTGACACATTTACACAGCAGAGGAGGAACAGCGCGCTGGGCAGGAAGCCACACCATCTGACAAGCATCAGGCGACTTACGAACAGCATGGCTCAAGTGGAATACAGGGTTCACAGATAGCAGGAACACAACATGGCTTTGTGAATGAATGGCTAACTTAGGAAAGGGAGGGGGAGGCGTAGATATAAATTAGTTAAAGAGAAGTTGTATTTTAGCTGAGCGTGTTTGATCCTAGGACTCAGGAGGCAGAGCCAGGCAGGGCTGTGGGTTCAAGGCCAGCAAGGGCTACACAGTGAGTCTTAAAAAAAAAAAAATCCATGAATCCAGCAGCTTGGATTCTGCTGGAGAACTACTGTGTAAGCTTACATCTTAGTAACTCCCTGCAGAAGGTGACTACCCTGTGGGTACATCTATCTTGTTTGACTTAGTTCAGGTTTGGTTACTCTTGAAAGAAAAAGGCAGATTTTAGCACAACACTTTCTGGCTTTTCTTTTTTCATCAAAATTACTATTGTTTGTGTTTTTGACACAGGGTCTCTCTAATGTAGACCAGGCTAATTTGGAACACACAGAGATCCTTCTGCCTCTGCTTCCCAAGCGCTGGGAGTAAAGGCGTGTAACACCACGCCCAACTAAAAATTAAGTTTTTGTCTTAAGTTGAGAAGGGTCTTGCTGTACAGCTCAGGCTGGCCTCAGACTCTTGTGAGGGTCACAGGAGTGCTCCAGCACACTCTGTACCACACGAAACGTTACAGAATGACTTGTAATACAAGCACAGCAAGTATTTGTTTTTGAGGCAGCTATCAGTACTTGAATATAATTACTTTTTTATTTAATGCTGGTTTTGATAAAGTCACAGCCATCTCTTGATGTGCTAATAAAGCTAGCAGTTTAGAATTAATATTTTGAATACCTCTGCAACTACACAGAGTAGCTGTGTTTAACATGAGTCTGTACTGAGCAGTGGTGGTGCACACCTTTGCTCTCAGCTCTCAGGAGGCAGAGCAAGCACATCTCTGACTTTGAGGCCAGCCTGGTCTACAAAGTGAGCTCCAGTTCAGTCAGGGCTACAGAGAGAAACCTTGTCTCCAAGAAACAAAAAAAAACCAAAATCAAAACAAAACAAAAAGATGAATCTGCATGTGCTCTGGGTGGGACATTCCCTATTGTCTGCTCAGCAGCACCCACGCCTGAGCCAAGGGCAAGCGGCTTGGTGCACCACAGTGGTCCAGACGCCACTCTGAGGTGGCACTTCCACTTGCACATCAACTTTGCAGATGTTTCCTAGGAACCTACCACTGCCAGTCTAGTCCACACAACAGTCTTGGTGGCAGTTTTTTGCTTTTTGTTTTTCTTTTAAAGACAAGGTCTTGTTGTGTAGCCCAGGCAGCACCAAATTCAAAGCAATCCTGTTCCAGTCTCCTAAGTGCTGGAATTGCAGGTGTGTATCACATACTTGGCTTTAAGCCTGACTCTGCGTGTATATAAAAGGACAAAGCTCTACAGAACCCAGACAACGATCACGGACTTCAAGGTGGCAGAAGCACACTCTGGAAGGCACTGTTGTAAAGCACTGCAGCCGTCCCTGCATCAGCATTAGCAGTGGACAGTAATCACTTCAGACAGAAGGAAATGAGGGTAAGGGGTGCCCAGGTGGACTACAGCAGGGTGCTGTGTTCCTGGCAGTCTCCCCTGAGCTGCTGTCCAGTTTTGTTAGTGGAGTGTGGAGACCCCATTTGTGAGGATGCAGCCATGTTGTTCTCAGCCCAGGCCCTAAGCATCCTGAGAGTGGCTGCTGTCTCACTGGAGCTGCAGCTCAGACATGTGCTCACCTATAAAAATGGCTCAAGCATGATAGAAATAACATGAATTGCAAACATTCTTTTTCCCCCCCTGGTTTTTTGAGACAGGGTTTCTCTATGTAGCCTTGGCTGTCCTGGACTCGCTTTGTAGACCAGGCTGGCCTCGAATTCACAGAGATCCGTCTGCCTCTGCCTCCGCGAGTGCTGGGATTATAGGCATTGCCACCATGCCTGGCTTTTTTTTAAAAATTATTTTTATTTTATGTGCATTCATGTTTTAAATACATGTATGTTTGTGTGAAGGTGTTAGATTCCTTGAAACTGGAGTTACAGGCAGTTATAAGCTGCCATGTGGGTGCTGGGAATTGAACCCAGGTGCTCTGGAGGAGCAGTCAGTGTTCTTAACCACTGACCCATCGCTCTAGGATTCTAGCAGGGGCTCTGTTAGAGGCAGCACACATGGTAAGCATGGCAGCTCTCCTGAGATGCAGATTCTGGTCAGCTGCTTAGTGTGCACTGTCTTAAAAGGACACACTGGGCTCAGAGCGGTAGTCTGGGTCAACTCTTGTGTCTTTAAACTAAATGTCCAAACACTGGTAGAAATAATGTCAAGTTAAGACTTCAGGCCAGAGACCTGAGTGACAGGTACTCCAAATTAGAACAGCTATCAGTATTTTGTGGTGAGCAGCTGTTGAAAAAGGTCAGGCATTCTTTATTTCAAAACTGAAGTGTATCACAGTATAAAAAGATGGCCAGAGTTCTCTAGGGCAGATATGCCTTAACCTTTCCCATATGAGAAACAAGGCCACAGGCCACGAGGGAAGCGACTGAATGAGGAAGAGCGTGAAGGGAGAGAGAATGCTGACCCTCTCCCTGCTGGCCAGCCTTAATGCCCACCATGTGACGCACTGCCCCTGGGGACACCGGGTAGATAATGCACCTTCTCAAGTCAGACTCTGAAAGCACTCAGTGTGTCAGCGATTCGCTATGAGAAACAAGCTTCACCAAGCACAGGAAGGTGGAAGGCACCGGCTGCACTGTCAGCTATAGGGGAAGACGCGGTAATAAAGCACACAGAGAGTTAACATTAAAGCACAGTAAAATGCCACGAAACCCAGAAGCTGGACAGACAAAGAGACAAAGCTGGATTCTTCTGCATGTGCCCCAAGAGAAAGCAGAGTTTCAACAGTTCTTTTAACGCTGAGGTTTAGCTGAAGGATGTCGGAGGGGGAACAGAGATTGTCCTGTCCAAACGTGAGCAGGAAAGGAAAACAGAAAACAAAGTCAGTGCAGAAACTCTGAGACAGGTACAGAGCTCAGTAAAACCATGTTAGCCATAGTCAGACACACATCCTCGGCATTTTAGCATAAGAAAGTGCTGAAAAGCAAAAGTGTGGGCTCATCTATGCACACAGGACTGAGTGACAGAATGAAGCTCGCTTGTTGAAAGCTAGCCACGGGCACTAAGGGGACAATGGACAGAGCTAGCTTGTGGTTCAGGGCTGCTCGAGGCCTGAGAGTGGGGAGGTGAGTGGGAGGCCACCTCAACTCAATTCTCATTCTTCCTTTCTGCTGAGGAAGAGTAGGGCATAGCTGAGGATGCTGACTGGAGGGGGCTTCTCATGAAGCAGGGCAAACCACAGATGTTCAAAGACGGAGGAAGCCTTGTGAGGAGGGAGGTTTGGTTACTGTGGAGGAGTCAGGTGTGCTGACTCAGACCACCGCCAGATCAAGTCCATCATCCCTAGATCTAGGTCACTAGGTCCGCACAGTATGGAGGGAGCAGCTAAAGTCACCACTATAAAGTATTAGTGGTCTCAGCCTGGAACTACTGTTTAGTGGACTCCAAGCTTTTTTTAAAATGTAAAACATTTAATAAAGGCATAATATATATGCACAAACTCCTCTACCCAGAGGCTTTCTCAGGACCCTATTTTTTAGTGATTCTTTTGCAATTTGAGGGTGAGCTGGGAATGGAGTCTAGGAAAATGCTCTGCCATTGCTATATTCCCAGCCTGTTTTCCTCCAAAGTTTGACTTATTTTTGTCATTTACCTTTCATTTCTTTTGTCTGAAACAGGGTTTCATATTGCTCTATTGTCTCAAATTCACTATATAGCTGAAGATGATCTTGAACTCCAAATCCTACTGCCTACACTTCCCAAGTGGAAGGATTTCAGGCTGCTCCGCCACCGTGGACTCACAGTTCAATCTACACACACTTTTTAGTCATGCTGAAGCAATGGCCTTCATACTTATCTTCATTTAAAAAAATATTTTTATTTAATTTTAATTTATGTGCATTGGTGTGAGGGTGTCAGATCTCGGAGTTACAGACAGTTGTGAGCTGCCATGTGGGTGCTGGGAATTGAACCCAGGACCTTTAGAAAAGCAGACAGTGCTCTTAACCACTGAGCCAACTCTCCATCCCCTTATATTCATTTTTTAAAAATTATTTTTATGTACATTTGGTGTTTGGCCTACATATATATCTGTGTGAGGAAGTCGGATCCACTGAAATTTGAGTTACAGATAGTTGTGAGCTGCCACGTGGTTACTGGGAATTGAACCTGGGTCCTCTGGAAGAGCAGCCAATGCTCTCAACCACTGAGCCACCTCTCCAGCCCCTCATACTTATCTTCTCCGTGTCTGATATACCTAAATACTAAGATCTCTGTTTATAGTTTGGTTAGGACCAAAAGTAGGTGAGAACAAAGCAAGACTGAGAATGCTAGCTTGAAGCTGTCAATTTGTGTATTTGTTTCTTATCCTTCAATCTGTCCAGAAAAATGACCGATTTTTAGCGGAAGTAGCAGCAAAACTAGAACTCATCTGGAGCTTCTGGAGAAGTGGGTGGAAGGCAGAGGGGAGAAGGAACAGGTGGTTGGAGTGATGTCCACTTCCTCTTTCTGGCAGCGATGGGGGCGGGGTGTGGATGTAAAGAACCCCAGTCTAACCACTGTACTTTTTCTATCTCTGTATCTGCCTTCAGAAAGCTGAGCTCAGGTAGAATACCGGCTGGGCTGTAATGAACACTCGTAAGCCCTGCTTGGAAAATGCTGACTTAAACACATGCTTTAAAGTACAATGTTCTTATTTTTATGTTCTGCTGGCAACGGCCGTAACATTCTGAAGAAGCTCCCGGTTACAACCTTTACATCTGAGATGAGATGGCTCTGTAGAGCCTGGCAGGCAGCTTGGCTGGCTGGAAATGGTGCTGAGGAGAGCTCTTGGGCAGAGCCTGCACGCTGCTCTTTCTGTGCTTCCCATGTTCTGCACCAGTGCCAGCCACACTCTGGGTCAGAACACATGGTGTGGTACTGGAACATGCTAATGTGCACACATACAGATACCAGGCCTTTTACTGTGAACAGAATACATGTCAGCTCCTGAGAAAACATGCCAAATGGTCTCAGTATGTGTAAAAGGGCTTCACAAGCTTTTATAAAACAATGATATAAAATGAAAATGTCTAGTTTGAATTTGTCCATAAGAATTAAAAAAAAAAGTCTTACTTGAGTTTGGAAAAGAGGAAAAGCAAACCCACAACACAGCAGAAAAATAACAGCGGTCTAAAGAGCAGGTGTGGACTTGCTGGCAGGCGGGAACTGGTTTCTTCTCTACTCTGAACTGTGCGCAGCTGGAATACAGGTGCTCCTGGGTACATGCTCCTGTGGTCCCTGGCTCTTGGTCATTAAGAGCAGGATGGTGAGCTAGGTGAAAAGCATCACTGGGAAGCTATGAGGGTTAAACAGGGCATAACTTGGAGCAAAACTGGTGTTTCTGATAGGCCCAGGAGCCAATCCTGAATTTCTGATGGAAGAGGCTTGTGGTTTTCTCTCTGCAGACTAGATGAAACCAAGGCTTAGAGACTGGAGGATGTGGCTCAGTGGCAGAACATGTGGTCAGCAGAGCGTGTAGGAGGCCACAGCTACCATCTCCGGCAAGAAAATAAAATAAGAAAACAGAAACTGCCAACCACAGAACACAAGGTGTTGATCCTTTACACTGTTGTTCAGCATGGTGGTGTGCACCACAGTCCCAGTGCTGGAGACTGAGGTGGGAAGGGAGCCCACCCAGAGTTCTAAGACCAGCCTGAGCATAACGCTATGTCAAAAAGACTCTGTCCCTTATCTTCCAAAACTCAGGCCATCCTCAAGAATAAAGCCATTTTCAGCTGTTCTTCAAAAGGGCCACAGAAAGAGTGGGCAAACACTCCTTTTCTTATTAAAGCTATGACTAATGTTTAGTTACAGAATGACAGGAAACACAGTTAAACCATGTCTCCACATCCCTAATGCTGTGACCCTTTAATACAGTTCCTCATGTTGTGGTCACCCTCAAACATGGAGTTATTTCCATTGCTACTTCATAACTGTAATTTTGCTAGTTATGAACCATAATGTAAGTATCTGATATGCAGGTGGTCTCCCCGTGAAAAGATCATTTAACCCCTAAAGGGGTTGTGACCCACAGGCTGAGAATTGTCACAACAGAGATACACGGGGGCACTGCCTCCTTAGAACAGAGCACGTGCTTACAAGTGGTCTCCACTCTGCTGACTTCCAAAGGATACAGCTTGGTGGGAGACAGGAGGAAGCTGGATTAGGCCTCTGATTCGGTTAACAGGGCTATCATTTAGATTTCCTAGTTGTACAACTATATTATTTGCATAATTGACGTTAGCATCGGGGAAATTTGGGTGAAATATACATGAGAACTGTATTTTTGTAACATTTTGTGAAGGATAATATTATTGAAAATTAATATATATATATTTAGAATGTATTAAAAGTGTTTTTAAAAACCCTGAAGTGGGGCTAGAGAGATGGCTCAGCGGTTAAGAGCACTGGTTGCTCTTCCGGAGGTCCTGAGTTCAATTCCCAGCAACCACATGATGGCTCACAACCATCTGAAATGGAATCTGATCGCCTCTTCCAGTGTGCATGAAACAGCACTCATAAGCATAAAATAAATAAATCTTAAAAAAAAAAATACTCTGAAGCTAACAAAAGAATTTCCACTCTGAAAGGTATTTGTGGGAAAATATTCTGTTATATGTAGCTGTTCTTAGGTCAAACAGTGAGTGGGATGCTTAAGAAAACAGAACAATCATTTTTTACTTATTAGTTATAATACAATTATTTAAATCAACACTTAAGTTTCTTTAAAGATCTTGGAAATTTGGGAAACATGAAAGAATATTGCTGGAGAGAATACTGACAGTCTTGGAAAAACACATCGTGTTAGTAGTCATCAGCTTAGTTTGCAGCTACTCTTGGTAAGAACATTTACACACACACACACACACACACACACACACACACACACACACACACACACACACACACACACACCCGTTACCTGAGGTACACCGATTTTTCTGCAAGCATCTAGGAAGTTCTCCACATTTCGCCTGCACTTTGCCATTGTTAGTTTAGGCTGCAGTGAAGACAAGAAAAGAGGGAAACTGTGTTATCAACAAAGATTTAAAAATAAATACATAAAATTTAAAAATACTCTTGCCAGTTGCTTCATATGCTTACTGCTATGTACACTAGGGGCTCAGCAAACTTCTTCTTAAAGATCAAACAGTGAGTGCTAATCTCAAGAGCCACAGAACTGTTACCACTCCTCAATTCTGCCAGGACCATGAAAGCAGCCAGAAGGAGGAATAGACCAGTGTGGCTGCATTCCAGCAAAATGCTATCTACAGAAATAGGTGCTGACCTATGAGAGGAGTTTGCACCTTCCAATGTCTATATTTACTTTGGTTTAGTAAGGAAAGTGCTAAGAAGTTTGTTTTTTTTTTTTAAATTTGGAAATGAAATAACAAAAGAATATTGGAGTGAACATCAAGAAAGTAGTTCACTGTACAAACATGGCTACAATTAACAGTTTATTTTCTTTTGGTTTATTATTATTATTTTCATTTATTTGTTTAATCACTTTACAACCTTATCACAGCCCCTCCTTCCTCTCCTCCCAGTCCTGAGGTAGCATCTCTCTACATAGCCCTGGCTGGCTGAGACCTCATTGTGTAGACCAGGCTGGCCTCAAACTTGCAGAGATCTAACTGTGTCTGTCTTTCAAGTGTTAGGATTAAAGGTATGTGCTACCATGCCTAGTTCTATTTTTAAAATATTTTATTATTTTAAAGGTATGAGTGTTTTGTCTGCATGTATATCTGTATATCATGAACACACAGTGCCTGTAGAATCTAGGTGTTGGGTCCTTGGGAACTGGAGTTATGGACAGGTGCAAGCTGCCATGTGGGTGTTGGGGATTGAACCTGGTTTTCTGCAAGAACAGCCAGTGTTCTCAACAGTAGTACTAATTTTTTTGCAATTAACTCATTAGGTACTTTGGAAATTAAAGGTGTTTTTTTTTTTTTTTTTTTTTTTTTCTTTCTGAGACGCGGTTTCTCTGTATAGCCTTGGCTGTCCTGGACTCGCTTTGTAGACCAGGCTGGCCTCAAACTCACAGCAATCCAGCTGCCTCTGTCTCCCTGAGTGCTGGGATTGCAGGTGTGAGCCACCACTGCCTGGCTGGAAATTAAATTCATTCATTCATTCATTCTTTCTTTCTTTCTTAATTATGTATACAGTGCTCTGTCTGCATGCACACCTGCAGGCCAGAAGAAGGCACCAAATCACATTATAGATGGTTGTGAGCCACCATGTGGTTGCTGGGAATTGAACTCATGACCTCTGGAAGAGCAGTTAGTGCTCTTAACCTCTAAGCCATCGCTCCAGCACCCGGAAATTAAATTCTTAACAGTGGCTACAAAGCTACTTTACAAAAGGAGAAAGGTTGATGCAGGAAATTTCTTTAATTACTAATGAGTGAGATTACTTTTCTGTAAAGATCTCTAAAGACTAGAAATAAAGAGGCATCTCTAGTCTCAGCACTCAGGAGGCAGAGGTAGGTGAATCTCTGTGAGTTCAAGACCAGCTTGGTCTACAGAGTGAGTTCCAGGACAGCCAAGGCTACAAAGAGAAACTCTGTCTGGGGGCGGGGGGTGAGGGGAAGAGGTATCTCTTATCCTCTCAAAGTTTGTTTCTCACCTAGTTGGTTATCATGGAACAGTATGTAAGAAAAAATAGGAATTCCATATCCTAAAATGAGTTCAGGTATCCTGTATGGAAGGCAGATGTTTGCAGGGAGTTTGGCATACAGCTTTTTAAATTAGTAACTGCATGGACTCTTGTGTCATCTCTAGAAAACAAGACTTTACTTGTAAGATCTGAGTTTTCTGCAAACACGAAGCATAAGAAGAAACAAAATAAAAGCAGTGAAAGCACTGTAATTCTGACCAGACAGGCAGGGTGGGCTAGGGTCACCTTTGTCAGAAGAGATAAAAAGGCAACCAGTGAGACCTTAGGAAAGAGACTACTACCTCCCAGCTCTGATGGGACAACTTGTAAAGGATACGGAAAAAATAACTCTCAAGCTTCCTGGGAGGAGAGGGCTTACTTCATCGTACACTTCAGTCACCATCAGGGAAGCCAGGCAGGAACTCAAGGAGGACAGGAACCTTGAGTCAACACTGGCACAGAGACCATGGAGGAATTATATTTACACTGGCTCGCTCTCCATCCATGAATATCACTGTCCCCAGTAGGCTGGGCCCTTACAGCAAACATTAAATAAGAAAATGAGGCACAGACTTCCCTCCAGGACAATATAGTAGAGGTGTTTTCTCAATTGAGCTTCCTCTTCCCAGATGACCCTGGCTTGTGTCAAGTTGACAAAAAACAGACCAACACGGCTCCTGTTCTCACAAACACCAGATTCTTGGCTGAAAAGGTAGGTGGGAAGATGAACCATCACCATCTCCTGACAGATAGTGACAGAAAGCCCTGGGCTTCTCCACCTGCTCCTTCACACTGGCATTGGCTCTGCTGCTGCTGCCACCAGAAAAAAATGAAGGTGTGCACAGACACGCAGTGCTGGCCTCTTCAGCTCCAGAGACAGGTTAAGTTGAACTGAGAGGTGAGACAGCTGCTAGGAGGAGCAGCCACTGGGTAACTTTCACAGCAGCCCTGCAAATAAGGAGCATGCAGGGCCGTGTACTAAGACATACATGGAATGCTAGAATGAAGATGGTACAGGCAGGGAGATGGGAGCTCAAAGCCAGCCTAGGCTAAATGAGCAAAAACTAGCACTCAAGAGGTGGAGGAGGTGGAGTTCTGTGAGTTTGTAGCCAGATTGGTTTTATACAGTTCTAGGCCTGTCTCAAAATTAAAAAAAGCCTCAAGTCCAACCGGACAAACTGCTTCACTGTGGCTTATCTGTCTAGGCTGGACATTCTCTCTTCTCTTTCTGCTTCTCAGGGTTGGAAGCAAAAGCAAATATATTTTCTTCATCTTATGAGCAGTTCTTTTGACGTGGGCGAGACTTGTCAGGATCAAGGTCTGAGTTTAGGAGAGAAGGCTAAGCGGGAGAAGCAGCCATGAGCACTTTGTTTTACAAAAGAGGGAAGCCTACATTTCTGAAATACTCATGTTTATGGAAGAAAAGACTGACATAAAATTCGCTGTCTCTATAAGTTTTCCCAGCACTTCAAAGGGCATGCATGACATAAGATTTTTGCCAGCATAGTCTCTTATTTTTATAATGTAGAGCCTACAATGAATATGAGATCTGAACTGGAAAAAATAGGAGATAAATAATTAGTTCTGGAAATTTAAAATGATTCAAACACTTTTTTAAGGCATTGAAACTTTATTGGTTTTTCAAGATAGGATTTCTCTGTGTAGCCTTGGCTGTCCTGGACTCGCTTTGTAGACCAGGCTGGCCTTGAACTCACAACAATCCACCTGCCTCTGGCTCCCGAGTGCTAGGATTAAAGACGCCACCACACCTGATGCAACTTTATTATTTTTAAAGCAGGGTCTCATGTAGCACAAGCTGACTTCAAACTTGCTTTATAGCCCAGATTGGCTCCTGCTCTGCATGCTCAAACTCCTAAGTGCTTGGATAACAGGCATGACCCACTAAACCCAGCTTAAAACCTTTAGATAGCTTTTATTATTACCATCACTATGCGCATTTACACGGCATGTGGGTATGTGTGCTGCGGCACTCATGGAGGTCAGAGGACAGCTGTGGAGCTGGTTCACTCCTTCTCCTTTTATGTGGGGTCCAGGGATCACACTCTAGTGGCCAGGCTTGTGTGGCTAGCCCTCTACCTTTGAGCCGACTTACGAGCCCAAAATTTTATATTTGTTTTGTCTTTTTATGTTTGTTTGTTTTTGTTTTTGAGACAGGGTCTCGATATGTAGCCCTGGCTGGCCTGAGCTGACCAGGCTGGTCTTGAAGTCACAGAGATCTACCCGCCTCTGCTTCCCAAGTGGCAGGATTAAAGGAACGTAGCAAAATGTGGGGATGGAATGATGGGCTTGGTTCATAGCTCAAAGCCACCTCTAACTTCAGTTCCAGGAAATCCTGCATGCATATGCCGCACATAAACTCATCCAGACACACGTGTACAGGTGCGTGCGTGCACACCCCTCCCCCAATTTAAAAACCTTTTTCTTAAAATATAAGGAAACCCTTTTAACAGCATATCTAAAGCATTAATAAGCATATATAGTAAAACAAACTCATTTTAAGAAGGCTATTAAGGGCTGGAGAGATGGTTCAGAAGATGAGTGGATACTGTCCTTGCAGAGGACCAGAGTTCAACTCAGCACCCACATGGTAGCTCACAAGTACCTCTAAGTCCAGCTCTAGGGGACGTGACACCCTCTTCTAGACTCTGCCAGGACAGAGCTCATTTGTATAGACCCATATTCAGATATACACATATACATAATAAAAAAAGGAAGATGACTGAAAATGTAAACGGCAATGTCCAAAGGCCCTGATCCAACTTCTACAAGGAAGTGTATTCTCCAAGTTAGTGAGGCCGAACAGCTATCTGAATATAGCTTAATTTCTTACTGAGAACCAAAAAGAGGAAAATTAGCTAGTTTACCAATAGGGAAATATTCCTGGCTTGACCCCTGCCTGCCCACTTGAGAAGATGATGGATTTCTTTACTGTGGCCCTTGTTTGCCAACCCTTACTACTATTATACCACTGTTTTGTTTTAAAAATTTGTTTTTAGATTTATTTATTTGTTTCAGTGTTTTGCTCGTATGTGTACCACTTGTGTGCCTGGTGCCCACACAAGTCAGAAGAAGGCATCAGGTCCCCTGGAACTGGAGTTAAGGATGGTTGTGAGCCACCATGTGGGTGCTGGGAACCTAGCCCAGGTTCTCTGCAAGAGCAGTGCTCTTCATCTCTTTAGCCACTCTCCAGCCCCTATAGCACTGTTCTGTAAAGATGAATCTAAACTTTCTTCAAACAGTATGATATTGGATAAAATCTGATATTTAAAATGACTGCTTCATAAGTGACTGGCCTTTCAAGGAGAAAGCCTCTTAGTGACACATTTCAAGATTCCACAGGAGGTAAACAGTAAATGAACTCAAAGAGCAAACAGGGCAGCCAGTCTGCAGACACAAGTCATAAGCCTGGCTCCAGTCTGGGGCCAAGGGTCAGGTCAGCAAATTGCTAACTATAAATGGACAGAAAAGTACAAAGAGTCTTTTCTGCATGATCACTCTCCACTGCAAACCAGGCTCTGAGGCTTAGTGGACAGATCCTTTATTGGCTGCGCCATCTTGCCAGCCCTCCTTAGTGAAGTTCTAGCAGTGTGCATTGTACGGCTACTCCTACTGAACAATCATCAAGTACTTTCAAAATTTCCCCACTATTTACACTAATACAAACGTCTAACTCCTTTACATGTCTTAAGGCCTCTAAAACACAGCCTAGGCTTACCACTTAGCTCCATGCACGGTCATGTGCACCCTCTCACCCACCCTGTGTGTGATCTATTCTGAACAGCTGATTTCAGTTGCTAGCTGGCCAATTCTTATCCACACTTCATAACTGAATTAGTGCAACTTCTCCTCCAAAAGGCTTCACTGAATTCTCTAGGTAGTTAACTGGTCCCTTTTTGGTACCTGCATAGCACACTTCTTACACTCCTCTTCAATGTTCAATACATAAATTATTGTTTATGTATCTGCATTTTCTCTAGTCAAAGTGAGAACAGGAAGAAGGGGACTGGCTCCTTGCATCTGCATCGCTAGCTCCCAGCACAATGACCCACTGAGCTGAAAAGCTTCCGATGAACAGCCAATGCTGTCTGGGACTACAACTCACCACGGCTGGAGACGGAACATGAATGCTTGGGACAGATCGAGGCCGAACATGATTGGCCAAGTGGCAAAGCACAACACCGTCAGTGAGAGCTGCTCCAAGATCACAGGGCAAAGATACCTTTAACCGGTACTCAATATGCTGCAAGGACAGGAAATGTCATGCATCAACTGAAGAGTAATTATCAGATAGGACAGAGAGACAAGACAATGGGATATATCTAGCTAGAAATCCAGAAAAGGGCTGGAGTGATGGCTCAGCAGTTAAGAGCTCTGTCTGCTCTCTTCCAGAGGACCCGGGTTCAATTCCCAGCACCCACGTGGCAGCTCACACCTGTCTGTCTTATCAGTTCCAGAAGATCCAACAGTTGCACACAGACAGAGAGGCAGGCAAAGCACCGATGCACACTGAAACAAACAAACAAACAAACAAAAAACAAAACAAAACAAAAAAAGAAATCCAGAAAAAGCTGGACATGATGACATATGCCTGTAACCCCAGCATTCAGGATGCTGGGGCGACAGAAGAATTACAAGTTTAAGGCCAGTCTGGGGTGCTGCCCAGGGACACAAAAAAAGACCTTGTTTCAAAACAAAACAAACTCAACCCCCTCCAAACCCCCTATAGTCCCCAGTTTCCTTCTAACTCAAGCTGGTAATGCACAGAGACAGAAGCATGTATCACGCCCAGGTCACAGTGACAGAAGCATGTATCACACCCAGGTCACAGTGACAGAAGCATGTATCATGCCCAGGTCACAGTGACAGAAGCATGTATCACACCCAGGCCACAGAGACAGAAGCATGTATCACGCCAGGTCACAGAGACAGAAGCATGTATCACACCCAGGTCACAGAGACAGAAGCATGTATCACGCCCAGGTCACAGTGACAGAAGCATGTATCACGCCTAGGTCACAGTGACAGAAGCATGTATCACGCCCAGGTCACAGAGACAGAAGCATGTATCACACCCAGGTCACAGAGACAGAAGCCATGTATCACGCCAGGTCACAGAGATAGAAGCATGTATCACGCCCAGGTCACAGAGACAGAAGCATGTATCACACCCAGGTCACAGTGACAGAAGCATGTATCACGCCCAGGTCACAGAGACAGAAGCATGTATCACGCCCAGGTCACAGAGACAGAAGCATGTATCACGCCCAGGTCACAGAGACAGAAGCCATGTATCACACCCAGGTCACAGAGACAGAAGCATGTATCACGCCCAGGTCACAGAGACAGAAGCATGTATCACGCCCAGGTCACAGAGACAGAAGCATGTATCACGCCCAGATCACAGTGACAGAAGCATGTATCACGCCCAGGTCACAGAGATAGAAGCATGTATCACGCCCAGGTCACAGAGACAGAAGCCATGTATCACGCCCAGGTCACAGAGACAGAAGCATGTATCACACCCAGGTCACAGAGACAGAAGCATGTATCATGCCCAGGTCACAGAGACAGAAGCATGTATCACGCCCAGATCACAGTGGTACAAAAGCACAAAAGAAATGACTACAGTTTTGTGACTTAGGAAACCACCACGTCCTGGGATGGTAGTGTGTGCCTGTAATTCCAGACTAGAGAGGGACAGGGAGAAAAACCGAGAATTCAAGGTCAGCCTGAGTTACTATTGAGAATCTGTCTCCACAAACAATTAGATTCTTGTTCGAATCTGAAACAAAATAGCCAATCCTTCAACATGTACATTAAGTTCTCTCTAAGAAAGGTTCTCGCTATGTAGCACAGTCTGGTCTCAAACTGGTGATCATCCTGTTACCTCAGATTACTACTGAGTGGCTGTCCTTGTGGTACACCAGACCTGGCACTCACACACTGTAAGTGCTCTTCTTAGAGTGCCTTTTAATATGATGAAAAACAGATATGGGGAAAAAAGAAAAGGAACATGGCTATAAAGTGAACTTTTAGAGTTATTCATCTGATTTTCTCAATAAAAAGGTTAAAGGAATTTCCTCAATGGTGAAATCTGTTTTACACTCAGCACAAAGCACATACAGTGTGTGTACACAGTGGACACCACTGGCCTAATGAGCGTGTGGCCTAAGGCTGTGGACTACCAAAGTGCAAATGCGGAGATAAAGCACACACCTTCCGCAGCTGCTCTATTAGTTTCAGCTCTTCTTCTCTCTGTCTTGTTAAAGGATCTGAAGAGTCAGTCGCAGGTGCAGGAGACAGAAGGGGTGAAGCACGGCCTGCAACAGACACGAAGTGGGGAGGTCAATTGCCAACGCTAGGAAAAAATATTTGTCTGGCAGGTTTCCTTGCCAATACAACATTTTCTAGTTGCTGAACTTACATTTTAAAACCATTATCATTGGGGGTTGGAAAGATGGCTCAATGGTTAAAAGAACTTGTCTTTTATTGATCTTGTAGACAGAAGACCCAGCTTTGGCCAGGCATGGCTGCACACATCTTTAATCCCAGCACTTGGGAGGCCGAGACAGGTGGATCGCTGAGTTAATGACAGCCTGGTCTACAGAGTGAGTCCAAGACAGCTAGGACCACACAGAGAAACCCTGTCTCAAAAACCTAGAACATACAAAAAAATGATGACCCAGGTTTGGTTCCAGCACCACACGGTGGCTCATAAGCACCTGTCAGTCCAGCCCCAGGGATTCAATGCCTTATTCTGATCTCCTCGTGCATGTGATGGACAGACAGACAGGCATGCAAAACACCCCCACACATAAAGTAAAACAATAAAGGTTTTTAAAAAAATTATTCATTATGTATAAGGTGCTCTGCCTGCATGTACACCTGCAGGCCAGAAGAAGGCATCGGATCACATTATAGATGGTTGTGAGCCACCATGTGGTTTCTGGGAATTGAACTCAGGACCTCAGAACCTTTGGAAGAGCAGTCAATGCTCTTAACCTCTGAGCCGTCTCTCCAGTCCCAAAGGGTTTTCTTGTTTTTTGTTTTTAAAGCATCATTATTATAAGAAAATGGGCTTATTAAGTAAATTGGAAGGGGTAGTGGGCTAGACAAGTAGCTAAAGCACCAGTTGGAAATTTCAAGTAAACAATTATAATGGCAGAACAGTATTAACATTTTAGTTTGAGTTACATCCACTTACAAATGTTTTTATTGGAAAATACCACTTATATGGAAAATCACACAGTTCTAAACAGAGGCCAATAAATCATCCTCACCAAAAAAAAAAAAAAAAAAAAAAAAAAAAAAGGCTAAGTGCTGTAAGTGAGACTTACTCGTATCTCTAAGTCTCTTGCACATTCTCTGCCCATGGAACCCAAAGGTAACAATATCCCTTCCTTGAACACCATAGATTTATTTTGTCCACTTTTGAAAATTTGTATAAATTAAGCCAGATTGCGAATATTCTTTGTGTCAGCTTCTTTTGATCAACATGATAGAGGTATCAGCAGGGATAGTCCAGATCCGTCAGTGCTGCTGTGTCGTTCCTCATTGCTTGCACAACGTCCCCTCTCTACTTGTGAACACTCAATTTTGTGCCATTATAAAACTGTTGCTGTGAATGCTTTTGTACCTATCTTTTGTTCTATGCATCTGCATATTTTTCAGGGTATTAACTGCTGGTAATAGATATACAAATCTTTAATAGTTTATCGATACAGAAAGACCTGAGAAAGAGTTCATAATAAGGGAAAAACATTCTCTAACTGAAAGAGGATTTTACTTGTTCAATCTGTTTTATGGTTTTAGCTTTTGAGACAGATCTTAAAATGTAGCCTGGACTAGCCTTAAAACCAAGGCTTAAAACCTACTGCCAGCTGGGCCCAGTGGCACACCTGTAATCCCAGCACTCGGGGAGGCAGAGGCCCATGGATCTCTGTGAATTTAAGGCCATCCTGGTCTACAAAGTGAGTCGAGGACAGCTAAGGCTACACAGAGAAACCCTGTCTCAAGAAACAAACAAAACAAACAAACCTGAGGTTAGCCTCAGCCTTCTAAATGTGCGGCTTACAGGTATATACCATCATGCATAGCTGAAACAGTTTGTTTTATATGGTACTGAGAAAGTTTCTAATCTAAACAAAAACCCAAGATGCTCCTGGTTTAATGTTACTGAGATGACAGCTAGGTATGCAGCTGGAAAGCATGTAGAGGCCATGGCACTGTGTAAAAGCCATCCCACTCTCTGCGGTGCCTTTAACATTGCCGCCACTTACCTCTACTAGTTTCTGCCCTAACAGCAGCTCGGAAAAGGAAGCTTTCGGGGCGCTGGGGCTGAGTTCTCTGGGTAGCAGCAGGAAAAGAATATGCAGGGGAATGATGAGCTACATCAGCATGGAAAAGCAAGGTGATGATGTTAAAGGAGACGGAAAGACATCAAAGACGATGTAGACAAATGTCACAAAAGTCCAATAAATGAAGAACATCAAATCAAACATGGCAATGATATAAATGATGATTCTATTCATTAATGAAGAACTCTCATGAATAAAAGTAAAATTCTGTTATTTTTTAGTACATCGACAAATGCACACTAAAGTTAATACAATGAACTTAGTCTCTTGCACACCTAGATCCCTGCTAATTCATATTTGTTTTTTCCTTATCAAATGGCTAACTAGTAAAAATAGAAATTCTGGTGAGGAGGGGCTGAGGCTGTAGTTCAGTTGTAGATTGCTTGCCTAGCATTCAGGTTGGATCAATGTGCTCCCCAGCACCACAGAAACCAGGCATGATGGGACAGCCACATGCTGGAGCCAGAGGTAGAGGCAGGAGAATCAGAATATTCCTTATCTTTATACCAAATTACAGGCCAGCTCAGACCATGCCAGATTTTCAACTCAGTCTCACTTTCCATCTCTCTCTTTGCCTCTCTGTCTCTGTCTCTGTCTCTGTCTCTCTCTCTCTCTCTCTCACACACACACACACACACACACACACACACACACACACACACACACACGGAGCTGGGGAACAGTGAGAGAGAGGGGGCAGGGAGGGGGGAGGGAGGGAGGGAGGGAGGGAGGGGAAGAGAGAGAGTGTGCGCGCATGTGCTAGCGAGCCAGCCTGGTGACAGGGCACCCAGGATGTGGGAGGATGAAGAGGAGAACTATCAGTTCTCGCTAGCCTGGGCTATAAAACAAGTCCCTGTTCTCCCTCTCCCACAACCATTAGATACATCATTTTTGTGTCCATTACCTGTCTCTGTCGTAGTAAAGCTTGAGGTGGCATTAACTCTGTCATCACTCTGTGGAGAAACAGATATATTAGCAGTTACTACTCAAGAAAGGACAGTTTCCATATTTTATGAACTTAGGAAATATAGGAAAGCCATGCAACTTTTCTAGAAATGAAAGTTTGGTGAAATTCACCTATTTTGTACTTTTCCTAAAACGACAAATTTTTTTCTGTATAATGCATTCTCTGAAGATATAACTGACCTTCCCAAACACTGTGAAAAAGGATCATTCTAAGGTAAAAACAATTATTGAGAAATATACTGGAAAGAGAATCGATCAATTTCTCTCTGTTTCTTCTTTCTTTCCTCCTCCTCCTCCTCTTCCTCCACTACCTCCTCCTCCTTTTTCTTTCTTCTCTTTCTCTTTTTATCAAGACAGGTTTCTGTGTAGTTCTGGCTGTCTTAGAACTTGATTTGTAGACTAGCTGGTCTGAAACTCACAGAGATCCGCCCAGTGATTACCACTTTTTCCCCCCTTGTTTTGTTTTTCAAGACAGGGTTTCTCTGTGTATCCTTGCCTGTCCTGGACTCGCTTTATAGACCAGGCTGGCCTCAAAAAGCCCAGAGCAGTGCCACATGCCTGTAATCCCAGCACTAGAGGAGGCAGAGGAGGTGAGTTCCAGGCCAGCCTGGTCTATGAAGCAAGTCCAGGACAGCTAAGGATACACAGAGAAACCCCGCCTCAACAAAACACACACACACACACACACACACACACACACACACACACACACACACACACACACACAGCATGATAGCTAACTGCTCGGGTGTGACTTAGTGGTAGATGGGTTATATATACACTATATGTTGGGTTCAATCCATAACACTATACACTCACACATGCATGTGCACATGCACACACACACATGCACGCACATACAGAAAATAACATGTAGTTTCTAGACTATTTCAGTACTAATATTTTTCTTTTGGTGTTATGTGACAGGGTCTCCCCGTGTAATTTGGACTTTCCTGGAACTCTAGGTAGATTAAGCTGCCCTCAAACTTACAGGGATCCTGAGTTCTAGGGTTAGGGGCATGCACCATGACACCTGGTGAAGTCCTAGCATTTTCAGTTCATCAACACAAGTATAAAAACGGAGCAAGAACTAGTTAAATGGATATGGACATAAAGTTTTATCTGCATAAAGGAAATATAGTTTCAGTTAATTACTCCCCTAACCACTGTCCACCTCATATGCCCACAAACCCTTCTGTGTCCAAGTACAATGACTGGTGACAAGGGAACCTGGCTGCTGGGCACTATGGGCTCTATAGCTGGACATCACCTACTTGAAGGACAACCCAACTGTGACCGGAACATTCAACATCAACCAAAATGACACAATTAGTAGGAACTGTTGTGTTGGTGTGGTGACCTTGAAAGTGTGGGAAGGAAAGGACGTCCTGGAATCGCAATTGGGGATAAATTCAAATTCTAGCTTGTTTTTCCTGTTAAGGATAGTTGCATGTGGCTCTTCCTGATGCCAAAGAGGCCACCATAAGCATGATCAACAGTTCACAGACAGCTCTGAAGGCCACTATTGAGAACTTATACAAGTGCAACACTGAGGAGCACATCTACGTAACTGTGGCAGTTTGAATAGTTTGGGCCCAATAGACTCATGTGTTTGAATGGTTGGCCCACAGGCAGTGACACCGTTAGAAGGTGTGGCCTTGTTGGAGGAAGTCTGTCACTCTGGAGGCCGGTTTTGACGTCATATATATGCTCAAGCTCCTCCCAGTGTGGAACACAGTCCTTTTCTGCTGCTTTCAGATTAACATGTGGAAATCTCTGCTCCTTCTCCAGCACCATGTCTGTTGGGATGCTTCCCGCCATGATGATAATAGACTAAACCTCTGACCCTGTAAGCCAGCCCCAATTAAACGCTTTCCTTTGTAAGAGCTGCCATGGTCACGGTGTCTCTTTACAGCAATAGAACCCTAACTGGTACCATGACTGTGGGTACTGCTGGGATAGGCCTGACCATGCTTTTGTTTGGAGAAATGTGGATTTTAGGACTTCGGATTAGGAAAGCAGTGGAATACTTTAAGTGTGGTCTAATGGGCCATCCTAGGAAAAGCATGGAAGACAGTGGTGCTGAGTGTGATTTGATCTGTGGGGGCCTGGCTCAAGAGGTTTCAGAGGAGAAGAATGTTAGTATGTTGCCTAGAGTTTGTTCTTGTGATATTTTGGTGAAGAGTGCGGCTGCTTTTTTGCTCTTGTCTGAAGAGTTTGTCTGAGGCTAAGCTGAAGAGATTTAGATTAATTGTACTGGCAAAGGAAAACTCAAAACAGCCTAGTATAGACTTTCCTGTAGTTCATTTTTATGAAGAGCGTTTTGATGAAATAAAACAAGCTTAGAAAGAAAAAATAAAGTATGGTTCAGAGTTAAAGGGGTACTAGGAAGTGGAATGGAGCTAAATTCTGTGTTCAAGGAGATAAACAGACTAAAGATATTAAATGGAATTAAGGGAGTGGTAACTTGGGGCAAGATCCCATCCAGCTAAGCGTCTATCTTATGAAAAGGAATTAGAGAAAAGCTTAGGTCCAGGCGTGGGGGGTACATGCCTTTAATCACAGCACTCAGGAGAGAGAGGCATGCAGATCTCTGAGCTCAAGGCCAGAGCAAGCTGGTCTACAGAGCAAGTTCTAGGAGGCTAAGCCTAGGCAGTAAAAACAGAAAGCTGGTAAAGATGTAATTGAACAATTAGATTATTTTCCAGCCCCAGCAAGCAGCAGAACTTGGCAGCTTCAGCCATGTGGTCCCTCCGTGACTAAAGAAAGTTGCTGAGGCCAGGTGCGTGGTGGGGTGTCCCTGCATGGAGGCCCAGAGAGACCACTGTATGAAGCTGTGAAGGTGAAGCCTGGCTGGCCTGAGAACTCCCAAGACGTCGGAGATGTCAGAGTCATGGGATAACTGTTAAAGAAAGTTGCTAACAGGGAGTGCATCAGCCCAAGAGAAAAGTGTATTGCCGTCACCAAAGCTGACAGGAGTTGGAGACCCAAAGAGCACTTTGACATCAGACATGAGGTGTAGAGTTTGGAGTTTTCCCCACTGGTTGTTGGTTTTGCTTTGCTCACTACCCTGCCTTTCCTCCATTTTGGAACAGTAACGTATATCCTGTGCCATTATATGTTAGAAGTATGTGATCTGCTTTTTGGTTTTGATTTTATAGGGGATTGTAGTTAAGAGATTATATGAATGTCAGAAGAGCCTTAGAAGAGACACTGGACTTTTAAACAACTTTGCTACTGTTATGTATGGGTAATTTTGAAACTGGACTGAATTAGTTTTTGCATTATGTTATGGCTACAAGCCTATAGGGGCCAGGGTGCCTTGAATGTGGTGATTTGAATAGATATGGCCACCACAGACTCATGTGTTTGAATGCTTGGACCATAGGGAGTGACAACACTATTAGAAGGTGTGGCTCTGCTGGAGTATGTGTGGCCTTGTTGGAGGAAGTGTGTCACTGCAGAGGCGGGCTTTGAGGTCTCCTATGCTCAAGCTACACCCAGTGTGGAGCACAGTCTTCTCCTGCTGCCTGCAGATCAAGATGTAGAGCTCTCAGCTCCTTCTCCAGCACCGTGTCTGCCTGCACGCTGCCATGCTTCCCACCATGATGATAATGGACTAAACCTCTGAACTGTTAAGCCAGCCTCAATTAAATGTTTTCCTTTGTAAGAGTTTCTGTGGTCACAGTGTCTCTTCACAGCAATGAAACCCTAAATAAGACAGTAGCCAAAGTGTTTTCTTTTCGTGTCTTCAGCATTCAAGTCTAGGCTTTCATGGGTGAAAGTCTGTGGAAGAGTATGTGGAAGGTGGAAACAACATGCTGATGCCCACTGCTGTGGGAGTGCCCTGTCATGGCTGCTCCTCCTCCTCTTCATTGTCTACTCATCAGCAGGAGGAGGAGTCATTCCAGCCACCAGACCATCACAGACACATAGGAGCCTGTTCTCATGTCGCAAACTTAGATGCGTGTGGAGGGAGGCACACTCTCTGGAGAACTTTTAAAATCTTCTTTATCAAACGTGAAACTTCCATTGCAGCATTTACTATGCGTGGAGGAGTAACTATTGAAATGATGGTGAAACTAGTGCTAACACAAATACTTCCAAAACCTTAGGAATATTGCATGCGATCCCTCAGTCTGGCTTGCTATTATACCAATCCATTGTTAATATAAGACCCCCTGCATACCTCCAACCCCCTCCCAGAATGTCCTGGTGCATTAATGCAATAAGAGATACCTTAAGAGGTGTGAAGGCAGAAGAATGAGGCAGGGTAGCCACGCAGCTCACTCGATCCAATCCTGACAGCGACTAAATTTCAAATAAGGAAGAAGAAATAGAAAATAGCATCTGAGTTAGCAAATGGCAAGCAGGCAGGCAGAGCTAAGCAGTAAAATTAGCACAAGAAAGGTCATCACAAACTTAAATTCCTTACTAGGACAAGGACAGGGCTGACGGAGGAGAGAGATGGGGGTAGTGCACCATGCAATCATTTACAGGATAGAATTTTCCACCTGTATATAATCCAGAATATTCCTAAAACCTCACATCACATTAATCTAGAATCAAGAGGCATTATTCTAGTGCTATAGCTGCTAAGAAATCACAGTAAATACAAGGACAAGTGAATGTTTCAGAGCTCATGTTTCCCTAAAATACAATCTGTAATAAAAATTATTTCATATGGAAATAAAACTTAAGACATCCGTGACTTTAGCAAAATAGCTTTGAAACTAATGCATCTTCTATTGTTCTGTGAAAAGGAAAACAAATACAGTCAGAGAATTATTTATTTATTTATTTTTATTTTATTTGGTTTTTCCGAGACAAGGATTCTCTGTGTAGCCCTGGCTGACCTGGAGCTCACTCTGTAGACCAGGCTGGCCTCAAACTCACAGAGATCTGCCTGCTTCTGCTCCCTGAGTGCTAGAATTAAAGGCATGCACCACCACTGCCTGGCTCAGAAAATTAATTTTTAACCAAGCAGGGCTAGCATAAATCAAAATATTTTTCAATATTAATCCAAGTTATACTGGAGAGGAGTCAGGTCATGAAGGTTCTGCTTCACACTGTAAAGACAGCCTAGCATTTCGTCTCTGCATCTATGCAATTCCAAATGACTAGAATTTCAAAGACAGTAAATTGTAATTTTTACTTTCATTTGGTTTAGCTTAAACAGAGTCTTTCGTGTGTATGATGTGTGTGTATGTATGTAAACACTTGTGGGGAGGGCACAGGTGCACTAGTATCACGATGCATATGTGTAGTCAGAGGACAGCCTTAGGCTTTGGTCCTCACCTTCTACCTTGTTTGAGACAGGGTCTCTCTGCACAGTTGGCTTACAGAGTTTGTCTGCAACACTCTCACTGCAGAGCACTGGGACCACAGATGCACTACTGTATCCAGCATTATGTAGCTTCTAGGGATTCAAACTCAGGTCCTCACACTTGCACAGTAGATGCTTTATTCACTGAGTTTGTCAAGTATGCTAGGCTAGTTAGTCAGCAACCCCCAGGGATGCACCTTTACATGTCCCCAGTACTAGAATTACATGTGTGTACCACCATACATGGCTCTTAAAGTGGGTACTGGAATCAAATACAGGTCTTTATTCATGCAAGGCAAGTACTTTACCCATTGAGACATCTCTTCATGATGATATACATACATACATACATACATACATACATACATACATAATGATCTTTGAGTGTTTTGCATCAATGTTATGTGTCCACATATGCACCATGTGTGGGACTGATGCCTGCTGGAGGTCAGAGGAGGGCATTGGACTCCTTGCAGTGGAGGTACACATAGTTGTGAGTCACCATATGAGTGCTGGGAACTGAACCTAAGTTGTCTGCAAGAGCAGCAAGTGACCTTCATTGCTGAGCCACCTCTCCAGCCCCAGAAAGGCCATTTAAAGATGTGATACTTAAGCAGATCCTTGGTGAATGAATATAAACCAATCAAGGAGTCTAGGCAGACAGCAAAGCAGCCCATGCAGAGAGAACAGCAGTTACAAAGATCTGAGGACAGGTTTTTCATAGTTGAAGAACAAGAAGAACAAAAACAAAAATGAAAAAAAAGGAGGAGGAAGAAGGAAGAAGAACAGGAAGAAGGAGGAGGAAAGGAGGAGGAAGAGAAGAAGGAAAAGAAGAAGAAGATTTAGAGAGAAGAGAGAAGAAGAAGGAGGAGGAGGAGGAGGAAGAGGAGGAGGAGGAGGAGGAGGAGAAGAAGATGATGATTTAGAGGGAGCCCAGAGATAAGGATGGTGACAGAGTAGCCAGGACACATAAAGAATTCGTTCGGGCTATATTTTTAAAATGTACATTTTTTAGGGCTGGAGAGATGCCTCAGTGGTTAGTTGCATGGGCTGCCTTTCCAAAGGTCCTGAGTTCAATTCCCAGCAACCAACATGGTGACTCACAACCATCTGTAATGGGATCTAATGCCCTTTTCTGTCATGCAGGTGTACATGCAAATAGAGTACTCATAAACATAACTAACTAAATAAATCTTTTTAAAAATTTAGATTTTTAAAATCCCGGGCAGTGGTGGTGCACGCCTTTAATCCGAGCACTCGAGAGGCAGAGGCAGGCGGATCTCTGTGAGTTTGAGGCCAGCGTAGTCTACAAAGTGAGTCCAGGGCAGCCAAGGCTACACAGAGAAACCTTGTCTCAAACAACAACAACAACAACAACAACAACAACAACAACAACAACAAGGTCTGTGCACTACTTAAACTCCTGTCTGAGAATTCTCCAGCAGAACGGATACACACGTTGTATCAGCATAGAACAGGGGGTTGTACCCCAGTTGTGAAACACTGCCCTACATTCCCGGACTGTGGTAAATACTGAGGGAGAGAAGGAGCTGGGGAGACAGAGTCTCAAAAAACCAAAACCAAACCAAACCAAACCAAAACCAAAACCAAAACCAAACCAAACCAAACCAAACCACCACCAACAACAACAAACCCACGAAAAAACAAAACAAAAACAACCAACCAGCCAAACAATTTAGATTTTGGCTAGGTGAGGTGGAGCACGCCTTTAATCCCAGCACTCTGGGAGGCAGAGGCAGGCAGATCTCTGTGAGTTCAAGGCCAGCCTGGTCTACAAAGTAAGTCCAGGATAGGCAAGGCTACACACAGAAAAACACTGCCTCAAGAAAAAAAAAAAAAATTAGAATTTTAGGAGCAGTATGAATTGAACCCTTTGAGGAACAGTTCTGAGAAAATCTGAGATAAGATTTAAAAAAAAAATAAAAAGATCTATTTATTTATTATGTATACAGTGCACTGCCTGCTTGTACCCCTACAGGCAGAAGAGGGCATCAGATCACATTATAGATAGTTGTGAGCCACCATGTGGTTGCTGGGAAATAAACTCAGGAACTCTGGAAGAGCAGCCAGTGCTCTTAACCTCTGAGCCATCTCTCCAGCCAAGAGAGATAACATTTTCACAATGGCTGACAGCAACTTCAGATTTCATGCTAAAGGCATTTTGCTATTCCCTCCCAAATTCTACTTTTTCTTTCACAAAAACATTGACCACTCAGATTTTATCACTAACTCTATGTGCGATTATATCTCATCTTTGGTCTCCTTCAGGGTTAGCATAGAGGGCAATCCAGCATGGGACCACACAGGTTAGCCTGATCTATGTGGCCTCAGACGAGCCACATCCAGACAAGGCATTCTCTGCCTCACTAAGTCATTAGCAGCAAGTTTAACCTGAGTGAACTGAGTGAAATAACTGACTTGCATCAGAAACCTTCATTATTTCTTACATTAATTAAGTTTTCACTCCTTGTGGCAGTTACTGTCTGCTCATACTCCAGAAGCTGGTCCTCAGGGCCATTTTTAAGACTGCCCCGTTAGCCGGCGGTGGTGGCACATGCCTTTAATCCCAGCACTTGGGAGGCAGAGGTGGGTGGATCGCTGTGAGTCCAAGGCCAGCCAGGGCTACACAGAGAAACCTTGTCTCAAAAAAAACAAAAAACAAAAAAACCACACACACACAAAAAACAAAAACAAAAAAAACCAAACAAGACTGCCCAGTTAATATGTACTTTATCCACTTTAACAGACATGAAGGCTGTGGAACACGCAGGAATTTAAGCAACAATGTAAGTTATATTGTAAGAACCTCACACTAAAGCCTGTAATTCACACTGCACATAAGATGGGAGTTTCTAGCACTTAAGACAGGAGTTGCTACAGACATAAAACTTTTGAATATAAAATTTAAAAATTTAAAAAGCCAAATCTAGGGGGCTAGAGAGATGGCTCAGAGGTTGAGAGCACTGCCTGCTCTTCCGGAGGTCCTGAGTTCAATTCCCAGCGACCACATGGTGGCTCACAACCATCCATGGTGAAATCTGGTGCCCTCTTCTGACCTGTAGGCAGAATACTGTATACATAATAAATAAATTTTTTTTAAAAAGCCAACTCTATAAAAATAGTATCATAAAACATGATGGGAAAAGCAATTTTATAAATGGTTAGAATTCTCTCCCAAGACTGATCAAAATCACTTTATTTAGATAAAGCCTTCGTGCTACATTCACTTTAGGTGGATGAAGCAGTATGAAACCAAATACAGTGTCATCCTAAACCACCAACAGACACACTCCAGCCATGTTTTCTGAGTTGAAAGTGAGTGTGGAAGAACAGTCTTCAAATGGGAGGATTCGAATGTGAAGCTTTCGTCACCACTTCTCCAAACAGTGCCAGCGTGCACATGAGACGCTGCTTATATTTGCAAGGTGGAGGGAGGGCATTCTGTAAAAATTAAAACAACAACAACAACAAAAAACAGACAGTACAGTAGGTGGTCACATATAATTAGTGTCATGGAGTGTGGGGCTCCATTTAACACACAGGAGTGACTCATGAGCCAAACTAATGATTAACAAGGTACCCTCGAAATTAGAAGACATTAAAAAGTAATTATTATATTATATCTCATCACATAGAAAGCCAGTAGGGTTGGTTCTTAATGCCAATGTTTTCCCTTGGGGAGCACTGGAAAGATGTACGTGTCAAAACTCTCGAAGGCTGGCTAGACCATGAGGTTAACAAAGAGAGGCAGCTCTGGTTATTTAAAGAGCAGTTAGTGACGGTGCCCATCATGTTTTATGGCATTTATATCAATTCTGAGTAAAATTACAACAGCTACTCTAAAAACAACATTCTTTACATTCTCTTACCACTAACAAGGCACTATCGTCAGTGTGCTGAGACCTTCTGGATGGGAAAGGACACTGGGAAGGTGAAGAAAACAAGCAATGTCAAAAACAAACTAAGTACACAAGTGACACATTTCACAAGTACATAAACACAAGGAAAGCAACACGTGAAGGCACATTTCCAGAGATGCTAACGTGGGACTACATGCACAACCTGCAGTTCATTCCCCATCGCAGGCAGTGGACTCTGAGTACTGACTTCCTCCTAGAGACCTTAAACAACCTCAAATGCAGCCTTACTGCCTACACACCTCCCAAAGCTCAGGCACAGCAGGGATGGCTCTGCCCACAGAAGAGAGGCCTAAAGGACTGGCACAGCAGCAGCAAAACCAATCTGTGGTCACTTTGTAAACCAATGACATTAAATGCAAACCTGCCAGTCATGAGCCTTTCTCAGATAAATAAGGAAATGCTAGCCGATGTGTTGGCCCACAGTACTTGGGACATGGGGAGCAGTGAGTGTGAGTTCTAGTTGGGCTCAAACAGGAGGCATCATCTCAGAAAAAGAAATCTTGGGGTTAAAAATGTATTAGGTTCATCAAAGTTTGTTAAAGTTTGTATAATTATAACTCTGTGAAGAAAGGACAAGTGGAAATGCATGAGTGATGCCATAAGGTCTCATGCAAAGTACTTATACAAAAGCAAAACAAAGTAAAGCAAAGCAGTTACTAAGAACTTGTGCTTCAGGGCTGGAGAGATGGCTCAGCGGTTAAGAACACTGACCGCTCTTCTAAAGGTCGAAACCATCTGTAATGAGATTTGATTCCTTCTTCTGGTGTGCATGAATACAGAGCCCTCATATTATATAAAATAAATAAATACTTAAAAAAAACTTATGCTGTAGAAACAATGTGCTGTAAAATGTTCCACACCAGGCCTCACATCTATCTATCTATCTATCTATCTATCTATCTATCTATCTATCTATCTATCTACCTACCTATCGTGTTCACCCACACGCATGTACCACAGCACACATGTGGAGGTCAGAGGACAATCTGTGAGAGTCAGCTGTCATCTTCCACCAAATTGGAATTAAACTCTGGTTGGTTATCAGGCTTGTGGGAAGATCCCTGACTCGATGAGCCATCTTGCCCCACTCACATTAATTTTATTTTCAAATAAAATTCAAATTAAAAGTCAAATAAAGCAATAATCATAAATTGAAAATACAGGAGGTGAAAATAAGGGAAACTGGTCAATAAGAAAATCAACTGGGGCTGGAGAGATGGCTCAGAGGATAAGAGCACTGGCTGCTCTCCCAAAAGGACCCGGGTTCAAACCTCAGCCCCCACATGGCAGCTCACAACTGTCTGTACTCTAAGATCTGACACCTTCACACAGACATACATGTAGGCAAGATACCAATGCACATAAAATACAAATATATACATTTAAAAAAAAAAAGAAAAAAAGAAAATCAACTATATTAAAATAACATTTATTTGGTAATCTTCATTTTAACAGACCAATAGGCACATAAAACTTAAATAGTTTAAGCAATTAATCTTAAATATTTATTTGAAATGAAACTGTACTGGCTGATCCAGAACTAACATATCTAAGTAAGTAGGCAAGTAAGCAACAAGGAAATAAGCCCAGAGGCTGAATGAACGCCAAACCATTCACCTGCAGAGGCTGACTGAAGCTGCAGCTGAGGAAGGAGAGGATAATCTTAGATGGGTGGTGTATAGACAACCTTAACCTATATATTCTCCTAACCTCCTTCCTTATCTTGCACCTTATTTTCCTTAGTATGTAGAATTCTGTGGTTGGGGGAATAGATAATTTTGGGGAGCAGGTTGGTTTGAGACAGGGGTTTCTCTCTATAGCTCAGGCTAGCTCAGAATTCACTATGTTGCCTAGGCTGGCCTGCACTCTTTAGCCTCTTGCCTCTGAGTTCCAGGTGATGGGATGACGGGCATGTATCCACTCCACCAGCCCAAACCACATGCCAGACGTTCCATTTTCACTGCAAAAATAATTAATTCCAAGAATAAGTAATTATATGGACTTACCTCACCATCTCCGGGGAGTTGCTGCTTCTGTGGGCTTTGAGATGCTTTTTGCTATGTGCCAGAAAGAGACAGCTAGTTACAATCTCAGCACTGGGACTTAAGCACTCATTTAATTACATGGCTCACATCAATTTATTTCTTGTATTTACTAGTTAAGGAGTGTGTGCTCCTGTCTTAAACGCTTAGCCTAAATGAAGAACAACAGTAAACTACACTATCGCATTAATAGGAAAACCGACACACACATTCAGAGTGTCATGTGAACACTTATCATGAACTCATTCACTCAATGGCTTTACATATCACATTGTACTAATAAGCTAGCTTTCTATTAGACAAATCTCAAGAGTTATTTCATTTATTTATTAATTTACTCTCCTTACAGCCTGATCCCAGCCAAGCATTTTCAAATGTACATAGAAACTCAACTCAGACCTTATTTTTTCAAGACAGAGTTTCTCTGTGTATCTCTGTCTGTCCTAAAACTCACTCTGTAGACCAGGCTGGTCTTGAATTCACAGAGATTCACCTGTCTTTGCCTCCCCAGTGCTAAGATGGCAGGTGTGCAGAATCACACTTGGTTTAAGCAGTGCTAGGGGTAGACTCTAAGCCCATCCCTGCACACTTCCCCAACTGAGCTACACAGCCACACAGCATCTCAAGTGACTTTCTCACGCTGTAAGAGAAACAAATAGCAGTCATCTTCACTTAGAGATGAGAAACTGGGACTCCAGGATATGAGACATGAGGATGGTAAGTAGTGTAGCTTTCACAAAGCTAACCTGGACTCTCATTGAAGCTATCCTTGCTTTGGGTCCATCCCTGCCCCTCTTCTCTCTTTCTTTGAATCTTATCTTCAATGCTTTAGTCATTGTTAAGTACCCATTGATTTAGAAATTTCCCATATAGGTAATTTACAAAAGTCACAGCACCTGCCATGGTAACAGCAAAATTAGTAATAGATATATGTTTAGTATCATGCATATGGGAGGGCACAGAACAGCTCAGTATAGCACACAGCGACACATGCAGACACAACTCAGATGCCTCAGATTCTCCTTCACAACAGGCCAAGCAAACCTACAGGCCACACCTTTCTTCTGTGCAGTCTAACCAGTGCGGTTCCTCTCTGTTCCAGCTGCTCCTTCTGTTTCTTCCCAGACTATTCTAACATGAGTGGATGGGTTTTTTTTTTTTTTTTTTTCCAGAAGAGTCTTTCTTCTCATGTTTTTCTCCTACCTAAGAACTTACAATTTCTTTCTTCTGAATAGATCAAACTCTTGGGAAATTAGTTTGACCAATCTGATAGTATGATTATTTACCTCTACTAGCTGTTAGGCTTCTGCAGAAGGCAAGCTCAGTGAGGTAACAACAGGAGCTGAGGTATGTCAGTCACTATGGATTACCGAGACGCTGTATAGCAGTCTGGTCAGAGCCAGCGGGCTTTATTAGAATCCCCACTCTATTACTAGCTGCGCCCTGAAGCATAGCTTCAGGCAAACTCTTTCCCTTCATGCGCCTCAGTGCTCTGGGGTATAAAAAGAGGAGAATGGTAATTCCTTTTTATAGGACTTTTGGGAAGATTAAATGAGCAGAGAGACAGAGAAACTGCTTAAAACTATGTTTGCTATTCAGAAAGCATTCAATAAACTTTTTAAGTATTATTATTACCATCGCCATCTTCGTATTCTCAATGTACTAGTTTTTGTTATCTTCAATCCAAATTATAAACTTGCTGCTATTTTCCTCAATCGTCATTATGTCAAGCGTGTAAGTTATGGAAGAGCATTCCTAGCTCCCCAACCACCCACATCCTCTCAGCCTGAAGGAACCCACCCTCGCAGCCATTCCTAGGGCGCCCTGTCATGTCCCGCTGAGGTCAGTTCTGATGGTTTGTTCTCTAGCTGCTTCTCTGCCTTGCTTTAAACTAGTGCTTTCCTTCCAAGCTGTTTACTCTGACTTCTGTCTTCACTGTTCCCTGACAAGACTTAGGATGCGCCTCCTACTTTATTTACCTTTACAGGCAGGCATGTCACCAGCACTCCATCAAGGCCTATCAAACCAGCGAATGAGCAAATGAACTAAGTTAGGTTTTAGGAAATCTAGGTTTGTCTTCTACCATGACAACTGACCTACTATTTATGGATCTGGTGCTTTGTTTCTATAGAGTTGCAACTTCATTTGTGAAACACACTCTCATCTTCCCTATTAGAAATATAAAATAAATGGACAGAAAGTCTTGACTATATCTTAAAAGTCTTTATTTGGTAATAGAGACTTAAGGAATAGGGCAATACTTGACAAATTAGGAGAAATAGTGTGTGGTAATAGATGATTTGACCAAGAACATGACAGGAGGTAGGAGTGTGTAAAACAGACATGTTAGTGATCTGCATCCTCAGCGAGAAGGCACAAGAGGAGCCCTCTCAGGCAGAGAGGGGAGGGCCTGGGAGGCGATGAAGCTGGCTCAGATCACTTTTCAGACCTCTAAACTTGCTCTAAGAGCAGTGATTCCAGCTTTTGCCACTGGACAAATGATTTCTTACGTTTTGATAGAAACAACAGGCAGTGAAACATGTTCGATAAAGAAGACTCCAATAAGGGGGAAGATCATCATCATTACAGGATTGAAATAGCCAGAAAAAACACACGAGTACAGGGCTGGAGAGATGGCTCATTGGTTACGAGCTCCTGCTGCTACTGAGAGAACTTGGGTTTGGTCCCAGGACCCACATGGTGCTTACAACTCTGTTCTACAGGGTTTGATGCCTTCTTCCATCCATCCATCCATCATACACACACACACACACATACATACAGGCAAAACACAGACATGAGATAAATGAATTCATTGTATAAAACAAAAATGCATAGAGTAGTTTCAGAAGATGATCTTGGGCTAAAGTTCTAAAACACAGCAAAGAGACTTTTATAGGCCAGAGTGACTCATTCAACAAAAATCTCTAAGATTATCTACTTAAAGCTGCTAGGTTCTAGCAAACGAACAGACACTGTTCCTATCTTGAAGTCTGCAAATGAACGGGAGAGAGAAATTAAGCAAATTATACTTAATTATGAAGAAAATTCCAAGTGATTTCAAAATAAAAAAACAAATCATACAATCCAAGTTTGTTTTCCATACCACTGAGACTGCAATGCAAATGACAAAATACAATAAATAGAAACAGGGATAGCCTAGCTGAGTAGGTATGGAAACATGAGAGGGAAAAGAATCAACGACCATGGAAGAATGAAGCCTGGGAGCCTCTCAACAAGTGGCACATTTGCTACAGGAAAAAGCTGGAGGTAAGTTTGGATGACAATGGTTTAGCATTCACATGGCACTGCCATGTCCATGGTCTTTACTATGACACACAAGACCCTCCAGTCCTATAGTAAGGTGGTCAAGACGGTGGTTTCCATCAGCCACAACTCTGACTATGGGAGACAGTAACTCTCTTTAGTCAAGATTCCTTAAGAGAGAAAACAAATTGCCCCTTTGAGGCAACAATAACTGACAGTCTTGGCAAAACAAATGAAACTTCACTTCTCATAACTTGACGAATGTCCATCGATGACAGTAAAAGGCTTACTCTGACAAAGTCCAAGACGGCATCTCTCTGAATCTGCTTGGTCCTGACTTTCTCCTCCTCATACTGCAGGGCAGCAAGCTGTGCCTCTCTCCGCACACACTCGACTGACTGTTCTCTCCTCTGATGAAGCTCCAAGTCTGAATGTGAAAGCTGCAAGAGAGGGGTCATTTTGGACATGCAAGCAGGGCAAGGGTCAACATGTCCATAACCTGCACCAATATAAAGAACACTGCTAATTCATGTTTTACTTTGCAGTACTAACATTTAAAAAAATGTATTTATTGTTAACCTTTCCCCCACAACACTGTTTCAATACATACAAAAGCACTAACTGTCATGTACACATGCTATATGAACCAATTGAGAAGACAAACAGTAAGATTTATAGGTTTCTAGCAATTAATGGCAGTTCAAGTATTATAAAAGAAAGCCCGACTGGTAAGAAAGCCCAGCCCGTAAAGGTCCTTGCTACCAAAACCTACTGACCCGAGCTCAACCCTAGGAGTCCGCACTGTGGAAGTAAGTAGAGAACCAACTCCCCAAAGTTGTCCTCTTACCTCTACATGTATGCTGAAGGATGTGCATACATAGGCATACATTCATGCACAAGGACACACACACAAAGACATACAGAACACAGCACAGACGCACATAAGTAAATATAAAAAATTAAAAGAAAGCCATCTTATCTTAGCAAAATCAAAATTGAAATAACGAAGATAAATCTAAAACCTAAGCCAGGTGGTAGTGGTACACGCCTTTAATCCCAGTCCTTGGGAGGCAGAGGCACGCAGATTTCTGTGAGTTTGAGGCCAGACTCATTTATAGAGCGAGTTCCAGGACAGCCAAGGCTACATAGAGAAACCCTGTCTCCAAAAACCAACCAACCAACCAACCAACCAACCAACCAGCCAAAGCAAGCAAACAAAACCAAAAGAAAACGTACCCGATTGTGACTCGGTGGCAGTGATAATACAGATGATGTCTCAACTGGAACCCTGGTCCCCAAAAATAAAAAAATAAGAACTCATTGACAGCAAGATAAGGGACAAGTGAAATTTTCATTGTTAACAATGCCCCACCTGATGTGCCTATGTGGCATTTTCTTAGTGTTTGGTGTGGCAGGGCTCAGGCCACTGTGGGCAGTGCCACTGTGGAGCTGGCTGTCCTGGGTTCTATACGCAGCAGGCTGAGCAAGCCACGGGGAGCAAGCCATTAGTGTCATTCCTCCACAGCCCCTGCTTCGGTTCCCACTTCTAGTACTTCCTGACTTCCTGCCCTGGCTTACCTCAGTGATGGACTTAAAAACTAAGGTGAAATAAGTCCTTTCCTTTCTGAGTTGCTTTTGATTGTGGTGTTTTACCATAGCAATGGAAGACAGACTCCAATTTATGGAAAACAACTAAAAAAAATTAGTCTCTTCTTAAATATATTATTTTTATTTAAAATTGAGATTTCCTCTTAAAAGTTGTATACTACCTTTAATGACTGATTGATTTTATGTATGTGTGTGCTTGTGTGCACCCCTGTGTGGAAATCAGAGGGAACTTGTAAGAGCCAGTCTTCTTCTCCACCACACTGCCTCCAGCGATGGAACTGCAAGCTGCATTACCTGCTGAGCCATCGTGTCAGCCCAGGACTTCTCCCTCTGATATGCTTGTGAAATAAGGTTTTTCATATATAAAATAAAGCACATGTCATTTTGGGGGATAGCATCTTTCTGGGACAAATAGGAACGCACACTCATTGAGATCGTACCATGCATGAACACACCCACTGTCCTAAGTACCCCCACACTCTGTGTTCCTGCTTCTGCCTCACAACAATCCTCTGAGCCAAGAACTCCTACAGTCCTCTGTAGAGAACTAAGAGATTTCATCCACTAGAAACAAAGTGACTTCCCAAAGATGACATAGTCAATAAGTTAGATTTCAATCTTGTTACTTGATTTTACGTTCTCAATTACCATGAAATCTATGAGAACTAGAAGGGATTTCAGGTACTGTGCTATACCGTATAAGCTACTACTTTTATAAATGAGAAAAATGAGCCCCTTGGGGCAGAATAGTTACACACGTCTGAGTCTGAACTAGAACTCACACTTCCTACTGAGTAGCTGAGCTCTTCCTACTCTGTCACCCCCACTCAACACAGAGCAGCTGAGAAAGGGAACCGCTCTGGGGCTTAGAAGCAGAGCACTACATGCGCCTGTGATGTCAACGCCTAAGCTGTGAGAAATTAGGAAAGGAGACCAAGAGGGAAGCACGTGTATGCAAGAGCCAGTGAAGATGACATCTGGGCCCACAGCTCACCAGCGCTCCCACAGCATTACTTGGCGTGCTGTGGGTCCACCACAGCTTTGTTCCCCCTGGTGGGTCACTTTCACACTTCATGCCACAGGGTCTTTTCCCTCAGGGACATTTTGCAACAACAGCATCACTCACATTTCGCCTAAGATAAGGCTGTCTCTCACATTAGAGGTAGGCCAGCCTTAGTAGTACCTACAGTCATTTTGGGACCTGATTCCCATAAGGGGTAAATACATGTTTAAATAGCCTCTAAGGCGTGGTGTTAAGTTCTGTTGAGGAACACCGGCCTACTTTATATGTTTAAAATTTTTTATTATGATAATTGATTCTGGGCCATTTCCAGCCCCTTGAGGCAGAAGAGTGGCTAGACCTGCCTTACAGGAAAACAACAACAACAACAACAACGAATCCCCCAAGATCTAGGGTCACAAAATCCCACTAACCCCACGGCACTCTAGAAAGCTCCATCCCCAAGAAACCTTGATTAAGCATTCCTCCTGCCCAGTTCTTTGCTGCTTCTCTCCCCAGTAGAGGTAGCCACCCTCCCTCTTGTGTCTTACCCAATAAATCTCTTGTATGAGGTTTAGTGTGAGGTTTGAGTTTGTGGTATTCCTTGGCTACCAACTGCCAAGATACCTTTCCCCTCAGAGCTGTTAGCACAATAGCTGCATTTTCTTTATTCCATCTGCATCACAGTTCCTGAGACAACATTAGCAAGCTATTTGGTATAAAGATTTATGGATGGATGACAGATGCTACATACTGAATCCACTGTCATTTAAGAACAGACATATCATGCCAAGCATGCTGGTATACACTTTTAATGCCAGGAGGTAGAGGTAGGCAGATCTATGAGCTTAAGGCCAGTCTGGTCTACAGATTGAGTTCTAGGACAGCCAGGAATACATAGAAGAACCCTAACTTAAAAAAATACATGAACAAGAACAGATATATCAAACCTACTGTTTTTTAAAAGATTTTATCCACAAAGACTGGAAAAAAAAAAACTGTACTATGATACAGTTTATAGCCAGAAATATTCTGGAATTCTAGAATGAAAAACAGCACTAAGCTAATTTTAGAAATAGGGGAGTCTAAGTACAGTGGAGAAACTGTATAAATTGAAGAAAGAGTGAAAATAAACATAACCTGTCCTGTTAGCCTATTAAAAATTTAAGTTACAAAATAAGGCTTCTAAAAAGCCTTAAACTTTCTCTCTATATAAATAAACTATCTTTAAAAAATCTTATTACTACAAAGTTCTTTCAAATCAATTCTAAAGTAATGGTGCGAATTTGAAATCAAGTAATTTTTTACTCTTTTATAATAGTGTTAATACAAACAAATGCAGACTGATCTAGTTTTTGTTTTTGTTGTTTTTTTTGTTTTGTTTTTGGATTTTCAAAACAGGGTTTCTCTACATAACAGCTCTGGCTGTCCTGGACTCACTTTGTAGAGCAGGCTGACCTCAAACTCAGAGATCCTGAGTGCTGGGATTACAGGCCTGTGCCACCACGCCTGGCTGACTGATCTAGTTTTAAATGCATGGCCTCTGAAGCACATATAAGCCAAATACTTTCATTATATTTGGATTTGCACAAAACTAAAATCATTCACAGTCCTATTATTAAGTTTCAAGGCAAAGAATTAAGTTGAATTGCTTTTTCAAACCTGCTTTGATGTGAGTATCTTTTCATGTCTTCTGTTTTTTGAAACTCTCTAATAGCTATTGGCTTTACCGGTGAACCCTAGACCAAAAAAAAGAAAAAGAAAAAAGAAGTCAGTAAATAAATTTAACATACATAGTATATCAAAATGATGTAATTGTATTTTTCAATTAGTTTGACTTCTAGGAAACTGTGCAGTAAAAACACTATTTGTGAGCTTCTGTTAGCAGGCTGGGATGGTGCATGTCTATAAGCCCAACACTCAGTAAGCTGTGGCAAAAGAATTACGAGTTTAAGGACAGCCGGGGCGACACAGCAAGACTCATCTCAAAAAACAAAAGCAAGGGCTGAGGAGATGGATCAGTGTGAAAAGGCACTTGTGCAAACCTAGCAACCTGAGTTTGATCTGCAGAACCCATAAAACAATGGATGGAGAAAACCGACCCCACAAAGCTATTCTCTGCTCTTCATGCTGTGCATTGTGATATGCAGGCACACACATACATAATATTTTTAAAGGAACAAAAGCAGAATCAAACCAACACACACACACACACACACACACACACACACACACACACACACACACACAAATGTAGGCTGTATCACATAGGCTTTGATAAATAAAAATATGCAAAATCTATGACTGTGTTTTATTTACAAGGTTCCCTTCTCACTGTATTATAGTGATTAAGCAGAGTAATATTTTCAGAATTAGAAGGACCTTAGAGACCGGGAGATGGTGGTGCACACCTTTAATCCCAGCACTTGGGAGGCAGGTGGATCTCTATGACTTTGAGGCCGACCTGGTCTACAGAGTAAGTTCCAGGAGAGCCAGGGCAACACAGAGAAACCCCATCTCAGAAAGACAAACAAAAAAGACTTCAGAAATCATCTACTTATAAGCTTAACTGCATCTGCTGTGTTACTTCATTAGTCTCTTTCACAGGCTGCTAAACCATTTAAACTAACTTCATCATACTTTTACATACTGCCCAATTTTAGAGTGCTGTATGCGACACAAAAATACCAAGAGCTTTGTGGCACAGAATCCCTATGGCTATCACACACAAGCAGCAGCTAGTTTTAAAACACTACAAGGAGCCTCTATGTGTCAGGGGAAGAGTAATACAATACTGCTCAGTAGCCAGTAGGCAGTGTCTGCTGTTCTATAGAGACACCCCACTTAGACAACATAACTCATTATAAAGTGATTAAAGGAAAATGGACAGAAGAGTATTATGTAGCATTAGTAGCTTATTTTGTTAGAAAGTAATTCTTGGCTCGAGCAGAGAGATTAACAGCTTGAACCACAAGGCAGTTTTATCAGTCACTGGTCTATCATTATCGCTTGGCTTAAGGATCTGATTTATGTGATTTTATCTGATTTTGGAAACAAGTGTCTTCTGAAGAGTAACAAAAGCCCCAAACAGGAACCAAAGGATTCTTTTAAGGAATGCTATTACTCCACAGTGCACTCCACTTGAAGCAAGTGATTCTTGATTTCCAAAAGTTAAATACATCATTCTTTAAAAAGGCCCCTAGTGTTTCTCAAACAAACCCTGCTCAGGGTCTGGGACAAACTCCAGACATCAACACATCACACACTAAAATGAAGCCATTTTTCTATGCTGACTAAAGAGATTGAAGAATGCTATTCTATTTGAGACCCTTGAGGAACTGGCGGAGATTCCACAGTGGTCTGAATGCTTGCTTGTTCTTTAGGCAATTCAATGCTTCACTATAAGAGACACCAAGAATTTTAACAGCAAACAATTTATATTCTGTTAACTTAGCATAGAAACACCAGCATCCTTCAACTTCTTGATAGTCTATGGGTAAGTTGATTGTTTCCTGAAAAGTCTACTTTAGTTTAATTAATGATAGATCAAGTTATGATTTGTTATTATCAATAATAAAGAAGTAAAGCAGTCAAGGAAAAAAAAGCCTGCAAGAAAGCAAAACAAGACAATGAAAAGTATTCTATCTCATGCACTCTCTTCAAAGGCCTGAGGTAGCTCTCAGGTGTTGCTCTCAGGTCTCTTTTCACTGCATCTTCAAATGAATGAAATCTGCCTTCTTATTTGAATAAACTTGAATCACCTTTGGGACTACTTCCTGATTCAGAAGGGAAAATAAAACAATTAGGCCTAAATAAATAAATTACTTGATATGAGAGAAATCTGTGCCATCACAAACTGTTTTCAGTAGGGGATACTAACTTATTTGGGCTAGAACGGGTATACTACTACCTCATGGGAGACACGTCGTTGTTCAATATATGCCATAAACTGTGAGCTGAGACTGTTGGTGTCCAGGCCTTTGGGCTGTCTGATATTGGTCTCTTCTTCTTCTGTAGTACAGCTGTCAATGTAGTCAATCTGATCCAGATCATGCTCCACTGTACACGACAGAGAGAGAGAGAGAGAGAGAGAGAGATTTGCTTAAATTACATTCTCCCTTTTCCCTGAATCTGTTCTGCACACAGGAAGAAAGTGTTCCAATGAAACAAGTCTTTATTATTTAGTCTATGGCCCCCACAAAAATCATCTCTTGAAACCTTAGTCCAAGTACACTAAAGAATGCAACAACTGAGGGTGAGTTACTGAAGTACAGACCCTTGGCGTTTATTTTCTCTGGATGGCTCTTTAGTGTTTTAAACAGGGCAGCCTGAGTCTGAGACAGAGAAGATGGCTGCTGTGTAAAGACCGAAGGCTGTATCATTTTTTATTAGTTCAGGACTTGAAAATATAACAGTTAACTCAAAAGAAAATAAAAGACAATAAAAAAAGGCACAGGATAAGAAGAAACTGGAGTTGGAGAGGAAGAAGCTTATTGACGGTTTCCCTTCCTGTAGTTCAAATTAAAAACAAAAAAAGAGAACAAAGATTTCCCTATTTAGAGAATTACTTGCTATTAGTCAGTGTGCTAGATATTTTGCAGTAATCTGTAAGTGAAAGGGAATCATCTGAAGAATTTTTTCTTCTCAAGATGCTTTATTAAAAACTCAAATACTGACTGGAAAGTGTATCTTATAACTTATTAAACAAAATGCTACTCCATTAAAAGAGATACTTTAGAGAAAAGGGAGACAAAGCCATTCAATTGTTTCATCTGGTAAGCTTTTGAATATCTGTAACTTTTTCCTTTTTTTTTTTTTTTTTTTTTTTTCTTTTCCAGACAGGGTTTCTCTGTGTAGCCTTGACTGTCCTGGACTCAATTTTGTAGACCAGGCTGGCCTTGAACTCTCAGAGATCCACCTGCCTCTGCCTCCCGAGCACTGGGATTACAGGTGTGCATCGCCACACCTGGCTCAAAAGCTAACTACTTTTAACAGCTAATTAAAAGTAAATAGCACTATAAGAAAGATCCCACTGTGAAGAAATTTGTAAAGCAAAGCATTAAATTCCAACTACTGTTGGAGTTCCACTGTCCTGGAACACTGAATTGAACTGAACTGCAGTTAATACTAAGTTGAATTTTGTGTTACAGGTTTATTAAGATCTAAAAGGTTATAAAACCTTATAAAAAGATATAAAACAATTTTAAGGTGACATTACATTCGAGATCTGATACATACATTCATTTATTCCATGTGCTATAATTTGCCCAACTAAATAGTTTATACATTATGGCCATTTCTCAAGAAAGTAACATCAGGCTTTTATTCTATCCAGATCAGCATAGTCAAAATTTGATGACGATTTTGTAGTTATATCTCAATTCAGAAAAGCCACATTTCAGCTTTTTAAATTTGTGTGTGGGAGAGATCTGTGGTGTATGGGTGTATGCAAGTGTACATGTGGATATATGTGCACGTGCGGGAGCAAGAAGCTGATGCTAGGTGTTTTTATTGTTAACCACCTTAGTTTTAGTAAGCTAATAATTGATTTTTAAACATTTATTATTCGGGGGGCACGTATGCCATGGCATACATGTGGAGTCACATTTATTATTAGAAGTCGTATTTACCATGGTATACATGTGGAGTCACATTTATTATCTGGGGAAGCATGTATGCGATAGCACACATACACAGTTATTATTGGGGGAAGCATGTGTGCCATGGCACATCTGTGATGTCAGAGAGAAACCTGCAGAAACTGGTTCTTTCCTTCCATCATGGGAGTTTCAGGGATCAAACTAAGTCATAAAAATTGGCTGCAAGTAGATTTACCCAGTGAACCATATTGCTGACCCTCCACTTTATTTTGCAAACTTTGGAGCTCAGGATCTACCTGTCTCTGCTCACCAGGTACTAGAGCTGTAGCCGTGTGCTGCTGGGCCTGGCACGGGTGTGGGTGCTTGGGATGCAGCTCAGGCCCTGTGCTTTTACAGCAAGCATTTACCCACCTCAGCCATCTCCCTTGCTTCCAAGTGCCACATTTCAAATGCTTAGTGAACATATGGGACTAGCTGATACAAAACTAAGAAGCACAGCTGGAAATCGTGCTGTCTTACATAACAAAATGATGGCACAGCTAACTCATATGAGAAAAACCTTAAAATTACTAAAGTATGAATGGGATGGTAAGTGATAGGAATAAAAGCCATGTAAGCCAGAGAGGACAAAGTAACAAAGTGACAGCGTTAGAGACAAAAGCACTTCTCAAAAGCATACGCATTTCTAGAAACCCATGTAACCTTGGCATTGGCCCTCAAAACGTAAACATTAGGCTTTAAAAAATCAAATTAACTCCCAGGACACCTTTGAAAAAAGCTTTCAATCCCAATTGGTCCAGCATTTCAGACTGTCCCACAGAGGACTCTAATTAAACCTGGAATTTCTCAACATTTAGAAACTGGACCACGAATGCTATTCCTAGCTTGTTTAACCATTTCCCCAATTTTATTTGGGCCCCTACAAAGATATTATTCGCCCCAAGTCAGCCAGAAGAAACCTTAAGAGAACGATGGCCCATTTCCTTTAAGGGGGTCAGGTAGATTTTGGTTGCTTTCTTGGGCTATAGAGGGTTATTTTCAGTGGGAGTTGGTTACAAATTATTATTGGTCTTCTTTAGAGAGAAAACAAGGTTGGACACAGGGACGTCTCTCTTTTCCTTTATCTTACATTCTTAGGTTTGGAGATAGGGGCTGAAAAGAAAGAAGGGGGAATATAGAAATATATAGGGGAGATAGAACAAAAAGTAGATTAGTGAATCTACTCCTCAACTTAATGCCTCAATTGTCACTCACAAGGTTATTTTTAGTTCGCTGGCATAGAATTTTGTATATAGATACAAAATAAGCTTAATTTTAGATACAGTGGTATAGAATTCAAATGTCAGATTATTCTTCACACATATTATATATATTTCTACTCTACTATGAGGTATTGTACCCATATAACTCAATTACAATACAAGGTTTACTTCCAATATTTTGAAAGTGCTATTGCAGGCTGTTAAGGATAAGTAAGTTATACAAGTTAATTGTTAGTTGATCAAATCATGGTCATATCAATTACTAGGCTATTTTTAATCACAAGAATATACATCTTAGGCACAACAGATAGATATGATTCTACAGAAAGATAAGATAAAAATAGATAAGGTCTTCAAAAACTTCAGAAATATACAGAATATGGCATTTAAAGATATTTTTATTATTTTTAACTCCTAGCAACACCCAGCCTACCTCAAAGAGGATGATGAGCATCAAAGAACCTCCTTATGGAGATGGCTTCAAATGTGGCAAATAAACCACTGGGCAAAATGTCCTCGTTTCTACCACAGACAGAATTTTACCAAAGAAAGGGTAAGCTTGGATGCAGGCAGAGTTGACGGCCAAACTCTGCCAAGACAGGGTAAGTAAGTCCTCAACAGTTCCTGCCTCACAAATATGTCTGTCAGATATATTGGGCCAGAAGGCTGAAGATGATGCTTCAATGTTATAGAGAGTTTTGGGTGACTGTTCAGGCAGCAAATTGTCTCTGTCATCTTCTCATTTGGGAAACTGCTAACCTGCACTTCCTGAAAACTCAGGTAATCAATTTTATTCCTTCTCAAGTCTCTGATGGGGTTTAAGACCAGATAGTTTACTTTTATAATTAGTTGTTTAGGGATTAAGATGTTTTAAGGTCTAGATAGATGTTTTAAATTGATAATGATGAGATATGATAGATACTGATTTACATTCAGAATTTTAAATGCACCAAGATAGGAAAGATCTTCTCTTCAAGGCTGCCAAATACAAATAGCCAAAACACTAAGAATGTAGTATTTATATAATTCCTGATTGTTTCATGATTCTTCTTGCTGTAGGTAGTTTATTATACATATGTATAATAATATAAATGTATATGTAAAAAATTTAATAAGAAAATGAAGAAAATTTCAAATTAAAAGAATACAGAGTAGAATTCTAAACCTACTTCAGAAGTACATGGAAGCAGAAAAAACCGATTTATTTTATGAAAATGACTACTATGTTCTAAGTGTCAGAATAAGAAAAGGTAGGATTCAGAAGCTCCAGAGAACATTACTTCAGACGGAAAACAACGTAAATGTTAAGATATGCCTTGGAAGACAGGCATGTTGGTAGGCACCCATAGTCTCAGCTGCTCAGGAGGCTGACATAAGGTTGCCTGAATCCAGGAGCTTGAGGTCAGCCTGGAAAACGGGGTGAAAACTCAGTTTTAAACAGTGTTAGCTAAATGACTTGTGATGGCCTGAATTTGCACCCTGAGATCTGCAAGGCAGAAAGAGAGAACAAATTGTCATCTGCCCTCCTCATGCCTGTGGTGGCACACTCCTTGCCAATAAATAAATACCTATTTAAAAAGGTTAAAAAAGAAACTACACACACAAGCAGACAAACACAATGGATTGCTGAAAGAGCTTAAGAAATCACTTTAAAATGAAGAATCTTAGAAAGAAACAATGTTATTTCAGTTGATTGTACTTAAAATCAAGATTAACAAAGATCTACTCCAGATTAACTGTCCTTCCTAAAGTTTGTCCCTGAAATAGACATGAAAGAGAAGTGATTTTAGTTACAAACTGAAAATATAGAGGAAGTGAAATTTCATCCCAGTGGTAAGCCTGTTTTTTTTATATAAACAAAAGTCTTTAGAAAAATGAAAGAGCTATAGATAAGCAAACAAAAGAGTAGGGTGTGACAAAGACTACTTCAAAAAGGTAAGGTGACCAGCAACTTCTGCCTTCCACCACCATGCCTTCCCCAGCTGCAGCCATGTCTTCCTCACCATGAAAGACTGGGTCCCTCTGGAACCCTGAACCAAAAGAAACAGTTTCTCCCTTAAACAACAACAACAGAGTTAAGGTTGGAGCTGGTCAGTTGGTACAAGGCCCTGGGTTCAATGCTCAGCACTCCAAAACCAGGTGCACTGGAACAGAGCTATGCTCCCAGGGCTTGGGAGGAGCCAGGCAGATCAGGTAGTGGGAGGAAGATGAAAGGTTCAAAGTCATTCTTGGCTACATAAGGGGCTTGAGGACGGTAAGGGTTACAGGAGACCCTGTTTTAACAAACAAGTTAACTATAAAGGCTTTACTGTCATCAGAACTATGCTTACCTCCACCATTTGTGACTACCACACTGTTCCGATTCTCCTGGTACTGGCTTTCTCTCCGCAGTCTTTGCTCTTTAGTAATTTCTGCCACTCGAAGAGGCAGATCTGAAAATTCATCTGTAGGCTTAAAAAGCAGAAACATTAAAAGCCATCATTTCTAATTTTAGATAATATAAAGCACAGGGCTATAAACTAAAATTTATATAGAAGATAAAGCAAAAAAGTTTTGGAAAATTGACAGTGAATATTGTACAATATTGTGAATATAGTTAATGCAACTGAAATGAATATTTTAAATAGGTATACTTTACCACAATTTACTGTCAGTAAATATATATACATGGGTTCAAATTATCTACATATATATACAATGCAATATTCAAGAACACAGTCAGCAAGACTTAACTACATATTTTAAGTAAGTTGTGGTCTAGTTTTATTTTGTTTTACATATTTATTTATTTACTTATTTATGTTTGACAGGGTCTCACTATGTAGCTCTGGCTTGCTTGAAACTATACAGTCCTGGCTAGCCTTGAACTCACAGAGATTCACCTGCCACTGCTTCCTGAGAGCTGGGATTCGAGTCATTCAAGGTCTGTGCCAGGCTTCTGTTTTGGACTCTTAATGAAACAATGCTATAAAATGTCTGTTATCAGTCCATCTAGCAAAAGGGCAGTCATTTAATTAGTAGTTAAACTATATCCTAGTAATTTTAAATGATACAAAGTCTAATACTATTAATTAATCAAAACAAAACCTATGTAATAAGTGCATGTGAATGAACTCACTAAGATGTCCCACCTTCCCTGGGACCGACGCCGGGGCCTGGCTAGGGAAGACTCCACCTGAGCTAACATTTGCAGCTCAGGTTCCACTGCTCTACCCATCAGTTGACAGTCGTATTTACTTTTCCAGCTCCCAGCACGCCCCCCATCACTAACTCGCTCCAGATTATCCTAGCTCTCAAGTTCTAGCTGTCAGGGGGTTTACGGTTGTGTTTGAGACAGTGACTTGCTATGCAGTGCAAGCTGTCCTCGAACTTCCTACATAGGCCAGGCCATCTTCAGATCATCGTCCTCCTGCCCTCAGCCTCCTAACAGCTAGGGTTACAGAGACATGCTACCACAGCCAACTAGGCTTCAGCTTCAACCACCTCAACTCCTTTCCGCTTTCCAGACTATGCATACCTGAGATGAGGTAATAATCTTGTAAGAAGACACATGGCAAAAAATGCTGGCAAAAGAAACTGTACAAATTTCAGATGATAAAACTATATAGGGTTTTTGGTCTTTCTTTGACATTTCTCTATTTTATGTAATAAACTGAATTCCAAATTAGATACTCCCTTGTTAATTTTTAAACTTTTTTTTTTCTAAATTAGGAATTTTAGCATACAAACAGGAGACATTTACCTCATTCCCTGACCACCTCTTGTCACCACTGTCCACACTGTTAAAGCCTGAGTCAAGGGCTCCATAAGGACGGCCTGAGTACAGTTCTTCATGGCTGTCCAAAAGAAGTGTTATTTGTTATTGTGAGGGCTTTTATTTTTTTTAAACATAGCATCTGAGATTAACCAGTCACAGTTTTATTAACAAGCATTCTTGTGACACCCCGTCACATATTAAGTTAGAGCTAAGTGAACATTCTCTGAGCTTTTTAACAAGGAAATTTCAAATAGGAACAAAAGAAACAGATAGTATAAACTCCACACTCAGAATTCACTTTCAAAAGTACCGCTCAATTTTTTGTTTGTACTTATTTTTTTTTTAAGGATTTATTTATTATTTATATAATGTTCTGCCTTCATGGACACCTGCAGGCCAGAAAGGGCACCAGATCTCATTATAGATGGTTGTGAGCCACCATGTGGTTGCTGGGAATTGAACTCAACACCTTTGGAAGAGCATACCTGAGATGAGGTTAGAAGAGCTTCTAATCTCTGAGCCATCTCTCCAGCCCTGTACTAATTATTTTTAAGATTTATTTTTAAAAATTTTTATATGAATGTTCTATCTGCATGTACACCTGCAGGCCAGAAGGCATCAGATCCTAGGATAGATGGTTGTGAGCCATCATGAAGTTGCTGGGAATTGAACTCAGGTCCTCTGGAAGAGCAGACAGTGCTCTTAACCACTTAGTCATCTCTCCGGCCCCTGTTGTATTCATTTTTAATGTCACAATGGACGTCATCTCACAGCCTCTCCACATTCACGTGCTATCTATCACATGTTGTTGTCACTGGTCCACATCACTCCTGTCTTCCCTCCCAGTTGTTTTCTCTCCCCTATTAGCCCCTCTTTCTGCTTTTTCATCACAGGAGTTCTACGGCTCTGTTTCCATTTCCCTTAAGATGAATCTTCCACTCTCATGATCCTCTTGCTAGCTTTCACACACATGCAAATGCAGGTCCTCCCATGAATGAAAATATTATCCTTATCTGGTTTTGGCAGTAGTATAAGCCTGGCTTCTTAGGTAGGTTTGGCAGTGTTATTTATTTCTCTTTCAATGGACAGTCTGAGGGACACTGGTGCCAGGTTTGGTACAATTCAGCACTGAACCCATCTGGTCCTGGAATTCTCTTTGTTGGAGACTTATTACAGCTTCAGTCTCATTGCTTGTTACTGCTCTAGGTTGTTTATACCTTCTTAATTTAATTTTGTAGGTCATATGTGTATAGAAATTTACCAACTTCGTAAGAGATCTTCTGTGTTTTTGGAACATTTAAGTTTTCAAGTGTACCCCAAGTAATTCTCTGTATTTTGGAGTCTGGTAAACTCCTTCTTTTCATCTATAATTTCTGTGTCTTTCCTCTTTTTCTTTTGGTTAATTTGGCTAGGCGTTTGTCAATCTTGATTATTTATCAAACAACCAACTGTCTTAAGTCTACCTGCTGTTCTTCCATGGCTGCAATTCACTAACTTCTGCTCCATCTTAACTATGTCTGTCCATCTTCTACTCTGGGGCTTGGATTGTTTGTTTTGTTTTGTTCTTCCTAGGACCCTGGAGTGCACTGCTAGGCTATTGGGATCTGAAGGCCACCACTGCCCTGCTGCATCCTCATCTTAAAAGCACAATCTCCAGAATCTCTGAATTCTCTCTGTACCCATCACTGCCATCTGCATAGCACACACTACTCCCTGCATAGCCCCCACTGCCTGGCTTACTGTCTTTTGTTTTTCTGCCCCTTTCCTGGGATTTTTCATTTCCTCTGGATTTCCAAAGCTCTTTCTTCTTTTTTTTTCCCCCAAGATTTATTTATTTACACAGTATTCTGCCCACATGTGTGCCTGCCCACCACAAGAAGGCACCAGATCTCATTACAGGTTGTTATAAACCACCATGTGGTTGCTGGGAATTGAACTCAGGACCTTCGGAAGAGCAGACAGTGCTCTTAACCTCTAAGCCATCTCTCCAGCCCCTACTCTTTCTTCTTTACCAGCCACACAAACAGCCTCTACTCTGCTGTCTTGCCGACATATCTGTTATTCTGCAATTTTTGTTTACCTTAAAACTATAGCCATTCTCTAAATCTCTCCATTGTTTTTATGCTTTAATTTTACTTATTTTATTTCATGCTTTTTTGAGACAGAGTCTCACTATGCAGCCCTGACTGTCCTGGACCTCAATGTGTAGACCAGGATGGCCCAGGGCTCACCAAGATCCACCAGCTGCTGCCTCCTGAATGTTGAGATTAAATGCATGTGCCATCATACCTGGCTTATTTTTTATTTTTAATGATATTTTTCAAAATGAAATTTGCATAATTTAAATATTAGCAGTACAACTTGACAAAATACTGTATCTTTATAACTCTATCACAAGAGAGGACATTTCTATCTGCCAGAACATTCCCATACACCTCTCTGTAGTTAATTCTGGTCATCTTGTTATTGTTGTTAGGGACAACCACTGTTTTGAGATTTTTGTTTTGTTTCAATTTTTAAAAAGTCTTAAATTAGTGTGGAAACTAAATAACAGTTGCTAAATATACATATAACCATCTGAGAACCTCAGATCTTCCGTCTATGCATCAACAGCGCAAGATGCCACACCCTGACTCCACTCATGTGAGACCCTGGAACAGGCAAGACAGTCAGAAGTGTGCCAGCTGTCTGCTGAGTCTTGGGGTAGAAAAAAAGAGCTAGCCTTGAGGGACTGGAGGGAAATGGAAATGCTGTGCACACTGGCTGGGCTGGTGGCTTAATGACTCTAGCTAGTTCCCCAAACTCACAGAACTACACAGCCCACCTGGTAGAGTTTACTGTTTGTAAACCGTGTCTCAGCAGAACTGTTAAAGCACTGAAAGCGCTATTCCTGCTTCTGTAAGCAAAGGCGAGCACCCTCCCTGGATGCTCCACATCCTCACTTTCGGCACGGTCACCTTTCTTGAACTTAGTCATTCCCGTGGCCCCAATCTGCTATGCAGTGACTTCACATACATTCCTGTGATTAGTTACAATGCTTAGTACTTTGTTGTGTATGTCTCTTAGTGAAAAGTCTTTTCAAGCTCATTTCTCACGGGGCTGTTTATTACTAAGTTGCAGGTATTTGTTGTATATCTGAATACAGGCAGACTTTCATTCATATGCTTTCCAAATATTTTCCACAGGCCATGACTAACATTTTCTTTATATGGACAGCTGCTCCTAAGTTTGATGAAGTCTAAATTATTCTTTCTTTTATAGCTACCATTGTCTCTTTGATCAGCAAGATATCCGTGTGTGTGTGTGTGTGTGTGTGTGTGTGTGTGTGTGTGTGTGTGTATGCATGGGCATATGGAGGCCATAGGTAAACATCAGTGTCTTCCTCAATCGCTCCCCACTGTCTTTTTGAGCACTGTCTTGCATTGCACCTGAGCTCCCTGAGCGGACTAGAAGGTCTGGCCAATAAGCTCTAGGGATCGACCTGTGTGTCTCCCCTGTGCAGAATCACAGATGGGTGTTGCCACGCCCAGGCTTTTATATGGGTGCTAGGCATCTAAACTCAAGTTCTTAAGCTTTCCACTGAGCTGTCTCCCAGACCCAGAGGCATAGTTTCACAAGCTTTATATCTTTATTTATTTATTTATCTTTGCTTCTTCTTAAACATACTTTTAAAGATGTAGCTTAATTAGAAATCTAAAAAATAATAAATCCGATTTTTAAAAGAATTAATCTAATATATTAATTTAATAAATCTTCCTAAGTAGATAAGCAACTTTAAATTGTATAAATTAAAAATAAATGATGATTAGGTTTTTTTGTTTCTTTTTTTTATTTGCTATAGGGTTTTTTTTTTTTTCAGCTCAAATTGGCCTTGAATCTTGATCTTTCTGTCTCCATCTTTCAAGTGCTGGAATTACAGGCATGTACTAGTATGTCTGGCTAAAATATAGTATTTTTTGATAGTGACTTTTATATTCCATATTTTTTTGGTTCTCGCATGAACATAATTTTTATGAGTTATAAAGTCATGTTACAACATAGCAGGACATAAAATGACAGCTGGATACTATTTGCCAACCACCAGCTCAGAGAAATCATTTAACCTCTGTAAAACAAAGATGTACCATTTCTATTCACTTACAAAACAAAATAAACATGCATGCAAATGCAAGGCAGCTTTAATAACTTGTCACTGTCCTTACTGATAACAAAGTGACTTTAGGTGGGCAGTATTCTTGTTCTCACTCAACCAGCCACGCCTTGCAGTATATTCAACAAATCTACTTTTTTCTTCCTGCTTTACTTTCTTTTTTTCTTCCTCCCTTTTTTTTTTTCTAATAATTTATTTAATTTTATTTTAGTGTGAGGGTGTCAGACCCATTGGAACTGAAATTACAGACAGTTGTGAGCTGCCATGTGGTTGCTGGGAACTGAACCCGGGTCCTTTGGAAGAGCAGACAGTGCTCTTAAGCACTGAGCCATCTCTCCAGCCCCCTTTCCTTCCTTTTTTGAGACAGGGTTTCTCTGTGTAGCCCTGGCTATCCTGAAACTAGGATCCATAGACCAGGCTGGCCTTGAAATGACAGAGATCCACCTGCCTCTACCTCCTGAGTGCTAGGATTAAAGGGGTGCACCACCACCAGCAGCTGCAGCTTAAACCTAGTTTCTTAACAACAAACAAAAAGTCCTACTTTATAGGCAATAATATAAAGAGCTATCTCCCCAAAGTACAGAATGATATATATATAAAACCATAGGTCTCCTGGCATTTTCTTTTTTCTGCCTGCCCCCACAGAGATCATTTAACTTAAAAGCATAAACAAAATTAAAAAAAATTAAAAACTTCTCATTATAATTATAAATTTACTTTTCTAAATTTCCCCCAACTTTATATTTTGAAAGCAATTCACATCACATAAAAGTTGTTAAAGTAAGCTGGGCATGGTGTTGCATGCCTTTAGTCCCAGCACGCAGGGAGGCAAAGGCAGGCAATCGCTGAGTCGGAGGCCAGCTTGCTCTGCAGGTCGGCCAAGGACCCACAAGGAAACCCTGTCTAAAAAAAGGTGGTAAAGCAGCACAATGAGTACCTACACGTCCTAGGCTGACAGCGGCTCTGTAAATTATTTTATTAATAGTCTCGCTAAGATCTGTCTGCTCTGGTGTTTGTTTGAAAGCCCAGACCTTAAGGTATCTGTGTGCATTTCAACAGAGCAAAGTCAGGCCAAGGTGGCCAAGGGCGACAACTATCTAGTGAGGTATGCAAGCCATACTGGCACAATCCTTTTTGGAGGCAGGGGCTATAGCTTCATGGTAGAGAATGTGCCTAGCACACACATTGTTGTGATTTGCTTTTTATTGCTGTGATAAACAAAAATTTTGACCAAAAGCCACCTGGGGGAGAAAGGGCTTATTTGGTTTACACTCTTGCATCACTGTTGCTCATGAGGAAGTCAAAGCAGGAACCTGCAGGCAGGAACTGAAGCAGAGACCACAGAAGAATTTACTGGTTTGCTTTCATAGTTTGGTCAGTTTGCTTTTCACACAACAGAGGACCACCTGCCCAGGGGGTTCCTCTTTCATCAGTCAGTAATCAGGCCAATGCCCCACAGATTTGACCACAGGCTAGCCCTATGGAGGCATTTTTTTTCCATTAAGGTTCCCTGTTCCATAATGACTCTAGTTTGGGTCAAGTATGACAAAAAACTAACCAGCACACTCTCATTGGTTTAATCCCCCATACTGCAAGCAAGCAAGCAAGCAAGCAAGCAAGCAAGCAAACACTTTCTACAGCTGCCAGAAAAAAATATGTATTCTCTTCAGATTTACCAAATGATTGTTTATAACACACAGAAATACACAGCCTGAAGCCAGGAAGATTTCTGTCATAGTCTACTCATAAATGTCAGTCTCCTTAACAAACTAGCCCCAAAGGTGCTTCAGATACCCTGGTAGGTTCTCTACAGGAAGACGGGTTTACAGTATAGCTTCTCTGCCTTACAGGTCAGGACTGTGGCACTTACTGAAAATGTAAGCTTCAGTATCTTCATTTAAACTACATCACCACCTGCTTCACAGAGCCGTGTGAACACACACAGAACATACAGCTCAGGACTGTACAGGGCCTTGTACAGAGCATCAAATATCACCTCAGCTAGAATGGGCTCTTTAGAAAGCATTTTGTGATAAAAGTCACTCTTATCTATTTTAACAGAGCTTATGCATCTAGCATTTATTGAATGCCACACAATGTTCTAGGTCCTTTGTTTTTAAAAGATCAGACTTGCTGAACAAAACTAATTCAGTGGGTGGAGTAATAGAGGTAGTCCAGGGTTGACCTTGACCTTATGACCCTCCTGGGTGCTAAAATTATAAATATGCTCTCAAGCCTGGATGGATTTTTCTTACCAATAGCTTAGTATTTCTTTGGTTTGGGTTTGTACTCACATCAACAGAAATAAATGTTTAGTCAATAACATAAAGCTGCCTAAAATTATCTTATCAAAAAGCAGGTTTCAGCAGGGCATGGTGGTGCATGCCTTTAATCCAAGCACTCTGGGGGCAGAGGCAGGCGGATCTCTGTGAGTTGAGGCAAGCTTGGTCTACACAGTGAGTTCCAAAACAGCCAGGGCTACACAGAGAAACCTTGTCTTGATTACCTATAGGTCACTAATGAAAACCATCATGCCTCCAAATAAAACAAAGGTGATAACAGCAGTGCAACGTACCAAGTGAGATGGAAACATTTGTATCTAAAAATTAATAAAAATGTGTAATTTTTATTAACTGATTTATGGGATTTTTTGGTGGGTGCTGGGTTTTGTGGTAATATTTTTTTTAATTAAAAGTAATTTTTTTTATCAGCACATACTCATTTCACATACTGACGCATTTTATAAAGACATTTTCATAAAATCAATTACATCATTATTTTGGCCATTACCGCCATGCTTTTTAGTGGTTAAGACTGGGTTTTGTCCTGATGAGGCTCAGGATCCTTTTGCTTGCCTCCAAGTGCTGGTTTATGTACCAGCTGGTAAGTACCACTACGCTAAGCTGTGGGTCTTTTGAAACACTATACACAAACATTAAGACATTTATATCTGTCCAGGCATGATGGTGCACACCTTTAATGCCAGCACTCAGGAGGCAGAGGCAGGCAGATCAGAGTTCAAGGCCAGCCTGATCTATATATCAAGTTCCCGGTCAGGTAGGGCTCTACAGTGAGATATGTTTCAAAAAACAAATAACATCAAAAGATGAGTAAATCTAAGAACTAACAGTACTAGCCTCTCTAGTTTGTATGGAATATTCCAAGAGTTAAGGGACTCTTTAGGAGGCCTGGACTCTTACCTAAATTAATCCTAACCTAATTATTATGTCTAATATTTACATGGGTTTTTATGGTCTCTTAAAGAACTTTCAGATTTATGGTATTTGATAGTTAGAAGCACTGCAAGAGCATAATCAATGCCAAGATTATACTGAAAATGGGAGCTAAGAGAGGTTAAACAAATAGCTTAGAACCCTAAGACGACGGAAACTCAGAACCAAGAGCCTCTGACTCCATGCCTACCCTTTGAATAGTAAACCAGTAATGGTAATGCAATTCTATTAATCTGTACCTCTGAAAGAAAAACAAGAAGTCACAACATCTCATTCCCTGGTACCCAAGGAATGAAATGAAGTATTACACATAAAGCCTCCCCTCAGTATTCATGAGGAACTAGTTCAGGATTCTTCACAGATACCCAGACCCAGGGAGACCGAAATGTGTAAGAAGTCAAAGCACTTAAAGTCTGTAGACATCTCCTATGTATTTCTGTTGTTGCTGCTAAGACAGGGCTGTATGTAGCCTAAGTTGGCCTTAAATTCCCTATGTAGTTGAGGATGATCTTCCCAAGTGCTGGGCTCACAAGAATGTACCACCGCACCCAGCAGGGGTTTTTTTTGGTTTGTTTTGTTTTTTGTCAGTTTGTTTGAGACAGGGTTGTCTAGGATGTGTCCAAATTCCTGGGTTCAAGCCATCCTCCAACTTAAGTCTTCCTAGGGAGAGAACTATAGACACGTCACCACACCTGGTGACTTTCTGTCTATGTATTTTAAATTGTCTCTAAATTATTCATAATGCTTAATATTTAATAAATGGCATGCAAGTAGTTGCTGTACTGCATTGTCTAGGGAATAATGACAAGAAAAAAAGTATAAATGTTTAGCACAGGTACATCTTTTTTTTTTTTTTCTGAGTACTTTCAATCCACACTTGGCTGAATCCATGGAAACAGAAGGTCAACCATATCTACATATATGCAACAAGTTAACACTTCTAAGAATTTATCTGAAATAATAGTTTGGCTCTGAAAAAATGGAAAATACAGGAAACAGACTAATTGGTGACCATGACTAGAGAGTATGACAGAGACTATGACGTATCACTTCTGTAACCTCTAACTCCTTTGGAGAAAAATGACATGGTTATGCCATTTAGGTTTCCCATTTCCTTAGAAACCTGAAAGTTCATTTTTCTATTATTTCAAGTCTTACCTGTTAGCAAATATGCACTCAAGTCCTTTGCCACATAATATTTTTATGTATTTCATTATGTATTTAAAATATGTACTATATTATTTATAAAAATAAATTTAGGCCAGCCTCAGAGCTAAAAACAGGTCATGGAGAAGCAGGTCCTGCAAATAAAACGTCAGCCCTCAATCAGAGCGCTCACCCTTCACTACTGTCTCTTCAGGCGGATCCTCAAACACACACCTGCACTCCACTGGCATTAGCCAGCTTACACTCAAACCTCAGCAGCAGCAATTTCCCATTCCTACTCTGCTATTTGAGGAGAGGGAAGTTTTTCTTCTAAGGATCAGTAACTCCACCAGGGAAGAATCAATTGTGTATTCAGGAAAGAAAAGCCAACTTTGGTTTGTTTTAAGTCCTGTTAGAATATCATATAAAACACCCTTACTGAAAATTCAAAAAGGAACATCAAGGCTTTTGTCCACACCTAACAAACATTTCCACAGCATAAGAAATTAACTGAGATAGGAGAAAAAGCAGGAGAAAGAGAAAATAGATGGTAAAATGAAACGTCTTGGAAATAAGAATTTTATACTTGTCACTGCAAAATCCTCCTCCTCCAAGAGGCCTATAGGCAGCACAGTGCACGACTCAAACCGCCCAGAGCTCACCTGCCACGTCCCTAGCACCCTTCATCTGCTTCCGTCCTCCCTCCCAGAGGTGCGCACTGAACTGAGGGTGTTCCCTGGGGGGTAGGTATGATTGCAATATGACTTTCATTTTCTCTGCCGTATTAATTTATGCTTAAGCAACTAGGCCAGAGCTTTGTTCAACTATCCTTCAGTGTTCGAGCCTTCAATCTAATAGCCAGGCTGAGCATCCCAGAATGCCATCACAAACAGCCTTCTGATGATTTTATGTGGAGGAAAGCAGTATTTGTTTGATTAAATCAGCTTTTCTTTCATTCAATGACTATTTCCTGAGTAATTACTTTGTATACCAAATGCTTAACCAAGTGAGGAATACCATAAGAAAGGTGTCAGGAGCCATAGGACCTTGCCTGACCTGCCCCAGTGGCTGAGAGGCCCTGCTGGCTGAAAGCCACAGCTGTCTGCATACTTGAGATAATTATTCTGCCTGGCAACCACAAAGATCCAGCCTGACCTTGAGAAAGAGAACATTCGGTGTATCGCGACTTCTGAATAATCGCCCCACTCCACACCTGCTGTCCTTGGGCCTGGCCCAGAAGATTTTATAACTTTCCACTGCATTCCTTTCCACCCCCCGCCCTCTCAGAAGTTCACTTTAAATTTGGATACCCCCTTACAATAAACAGCCCTCGATAAGCAACGTTTTCCTGGGCCCGTGTCTCTCTTTCGCCTATTCTTTATTCACAGGTCGCGACCCTCCTCGCCACTCCACGAATAACTGAACCCGCGGGTCGGGGACAGAAAGGCAGAGTCTGCAGCCAAAAGTGGGAGTCCAATCCCTTTAGAGGAATTCTATTCACATGAGAAGTCCTGTTACGTATCAGTGAAATTTTCATATGGCTTCAAATTACTCCTTTATAATATGAAACACTTGAATCTTTTAATAATTTCTAATAAAAATTTAATAATAATAAATTGCCTTTTCTGAACATAATGCATATTTAGTATACCATACCAATGCCTGGACATTTGTTGATATATTTTAGGCTAGAAGGTTGCCAAGCAAGCTCCTCTGGACTGTGGTCTTAGCAACACTGACAGGTCCTAAACAAAGGCACGAGAGGTCCTCCACTGAGTAAAGTCCGTGAACATCACGGCATCTCTACTGTGATATCTATCTCACCTTTTGAAGGCTTTTTAATTTAATCCCTACACTTACAACTGCTCCACACTGTTGGGCGTGGCAAGTAGATGATCATACACGGCATGTGCTATGTAGTTAAGAGATCCACAGACTAAAAAATCCTGATGTGACGTCAACATTCAACAAAGCCAATCCCTCTTCACACTTATAAAGGAAAATGAAGCAAAATGTTCAAGTAACTTGCTGTAAGTCAGAAATTTTGTAAGTGGCTGAGCTTAGGTTAGTATTCAAGCCACTCAAACCAGTGAATTTCAACTGGGGGCCTGCCAGGGACACTGGCAATATTTGGCTATCTGAAATACTTCAGTGCATTATCAGAACCTAGGAGGTAGGGGCCAGGATGCTGCTAACTATCCACCAAACGGGGAACAGCCTTCATGACAAAGAACTGCTGGACTACAATGTAAACAGTGCCCAAGCTGCAGAAGACTGACTTAGAGCTACACTTTGTAGGCTCTATGTAACCAATACCTATATGATAAAAGCATTCTGAGGGTAAGAGTGTTACTTTCCTTCAGGCAATTCAAGAATAAAGTTTATTTGATTTTCCCTGTGATGTATAGGACAAAAGAATAAAATATACTTACCAAGAGCCAAACCCCAAGGGTCTCCTTTCATAATCCGGCAGATCTGGAGCAATCTTACAAGCTTGTATGTTCAGGTATTTAAATATGTGGATTTTGCCTTTTATACATATCTAAATAAAATAACAAATGCAGCCAAATTACTATTCATCTGAAATACAGGTGTTCTTTTAGAAATATTTATATTATTTTATATGCATTGGTATTTTGCATAAATGCATGTCTGTACACATGCATGTACCATGTGCATGCTTGGTACCCACGGGGGCCAGAAGATGATATTAGATCTCCTTGAACTAGAGTTATACACACTTGTGAGCAGTCATGTGGATGCTGGGTAGCGGGCCTAGATGCCCCGGTAAAACAGTCAGTGTTCTTAACTGCCACCTTTCCAGCCCCCAGATGTTCTCTCTGTCTCTCGTTTTTAAAATCATAACTAGCTTTTTGTGTAACATAACTTAGGTTTTAAGGCATCTCTATTAAATATATAGTGCATTCATTAAAAACAACCTGTATCATCTGGTTCAATGTTTCGTTTGGGTTTTGTCTTTGTCTTTTAGTTACTAGAAACTTTCCATAGCAGAATTAACTTACGATTATAAACACTGTTACATTCCAAGTAAATTTAACACACTGATTATTAGTTAGTTATACATAGTCAGGACTTTAAAGATTTCTCTTTAGGTATTAATTAATCATGTACAATTGCTGATCTCTGTAAAAAAGAACTAGCAATGATAAATTGGTAAAATTTATACATAAACAATTTTGTTGTGACCTGTCTCATGAATCAAACAAACTCTTTAGGCTGATGAAACTATGGTTTGAGTCTGAAAATGTTCCCCGAAGGCTTATGTGTTGAAAGCTTAGTTGTTAGCTGATGGGCTTTTAAGCAGTGAATGGGTTCTAAAGTGATCAATAAATTAATGGATGATGACCTCATGGCTAATCGGGCCATCAGGAGACTGGGTGTGGCTGGAGGACGACAGCACTCTCTGAAGGGTGCACCTAGTCCCTGAAGCCTCCTCTCTGTTTACCCTGGCTGTTGTGAGTCTAGCAGCCCCTCGACTACAACATGCTCCTGCTGCCATGATACCATGTCTCACCACAAGGGCAGAGCACCGGAGCCAGCCAACCAGAGTCTCTGAAACAGGAGCCTCACTTACTTCTTCTAACATACTTTCTCTCAGGGACGCTGTCACAGATTAAAGACTGACTAACACAAACCCTTCTTGTAATTGTGAGGTCCTCATACATCTTTCACAGATTCTATGATGACTGTCAGAAGCTTATATAAATTATTAAACTGCAAAGTGAGGGTGAGATAGCTCACAGGAAGGGTGAGATAGCTCACAGGAAGGGGTGCTTGCTGCCCATGCCTGGTGATATGAGTTTGATCCCTGGGGCCCACATAAAGGTAGAGAACCAACTCCAGGAATTGCCCTCTGAATCCCACACACCAGAGCACATGTGCACAGATTCCATGGGAAAAAAAACTCTAGGAAATTTCACAGTGAAAGGTACAGGCTTGGCAAGTATTTTATAGATTATAGGACACAATCTGCCTTATAGTCACTAGTTTCATTTCAGTTACTGATCACTGGTTAAACGGGGAACTTGGCATTTCAGAAAATAGGAGGGCACAGAAACAATGTTAACAAGAATACACTGAGAATGTTTAGTTTGGAAAGCTGTTGTCTACGGCATTTATGTTCTCCAACTCAAGCTTTAATAGGAGAAAATTATAAAAGAAATGAACTCAAATTTCATTTAAAACTCGGGTGTTTTCCTCCCTGAAACAGGGTTTTCTCTGTGTAGTCCTGGCTGTCCTGGAACTAGAGATCCACCTGCCTCTGGCCAAGTGCTTGGATTAAAGGTGTGCGCCATCACAGCCCTGCCAGAAAACTAGCTTTTGAGGAATTCCTCAACTTAAAGGACTTGAGAGTCAGCAAAATGCTTGCCCTGCACAAGCACGAGCCCCGGGTTTGGCTCTTCAGTCCTCACAGAAAGCCCCACACTGGGGGGCGGAGGCGGAGGGTCTCCGAGTTTGCTGGCTGAATTGCTGAGCTCCAAGTTCAGTGAGAAGTTTCAGCTTCAAAATCAAACATACACAAAACAGTGAGGTGGAGAATGTCTGAGGAAGACACCTGTCGTCAACCTCTGGTACACACATGAACAAACACACAAAAGTGCCAAATTAATGAAAGGAACATGTTTTTGGGAAACATCAAAATCCTTCTTCATCCCTTTATTGAGGGCATGTGCGGTGGTGGTAAGGAAATGGCAGGACTCACACGATGCACACACGCAGACTTTCTGTAGCTTTCTAACACAAGTTACCTTCTGGCAGACTTTACCCATGTTTACCTGTGCAGGAGGCGACTGCAGCGGGTTGTTATCCAGGGTGATCACCTGGAGGTGCCGGAGGTTCCGGTAACAAACAGGGATGGCTGTGATTTTATTGCAGGAAAAGTCGAGTCGTATCAAAGGCACCTCGGCCAGCTCTACATGGAAGTAAAACGGAAAGGACAATCGCTGGTATTTTGAAACAACAGTTTTTACTTGTGCTTCCAGTTAAATGTGGAGGATTAAAAAAAATCATTTACTTCTATTCTTAGTGATTAATAAAATAAAGTCTGATTGCTTAGAGATAGGAATTCTATTAGAAACCAAGCAGCGTGACTCCCTTCCCTGTGCCCAGAAGCTGTACACCACTCAAAAAAAGGACGATGAAGAAGTTAGATGGAGGTCTTCAGGGACAGCTAAAGTTAAATGCCTGTGTCCCGAGTCCCGCGTCCCTTAGCTGGGCACTCATAGTCATACCACTGGAACCAGAAAGTTATTCCCTACTGAAATTGTACAAAAAGGCTCTCAACTTAGGGAGCAAGACTCATTGGGAAGTGAGGATGTTGGCAGTTAAAAATAGAGGATGTAACAGTGAACACACTAAGGCAAGGCCACCCTTTTCACCTGCCCTGCCCTAGCCCTGGCCCTGAATACCAGTAACAAATGCACACAGTCATGTAGAAGGGACGCCAGATACATCTTTCTCTGGAGAAACGACATAGTGCCACATAAAAGGTCTTTAGATACAGACATGGAGTTTCCCTCAGTAAAATACATAGCCTCTTGCTTAACTATCCTTCAACAATTTCTGCCCAATGTATACAGAACTTCTATGATGCTGTGACAGATTGCACATGACCCACAGAAATTGAGAGGTCTCCAACAACATGTAAGACAGAAAAAAAAAGAATAAAAGAAAAAAAGAAACAAGTAAGTACATAGGAACAAAAGGAAATATGAAGTCAGAATGTTTTTTAATTTCAAAGAAGTATGATATGGAATCACTAAAATATAATTTTTTTTCTAAATAGTCAGAGAATAACAAGCATTTTATGATGGTAGAAACTAAAAGTTCTGAATGAATTTCTGAAATTAAAAAAATTAGAGAACGGCTTGAACTATTTTACTCCAGAGTAGCACAAAACTGTGAAGAAAGAAATAAGAAAAATCAAAGCATCATAGATTTAGACATAGCATTCAATTTGAAAAACAGGACGGAAAAACCAGAAAAAATAAAAATAAAAAAGAGAGGGGTTTCTAAGTTGATAATGACAATATGTGATGGAGAGTGTTTTACAATCAGAAATTTAGACGCACCAAGATAGGAAAGATGTCTTCTTAAAGGTTGTCAAATACAAATAGCCAAACACTTAGAATGTAATAACATTTCTAGAATTCCTGATTGTGTCATGGTTCTTCTTGCTACAGGCACTCTATTGTATATATGTGTAATAATATAAATGCATATGTAAAAAAATTAAATTAAATTAAATTTTTAAAAAAACAAAAGAGAGGGTGGCCAGCAAGGTGACCCAGTAAGTAGGTGTGGTGACCCACGGGAGGACTTGGGAGGCAGAGGCGGGTGGATCCCTCTGAGTTTGATGCCAGTCTGGTTTACATAGCGAGTTCAGGCCAGCCAGGGCTGCACAGGGAGCATAGGGAGACTCTGTCTTTAAAAAAAAAAAAAGAAAGAAAGAAAAAAGAAAAAAAGGGGACTCAGTAGACAAGATTCAGGAGAAAAAGGAACTTGCTGCCAAGTCAGAGGAGTTTGACCCCTGGAATCCACATCAAAGAAGGCATGAACCAAGTTGTCTTTTGACCACATACTTGCACTGTGGCACATGTGCACACACTCAAATAAGCAAATGTAAGAAGGTAGGGGAGGGGGTTAAGCAAATAACTATCTCAAGACAAAGGTCTGAAGTGTGTCCTTAAGTAACCATCATACGGGGCTAGCCCATCACAGAAGTTCAGCGAGCAGGAAAAAGGGAAGCTCTTGAGGCCCTCCAGACTGAAGAGGCTGGCCACAGAGCAGTGGAGTAGGGATGGAGCACGCTTCCAGCTACCAGGTCTCAACAGCACTTCAGCCATGCGCAGCACTCAGGACGCTAAGGCACAGGACTCCAGAAACGCAACCAGCTTGGTCTGTGACTGAGTTCAGGACACACACACACACACACACACACACACACACACACACACACACACACACACCACACACACACACACCACACACACACACACGTTCTCTTTCCCAAACCACCATTTAAAAACAGTCAAGAAATAGCAGAGGAACTAGCCATCAAAGTTAATAAAGACTCCTAGCCACGGAAACTTGCATACTGGGGTGGTAGTGCTGGCGGTGGGGAAACAGCATGAGGAAAAGGAATATTAATAATTACTCTGAGCTTTTAAATATCTTTTGAATAATAGTTAAAATTAATTTAAAATGAAATGGTAATGTAACAGAAGATATGTTACCAACCAAAATACAATGTCAGATTGCTAGTCAATACTCAAATGAACTTCCTGCCATCTCAGGTTAGCTTAACATGCTGATTACAAGCTGCACAATTAAACATTTAAAACTGTGTAATTCATATTTTCAAGTTTATAATAGGTGTAAAATAGATGAAAAAGCTACTACACTGTACTTGTCAGCTGAAAATCCCAATTTTCACCACAAACTCAATACTGCAGGCATCGTGGCACTAACCTGCAATCCCAGAACTCTAAGGCTGCAGTACTGTGAAGTCAAGGCTATGCTAGGCTACACTGCAAGAGCCTACTTCAGGGAAAAACCCAAACCCACACCTACAAAATCCCAAACCTCAGTATTTCCATCAGTAATCTTACACCATGAACGAGCCTAGAAGATGGTGACTAGATCCTGAATAAAGGGATGGCCCTAGAGGATGGACCTGGCATTGTAAGTGGGTTGGTAGGTGTAATCCAGCTACTTGGGAGTCAAGACAGAGGACTGAAAATTTCAGGACAGCCAAGGCAAGTTGAACTTTGTTCAAAATGAAAATAAAATAAGAAAAAGTGGAATGGGAGCACAGCTTAATAATAGCAGCTTGCCTAATATGTACAAGGCCCTGTGTCCTATTTTCAGGCCCTGAGGGAGGAAGGGAGGGGGCAGGACACACACGCACACACACACACACACACACACACACAAACACACACACACAGGAGGGTGGTGGCGGGGGAGAATATGAATGTGTCAGACTATGAGGACATGGGTCATAATTCTTGTTTTCCTGAGTTGGCAGCAAATGCCAAGAGGCAATGGAGGAAGGCCTGAAGGCACATGGTGTGAGTGAGAAGGCTACCAGACCAGTTCAGAGAGAGCATGTGGGGTGCCAGGTAGTGCGTGGTGGTTAAGTGTGTAAAGTTGAACTGAGGAAATAATGTTCTAACTGTTTATCTCAGATCCAAAACGTTAAATGTGCTAAGTATTTCACCAGAAAAAATTGGAATAATGTTTAGACTCCGCAGTAAAAGCAAAAACATCATTACTTAACATTTAGTATAAATTCTGTCATGTCTTATAGAACCTACATCATTGTTATGAAAATATTTTTGAATATTTTCTTCCTGTTTAGTTTTTTCTTCTGTGCTTATTTTTGAGATATAGTCTCTCTATTCAAGACAGGACTGAGTCATACTCACCATCTTCCTGTTTCTACCTCCCAGTGCTGAGGTTACAGGCACTTGTCAGCATAGAAGACTGACTTCTTTCTTTCTTTCTTTCTTTCTTTTTTCTGAGTCAGGGTTTTTCTCTGTAATAGCCCTGACTATCCTGGAACTCTCTTTGTAGACCAGGCTGGCCTAGAACTCACAGCAATCTGCCTGCCTCTGCCTCCCAGCGTTGGAATTAAAGGCATGTCTCCCCACACTTGGCTCCCTGATTTATTATTTTAAAATATAGATTCTGAAATGTTCATGAATTATTTTCTAGAATTTGCTTTGAATTAATCTGGAGGATTAGGGTGGAGAAAAGTAGGTAAGATATATATACATATATGATTTTTTATTTCAGCTAGAAAACTTATATAAGTGAACTTCTATGTGTTTATCACATGCTGCTACAATGAACAGCTCATGGTCATTTTTATTTCACATATATGTTTCATGTATTATTTCATGTATGTGAAATACCACCATATATATCATATATGTATCACCAGGAACTGATCATAGTAGCAGTGAGACAGGCATATAGAAGTTCATTTATATAAGAAAATTTCCAAAACTAAATTAAATAAATATAGTTAGAATTTATTAAAAATGGTTCTCATTTTTGTTTCCATTTGCACTTTCCTTTCCTTTCATAGATTTGTAAAAAACATAATTTGCTATACCATTTCTGTCATTGCAATCCATGTCAGGATTTATGGACAGCTCAGACTCTGCAGGCGCTCACTTCATTTGTTATTGCGTATCTACCACCTTCACATGCTTAATTAGACCTCGGTTGAACTTTTCCAGTAAAGGAAAAAATTAAGTTCAACTTGAATTCTGTTGATTCTATTTAATTTTCACAGTCCATGTACAAAACAGGACTAACATATCACACCAGACTATCTCTTTATCAAGCATACTACATTTCTCCCCAGAGTCATGCTTGGTTAAGTTCACGTGACACTGCCCTGCAGGACCAACTACACTTGTTCAGCAGCCAACAGCATCTAAAATGGAATACTGAGCAAGGGTTACCAAACTTTTTCTCTGAGGTTTTTGCTGTTGTGCTGGTATCTAGGATTGAACCTGCAGTCTTGACTGCTAGCCAAGTGCTCTACATATCCCTATCCCCCTTTAGTTTTGTTCTTTGTCCCTCTCCCCGCTCTGTCTCATAGCTACTCAGCAGGCCTGAGTCACTGGAGTAGGTAGGGTACCAGGCCTATGCCAGGAGACCATTCTTTTGTTTGTTTGTTTGTTTGTTTCCCGAGACAGGGTTTCTCTGTGTAGCCTTGGCTGTCCTGGACTCACTTTGTAGACCAGGCTGACCGCGAACTCACAGTGATCTGCCTGCTTCTGCCTCCCCAGCTCTGGGCTTAAAGGTGTGTGCCACGACACCCAACATAGGAGCCCTGTTCTTCTTTTTATTTTTTGAGACAGAGTTTCTCTATGTTAGCCATGGCTATCCTGGATTCGCTTTGTAGACCAGGCTGGCCTCGAACTCACAGCGATCCACCTGCCTCTGCCTCCCAAGTGCTGGGATTAAAGGTGTGTGCCACCTCATCCAGCCTAGGAGCCCTTTCTTAACAGAGTTCTAAAGTGCACAGTCTAGTAGATGATGCTGAGTGAGTAAGCCTTAGACCTCAGACTCTGGCTCTAACTCATACACATTTTTGACTTGTGCTCGCTCATTAGCCTGAGAGATCTTTAGAATAAAAAGGCAAATACCAACAAAATAATTATTTCATAGTTTTTTTGGGTTTTTGTTTTGTTTTGTTTTGTTTTTACCTTCAGGCAACCGTACTAGATGATTTCTTCTCACATTAAAGTCTCTCAAAGCCTCCAGGTTACCAATCTGGGAAGGTACAGTTTGAATTTCATTGCAGCTCACATCCTATTTCAAAAGGACACAAAAGTAAGATTATTTTAATTACAAACTTGCCTGCTTTGAACTATTTACAAAATGACATTATGCAAGAAACACACACACACACACACACACACACACACACACACATCATCCTGTATCTAAAAATAATCCATAGTTTATACTTTTTAATCTATTTTAATTCTAACTAAATTAATTTAATGTAATTATTTTGATTAATTCTTTATGTTTTATAGATTTTTGTTTTGTTTTGTTTTTCAAGACAGGGTTTCTCTGTGTAGCCTTGGCTGTCCTGGATTCACTTTGTAGACCAGGCTAGCCTTGAACTCACAGAGATCTGCCTGCCTCTGCCTCACTGAGTGCTGGGATTACAGGCGTGCGCCACCACTCTCTGCTCTATAGAAAAAAATTGAAATTAAAATGAAATTAAGATATAAATAGAAGGCCTAGAATATCAGATCAAATGAAAATGTTGGAAGCTGGGTGAGGTGGTGCACACCTGTAATCCCAGAACTTGGGAGACAGAGACAGGTGGATCTCTGTAAGTCTGAGGCTAGCCTGGTCTACAAGGTGTGTCCAGGACAGTCAAGGTTACACAAAGAAACCCTATCTTGAAAAATAAAAAATTAAAAAAGAGAGAAAGAAGGAAAGAAAAAAAAATGTTGGTGGAAAGGTAAAGCAGGAGAAGGTATATTTTATTTTATACTCTTCTAATTAAAACAGAAAAAAAAAATGATAAAAAATAGTTCACAGAAAAGCCTTCATTTTTCAAAATGCCAGTTTGACTGTTTAAGAATATAACATTAAAATGTAGACAATCACTCTAATTTTTATCCAATTGAGTATAAAGAAAAATAATAAAACATACACAGCTCAAAGACTATGAAAAGACAATCTGTTAGTAGCTAGTCAGCCTGAGCTTAATACATATGATCTGGAGGCCTGCTGGTAGCTTGCTTAAGTGCTGGTTCTAATCATCTGAGAAGAGAGGACTAGCTACAGCTTCCAAGATTAGTAAATTCAGAATTCTGTAACCCTGAGACTAGCCAGAATGACTTAGAAAAGTACAGCCATGTGTAGCCGAAGGAAGCACCAAGCTGTCGGTGAACACTTTGAAAGGTCCCCACACATGACTGAAAGTACAGAGCTCACACACTACTTAAAAAGCCAGGCACTTGTCACACAACTCAGTACGCTGTGGACAGCTTTAGGACTTCTTTACACTTACTATTTATTTGTGGATCAGAGAGGCTGGGGAGGAAACGTTAGTATGGCGGTCAGAAGAAAAGCTGTGTGGTTTGGTTCTCTCCACCACATGGCCTCAGGGACCAAATCAGGCTTGTCAGCTTGGCTGCAACACTTTTACTTGTTGACCTATCTTGCTGACCTAAAACATTATTTTCTTTTTTTAAATATTTATTTATTTATTATGTATACAGTGCTCTGTCTGCATGCACACCTGCAGGCCAGAAGAGGGCACCAGATCACAGTATAGATGGCTGTGAGCCACCGTGTGGTTGCTGGGAATTGAACTCAGGGCATCTGGAAGAGCAGTTAGTGCTCTTAACCTCTGAGCCATCTCTCCAGCCCCTATTTTATTTTTTTTCAAAAGATAAAATAATGTGATTTTCAGCTGGGCGCGGTGGCGCATGCCTTTAATCCCAGCACTCAGGAGGCAGAGGCAGGTGGCACAGTGAGTTTGAGGCCAGCCTGGTCTACACAAACAAGTCCAGGACAGCCAAGGATGCACAGAGAAAAACCAGGCTCGAAAAACAAAAAAAAAAAAAAAAAAAAAAAAAAGAAGACTGAAATAGAATAAAAAAATTAGACTTTAAGTCCACTGCTCTAAGTATCAAAATTTTAAAAGGGTAGTTAAAGAAGCTGAAAGGGCAAGAAAAGCAGGTCTGTGCTAAGAGTTTTGGTAATTTAGGATGTGTCTCTTAGAAAATATCTGTGCTGCCGGGCTTGGTGGCACACACCTGTAATCCCAGCACTTGGGAGGCAGAGGCAGGTGGAACGCTGTGAGTTCGAGGCCAGCCTGGTCTACAAAGTGAGCCCAGGACACTCAGGGTTACACAGAGAAACCTTGTCTCAGAAAACCGAAAGCACCCATGTCACAGAAAGTCTGGGAGGTGGGAAAGAAAGAAGAGAGAAGGCTGCGTGACAAGACCACCAGGGATCAGTCTTTGAAGTGACTTCCTTTGTTAAAAGTTCCCTGAATGTCCAAGGGCATCAACGAGCACCTCTTGTAGAAAACTAAAAGTAGCACTTCAAACATACTGCATGAAAAAAATTGAGTAAGATGCTCACAGTTTGTCTATCATGGGGGAAAAAAGAACTTGAAGTGTAATTTATACTTATTTCATGTTAACAAGCCAGGTTCTGAAGACTGTCCCAAAACATGTATTTTGGATTCTATTTCCACACAAAAACAGTAGCTTAAAATGTCAATTCTAGATTTAATGTCTGTGAATCCTGACATATAACTTGCTAAATTTAAGTCCTCCTACCAAAGCAATCTAATTTGTCCAACTAGATGTACACCATGTATTTTTCTGTGTACTATTGTCTTTGTTAATAAAACACCACACACATACACATACACGGCCCAAACTGAACTGCATTTCTAAGTCTCAGTGGACACAGTTGCATGCGATCATTTTAAGTAACAAAGTATAGGCTTTAGCTCAAGAATGATGATTTCCAATCTTTTTTTTTTTTTTTTTTTTTTTTTTTCCTTTCTGTGTAGCCTTGGGCATCCTGGACAGACTAGGCTGATCTCGAACTCACAAGGATCCGCCTGCCTCTGCCTCCCGAGAGCTGGGATTAAAGGCGTGCGCCACCATGCCTGGCTCTGATTTCCAATCTTATAGTTATTACAGCCTCTGGCAAACTATATCACCTAGTGTTAGTTTCCTTAGCTATAAAATGCAGACAATATAGAATCCAGCTCATAATGTGACTTTGGGGATACAAATGGTCTGACTCCTAAACTAACTCAAACATAAATACCTTTTGTTGTTTTTTTTTATCCAGACATGGTTTCTCTGTATAGCCCTGGTTGTCCTGGACTTCCTTTGTACAACAGGCTGGCCTTGAACTCAGAGGTCCCGTCTGCCTCTGCTTCCCTGAGTGCTTGGATCACAGGCATGCGCCACAGCACTCAGCTTTAAAAAAGATTTAAATGGTTTCTTGGGCTGGCAGTGGTGGTGCACACCTTTAACTTCAGCACTTGGGAAGCAGAGGTAGGTGGCTCACTGTAAGTTCAAGGTCAGTTTGGTTTACAGAGTGAGTTCCAGGATAGCCAAGTATGTATAGAACAACCCTGTCTTGAAAAACAAAAACAAGCCAGGTGCAGTGGCATATACCTTTAATCCCAGCACCCAGAAAGGAAGAGGCAGGTGCACTGCTATGAGTTCAAGGCTGGCCTGGTCTACAAATCAAGTCCAGGACAGCCAAGGCTATACAGAGAAACTTTGTTTCAAGAAAGAAAAAAGAAAAAACAAAACAAAACAAACAAACAAAAGATGGTTTCTTGTATATTTACAAATAATAATAGGTTAAGTTTAATGATATCTTAGAAAATATATAATAGCAAATTGTAGCTGGCTATATATTCCAAAGGTATGACAAGAAAAAAAAACAAACATAAAAAAACCAAAGGCCAACGTTTGGAGTGCCTGTTCACCTATAAAGGCTAATAAAAATCATAAAAATATTGATATTAAAATTTTACTTTGGAGCAGGTGAGATGGCTCAGTGGTTAAAAGCAGTCTGCTTTCCCAAAGGACCTGGGTTGAATTCTCAGAACCCACATAGCAGCTCACAACTGTCTGTAACTCCAGTTCCAGGGAGTCTGACACCTTCACACCAATGCACATAGAATAAAATTAAATAAGTTAAAAAGAATTTAATTTGAAGGCAGGCATGGTGGTGCACAACTGTAATCCCAGCACTTGGGGGAGGCAGAGGCAGGCGGATCGCTGTAAGTTTGATGCCAGCCTGGTCTGCAGAGTGAGTCCAGGACAGCCAAGGCTACACAGAGAAATCTTGTCTGGAAAAAACAAAACAAAACAAAACAACAACAAAATTAATTTGAAAACTCAACTACACTATTAACTTATGTCTCAAAAGTCTAGTAACACAGAAATCATTTATGCTGGTTACAAAATAACCAATGACATTTCCCCATTCTGTGTAGAGATAGTAAGACTTGTACATTCAAGTCTTTTTAAATTATGTATCAAGCTAACACTAGAAAATTACTTCTAAAACACTCTTAACATCCTATTTTTATCACATAGAAGACTGCAGACATGTTGGGCAATCAAAAAATAAAATGTTAACTTACAAGTTCCATCAAATGTCTGAGATGTCCAATTTCTTCAGGAAGTGAGACCAATTTGTTATTGCTAGCAATTAAGACTTTCAGTGGTAAATTACACAAGTGTACTGGCAATGTTGACAGCTGGTTCCGACTAAATGAATAAGCAGAGAAAGAGCAGTCAGATACCACTGATGGAAAAATTTTCATCTTTGTCATTTTAGATCCAAAAATAAGTCTTACAAGGAATAAATACGATACTAGATTTGAGTCCTTATCAGTTTAATTAATTCCCAGCTGATAAAGTTTATACAGGTAATAGGAATCTTTATTTTAAAAACCCATAAAAATCAGAAACATAAAATAGTAAAGCATAACTCTCATTAGAATAAAAACAAATTAAAGTTTACCATATAAATTTAACCCCATAATAACTCTTTTAGGGCCAAGTCTTTGCTCATTTTAAAGATGTTTTGTTGATTAATATAGTTTATGGACCTTTTAAAATGTTTTAATCCAACAATAATTCTACTCCTACACGTTTATTAAGAAAAAAACATTTACATACAAATTTCTCTAGTCGTGCTATTTTTTTTTTTTTAAGATTTATTTATTTATTATTATGTACGCAGTGCTCTGTCTGCACGTACACCTAAAGACCAGAAGAGGGCATCAGATCACATTGTAGATGGTTGTGAGCCACTGTGTGGTTGCTTGGAACCTCTGGAGAGCAGTCAATACGCTTAACCTCTGAGCCATCTTTCCAGCCCCTAGTAATGCTCTTTTAAACATGATTTTAAAACAGCCAGAACTAAATATCTAAAAGGAGTGGATTTTATTTTTTAAGGTTTTGCTTTTATTTTTAAGTAAGTGCAGTGGGTTTAAGCAGTACCCAAAGCAGCCAGAAGAGGGCATCAGACTCCCCAGGAGCAGCAATTATAGGCAGTTGTGAGCTGCTTGGAAAGGATGCTAGAAACTGAACTCAAGTTCTCCGAAAACAACAGTATATGCTTTTAACTATGGAATCATCTCTCTAGCCCCAGGGATGTAATTTTTCTTTAAGGTATATAAACTGGGAAACAATATTTACTAGAAAAGCATTTTCAATCATTTCCAAAGCATTTACTGAGATGGCTCAGTAAAGGCATGTTCTACATAGGTATGGCAACCTGAATTCAAACCCTGGAACCCACATGAAAGTGGAAGGAGAGAACTGATTCCACAAGGCTGTCCTCTGCCTCTGTACATGCATCACAGCACACGGTCAAACACTCACATCATGCACACACACAATAAAAATAAACAATGTATTGTGTGTATGTGTGTACTGTGGGAGACTGAACCTTGTGCATAGCAGGCTAGTGCTCTACCAGCTAAGCTGTATCCCAGCCCATCAGATCTAGTATTTACTTGATAAAGTTAATTTGAAAACGTAACTGGAGAACCACAGCTGCAAGACTTCTAGAGGCCTATTAAGCTAACAGCTAACAGGGTGTATTAATTATGCAAGGCTAAAAATAAAGGGAGAAACAGGACAAGCCTGGGGAAAATGTTACTATACACTAAGAGCGTATTAGAAACTGCTGGTGTGGACAGGTAACAGTAACTGTAAACATTTCGGTCACACAGAGGAGAAAATAAAAGATCATATAAAACCACTTTTTCTGAAGGAATATTATTCTTACCTAAGATTTAGGAACGTCAGAGCTTGTAAGTTTAGAATGGCCTCTGGGATATACCGAATACAATTCTGGTATAGGTTAAGACTTTCCAAGGAGACAAAGTGACACGCTTCCATAGGAATTTCTGAGAGGCGATTTCGTGACAGGTCTGAAAGAAAATATAAAAGCTTTTAAAACCATTCATTCCTTTGAACTGGTTTTACTGAAATTTAGTTAGTATGCTTCATGATTCCTTGAATTCTCCAGAATTCCTATTGTGGAAACTGGCTCAACATAGCACTGAAATATTTATTAACTGGCTGAGTAACCCATTAAACATACATCTTTAAACTGTTGCTAAGAAACGTTGTTTCCTTTTCAATTCCAAACACACTAAAAATAAAATTGTTATTTTTTGTAATACACATACTAAGACACTGGCCACCCATTATATCAAAGTTGCATAAGTAAGTTCCAAATATCATCAGAAACAAATGGATCCCTCCAAAAAACCCACTTTCCCAAGTATGTATGGGGGGGAGGAAGAAGGCATGATGCTTTGACGAGTCAGAGGACAACTCTCCAGAGCAGGTTCTCTCCTTGCGACCAGAGATCAGGTTGTCAGGTCGGGGCAACAAGGATCTTTTATCCGCTGAGCCAACGCCTCAGCCCAATTGCCCTACTCTTTACCAGAGAAAGTCACAGTCCTTTGTTAAAATGAACTTAGGAACCTTTTTTGCTCCCAGTGACACATGAGCCTCAATAAAAACGGGGGAGAAATGGTTCAGTACTTAAGAATACTTGCTGCTTTTCGAGAAGACCACCAGAGTTTAGTTTCCAGAACCCACAACTGCCTATAATGGTCTCTGTAGGAGGGAATGAGCACACAAGGGTGCACACACACACACACACACAAAACAAAAAAGCCCACTGCTTTTTGGTTTTTTTTAAAGACAGGGTTTGTGTAGCCTTGGCTGTTCTGGAACTCACTCTGTAGACCAGGATGGCCTCAAACTCAAAGAGATCTGCCTGCCTCTGTCTCCCAAGTTCTGGGATTAAAGGCATGGGGCATCATCTCCCACTTTAAAACTTTTTTCAAAAACGTAATTTCAATGAATAAAATTCATCACGCATATTTGATCATGATTTTAAAATGATACATTCTCCCAAAGAGACAGAAAACAAATTCATACACTTATGAACTGACCAGAAGAACCAACCCTTTATCTTACCTTTCCTATATGAAAAAAAAAAAAAAAAAAAAATCACTGTGTAACCTAGATACTCTAACCAGAGTGAGATGACGAAATGGAAGCATCCTAGTTGTGGGTGAAAAAAGCCCCAGGATATCATTATTTTACAACTCCCAATGAATTAATAGATCTAGAACAGAGCAGGAGTGGCTATCAACTTTTAAGATGAACTTTGTTTGCTTATTTGTCGCACACTCCCTAAGGAAGTCTCCTGCTTACCTACCATGTGGTAGTAATTTAAGAAAGACATCACCAACTTGCCCAACCTTCTGACACTGTGTGCACTTGGAAAAAGTCAAAGCCCAAAGTGTCTGTGAATGTAAAAATGCTATTTCATAAAAGCAAATTTCACATAAAATGAATTTTAGGGCTGGAGAGGTGGCTCAGAGGTTAAGAGTACCATCTGCTCTTGCAAAGGCCCTGAGTTCAATTCCCAGCAACCACGTGGTGGCTCATAACCATCTATAATGAGATCTGGTGCCCTCTTCTGGTGTGCAGATGTTCATGCAGGCAGAACATTGTATAAATAATAAATAAATCTTAAAAAATGATTTTTGGACAGTAAATATAGCCTCTCTTTTTCCTGAAGAATTATAAGATGAAATTGTTCATAATTTGATGTATTTAAGTGTAAACACTTCACACAATCACACTGACTTGCTTTAATACAAAGTACAACAATTATTTTATCAACTATCACTTAATTCATTTTAAAAGTTGAAGTAATAAAAGGAATTGTTAATGTCAATTATAAAATGCTTCAATATGAGGCTGGAGAGATGGCTCAGCAGTGAAGAGCACTGGCTAGTCCTCTAGAAGACGTGGGTTTGATCCCCAGCTCCTGCGTGGTGGCTTACAACCATCTGTAACTCCAGTCTCGGGGGATCTGACTCCTCCTGGTCTTCAAGGGCATCAGGCACTCGTAAGATGCACAGACATGCATGCAAACAAAACACCCATTTACATAAGTAAATTAGACAAAGTAAATGTTCCAATGTTTAAGTTTCATGCAATAAACTTCAGGCAACAGTTAAAATGAAGGAGAGATTTAGCTTACAAACCTGAGTATTTATTTATAGACTAGCCTTGCATTTTGTGAAGGCTGGCCTTGAATACAGCATTCTGCCTCAGTCTCTCAAGTGCTGGGATTATAGGTGTATACCACACTTTGGCTTAACTTGGACTATTAAGATCCAAGAAAGGGACGGGTAGCTTGGTAGGTAAAAGTGTGTGCTGGATGCAGAGTGAGCATCTATAATCTCCATGTTCCTGTAGGGAAATAAAAAACGAAGACCAGAGAATGCCTGGTCTCTGGGTCTGTGGGTCTGGCATACGAAGGGGAAAAGAACAAAGAGGTGCTGCATCAAACAAGGTGGAAGGCAAGGAGCAACGCCCAAGACCGGCCTCTGCCGCCCGAGTTAGCTAGAGGCGCATGCCCAAGTCCTGGGCACCTGCTATCCTGGCTTCTAGGCCCTTTGAGTTTCTCTTTTAAAATGAACTTGCTAAAGCTCCAGAAAAAAAGCAACAAAACAAAACAAACAAACAAAAAACATTTGTTGAGGGCTTATCAGAATCACACCAATTCCAACAATCTGGGAAGAAAGAACATCCTTACAACACTGAGCCTTCTAATCTAAAAGCACAGCTCATTTGCTCAGCAAAGAAAAGCTCAAACACTTCTAAGTAAAACCTCATAGCTTTTCTTAGAGGTTTTACAAAAATGCTAGTAGAGTCTCACATCTTATTACTTCATGAATGACATACTTCTAACTACTTGTTACTCACATACAGAAGTAATTGTCATTATGCTGATTTTTGCGTCTGACAGCCGCAGTAAACTTTTAGTTCAAATAACTGGTCTCCAGATCCTTTCAGACTATTTATATGACTCTATGAATAATGACACCTTTGTTTCTTCCTCAGTGCTTCTCATTTATTTACGCAATTTCCTCACCCTGTTTGTTAGAACATCAAGTATAATGCTGAATAAAAGTAACAGTATCTTCTTTGTTTCTAATTTCAACCATTTTTTGTTGACTCCCTATGAAATTAAAATGTAAAAAAAGAAAAGAAAAAAAGAAAACCTAAGTTTGCTAAGATTTTTTATTAGTAATGGTTATTATATTAATAATTTTTCTTCCTCTGCTGAGGTAATCACATGATTTTTATATTTCATTATATTAATATGGATCCCCCCCTTTTTTAAAGTAGATTCATTTTTTAAAAATGGGAGAAATGCCTGGTGTGGTGGCACACACCTTTAATCCCAGCACTCAGGGAGGCAGAGGCAGGTGGATCTCTGTGAGTTTGAGGCCAGCCTGGTTTACAAAGCGAGTCTAGGACAGCCAAGGCTACACAGAAGAAATCCTGTCTCAAAAAACCTAAAAAAAGGAAGGAAGGAAGAAGGAAGGAAGGAAGGAAGGAAGGAAGGAAGGAAGGAAGGAAAAAAAAAGTGAGAAAGAACTCCTGAGAGTAGAAAGGAACCCAAAGGAGGATTTCTCAATTTTTACTTTTTTTTTTTTTTTTAATTTTATTTACTACAGACTTTATTTAAAGTGAGGCATCTGCAGAGCCAATAATTCTTAAATTGTGATTCAGGTTGAAATAACTTCATAAAAATATGCTGAGAGCAGGCACACCCACAGGTCTCAACTACAAGATTACCTCTTCACCCATTCTTCTCTTTCTCAAATAAGTGTTTCAGGTAGGGGTCAAGGTAGACTGTGTCCTCCTTGTATTTTGTCCACTGCTCTTTAGGGAAGATCTGATGCCTCAGAGTCAGTTCCAAGGCTCTCTTACTGTGAAACATTCTGTCATTATGAAGGTCCCCAGGAAGCCTGCATATGGCTTCTTTTACTTCTTCAGTTCCGTATACTGTATCGGCTTGCATTAATCTCAGTTTATTAAATCCTGCAGCATTATAACACCGTTTTCGAAAACCATCCAGCCACTTGCTTGACATTGCAACAGCAGGTCTGCCTGCCATTTTGATCTGAGACTGAAGGTCAATTTTTACTTTTTATTACACCATTATTTTATTCTTTTTATGTAGAATTAATTATTATTCTCACAAATTCTTCACTTTATTAATATAGAATGAAACTAACTTTCTAATGTTGAAGAAATTTTATAATAATTTGAAGTAAGACATGATGGTTAATATTCACTGTCAACTTGGCTAGACAAAGAATGTCTCTGGATAGTCTATGAGGTTCTTTCCATGAAGGTTTAACAGAAAGGGAAGACCCACGCTGAGTGTGGGTGGCACTACTGATGAGGTGGGGTCTCAGATGGAATGAACAAGTCAAAGGAGGGAGCACCAGCATTTATCTTTCTCTGTTCCCTAATTGTGGATACTATGTGACAGGCTGCCCCAAGCTGTTCTGCCTGGTACAAGATCGGCTGTCCCCTGGAACTGTGAGTCAAGCTAAGGCTACCTTTTTAAAGTCGTGTGTGTGGAGAGTAGCTCCTACAAACCCGTCTCTCCGTGATGCTATCTCCTCTACTGCATGTCCTCTATACTAGACTAAGTTTGGTGATGTGCAGTTCTAGTTTTTTGTTTGTTTGTTTTTAACATATGTCATCATGAATGACTGACCTAGGATTATAACGTCTCTGTTAGGGTGTGACAGCAAAATTGTACTACTCTCATCAATTTGGTCTGGGGGCATTCCCTCCTTTTCTGTTGACTGAAAAAGGTTATGTATGTTTCAAGTTATTACTATTATCTTTAAAGCTTGTTAGAATTTGTTGGCAAAGCCATCTAAGCTTGGAGAATTACTGTACTGGTTGGATTTCTTTAATATTTTAAGATTATGTATTTTCTTGAATTACTTTTAAATTATATTCTGGGAATTTGTTGCCTTTGCTTTATTTTCTGCTTCTATTTTCATTGAGAATGATGTATTATGTAGTCCAGGCTGATCTTGAATTCATAGGCTCAATCCTCTCTCCTCAGCCTCAGAAACTATGGGACCACAGGCATTTGTTTGTTTGGTTTTCAAGACAGGATTTCTCTGTGTAACCCTAGTTGTCCTGGAACTCATTCTGTAGACCAGGCTGGCCTTGAACTCAGAGATCCACCTGCCCCTGCCTCCCAAATGTTGGGATTAAAGGCATGCACCACCACCACCCAGCTGACCACAGACATTGTATATTATCTCTAGCTGTTTGCTATTTTTCTTGGCATAAAGTTATTGATAATATCCTTTGTTTATAAGCTTTTACAGTATCTATGGTGACTTTCCCTGCTATGCTCTTTTGTTTTGGCTATTTATACCTTCTTTCTTGAACACATGCATCAAAAGTTTACAGCAACATTAGCATTTTCTTTGCCTTTCTTCGGTGGGCGGGGTTGGGCCTGGGGCCTTGTGTGCTACACTCTACCCCACCATTAGCTTCTGCTTAGTTAGCCTGTTCATCAAATATGTGGTTCCTATTTTGTTTATTTCTGTTCTATCAGGAGGGGGATCATACTGTTTTGTTTTTATTTTCAATTTACTGAGATACTTAACCACTAAATCTTACTTATTTCCTCTTCAAAGATATGCATTTAAAGCTATAAATTCAGCATACATGATGGTACATGGCTTCAATCTTAGGAAGAAGCAGGGTAAGTTCCAGGCCAACCTCAGCTACATAAGACACCCACCTGCCTTTAAAAGCAAAACAACAACAAAATAACAACAACAACAACACACACATACACACACACACAAACAAGCTATAATCGCTCAGGAGGCATAGGCAGGTGGATCTCTGTGAGTTCACAGCCTATATAGTAAGGACCAGTCTAGTACACTAGCCAGGGCTACATAATGAGACCCCGTTTTTAAGGGGGGAAAAAAAAGAAAAGAAAAGCCGGGCACGGAGGTGCACGCCTTTAATCCCAGCACTTGGGAGGCAGAGGCAGGCAGATCTCTGTGAGTTCTGAGTACAGCCTAGTCTACAAAGTGAGCCTAGGACAGCCAAGGCAACACAGAGAAACCCTTTGGTCTTGAACCCCCTCCCCCTAAAAACCAAACCAAACCAAAAAAGAACATATCTGATTTTAATCCTTTGATATTTGTTCATATTTCCTTATGATTAAGCAAATGACCAATTTTTATAACTATTTCATGAGTCTGAAAAAGACTTCTACACTGGACATAATGTTGCAGTTAAGTCTATAGGTCATACTTATTTGATAATATTCATTCAATACTTGCCACTTTCTAGGTGTTTTTTTTTTTTTTTCCTATCAATTGCTGGGTAAGAAGGATATATTACATTCTTTTACTGCTGTTGCTTCCTGGTCGGTCTCCTCCCTCTGAGATGCAGTAGGATGTAGCCCAGGCTGGCCTTGAGCTCACTATATAACCAAGACTGGCTTTGCACTCCTCATCCTCCAACTCACAGTGCTGGGATTACAGGTGTGCACCATATTCTATTTATCTGACAGGATTTTTAACTGAAAAACATGGTTTATATTTAATAACATTACCTATTAGAGTTGGATAGTCAAAAGGGACACATAACAAATGCAACCTCATTGTTCTTTGAATTATCTATGCTTTCTTTCTTTCCTTTTTAACTATTAGGGTTTCATTTTTGTTCAAAATGGCAGTGTATCTAGATCTTTAGCTAATAGTTCTGATTTTATTAAAATTCAAATTAAGGAAATAAAGATAGATAATACATTTTAACTAATACAGAAAATTTTTACTTATAGAAAATGTTCTGAATCTGTATGTTAAGTTAACGCCTGAAAACTGCCTATTTCACTAGAAGGGGAAAAAGACTTATTAGCTTAAAAAAAGATTGATTTATTATGTCTACAGTGCTCTGCCTGCACGTATACTTGCATGCCAAAAGAGAGCATCAGATCACATTATAGATGGTGGTGACCCACCATGTGGCTGCTGGGAATTGAACTCAAGACATCTGGAAGTACATCAGTGCTCTTAATCTCTGAGCCATCTCTCCAGCCCAATTTATTAGCTTTTACGTTGTTTTTTTTTTTTTTTTTAATTAAATGGGACAACATTTTTTTCAATTTCTTTTTTATTAATTTATTCATATTACATCTCAATTGTTAGCCCTTCCCCTGTTTCCTCCCATTCTTCCCTCCCTCCCACTTCCCCCCTTCACCCCTCCCCTATGTCTGTGATTGAGGGAGACCTCCTCCCCCTATATATGCTCTTAGAATATCAAGTCTCTTCTTGGTAACTTGCTATCCTTCCTCTGAGTACCACCAGGTCTCCCCATCCAGGGGACGTGGTCAGAAAAGGGGCACCAGAGTTCGTGTGAGAGTCAGATCTCACTCTCCACTCAACGGTGGAGAATATCATGTTCGTCGGCTAGGTCTTGGTAGGGGTTCGAAGCTTACTGCCTATATTCTCCTTGGCTGGTGCCTTAGTTTGAGGAGGACCCCAGGACCCAGCTCTGCCTGTCATAAAGTTCTTCTTGTAGGTTTCCAGGACCCTGTGGGTCCTACTATTTCCCCATTCTTCCACGCTACTCTCGCCTAAAGTCTCAATAGGATGTCCTCTCCTCTGACCCACAACATTTATTCCTTTTCCAAATGTTACAGTAAATCCAGGTGGCAGAGAACGGTTTTAGCAGTTAGAAAAAAAAAAAAAGTACAAATCCAGGGTTTGGCCATTAGAAGTTATTTACAACGATGGGAGAGGGGGGAAAAGACAACAAGTTGTTTCACATTACAGACCTCCCTCCCGCCCAGAGCCTAATACTTGTTTATCAAGTCAGAGACATGGTTGATTCACAAGCTGGAGGTTTGAACTTGAGTAAGACATTTATAAAAACCCGGGCAGGGGCAGTGGTGCCACTAGGCACAGCACAAGAGACTAAAAACTCAAATTGTGCAGCCTGTCCTTCGAGAGAAATCAGAAGGAGGGTGGGAGGTGGGGGGGGGAGGGGGTGATTCCTTGGCCTCCTCACCAACAGAGGAAGAGCAGGAGCAGGGGGAAGCCAGCGCCTGCAGCGACGACGGAGGGCACTGCCCAAGAAGGGAAGGCAGCTGCCACCCCTGAAAGCCAAGAGCCCCAGGCCAAGGAGGCAGAGGCTAGCGATGTCTCCAAGGGAGGAGACACAGAAGAGGAGGCAGGGCCCCAGGCTGCAGAGCCATCCACTCCCTTAGGGCCCAAGAGTGGCCCTGCATCAGCCAGTGCTGAGCAGAATGAGTAGCTGGGTGGGGGCAGGTGGGTGATCTCTAAGCTGCAAAAACTGTGCTGTCCTTGTGAGGTCACTGCCTGGACCCGGTGCCCTGGCTGCCTTCCTGTGCCCAGAAAGGAAGGAGTTTGTTGCCCCCTCCCAACCACGTTCCCTTTCTCCCGCCGCCTGTGGATTCTCTCATCAGCCATTTGGTCTTACTCTTAAGGCCAGTTGAAGATGGTCCCTTACAGTTTCCCTGTTGCCCTGAGTTAGGTCAGTGATGTGCGCTGCTCCTGTCCCTATCTTCTTCCTGGCCCCACCCCGGCAGAAGGCAATGGCTTTCCTCCCAGTTCTTTTCCAGGTACCTTTTGCTTACCCCACTTCCCAAACCCTGAATGTCCAGCCTTTTCCCTTGTTGAGCTTTTACATTGTCTTATGTCTAGTTTTGAGATGGAGTCCTGCTCAGACTGGCCTGGAACTTCAGATTCTCCTGCTTCAGACTCCTGAATGAGGGGATTACAGGCATAAAAGCTGCCCATCTCTGAACTACTGAGAACTCACTTTACACAGAAATACTGTGCTAAAATGTTATGTATTTGCTAACGTGTTGTATATTTCCAGTAGTTCCTGTCTTTAGTGCATGATATTTTTTCTGCTCCCCCCTCCCCGACAGGTTTTCTCTGTATAGCTCTGGTTGTTCTGGAACTAGCTCTGTAGCCTAGGCTAGCCTCAAAGTCATAGTGATACACCTGCCTCTGCCCCCAAGCGCTGGGATTAAAGGTGTGTGCCACCCAGCATGTATGATGCTTTTATTTATGTAGTCAGAACTTTGAAACTGTTCTAGACAGCCAAGCCTAATCCTACTAGCAAATGTCAGTTTCTAGGTCCAAATGCACGTGGAGTCCACTAATCTCATCTTTTCTACCATTGCTTCTTGTGCCTATTCTGAGTCAAAACGTTCATGGAGAATTTTTTGTATAGAATAAAATACAAAGATACAAATTCAATACAAAGAATAAAATACAAAGCATATGTCACAACTTCCCAAGTTTGACATATGAAAAAACAAACAAAAAAACAAAACCCACAAAAACCAAATACCAAGTCTTCCCCAAGTTACTAGTATTTACACTATTTTTGCTTTTACAAAAGGGGAAAAAAGCATTATATATTTAAAGATCTACATTAAAATGTTTCAGATATTTCCCCCTATCCTGTAGTAAGATTCGGGAAAAGGGGAGACTACTGTATCACTGTGTTGCCAAAACAAGCTCCTTGACTTCACACACATACACAGTACCATGACAGGCCTCTGAGGTTTCCATCCCCCTGTCAATATAACCAATCATCTGTTGTTTTCCAGACTGCAAGCCCAATTGAGACTGCCAAGTACTGTAAAAGCCACAGTCTGGATCATAAACAACTTTGCAATTAAGCTATTAAGTGACTTCTGTGTATCACATCCTGAATGTGGCCTTGGTCTTCCAAATGCCATTCCTGCCTGATGACAGTGAGGCAGGCCAACAACTACACCAATCTTTATTCAGCTCAGCAAGACAGACAAGGCCTCTTTAGGCCTGATACAATACAAGAATGCTTCTGGCATGGAAAAAGATGAAAGGTTCAATTAATTAAAAGAAATATTTCAATTCCTCTCCAGCATCTAGCTGGGTAAGTGTAATGCTCTTCCTTTATCAAGGAAACTTCTTTTTGTGACAGACAAAGATCATTACAGAAAACCACAACTGATCTAAATACTGAAGTGTAGAGCCCGATCCCAGCCAGTGTGTCTACAGGACCACTCCTATACCTAAGGCTTGGGGAAAATTGTGGAAGAGGGACAGAAAGATTCTAAGAGCCAGAGGAACAGGAAGTTTACTGTGCAAAGTGTCTCCTAAAAATAGCAGAAACTACAACCATAAAGTCTTACCAACATGGCTGCCTAAACATGCCCTGAACGTGGGCAACACTGATACACACGCTAACATGGACAGGGAGAAGCTCAAAAGTCCTCAACCCTTCAAAAAGAACTGAAGGCAACCAAAGAAAGCTGAGAGCAGGAGAAATAGTCTCCCCTAAGGAAGAGCAACCTAACTGGTTACCCAGCACCAAATGTTCAGCCTTGAAAACATACACACAAACACACAAGTAACATACAGATTAAGCAGGTTGTATCTATGCATTTGGAAATACACACACACACACACACACACACACACACACACACACACACACAGTAAAGGGAAAAGAGGCCATGAATTTGAAAGAGTATACAAAGGAAGCATGGGACGAATGGAAGGAAGGAAAGGGAAGAGGAGAATGACGTAACTCTGATCTAGAACATGTTTAAAGAGCTGTCCCCACTGACATGTGAGTGGTACTTATTGTGCCTTTATGCATGCCATGCCATGCCGGTCACTGTCCTAGTTCACAGGTGTTGAACCAGGTTGCAGCTGGGTTAAGTCTGTTTGTTTTCCTCCCTTCGCATCTGAAACCATAAATGGTAGACCACAGGAGAAAGGCCCTCAGTTCAGATCCGAAATCCTAAGGGATTCCATGTTTTCAGTGAGAGGCTCACATCAGCCCCTGCGAGCCAACCAAAGGCTACACAAATAATCTACATTATTTTGGAAGTCACTTGGACTACCCTGACCAACCATTCAAAAGCAGGTTTCTCATGCCTGGTTCTGGGGTTTTGTTAGTCTATGTTCTTGTGGGGAGCACATCTGTGGCAACCAACAGCTGTCTAATTGGACTCAAGACCCTCTCAAGCGAAGGAAGACCATCTTTAGCACAGCTCCTGCACACTGACACCATGCCTGATACTGGAAAGCCAGACAGTTCCAAGGGCTAGTGAGGTCACAGACTCTAGAGAAGAATCCAGTACTACCCCTCTGCTGGACCAGCGCAATTCCTTACTACATTCTAACCTACCTGTATACCCGCAGGTTAGTGTAAGTAGCCCCTCTCGTCAGAGAAGCGTCTTGCTCTGGCAAAGGAGACCATCAGAGAAAACCGCAAAATCATCATGAGCCTGTCCCAAAAGACAGACACATCTTCACCACAACTCCAGGGAGCATCTCTGAAGAGGGCAACAAAGACTGTAAGAGACAGAATGCCAGGGAGTCTCTCCTAGAAATGGCTCTGTAAACAAGATCAGAACACTGATATCAAACATAAATTAACACGAGAGGAGGAATTTTCATGGGGTCCCACCTATGGACAAAGAACTACAGGCAATTAATGACTGCTGGAAGGAGACTTCACCTTCTCATTAGGATGAACCTCTGACTGGTCGTCCAATGCAGAGCGGGCAACCCTGAAACCCTGAAACAGTACCAACAAAAAGTGGGAGCAACAAGTTGTACTGATATATATTTTTGTCCACATATGTACATACACACATACACATATGTAACAATAAAAAGTCAAGAAAAAGAGGACAACTTGAAATTGAAGGGGGGCATGGAAGAGGTTTGAGGGAGAGTAGTTGGGAGGGGCTAGAGGGAAGAAAAAGGGAAAGTGATGTAATTCTATTTCAATTAAAACATACTGGGGGCTGGAGAGATGGCTCAGAGGTTAAGAGTGCTAGCTGTTCTTCCAAAGGTCCTGAGTTCAATTCCCAGCAACCACTTGGTGGCTCACAGCCATCTATAATGAGATCTGGTGCCTTATTCTGGCCTGCAGTGTACATACAGGCAAAGCTCTGTATACCTAATAAATAAATCTTTTTGTTGTTGTTACTTTTTGGGTTTTGTTTTTTGGTCTTTCGAGACAGGGTTTCTCTGTGTCCTGGAACTCTCTTTGTAGACCAGGCTGGCCTCGAACTCACAGAGATCCACCTGCCTCTGCCTCCTGAATGCTGAAACTAAAGGCAGAGCCACCATGCCTGGCTAATCAATAAATCTTAAGAAAAATATTAAAAAAGAAAAATTTCAGTGAAAAATGCCTTAAGTAATCTTCTTTGCTATCAAAGTCTTGATTATTTTATTTACAAAAACCACATCTTCAACATTAAACTCATTTCAAAAGTATTTATTTTGTTTTTAAATATAAATGTAAAATATAAAAAACCCTAAACAATAGTTTTTTAAAAATCTTTAAGAACATAAGAACAATCATCTCAGATTCACAATCAAATTTTTATGAGTAATATTATTTTTTTATTGACAGATTACAATTGTATACATTTATGGAGTACAGGGGGCTTGCTACACTGTGATTGCTGAGCTCGTTAGCATACGCATTATCTTGTTTACCTATTGTCTTTATGGTAGGATATCTGAAATTTACCTTGATAGTTATTTTGAAACACACATCATTACTGCAGTCATCACACCACACAGTAGTGTTCTGAGGGAAAAAACTGTATTGGTCAACTCTGTATACTATACACTTGTCACAGAGAATATAACAGATGCTCAGTAAGAAACAGTGAATGTGCTGGATGGATGTGGTGGCACACGCCTTCAATCCCAGCACTCAGGAGGCAGAGGCAGGTGGATCTCTGAGTTCGAGGCCAATCTGGCCTACAAAGAGTCCAGGACAGCCAGAGCTACATAGAGAAACCTTGTCTGGAAAAACAAAACAAAAATCCTCAAACCAAAACAACAACCCCTACCCCTCAAAGAGTGAATGCATGAAACAAAAATTGTAGGGGCTGGGGAGATGCTCAGCAATTAAGAGCCCTGGCTGTTCTCCCAAGGGCCTTGAATTCAGTTCCTAGTACCATCATGGCAGCTCACCACTGCCGTAACTCCATCCTCTCCTGGCTTCCAAGGGCACTTCATACACATGGTGCAGACACACATCAGGTGGAACACTTATACATATTTAAAAAAATAATAATTTAATTTTTAAAAATTGTGGATTCAAAAAAGTCAGCCTATCCTTTCTCTTTAGAACACCATTTATATAAGGCTACAATATAATTAACTGAAATACTGAAAAGGGCCAAGATACAACTTTGCCTTTTTGTTTGTTTGTTTGTTTGTTTGAAGAAATACTATTTAATCTAGATTGAAAACATGATTTTCTCAGGAGGCTGAAGTAGGAAGATCCTTTGAGCCCAGACTTTGTAAGGAGAAAATGAAGAAGAGAGAGGTATAAAGCAAAGGCCATTCATTTCCAAACAAGCATCAAGGTAAAACACATCAAATCTAACATCTGTATCCCCAAGTTTATTGGAGCAGTGTTGACAATAGCAAAAAGAAAAAGGAAAAACAAAAAGAAAAGAGAGGAAACAACCTACATGTCCACCAGTTAATTAATGTATAAAAACATTTGGTACATATACGACTGCGATACTATTCAGCTATCACTCATCAACAATATGGAGATAGCTGGAGGCCACTATGTTAAGCCACATACAAAGGCAAACAATGCATGGTCTCACTCACAGCTGATCTCATGCAAGCTTATCGGAGAGTGATGGCTACCAGAGGTTAAGAGTGGAGGGAGCCAGGAGGGTGGAGAGGTGCTCAGAAGGCACAAGCTAGACAGACAGAGGATGTTCTGGCGTGCTCCTACAGGCGCTCCTGTAGATGACTACAGACAACAGGAAAGTACAGATGCTCAGGAAGACAGGAGAAAGGGACACGAACTTCTTACCACAAAGATGCTTAAGGTAATAGGTAAGCTCACTCTGAGTTAAACATTACACTATACATACATGCATTAAAATAGTACAGGGTATCCCATAAGTATGTAAATTGCTTTATTTATCAGCTAAACAAATTTAAAGATAAATAAAAATACATAACTGAGTAAACATGTACAAACAAGTGAAAAAAATGAAACCAAAAGCTGAGATAGGTTACAATCATAAAAAAGTTCTTTGGGAATATTTGCCTATGTGACACTGGACCTTAACATCCTTCCTAACTTACAAATGGGTTACTTTAGTTTTGAGACAAGCTCTTACTTACTATGTAGTCCTGGCTGGCTCTGAACTCACAGAGATCTCTCTGCCTCCCAGTGCTGAGGTTACAGGTGTGAGCCAACATGCCTGGCTAAAATGTTAATTTATGGGATCCCTTTTCTACTTTAAAACATCCAAGTAATCATTTTACTCTTCTATTTAGCTTACTGTAAGCCTTGTTTATTTTGGTGCTCATATGGTTCCGCTTCTGACTCCTGGGAACTCCCCTTCAAGTTGGTCCTGAATCTTTCTGACACACCACTTCTTTGTTTTTAATATTTGCTAACATTCTGACACAAGATGTCCCAAGATTATCTCAAAACTTCCTTACTCTGGTTCAGGAATGATCTATTTTCTTACCCTGTGGTGGACAGGGAGGGGTGAAGCTAACAATCCTAAAGGAAATTTCAGAATACAGTAAGACACTGTTGCATTGTGCCACTAAGTTTTGAAGTGTTTAATTAAACAGTAATAGAAAGGCAAACCAGAAATTTATACTCCTGGAAGCAGAGGTCTGGTATAACAAAACCTACAATATTTTGTACTGGCCCTAAAACCATCAAATAGAGGCTTGAATGCTGAAGTGCTACCTAAGGCTGTCCGGTCAAACTACCTGAGGGGCATATAAGCTGCAGCTCTGTGACAGAGGGGTTGGCACATTAAAGGAGCCAGAAATATATGCCGTGAGACCTGTTTCTTAAGAAATATTTTAAAGTAAAAAGAGAACCATCATATAATCAGATATACCACTCCTGTCATAGAGCTAAAGAACCCTATATCCTACCACAGAGATATTTGTACAACTATGTTTACTGATGCTCTATTTCTAACAGCAAATGGAGCTAGCCTACACATCAATCAGTAGAATACAAATGGGACATATACACAGAATGGGAAGTTAGTCAGCTGTAAAGAAAAATGAAATCTTCAGGAAATACATGGACCTGGGAGTATATTAAATGAGGTGGCTTGGGGGCTGGAGAGATGGCTCAGAGGTTAAGAACACTGACTGCTCCTCCAGAGCTCCTGAATTCAATTCCCAGCAGCCACATGGTGGCTTACAACCATCTATAATATGATCTGATGCCCTCTTCTGGCCTGCAGATGTACATGCAGACAGAGTACTGTACACATGATAATAAATAAATAAATCAAACTTAAAAAAAAAAAAAGAGGTGTCTTGGAGCCAGGCATGGTGGCACACGCCCATAATCACAGCACTTGGGAGGCAGAGGCAGGCGGATTGCTGTGAGTTCGAGGCCAGCCTGGTCTACAAAGTGAGCCCAGGACAGCCAAGGCTACACAGAGAAACCCTGTCTCACAAAACCAAAGATCCAAAATCCAAAACCAAAGAAGGAAAAAAAGTGAGGTGGCTCAAACCCAGAAAGAAAGAAGAAGAAGAAGAAAAAAAAAAGGCATGTTCTCCCTCATAGGCAACCTTGCCTATAATGTATATATGTAAAGAGGTATATAAGAGTTGTATTAGGTGATGAGAAAAGACGGAATGAAGGCAAAAGGACACATGACTCATTAAAGAAGCTATAAAGGTATTTTTTTTTTTCTCCTCCCATAGTTACTTCATGGTAAATATGTGGGCTCATCATTCTGTGTATCAAAGTAGCAAGAACCACTCTGCATTTCAAAGACTCCAACATGTGCTATTCCTTTGAGATAGTGATTATAAAAGCTGGGCTTTCTTTTTTATTCTATTGACTTATAGTTCAATAGCAATCAGACATGACTGGTTAGGAATACACTAGTCACATGGACCTACTTAGAAAAAGTGATTTTTAAAAAATTTGTTTTAAGGGAATGGATTTTAAATACAATTATTTTATTAATTTGTGAAAAATTCATACTAGCATACAATGTATTTTTATTATAATCACCCTCCCCCAATCCTGGTGGAGGGATTTTGTATTATCTTGACGTTTTTCCTGGTTTTCTTCTGTTTAAAAAACCATACAAGGCCAGGGACTGGAGAGATGGCTCAGAGGTTAAGAGCACGGAATGCTACTCCAGAGGTCCTGAGTTTAATTCCCAGCAACCACACAGTGGCTCACAACCATCTATAATATGATCTGACACCCTCTTCTGGCCTGCATGTGTACATGCATGCAGAGTACTCTATATATAATAATAATTAAATATTTAAAAAAACTATACAAAGACATTCTATTATAGTGTTATTTTATTTTAGTTTTTTGTTTGTTTGCTTGCTTGCTTGCTTTTGAGACATGGTCTTACTATGTTGCCCTAGAACTTGCTGGGGTTTTTGTTGTTGTTGTTTTTGGATACAGGGTTTCTCTGTGTAACATCCCTGGCTGTCATGGACTTACTTTGCAGACCAGGCTGGTCTCGAACTCACAGAGATCCTTCTGCCTCTGCCTCCTGAGAGCTGGGATTAAAGGCATGTGCCACCACACTTGGCTATTTTAAACTATATTGCTATACATAAAATAAAAATGTGTTTTTAAAATTGTTTAAAAAGAAATAAGTATGTGACAATAAGCTGGGCCTTCAAAGGTTAAGGTCATCCTTTAATTCTTCTTTTATTTTTGAATGCCGCTGATCACATTTTTGCTCACAGGTTGTTTGAAGGAGCATGGCACTTCATCAGTGCCTACCTCACAAGAAGTATTCAATCTTTTCTGTCCCACTCAGCCCAAGCTCTATAGCAGAGGGCGGCCTTGAACTTCTGACCCTCCTGCCACTAGTTCGTGAGAGCTGGAAGTCTATTTTTTTCTCCTTTAGCGGTTTGTGATTTTTAGGAACTAAGAGCTACTTTTCTGAGGACAAGCCTGGAGCCTAAAGAACTGAGGTCCTTTGCAAGACCAGTAAGCACTCTTAACTCTTGAGCCATCTCTCTGGCCTCCAACCTTATTTTTTGAGATAAGGTTTCTCACTGGGATCTGGGGCTCACGGTGAACTAGGTGACTAGGCCTGCTGGCCATTGAGCCCCAGAGATACTCCTGTCTTGGCCTCCCCAGCACTTTGCTGAGATCGCAGCCTGAACCATCACCCTCAGAGTCTTACATTCATTCTAAGGATTGAATGCAAGTCCTCCTGCATGGGTCAGCTGTGATGGCTAATGCTGATTATCAATTTAGTAGGAGTCACCTAGGAGACAAGCCCCTGGGCATGCCTGTGAGGGACTAGCTCACAGGTTAACTGCTGTGGGAAGACCTACCCTAAAAGAGGGCGGCCTGGACTGTATAAAAAAAAGCATTTACAGCTGTCTTGAGACTGAGCAGCTGACCTGTCACCATGACACCTATCCTGATGGACTGTACTCTAGAACTGTCGGCAGAAAGAAATCCTTCCTCCTGTAAGTTGCTTTTGTCGGGCATTTTATTAGAGCAACAGGAAGGCAGCAAGACAAACAGCGAGCACCGTACCAACTGAATTTTCTCCCCAGCTTCAGCTGACACGGCATTTTCTGTCTAGCTGATTTTTTTTTTAAACTTTTCTACTTCAGTTTGAGACTGTGCAGATTATAAGGTACAGAAATAATTTTGACTGCTATAATACTGCTTACTCCAAATAAGATAGCAAAGAAAAGTAGAAAACACATCAAAACCACTAGATTCCAATTTCAATCTTGTAAAGGAAAATAACTGCACGTATCTCAGTAGTTTTCTAACATTTAGCTTAAGTTATTGTCTATTCTCGGAGAAGTCTATAATTTTGTCTGTTTTCTTTCTTTTTGCAATTTTATCCTTTGATGCAATCACCCTTCTTGGCCCATCCTAAGTTGCTTGAAGCAACATTCTTTTTGCACAGACTAGTATCTGCTTTTCATATTGAAGGTGCCTGAGATCACTCTGTCTTCTTATCAGATCGAATGGCTCTCCTTTACCCCATTTTACTCATGCTCATGAACAATACCAGAACACTACTACGGTAATATCTGACAAAAAAGGAACTACTTAGGTGGTAAATTAAAGTGACTTGACTAATCAATCCAAGTACTTTCAATGCAAACTTAGGTTCTCTATGCCCATAGAGATCAGCTTCAACTCATTCAGTAGTACAGAGTTTAGACTTTTAGCTATCCTTTAAGAGCAAGCTGCTTAAAGCACTAGGAACTAGGAATTAAGGGACAAATTCCAAGCCTCTCATTTGAGACTGCTTTTAGCACCAATGTCTCTTTCTAGTCAGGCAGCTATGAGTTGCTCAGCTCATAGTGTACTCATTTCTATTTTATTCATAGAGGCTAACCTAAGTCCCAGGGATACTTAACTGTGGGGACCCACTCTCTCACAGTAATACTGAACTTTGAGCTCTTGAGTCCTGACAACCTTGTCCACTAATATTCACATTAACAGTCAATATTAATATCAATAACAGTAAGAGTCAAAAAGTATAAACAACCCAAATTTGTGAGTAGATGAATGGGAAAACAAAATGTGCTGCATGTGTGCAACAGAGTACTTTTCAGCCTCTAAAAAGAAAATAAAACAAAAAAGTCTGGGTCTTGCTAAATAGCCCTGGCTAGCCTGGAACTTGAAAGGAATGCAATTCTGATTCATGGTACATCACAGATGAACCTATTAGACAAAACTAAGTAAAACAGGCCAAACAACAAAGGATGGATACTGCAGGGCTCTGTCCACACGGGCCCCTGAGAAGAGTCAAAGCCAGGGTCACAGAGACATTTGGAAGAACTGGGGCAGGAGGGGGGAAGGGAATCAGAGCATTTGTCTGATGGATAAACTTGTTTTGTTTAGGATGATGAAAATTCTGGGCATAGACACAGAGGTGACGACTTGCATAACAATGTATACTTAAAATTAGTGGATGAACCCAGCTTGGTAGCCCTCAGCACTCAGAGAGGCAGAGGCAGGCAGAGCTCTGTGAGGTCAGCCTGGTCTACAAAGCAAGTCCAGGACAGCCAAGCTACAGAGAACTCTGTCTTAAAAAACAAAAAAGAACAACAGAAAGCTACTTAATAATAGTAAATTCAGCATGCATAATTCATAACAATAAAAATATCAAATGTGTCAGATTCAAAGTAGAAATGTAATGTCTCTTTTTAGTAACAATAAAAATCTTAATGATTAGTTTAAAAATAATTATTTTATGCTTCAGCAATAAAATGAGTAACGCATTACAAAAACTCAAAGCTGAACTTTAATCTCAAAATTTTGTCTGTGAAACAGAAACTGACACTTGCTCCTTCCTAATCCCACTTCTCTTTACCAGGGAAAATATATTTTAATATTTTCTTCAATCCAGCTATATAATTGCGACAGTAAGGTTTACTTCTCTGACTCTCAGTAAGCAAGCCAGGAAAATCCAGGCTCATTCCAGTCCAAACACAATGTTTTCAGCAGAATGGTATTTAGTGAGAAATGCTAGCACTCAAAAGTCTTGTGTTCCTTAATAACTGCTTCAGGCCATCCCACACAGTGACATCATCCCTACCAAATAAAGCCCATTATGCAACTGCCACATACCGTATCATCACTTTCTATGTGGACAGTCACTACTGTGGAAGTAAGAGAGCCTGAGATTAGGACAAACAATCTCAATATGAGGTATTTTTTTCAACACTGAGCAACAATAGAAACAGTGAATATAAACTATAAAAACTTCTAACACACACACACAGTTCAATAATAAATAAACTAAAAACCAAAATTCTTAGGACGGCCAAATACTTAAGTGCCATATCAAAGTAATATGACCACTTAATAAAGCACAGCACTGCCCATGCTGTTCCCAGCCTAATATCAAACACGAGGAACACACAGTCGCCTTGTCGATGAAGATAACCTGATGATGGATGACTGTCATACTTTTGATATTTCCTCTTTAAGTTTGCCACACTGTAGAACTACTCTATGCATACATATTTCATTTTTGTTTTTAAGCACTATGCTATTCCTATGAAATTTTTGAGGTAGAAAGCAATATTTTTACTTAGCTATTAATATTATTAAGCCAGAAAAGTTGAAAAACAAAACAGTATTTTCTAAAGCATTTCACTTAAGTCACGACATTTATATTACATGTAGATTATTTTTAAATTTGTTTTTAATTATCACCAAAGGTATAAATTTCTGATTTTAAACGTTAGTGACTTTTGCTTCTAGGACAGGAATACTTTTCCTTATTCCTTCTGATTAATAAACCTAAGAATCTGAGATGTTACACATAAGACACATACTCTAGAGGACTCTAGAAGGTTCAAAGGCCAGGGCCTCAGGGCTCCAGAGACAGTGACAGCAAGTCCCCTGGGTTTTGTTTGCTTGTGCTGCTTTGTTCTGTACCTATATTCCAGACATGGAGCTCAAGGCGCCAAGCTGCCACCCCAGAAACACCAAGCCACAGTGATAAGGGAAAGAAAACAAAGTGGTCAGGGAGCTGCTCAACCACTGTGAAAACGCTTCAGTGAGCAATCACAACTCTGAACACTAGAAAACCAGAATGCCTCATCAAATAAACGGAAATTGTCCGAAAGAAACAAGACTTAAAGAACACACACACACACACACACACACACACACACACACACACACGGAATGGAAACTAGAACTGAAAAGTAAAGTAACTGAAACAAGCACACCCAATGGGTGGGTCAGCGGCAGGATGGAGGGTATGGAAGAAAGCCAGGGAGATGGGTCAGTGGAGAGGAGTCTTGCTGTTCTTGTAGAAGAGCTAAGGCCGCTTCCCAGTAGCCACGTCAAGTGGCTTACAATTACCTGTAACTTTAGCCCCAGAGGGATGGCAGGCTTGCAGCCTCCAGGAGCACCTGGACTCGTGTGCACAGATACACACACAATTAAAGATAAAATAAATCTAAGAAAAAAGCAAAGAAATATAGAACACTAGAAAGTCTCCACTCAGAATAGAAAAAAATGAACAGAGAAAAAAGAGTTGCAAAAAACTAAGACTCCTTGTGTCATCAGAGTTCTGTGAGAGCAGGAGGATGGGCCTGGAAAAGCCACTGACCAAAAGGTTCCTCAGTTTCAAAGTAATAAACTTAAGAGACTCAAGGCACTGAGCAAACCCCAAATAATTTTAAAAAGAAGAAAATGGCATTAAGGTACGTCATAGCAAGCTGGGCAATGGTGGCACATGTCTTTAATCCCAGTTCTCAGGAAGCAGAGACAAGAGGATCTCTGTGAGTTCAAGGCCAGCCTGGTTTACAGAGTGACTTCCAGGCCAGCCAGGGCTGATGCACAGAGAACCTCCCCTGCCAAAAAGATACATCCTATCTAAAACTTCTGAAAGGTGAAGATAAAGAAAAAACTCTTGTAAACAATGAGAAAGAACAGAAATGTCAGTTAATACCACACTGTGATCCATGAAGGACAGAGAAAGTGAAACATCTTTGAGATGCTGAAAGAAAACAGCTGCTCACCCAGAATTGTATCTTAAAAAACAAAACAAAACAAAACAAACAAACAAAAACCTTCCAGAATGGAAAGGGAAATCAAAGCATCTTCAAATGACGACAAGCTAAGTGAACCTGTGGTCATCAGAGCTAATATAAAAGGATGGCTAAAAGCAGTTCTGTAAACAGAAAGGAAGCAATGCAAGAACAAACCGTAAAACAGTAAGAAAGAACAGTTTATCAGCTTGTCAGGGCTGCTATAATAAACACCACACACTGTGGTTTCAACAAACGAACTCTAGTTTCTCTTGGCTCTACCTTTAAAAGCCAGGAATGGAGGCACACAGCACTCAGGAGGGGAGGCAGGAGGAAAGAGTTCAAGGTCATCCTCTAAGTAGCAGCAAGTTGGAGACCAGCCCCATGAAACTGTCTCAAAACCAAGCAGGACAGGGGTGCAGTACAGCTGGTAGAGTGCTAGCCTAACATGCACAAAGCTCTATTATCCCAACACTGGAGGCAAAGGCAGAGGGACCAGAGTTGAGGGAAACACTCAAACTACACAGCAGGCCCAAAGCCAGACTGACCTGTAGGAAACTGTCTGTAAAAAAGGCAGGGTGAGGACATCAATTCTAAGTTTTTGGATTTTTGTTTTGTTGTCATACTACTAATTTTTTCAGAGTTCCTTTCTGTTATATATTACTCCATCCTCGGTGTCAGATGTTCTTCAAATATAGACTGTTTCAGTCCAGCATATGTCACCCAAACCAAACTTTGAGCCCAGGATAGTTCTCTGAGATAAATTGAGTTGTAGTTCTTAGTTTTATTTTTCATTTCTCTAGATATGTTTCCTTATATCGTTTTTTCATAACCCAGTTTTGGAAAAATGCACCATAACTATATCAGCCCACATACATTTTTCAGCAACCCACTCACTGGATATGTGGAAAGCATAGCTGTGAGAAGAAATAAGGCTGTTTTCAAGCATGATTGATTTCCTGAGAGAATGGACACAAACTAATAACGTCCAAAAGCAGGAGATTGACCAGCTGGGTACATAAGCACATGCCCACAGTGACAGTAACTTATAATCATGGAAATACTGCTGCAAGCATGAAGTTACCATGAGATAGTTACTTCAATTAATAGGGAGCCTAAAAGTAACTAACATAAAGATGTTCTCACAGTGAGATGACAGTTGGTAAAGGCACTTATCACAAAACTAGAGGACCTCCGTTCAATCCCCAGGGCCCACATGGTAGAAGAGAATGGAGCCTACAAACACACACACACACACACACACACACGCGCGCGCGCGCGCGCCTCACCCCCACCTCCTCAAAAAATAAACGTTAAAAAAAATTAATAGAAAACCCTTAAAATAACAACAAAACAAGGTAAAATAAGAAGTATCATTTAGGAAGGAATTAAATTATGCAATAAGAAAAATAAATGTTTTCAACAAAGCACAGAGCAAGTGCCTAAGATATACTAGGGCCTGGGTTCTAGCAATATAAAAAAGAAAGAAAAGGTAGGAGGCGGAGGCAGGAGGATGGCAACGAGTTTGAGGCCACCCTGGATTCCTTGGTGAATTGCAAGACAACCAGGGCACACAGCAAGACTCTATTTCAAAAAACAAAACAAAACAAAAACAAAAAACACAAACCCAAAGAAAAAACAAGAAAGTGCCAGGCACATATAAATAACAGCACCTTTGTAACTTTGTTCCATATGGCTGTAATCTCAAACTGTAAAACCTCTTTATCAGGCAGACAGACACTGCATAGATGGGAATGTTATTTGAGAAGGTTAATGTTATTCAAAGTCAAACTTAAATTTCTTTGAACTCAAGGTCAATGCAAAAAATATTCCTATCCTATATATAATTTTTAAATGTATAGCCAAAAGTTGTGGTGTAAGTCTTTTAATTCCAACAGTGGGGAAGCAGAAACAGGAGGATCACAAGTTCAAGGCCAGTGTGAGCTATATGACAAGTTTCCTACCAGTATGGGACACACAATAAGACTGAGACACTTCTTAAGAACCTACAAATAAGATGCAGGGTGTGGCAATACACCCATGAAGCCCAGTGCCTGAGAGGATCAAGAGTTCAAAGCTGGTCTAAGCTACAAGAGACCCAGTTTCTTTCTTTCTTTCTTTTCTTTTCTTTTGGTTTTTTGAGACAGGGTTGTTCTGTGTATCCCTAGCTGTCCTAGACTCACTGTGTAGACCAGGCTGGCCTCGAACTCATAGTGATCCACCTGCCTCTGCCTCCTGAGTGATCCAGTTTCAAGAATAATAATGATGATGCCAAAAATCAAGTATGCACCTCCATTAACCTAGTCAAGACCAGGGTACTAACCAATAAGATACTGTAATGCTGTCAACCTGACCAGATTGAGAGATGCCTAGAAAAACTGATAACGCATATCAAGGTGGTATCTGTCAGGCTATTTGCATGTGAATCAGCAAATTACAGGAGACCCATTAATGTCAACTGCACTGTCCAATGGGATGGGAGCTTGGGAAGAACATATTATAGAAGACAGAATAAGCCACCTTGGTAGACAAGTTCAATTTTTCTTGAGAGGGTCCAAACTTTTGCTGCTGCCATTGCTTTGAGAGGGGCCATCAAACTCCAGCTTCTTTAGCTGTTGAACTAGACTGACACCAGTGTCTCCCTAGGATGCTCCTCTTATGCTGAGGTGTCTTGCTTCTTAGATTGAGCAGCTACTGCCTTCCTTGCTCTCAAGCTTGCAGATAGCCATGGTGGGAGTCTCCAACCTGTGTTAAGCCAGTGTAATAAATCCCCTATATAATTACATATGCATTCAACTAGTCCCCTTGCCTAGCACAGATCCTATCATTAAATCATCTTTCTTCACTGAGGCTCTTACTAAATATGACTTAAGATGTGTAGAGATTATAGGTTAGGACCTATGTTATGCTTCTATGCTACAGTGTCACCAGGCTGGATTTCCCTTCAGCTCTTGAGGCAGGGTGGTTTGGATATGGTTTGCGTGTGTTTGCCATAGGTCCACGTGTTGGAAAGCTGGTCCCTAGAGTGGCACTAGAGGACCCTGGTTAGCTCCTCTCCGAGTGAGATATTGTAAAAGTGCAGTACTAGTCCTTCTCTGCTCTCTGTTGTCCTGTCTTGTCATGTGACCTCTTCTGCATGTGTAATGCCATCAGCATAAGGCCCTGATTAGAGCTAAGCAGAAATAGGTAACACTCTCAGACTCTCAGAATTGTGAGTTAAATAAATCTTTTCTTTATACATTACTCTTCCTGAAATATTTTATTGCAGCAACGAAAAATGGACTAATAAAAAAAGGTTAAAAGAATTATATTGGCAAGAGATGGGGGCCTGCTTTTTGAGTCTTTGTCACATTCCCTATCCTAATTTTCCTGTTCCCAAAATTTGTACTCCTTTTCTTTGTTTTAGATGGGGCCTTACATAGCCACGGCTGGCCTTTGAGCTTGCTAGACAGGTAAGGAGAACCTTGAACTGATCCTCCTCCTTCCACTGAGTACTACGGGATTGCAGGCTTATACCACCACATCCAGTGCCCACCGTGTGTGTGTGTGTGTGTGTGTGTGTGTGTGTGTGTGAGAGAGAGAGAGAGAGAGAGAGAGAGAGAGACCTCTTAACCATAAATAATGCTTTTCATAAAATATTCTCGTATTATGACGACAACTCTATCTCGTATGCCTATCCTGCTCCTATAGACATCTATAAACAAGCACACCTGTAATGGCCCCTATGCATGTGTCACCGCCTACATCATTTGGCAGGCCTACTTCCCCACAGTGCTCCTGAAAAACACAGACGATGTAGGCCAAGAGTAGAGCCCTTTCTAAGTCTATCCTTAAAGAGCTCGGTTCCTGTTAGCGAACAAAAGGACGAGAAGTTTCGGAGCCTAATTTTATGCCACCTCACACGGCACTAATGCCGGACAGAACGGCAGTAAGAACAACTTTAATCATTTCATGAGGAAAAGCAGCAGACTTTCAAAGTCATGAAAAAAAACTATCCTACATTATTTTAAATTATTAAATTATTTAAAATTTAGAACAATAAAGCCTTAGGAATTCTTTCTCAAGAGATCGTTCTTGGGCTACAGAGATGGCTCAGAGGTTAAGAGGTTAAGACTGCACTTCCAGAGGTCCTGAGTTCAATTTGCAGCAACCACACGGTGGCTCACAACCATCTTTAATGTGATCTGATGCCCTCTTCTGGACTGCAGGTGTACAGGCAGGAAGAGCACTGTATACATAATAATAAATTTTTTTTTTTTTAAAGAGAGAGATGGTTCTTGTCCATTCCTGTCCATCTTCTGTACCTCAGACCATTAGAATGCTTGTCTCACAAGCAGCTTTAAAACACTCTAGCCCCAGTCTGAACCAGACTACAGGTCACCTGCTAGGGCTACATATTGCTTTAAAACTGCCATGGGTGATTTTATGCACTCAACTCTGAGAACCAACAGGCTACAGGGTTTCACTTGATAATGAAGTGGCCATGAGCTAACAGCAGCAGCTCACAGCTGTGAGCCTGCTGACACTGTGAACCCAGGACAGCCTGGACTACAGCCTGAGATAAGCTAAATGAAAAGAGACTAAGCTAATTAGCTAATTAAACTGGCCAGAATCTGCAAGTTTATTACATAGAAAGAAGAAAAGAAACAACATGCTTATAATCTTAGTACTTAGGAGGAGGAAGGAAGATCATAAATTTAAAGACATCTAAGGCTACATTAAGAGTTTAGGGTCAGCCTGGGGTATACAATACCCCATCTCCAAAACCCAAAATCACCATGTTATTGGGATTCTATTAAACTAAGTAAAACTTGTGCAATTATCAAATTATATACCAGTTAAACATAGAAACCCAACATTTTTTTGGTAAGGACCTTACAATTTTGTCAGACTTGTAAGCTGTTATATTGCTACTGGTTTTATTTGTGGTACTAATTGTCTGTGACATCAATTAAAGAAAGTCTGAGTGCCTGTCTGTTTTACAAAGGGGTGTATTAGTATCTTTAAGGATGTTTTGATCAAATTCTACACACACACACACACACACACACACAGAGAGAGAGAGAGAGAGAGATAAAGGGGGGGGGGGGCAAGCCATCATTATTTCCAGAGCAAAGAATCACCTCATTTTCTCATCCACCAATTTGTTTTTTAAGGAATGGATATATTTCCTAGGAAAATACAACTCATCAAATAGGAATCATAAAGAAACAGATTTTAAACAGATGAATAGAGAATGACTCAGTAACAAAAAGTCTCTCATCAAATAAAAGCCTGAGGACCTAATGATCTCACTACATTAAAGTACACTGTCCAGGCTAAGGAGATGGCTCAGCAGTCAAGAGCAGTGACTGCTTGTTCTTCCAGAAGACAGGTACCTCACTACTACCTTACCAGCTCCAGGGGTCCCAATATCTCTGAACGCCACAGGCACCTGCACTCACATGCGCATATGGCCCCTATACAAGTAAAAGCAATAAAAATAAATCTTTAAAGAATATTGATCTGGGAGCTGGAGAGATGGCTCAGAGGTTAAGATTACTATCTGATCTTCCAAAGGTCATGAGTTCGATTCCCAGCAACCACATGGTGGCTCACAACCATCTACAATGAGATCTGGTGTCCTCTTCTGGTGGGCAGACACACATGGGGGCAGAATACTGTATAAATAATATACAAATCTTTAAAAAACAACAACAAAGAATATTGATCTGTCAGGCGTGGTGTCTTTAATCAGCACTTGGGAAGTAGATGTGGGACTAGACTGGTCTTCATATAGAGTTCAAGGCTAGCCAAGGCTATGTAGTGCCACCCTGTCTGAAAGAGTAAAAACCAAACCAAAACCAAAACAATCTTTCTCAAACTCTTTCCACAGACTGAAGATGAATGAATAGTTCTTAGCTCCTTTTATCAAGTCAGGACTACTTTACTTTTACAAAGCCATATAAAGAAGGCACAAGAAAACAGAAGCACAGGATAATTACCCTGAACGATATAAATATAAATGCACCAAACCCTTAGCAAAACACTAACAAACTGAATTAAACAACACACTAAGATGATCACATGATCAAGTGAGATTTACACCTAGAATTCAGGAACCATTCAAATACCTTGAATTTAACCAAGGAAAAAGCTGTGCACCAAAGCCTGTACGATACCAATGAGAGAAACTGAAGGAGGAACACAGGATGCTCACGGTTTAGAAGAATTATTACTATTATTAAAATGTCCATAATCACTTATAGGTGCTCTTAGATTCAAGGAAAGCCCTGGTAAAATGACATTTTTTTCTTCTTTTTTCAATGTGACACTTTTCACAGAAACAATCCCAAAATTAGTTGGACATGGTGGTACTTGTATGTAGTCTCAACTAATGAAGAGGCAGAGGGCTTCCTGATCCTAGCCTCGGCAAGATAGTTAGGCTCCATCTTCATAAACAAAACCAAACAACGCTCCCCCCCCCCCCGCCCCACCTCCAGGCTCCATCCCTACCACCAAAAAGACAGCCCTAAAATGTTTATGTGACCACAAAGACTGGAGCCAAAGCAATCCCCGGCAAAAAGAGCAAAGTTAGAGTTGCCATACTGACTGACCCCAAAGCCTGCCAGGCTGCAGTATTCAAAACAGAGTGGCAACAGCATGAAAACACGCGTGCAGTGGGAGAGAACAGAGTCCAGAAATAAACCCACACGCATTTGGGCAAAAGACTCTGAGGACACCACCAAGAACCACAATGGGGAAAGAGCAGCCCTTTAGTGAGCAGTCTATCCACCTGCAGAAGATTAAATCAGGTGCAGAGATGACTCAGCCGTTGAGAGCACTGGTTGGTCTTGCAGAGAATCAGAATTGAGTTCCCAGCATCCACTTGGCAGCTCACAAGCATCTGTCACTCTAGTTTCAGCAGATTAGATGAGCTCTTCAGACCACCGTGGGCACCCATGGTGCACACACATACACACAGGCAGAACATGCATACAACTAAAATAATATCAGAAAGTGAAATTGTACTCTCACCATGTTAAAAAAAAAAACAAACACCTCAAAATGGTATTAAAAACCTAAATGTTTACACAGAGAAACCCTGTCTCAAAAAACCAAAACCAACCAACCAAACCACCAAATAAACAAAAAACTAAATGTAAGATCTGAAACTATAAAACTACTAGAACAAAACAGGGGGAAGGTGGTTGCAGCTTCCCACCACTTCACACCTTTAACCCCAGCAGAGGGTGGATCTCTGTAAACTGGGAGTCCAGCCTGGCCTACAGAATGAGTTCCAGGACAACCAGGGTTAGACAGCAAGACCCTATCTCAAAAGAACAAAACAACAACAAACCCCAAAAGATTTTTTTTTTTTAAACAAAAAACACAGAAGGACTCCAAGACTTTTGTCTTGAGAATGTTTTTGTAAATGACCCTAACAGAAAAGGCTGAGTAAGCAAATGGTCCCAAATGCATACAGAACTCAAACAACTCCAGGCAAAAAAAAAAAAAAGGGGGGGGGGGAGGTGGTGGCTGGAGAGAGAGGTTAAGAGCATGGATTACTCTCTTCCAAGGGTCATGAGTTCAATTCCCAGCAACCACATGGTGGCTTACAACCATCTATAATGTGATCTGATGACTCTCTTCTGGTGTAAAGGTGTACATGCAGGCAGAGCACTTGAATACGTAATAATAATAAATAAACAAATCTTAAAAAAAAAAAAAAAAAAAAAAAAGACCTGCTTAAGAATAGACAAAGAGCCAGGCGATGATGGCTCACACCTTTAATCCCAGCACTCAGGAGGCAGAGGCAAAGCGGATCGCTGTGAGTTCGAGGCCAGCCTGGTCTACAAAGCAAGTCCAGGATGGCCATGATAACATAGAGAAATCCTGTCTTGAAAAATCAAAATTAAAAAAATAAAAATCTTCCACTTCCACCAGCAGTGCATGAGTTTCTCCACTTGCTGCATTCTTTGTGGTATATGGTATTATCAGCTCTCTTAGTGACCTCAGTGCGGTTGCATTTTCCATCTCCTTGCCTACTGAGGAAGTTGAACACTTTCACATATTTATTGGACATTTGGAATTCCTCTTTGGTAAAGTATCAGCTCAAGGGCTTCCTCAGTGTTCTTATGGGTTCTCTTTTTATTTGCAAAATTCATATATATATATATTCTACGTACCATCTGTATTTATTGGAAATAAGCCTTCTTTTCACATTGTGGCTTCTCTTTATGATGTGCAAACCGTTCACTAAAATGTTTTGTTTTGTTTTGTTTTGCTTTCTGTGTTTTGTTTTGTTTTGTTTTCCCAGACAGGGTTTCTCTGTGTAGCCTTGGTTGGTCTGGACTCTCTTTGTAGACCAGGCTGGCCTCAAACTCACAGAGATCTGCCTGCCTCTGCCTCCCGAGTGCTGGGATTAAAGGTGTGCAACACCACGCCCAGCTAAAATATGTTTTTTGTAAAAAACACTGTTAGCAATAGCTTTTGAAGGATTAAGATTAAACATATAGTAAGAAAATAGCATACATATATATACAAAGTTTCATGTATCTCAGGCTGGCCTCAAACTTGCCATGTAACCAAGAGTAACTTTGAACTTCCACTTCTCCTGCCTCTACTTCCTGAGTGCCAGGATTACAGACTAGTACAGCCACATTCGTTTTATGCCGTGCTGAGGACTAAACCAAGGGCCTCATACAAACATTTTAACAACTGAACTACAGCAGCTTGGAAAGAAGTTTAAGAAATCATTTTACATACTTGCTTAAGACTCCCTTCAAATAGAATAATCTAAACTTTAGAAGACCAAAGCAAGCTGAAAATGAGTAGGAAGGGCGGCGATGGCACTTGATGCCAGATGGCCAGAGAGCCACCTCTAGAGACCACACAGTGGAAGGAAGAGACCGGACTCCCACAGGCTGTCCTCATCTCCACAGGCCTGCCCTGGAAGGCACACAAGAAATACATGTGTTTGTTTGCTTTTTGAGACAGAGTTTCTCTGTATAGCCTTAGCTGTCCTAGACTCACTTTGTAGACCAGGCCGGCCTCAAACTCACAGCAATCCGCCTGCCTCTGCCTCCTGAGTGCTGGGATTAAAGGTATGCACCACACCGCCAGGCCAGGCTACCTGTAAAGATTTTAGTAAATAAGAAAATACCATAATTTTTAGGCCCAGTTTATGATTCTAAAATAAGTAGCATAACATTTAATGCCACTGGCTTCCCTGGAAATTAAAAATAATTTCCTTCGCATGAATTATCACACTTACTAAACTTTTTTCCTTAAGCACAAATTACTGCCTCATAAATGAACTAAGAAGGATATCTGATGCTATATAACTTAAGAGCCTTAGTTTTTATAACACTACCTCCCAAAGAAATATATGTAAAAAAAAAAAATCAGAACTTAAGAAATCTTGGCTGGGGAAATGTCCTGGGGGTTCAGGGTCTGCCCCCTTCATGTGGGAAACTGCCAAGGACTGCGGCTTTGGGCCATGGATAGGAACGGCCCTGCAGTACCAGGCAGCCTGCCCTACGCAGAACACGCATGTCTACAGCAGTTGCTATTGTGAAGAAAACATTTGTAAGCTCCATGAATACATCAAAACTCATGACCAGTGTCCCTTGGAAGAATGTTATGCTGTCATCATATCAAATGACAGGAAGATGGTACCTATTTGGAAACAGCAGGCAAGACCTGGGAACGGACCTGTGATCTGGGATTATCATGTTGTTCTGCCTCATTTATGATCTTAATACTATTTTGCCATTTCCCTGCCCTTTCGACACTTACATAGAAGATGCCCTTAAGTCTGATGGTGAAATTCAGAGTGGTCCCTGCTGATTGCTACTTGAAGAACTTTGCTTCTGACCAGTCGGTCGGTCTCACATGAGAGATTCCAGTGGGAACGGGAGAGAGCCTCCCCCAGTGTAGCCCTGCATTGAAACTGTAGAGTCCACAATGAACCTGAGTGACTTCATCAGCTGGACCCTGAAGTAGGATGGGGAGCCATCTACACAGTCTGCATTTGTCCAGGGGTCAGCAGTAAAAGCACTGAGCCTGACGCTAGCTCCTGTGGGGCGGGAGGGAGCCATCCTTCCATTTAATAGAGCAGCGTGGTGCAGGCAGCTTAGAGATATGTTTTCATTAGATTTGATTGGAAACATTAATGAAAACAATAGAAGTGAATGAATAAACCCTCCTTCCTTTTAGCTTGGGGATCTACCCCAGAGTTCTGTCTCCAAGCCTAAATCAGTTAGTCCTCAGCCTCAGACGTTGACACATAAGTAAAAGAAAAGCTTTCCTATTGATATGCCACACACGGTATATGGCTGCTAAGATAGTCCCGTGGCTTACTTGTTTGGACATACGATGACCTAGGCCAGCGACTGCTTTGTTAACCTAGAAGTGTGGACTTGGAGCCAGCTCCTTCTGTCTGCCCTCCCCGCTTCCTGTGCAGCTAGATTCTATACTCCTCGGACACAGGCTTGTGGCCCGAGGCTCTAAGAATCCATTGCCCGTTAGAGGTCCCTGTGAAATGTTCCTAGAGACAGCTCTGCTGCTTGGAAAAGGACACTGTTGTGAGCTGAATCAGCTGTAAGTATTAGTCTTTGTGGACTACAATATTTAAAAAGTTGCAGATATCTTGTCTGAGTGTTAGTTGGCCCACTATATTCACAGTTTTAAATAAAACGGACTTGAAATTAAAAAAGAAAACAAGAAATCTTGGCTGAATGCTGCTGGCATTCTTTTAGTCTCTACACTGACGCTGTGGTCACCATCCTACCATTTACCCTTCCTGTATCAAAAGTCATCCCAATGTAGAAAAGCCTGGATTTACCCCTGAAACTCCAGCTTAAACCTTATTTTTAAGGCGCTTTCAGCCTCCATATTTCCAACACCACCACAGCCGTTGTCTCACTTTATAAGCAAATGTGTGCACAAGTATTTGTGTGTGTGGTTAAGTAGCAGTCTTACCTCCCATGTCCCCTCCCACTGTGTCAGTACAGTACACAGCGTGGGTTTGGGGGGGCAGGAAAGAAAGGAAGAAACATGAGGATGAGTCTTTATTAGAGCCAAAGTCTTCAGCTTTCCCACTGTGTGCGTGTGTGCACACGCGTGCACACAGACCTCTCTGTTTACATGCTTGTGAGTATTTTATAACTGAGTTCAGCTTTGCTGTCACCATCCCTTTGCCTCTGTTCTCACCTAAGCCTTTACTTCACAGCTCTGTCACACAGCTGGCTTACTATTTTTATGGATATAATAAAACTGGTAAAGTATGACTTATAATATAAACAATAGATACAAATTTCAATTCCATTCATTATGCCTCAATATCACTGTGAAATATACTTTTCTCTAATGATGAAAAGGTTGCCGGCAATGGTGGCACATTGAAAAGCACAGTTCTAGAAGAATTTATGAATATACACATATCATGATTCACACACACACACACACACACACACACACACACACACTATTTCCACTTATGACCTGGCACGCTAGTACATATTTCCAAGACTTATAAAACCATCATTTTGTGGGTTACAAATTATATTCTTGACAAATTAAATGGCATTTTAGCTGTTTCCATTCTCCTTCTTTTTTTGTTGTTCTTTCTTAGTCAGGGTTTTTCTGTGTAGCCCTGGCTATCCTAGAACTTGCCTTGTAGACCAGCCTGTCCTGGAACACAGAGATCTACCCACCTCTGCCTCCCTGATGGCATGCTCTACCACCTAGATCCCTTCTTCTTGCATAGGAATAAATATTCGCTTCTCACAGTCTCACTCCTCATGACTTTGATGAGACTGCATTATGTTGGTACCCTGCTACATCTCCATTTGTTTGTTTTTCATGTGTGCACTCGAATTCTTCCCTTCCCATCTGGTCCTCAACCATGTGTTTTTCCCCAATTTTGAGGCCTTGGTTTCTTGTTTTCTGTCTTTCATTCAAAAGATATTTCTTACCATTTCAACTCTAACTCGTGTTTGCTGTCTGTGAAACACTACCTATCCGGTCACCTCACTGCGCAGTCTGAAGCACATCACTTAAATGGGAAGGCTTCTCTTCTATGAGGTAACTCAGATGGGACTGCAGCTCCTGCAAGCTTCAGAATCCTATGAGCTCTGGAACAGGCCTAGTTAATGAAGTTGTTTGCTTTTTTCTCAGGCTGATTTTTCCTGCTTTTCCAAAGGCCAGCAAAGACTCACTTGTCTATTCTGGGGGGAAGAGCCTCACTGTCTGAACTTTCCCTGACATTTCCTTGAATGGATGCTGTAGCCGACTTTACTCTAGAGCTCCAGGTTTGTAGTTCTTCTGGCTGTATATCACTAACCAGGGTGTTACCAGTCACAATACCAAAATTCTTAAGCTTCAAACTTGTATGGCTCAGTGACCAGAAACACAAGCTTTAGAATAACACGTGTATGACGACTCCTGAGACAGGGTCTCACTATCTAGCCCTGACTCCCCGAACAGCTCAGGCTGTCTCAACTGCTCAATCCTCCTGCCTCAGCTTCTTAGAAGCTAGGATAAGCATACACCAACAAGCCTGGCTATATGTGACTTTGAATCCTAGTTCGGTTGCTTTCTGGCTATGAAGTCCTGACCACATTATAGCATCTGCTGATGTGTGGAGTGAGATAAAAATAAATTAGTACTTACAACTCACATAATTGTTCTGTGCTTACGATGTACCTTAGCACAATTCCGGGGTTATGGGAAAGCTTGCTGCAGTTTGCATTTAAAAAGTCTAAGGGTAGAGAGCTTGCTTGGTCCTGGCCTATAATGCTACTGGGAAATGGTGGAACCATTAGGAAGTTGGGTCACTGGAGTTTTGTCCTTGCAGAGGATGCAGGGAGCCCAGCTCCTTCCTGGTTCTCTGTTTTCCACACCATCAAAAAATTGGCACACCTCTGCTTTTGGTAATTTGGTAAAGTGACCAGGGACTAAAGCTTTTGAAGCCACGAGCCAAATAGCCTTTTCCTCCTCCTTTAAAAAAAATGTGTGTATGTGAGGGGGTGGGGGAATATGTGCACATGAGTGCGTGTACCTTAGGAGGCCAGAGGTTTCAGACCTGGAGCTGGAATTCCAGGCAGTTTTGACCTGCCTGATGTATGTGCTGGGAGCCAAACCCAGCCCTCTGCAACAGCACCAGTTCTGCTTCTGCCTAAGCTGATTACCACCTTGCTTTTGCTACAGTAACACAGACAAGGACAGGCTTATGTCAAGCCCTACTACTAGCAATAGGATTAGCTTTCTGGTCCTCCAGCATCAACAGCTCAGCTATCTTTATTATTAAAATAAATCCAAGCAGCATTTTTACACTTTTGATTCCCATGATATGTTTTTCATGCTCTCATATATTATTTTTTCTACAGCCACCAAGCCATATTTCTAGATTAAAAAAACATTTTTTTTGGTCTTCCTTTTTTAGATATTTACTTATTATGTATATTGTGCTCTGCCCGTGTGTATGCCTGCAGGCCAGGAGAGGGCATCATATCACACTATAGATGGTTGTGAGCCACCACACAGTTGCTAGGAATTGAACTCATGACTACTCTGAAGAGTAGTCAGTGCTCTGAGCCATCTCTCCTCTCCAGCCCCACTACTAGAGTTATAAACACTCACAAAGCTTCCCGTTTTTACCCTTCCTATAACATCCTGCAAATTCCCAATACATAAAAGTTTTGCTCTCAACTATTTCAAATACCCTCAAACTCTTTCCAGGTGTCTCTTGGACCTATAACGTTAAAGTCCCTTCACCAATAAATGTTGGATGATTGTTGACCTCTAAATCTATGCTTGGTCTCTCTTCCTCACATGTGGAAGGCAGTTCTTACACTCTCTTGGCCAATCATCCATTCTACCAAATTGTCCTCATTACAGTAAGAGCAGTTTCAATCTCTCTCAGGTCTTTCTTTCTTCTTTCCTTTCTTTCTGGAGACAGGGTTTCTCTATGTAGCCTTGGCTATCTTGGACACAGTTTGTAGACCAGGCTGGCCTTGAACTCATAGAGATCCACCTACTTCTGCCTCCTGTGCTGGAATTACAGGCGTGTGCCGCCACCACCCGGCGGAAAGCTGCTGCTTTCTACCACAGACATTTCATACTTAATGAAAGAATAACCTATAAGCCAACTTTGCTACAATTTTACATGGTTTTAATTTTCTATAGTATCCATTCTAAGCAAAATATTTTAACTATTCTAAGTCTGAATTCAGGCTACAGAGATGGTTCAGTTGCTAAGCATGCATACTGCTCTTGCAGAGGACCTGAACTCCAGCTCCAGGGGAACTGGTCCCCCTTTTGACCAGTCTCCTTAGCACCTGCATTCAAATAAACATACCCACACTACACACACACACACACACACACACACACACACAAATTTAAGGAGTACTGAAGTCTGGATTCATCAAGTACCTGCAAACAAATTAGAATGAGTTTTGGAGTTATGTCAAACAGGGCTCCAATCCCAAAGAACATCCTCTTCCTCTGTCATCTGGTTACAGGTCTTTGAGCACATTATTAAGCATCTCTAAGCTTTGCTTTCACTACCTGCAGCAAGAAGGAAAACGGTGCCTCACTGCACACAGAGCATCTGCTTGATACAGTAGTATCTCTGAGTTACTTTTCCTATGAAAGTGGGTATAATCATATTTAATCCATATGTTGTTTTTAACAAGGCAGTACTTCTAAACATCTACAGATGAATACAAAATAATGAACACTCAATAAATTATGTCACTGGCATTAGATTGCCTGTTTAAAGCTATTTTTGTTCTAATTACTGAGTGCTGCTGAAGTTAGAAATGAATCTGGTCTAGCAGGTTATAAAATACTTTGTGATCTTTTTAATCTCTCTTTTAGAAATATTTTTGACCAGATAAAATGTCAATCAACAACAGGAAACCTTTGATTTAATATAGTAACATTAAAATATGTAAAAAACCAGAGCTCAAAAAGGAAAACTGTTTTGAGAGCAAATACTATTCTTCATAAATGTCAAGTTTTGTCAATAAAGCTTTTATTTCTTGATAGCTCAAACTTTTGCTCCTGCAATTACTTAAGAACAGATAAGATGATAAACTAGATAGACTCCTATAATCGTCTTTTTCCTTACCTTCAGGCTTAGGTGGCAATAGAAATGACTCACCTCAATCTGAAACTCACCTGCCAATCAGCCCTCTCCTGAGCAGAACCAAGAAGGCAAGGAGGGGCAGAACGACAAGTTCACAAGATGCCACCAACACACATAAAACTCAAAGAACTGTTGATGCTCAGATTAGCAAGTGTGACTTTGGTACCATCCAGTCAGAGGATGCAAATATTCAAAAACTGCCTCCCCAAAGTAAGCTTCAGTAAGCAGAGGAAAAGTTTATTTGGCAATAATAGTTTCTAGGGGGTAATTTAACATCTTTGCTTTCAATTAAAAAAATATTTAATACAGTTGACCCTCTCTCTCTCGCGTGTGTGTGTGTGTGTGTGTGTGTGTGTGTGTGTGTGTGTGTGTAAGGCAGAAGACAACTTCAATAGTCAGTTCTCTCCTTCCACTATGTGGGTTCTGGGGATCAAACTGGTTGTCTCGACAGCAAGTGCCTTTTCACCCACTGAGCCATATCACCAGCCCAATTCTATTTATTTTTTCAACATGAGTGATTACACGTAATAATGACCAATCTTTGATGACAAAAGCTTAAGAAAGTGTTAGCTTTAAGATTTTAAAATTAAGCAGAATGAAAGTGACACAATATATGGCACATTCACTAACTACATAAACACAAAATATTTAAGAAACTTTGTAAGGGACCACTTCCTTTACATTTTGTGTAAAGTAAAAGGACCCAATTCTTAATCTACTCCCTGAGGAAATTATATTTTAAACACAAGAGGCACACATTATAGAATGTTGAATACCTCAGTCACATACATTGTTTCCCACAACTAAGGAAACCAAATAATACTTAATTCCAATTCTCTTTCCTGTCTTAAACAATATAAGGCGCAGCAATGTTTTTAAAGGGAAAAGCAAATATAGATGTGGTAGACAATTATCTTACTAAGTTTTTCTTTTCATGTTTTCTTGGGAGTAGAAGATGAAAGTAACGAACACCTGAAAATGGGCTATTTTTACAAGCACTTTTCGGAAAGTCAACAGACCGAGGCGGGGAAATAAGTTGTTACAGCGTTGTAGTCTACATTACACACGTACTCGCACACACTGGGGAAAACACTAGCAGGGCCGTGGGGTCCTTTGACAATGCAGCAAGCACCCAGAGTCACCGGTACTATGATGGAAGAACTTGCCCGCCACACTCCCCAACTCTTTAACCAAGTCAAGTTGGCATCCCAAATCCGAAGGGTCTGCAGACACCGGGGTGAGGTAAAAGTCTACAGGGGTCACCGACAGCGGGATTTCTAAGAGTGACTCAAGAAACATCACCCCTCAGTCGCCTCTGGCCGGCTTCAGAGATGCTGTTGCTCGCCGCCGCACCCCAGGCTCGGGGTCCGGCCAGGCCGGGAGGATGCTAGGTCCCGCCCGCCGTCTCCGTTACCCCGGGAGCCTCGGGCCGGCCGCCACACACACCCCAGCCGACGAGCCCGTCCCCACCCGACAGGTCCCGGGTGGCAGGGATGCCCGCGCCCCGCTCACCCGCCCGGGTAGTGTCCGTCAGGTCATGGTTGGCCGCTCCCCGGGGAAACTCCCTCAGTTTCCGGCCGCTCAGGCTCAGCACCCCGGTGGCCGCCGCCTCCTCCAGGGCTCGGTCGACTGAGCGGCTCCACGAGCCCGGGCCAGGACCAGGGCCTACCCCAGGGCTCGGCCCACAGTTGGCGCCGGAGAGGTTTGCCCCGGACGCCACTGGGCCAGAATACTCCGCAGCCGCTGCCACAGCCACCAAGCCCGCGGCCGCCATTTCCCAGCCGACAACTCCCCGGCCCGGCTCTGCGCATGCGCCAACCGAACCGCTGGGTGGGCGGGGAAAGGGGCTCGTGGACCCGGGACTGCTCTCCCGGAGGCGCTGGGCTCAGCTGGGAGCCTGCCCCGCCCACACCGAGGTTTTCCAGGGAAGCAAAGGGGACGCCTCAGAGCCGCAGCAGCCCTGAGCTCCCTAAAAGGACACTACGGAAACCATCTTCAACAGCGGTCCAACCCTGTCTTCCTCCCTCACTGGTGGATTACATTAAGGAGCAAAGATTCTTAGCACTGTTGTTGCCAGAGACGGACAGTTAAGAGGGGACTCCCTGGGATATACCCGAAATTCTCTCTCCACTTGTCTGTCACCTTACCTCCAGATGATCTAAATTGAGATTTCTTGTATATACTATTAATTCTTGAGGGGGGAAATAGTGTGTGTGCAGATTTGGCTACAAAGTCTCCAATTTTTGTTGACATTGTTACGTTTTAGGTTCTCCTTTTTATGAAAGAGCTCTTAATGAAACCAAGCATCTATATAGTAGGCGTGTTTGCATGAATTTTATCACTGATTAGAGCAGAATCAAGTGTTTAAGTCTAACATCTAAATCTGATATAAATATAGGAATTAAATTTAGAACCAAAAGACCAAAACTGAAAACATTCAAGTAATGGAAAAGTGGAAACTACTACGCAAATTAAAATTAGGCTTCCCTAGTACTGCTGTCTCTTATTTAAATTTCACTTACCATCAATTTTAATTTGCTGTGGAAAATACGAGCGCCTGTCAGAGGAAGTCGCTTTCCTAAAGAACTATCTAAGCTTATTTCGGGACCCAAGGAAGCCAGTTAAAATTCAGACAACAGTAAAATGCTGTGTGTGGAGGAGGGAGGGTTATCTAGCAGCGCTCTCAGCAAAGGAACGGCGAATGAATGAGGCTTTGGATCAAACCTCAAGGATTATAAAGTAGGAAAGGATGACAGAGCAAAATTCCATAATGGATGATGAACATACACATAATTCAGGTACGGTTTTGATGCATGTGAGAGAATTAAGACATAAGCGAGGAAATTCATCACAGAGCATCAAAGAAAATATGAGGTGTGAGAAGCTTCAAGGCCCAACTTCAGTGTAGCCCAGACAAGAACTTTCCTGAGTTCCTAAATTCAAGACGTTGTAGATGTCTCGAACCCCGCCCCCCCCCCAAAAAAAATCAGTAATAACATTGCTCAGTAATGGCTACTCAGAGAACTGCTCTATGAACCAACCTCCCTCCCTCCCTCTTTCTAAGAGTCCCAACATAGCTGGGGATCGTGGCGCACGCCTTTAATCCCAGCTCTAGGGAGGCAGAGGCAGGCAGATCTCTATGAGTTCTAGGCCAGCCTGCTCTACAAATTGAGTCCAGGATAGCCAGGGCTGCACAGAGAAACCCTGTCTCGGGAAAGAAAAAGAAAGCTTGCCACACAAATTCAATGACCTAAATTTAACCCACAGATCACACGGTGAACAGGGAGAACGTACACTCACACATCACACACATAAAGCAACTCTCTGTAAACCAGATGCACCTTTCCAAATGCACTGCTGTCATCGCAGTTCTTTATATTTACATGACCTCTTTTCCTATTGACACACACACTCCACTGCTATCTCATACTATGCTAGTCCTTAGCTGACCAGATGTGTAAGTTGAGGATACTCTGACTTGAAGTCATTAATAAATTAAAAAACAAAAGATTAAAAAATGGGAGTAGAAGGAAGGCTGGAGTTCAAGTCAGTGTAAAAGAGCTAGTGAAATCCTGTTTCAATTAAGCAACTAATGAATGAAAGATGAATGAAGCTGGACTCTGCCTGTATTTCCTGCTACCCAAGAGGCTACAGCAGGGGATTACTGGAACAGAGGAATCTGAATCCTGTATCAGACTCTATGCCAGCGAGGGAGGGAGAGAGAGAGAAGGGGGAGAGGGAGAGGGAGGGAGAGAGAGAGAAAGAGAGAGAGAGAGAGAGAGAGAGAGAGAGAGAGAGAGAGAGAGAGAGAGAGAGAGAGAGATGACTTAGGCCAATGAGATAGCTCTGTGGGAAAAGCACTTACCACCAAGCCTAATGGCCTGAATTTGATCCCCAGAACCCATGTGTTGGGAGCAAAGAACTCCAGGAAGCAAGCTATCTTCTGACTTCCACATGTGTGATTATATGTGCACATACACACACGCAAACACATACACATATGCATGTAAAATTAAGTCTTAGGGCTGGAGAGGTGGCTCAGAGGTTAACAGCACTTAGCTGCTCTTCCAGAGGCCCTGAGTTCAATTCCCAGCAACCACATAGTGGCTCACAACCATCTATACTGTGATCTAATGCCCACTTCTGGTGGGCAGGCATACATGCAGGCAGAGCACTATATATAGTAAATAAACCTCACACACATCACATGCTCCTTAAGTTTAAGAAATTGACTTGATGAATATTCAACAAACATTTGATCATTTTAGTTTTGGTTTTGTTGAGACATGGTCTGGTCCTACCTGGCCTACAACTCACTATGCAGACTAGAACCTGCAGCAATCTTACTGCCTCTGCCTTCCATGTGCTACAATTACAAGGCATATGCCTTTCTTACCTACCTTTCTTATTCCTTTAATAAGGTCTAATTGATTTTAAAAACGTATGCAACAAAGTTTAATGTGATTTTTTCCTTATTAGAGAAAATGGGAAAGGGAAGCAGACACTAATGGCCATACACACTAGGTAGTTAACTCCCTATTTATCTTTAGTATAGAATATATACATGGGTATACCTCATGTGAGTATACTTAGAAGTCTACAAGTTCCAAGCAAATCTTTACATCTTAGTAGCCTACAGTATCCAAAATTCTTTTCCCAAATGCTTAGGGTTTATTGAAATATTTGTTCTGAAATGTGTTGAATGGGCTGGAGAGATGGTTGAGAATGCACACTGCTCTTGAAGAGGAAGCAGGTTCCGTTCCTACCACCTCTATAAAGCTGCTTACAGCCTCCTCTAACTCCAGTTCCAGGGGAGAGAATGGGAGAGAGACTGATTGTAATACCACCACCCCCACCTCGTCCCTGAGCGCCAAACAGAACACCATCTTTCAAGGGAAGCTTACATCCCATATGCAGAGGCTAAATAACTACTATAATTCCTTATAAGTGTGAAAAGCCTACTGATCAGAAATGAGTAAATTCAGCTGGGTGTGGTGGAGCATGCCTATAATCACAGCACTCAGGGAGGCAGAGGGAGACAGATCTCTGTGAGTTCGAGATCAGCCTCAAAGCAAGTCCAGTCAAGGCTACACAGAGAAACTTTGTCTTGAAAAAAGCCAAAACAAACAAACAAAAAATTGAGTAAGTTCTTTTTTGTTGTAATGTTGCCTGCATCTGAAATATATGGAATTCTTTGTAGTGACAAGTGAATTATTTTTTCTAATCTCTTCATAGGTAAATACCCCAAATTGCATATACTGTGTGAATTATAGTACAGGCAGCAACATTTAACATGAATCTCTAACAAAACTAAAATATTGACAATGCCTGTATGTTTATTAAACAAAGTATTGTATAATTTGGTTATAATATAGTAAAAACTGTACCTGCTTTAAAAATACCTGTCAGATTAGAACACCAATCTTTTTCCTCCATGTGTTCTGGAATTAGCAATCATCTTCCTGGTGTATGCTGGAAACAATGTCCTTTCCTAACTTGTTTCAGTAAGTTCAACATCAAAGTCATAAAGTAGATTTAGTGAATACACCACAAATGCTGATATAGGGCTATTACTAATTCTTAGATAGCTGACACATTAAATACCACGAAATTACTGTCTATGTGCAAAGTAGTTTATTGTCCACTGAGAATTATAGGACTCAAAACATGACTGCTAGATTTTTTTTTTTTTTTCAAGACAGGGTCTCTGTGTTAGCCTCGGCTGTCCTAGACTCGCTTTGTAGACCGGGCTGGTCTTGAACTCACAGTGATAAACCTGCCTCTGCCTCCCAAGTGCTGGGATTAAAGGCATGTGCTACCACGCCCAGCCCATTTACGTCTTAGAGAATGTTGGGTCCCACTTTACTAAGATGTAAAAAGAGGACGTAAGCAGACGGCTTCTAAGGGCTCTGTCCAGTTTCGTGCTCTGCATTATAAACAGTGTATCTTTAATTCCCCTAGGCTACCTCAGGTTTGAAACTCATGTTACCTAGACATGAAATAGCCAAAAGGCAGTCTGAGTGTAAATTTAGCTTTTCAGTAATTTCAAAATCCTAGAAATCATAAATATAATCAGTACAAAAAGCTTTGTAATACAGAACAGTCCAAAAAACACAAACAAAAAAACCAACTCAATCTTTATAGCTCAGAATAACTCATGTGAAACCTGTTACATTTTATTTGTCATAAATGAACAGCTTCAGAATAAATCTAATGTAACTTTTCCAAAAAACACCAAAAAGTACAGTGTAAAGCACCTCCTCGTTAAATACAAACTTTCATTTTGTGATGCACTGCATCAATGTTTTGCATACACCTTGATGCAAAGAAAATTTTAAGTTGCACCCTGTTTAAATAAAAATTAAAAAAAAAAAAAGGCTTCAAGAACTGAACAAGGATGACTACAACCACATTCCAAGAAAAGAAATTTTCCTCCAACAAAGCATATTGTTTTGTTAGCACTCAAAGAGTTTCAACTTAGTTGTATCAAAGGCAAAATTTACTTTGAAAGAAAATTAAATTACAGATGCATGAAGAGAAAACATTTACTACACCAAAGACACTGGTTTTCAATGTGTACTTAGAATCAACATCTGGGCAAGTTTTAGGATTTTCCAAAAATGGAATTACTAATACCTCTGTATAGTAATATTTAAAACAACAGAAACAAAGACTTCTATCCTGTATTTTAAAGAATTCTTCCAAAGATAGTGTTTATGCTCAGTTGTTTTTTCTTTGCTTTAAAATAAGCTACCAGCAAACCACTCTAAAAATGTTTTGTTTCTGAACCAAATGTAAGTATTCATATTGGCAACAATGTTTTATAACGAGTCCTTGGCCTCAATGAAAAGCATCACAGCTAAGGAGAAACTAGAGTTCATTTTCAAATTCTGTGATTGGCTTTCAAAAATCCCTTATTAAGTAGAAGTACTGGCAAATAACAGATATTAAGGGTAGATTTAGATCTTTGGCATAAGCATGAAATTGTTGCTGATTTTCCCATGACTAGCATCAGCCAGTAAGAAACTCAAAGAGAATCAGAGACAATGAAGTCTTGGATACAATGCAGGTGGGCAGGAAGTACAGTGCTTTGTTTTGACTTACAGGAGAAATCCACAGCAGAGATACTTAAATGCTTGCTTGAGATGTGAAATCATAGCAACACAAAAGGTCAAGCTTCCAAATGACCGCCTGTGATAACCAGGAGCTGGAGTATGTCACTGCATTTTGGCATTTCATTGTCATTTATGACATACAACTATGTGAGGGCTCTCAGCACTATCTTGGCACAGCAGACCTCCAGAGTAAGAGAAAAATCTTTCTCCCTATAATGCCTGAACTTTTGAGTGAGACACGAAATAGACTGACTGTGTACAATTAAATGTAACTTCATTATAATTTTGCTTTTTTTTCCTTTGTGACATATACAGGTAGATTTTTGTTTGGAGGGTTGTAGTAAATTATTGAACTTATCAAGCCTAAAAGCTTAAAAAAAAAACAAAAAACTTTAGAATACGAAGCAAAGGACTTTGTGTCTAGTAAGTGTCAAAGTACCCAAGGACTCAATTCATTTTCAAAATTGTAATTCTTGTAAGCATCGTTTATAGGAGAATCTATGGGCACTAGACTCAGGAGAGCACTAAATACACAAAGTGTAACTATGACCCAGTTTTGTTTTCTGTTTTCAATCCTTCAATCTGCTGTCTTGTGTGTTTTCTCCATTTGTATGCAACAAACTCTCAGGGTTTTGTACTGGGCATCCCCTCCAGGCCCTGCTGGAACCTTTGTAAATAAACACTTACAGCCCTGACACATGCTGATCTGAGATTAATGAGAGAGCCACACTTCTTATTAAAAGTTCAGTACTAAACGCTTACAACTCAGGAGCTTATTCTACCAGTAACTGAAAATAAACCAAGTTCCAGAGATTTCCACAGATCTTAAAGACCAGAACTGAAATTCTCCTAGTTTAAAAAAATACCACTACTGACAAAAGGCGACTGTACTTATTACAGCAGCACACTGATGAATAAGTAACAGCAACACAGGGGTGGACTCTTATTTCTGAAGTTTACCACGGCAAAGTCTAAAAAGTGGACAAAAGTGGTGAGATCCTAAATACCAGGTTCATAAAAATAATCAATTTCTATTTTTCTGTCTTCCTTCTGCTTCATGAGGAATCAAAGAAGTCAACAAAGAATTGCTTTGCTTGGGCCAACCATGAAATCTTTAAGAACAGATAGGTATATTCCCTGCTATTCTTCCAGGGCATTATTTATACATTAAAAAAAACCTTCAAAAATAAAGTTATTTAGGCTTGTGAATATTCTGAAGTAAAGTTTCTTGAACTTCTTTGATGAACTCTTCAAGCAATTCAACTTTTCAAACAGTCAACACTGAAAAGTTCCTTTTTAGGTGGATCTATCCCACAGTTACAAAGCGGTTTCCTCCTTTGTTGAATGTGAGAGTGGCTCTTTGCTCTTTCAGTATCCCAAATCGTTCATTCAAAGTCATCCCTGTCTATAGAAAAGGAGGAAAAAATTAACTTGACTGAAAAAAAAACATTTCCCTTGTATGTGATCTTAAGATTGCTAGTGATTAGCAGTAACAATACATAACATCTGGAATTGTGTGTATAATTTCATTTGATTCCAACAAAGATAAGGCATATATCATTGAGTTACCTATCAGTAGCTCCAGAACTCAGAACTAGGTAGTCCAAGAATCCTTACCTTCTAACCATAATGCCTTTGTTACATTATATAAACATATATTACTACTACTATTACTATTATTGTTTATATAAAATACATCCAAGATACCTCTATCTGAATTAATTTGGGGCTCTGCAAACACTGTCACAAATTCTAGTGATAGCTTTAGTAAAAAGAGTTACTTTGATTCCAGCACTCAGGAAACAAGGGCAGGTGGATCTATGAATTTGAAGTCAGCCTGACCTACAGAGTTCCAGGGTAGCCAAGAATATACAGTGTGACCCAGTCTCATAAAAACAAAAGCACTAAACAACAAACAAGTTGTTTTAGGCAGAAATGGTGGCATGCTCCTGCTGTCCTAAGAGGCTGACGTGGGAAGATAATGATGTATGAAGCCAGCCTGGGCAACAGTATGAGACTGTGACTCAAAAAAACAATAGAACCACAGTTATTTCAACAAAGCTTTTAACTGAGTGCCCTACAAAGATTTAAATAAAATTCTGGTTTTTAATTAACAACTAACAAACTGCTTCCAAACAGAAAAGAAATTAAGAATAAGATAAAAATAAACTAGAACAAATTTGTCCTTTCCCCCTCACATTTGGTATTAGGGATTATACCAAGGATTTTGTCTATGCCAAACATGTACTCTCTGATTAAACAAAACCGAACCCCCACCCCTACCCCAATACTTCTAACCTTAAACTCTAGGACCTTATTTCTGCTAAGCTGTTTTCCAAAAAAGTATATGATGAAATTCAACATAAATTCATGGCAAAAACTCTCAGCAAATTAGAAAGACGGAAGCTCCCTCAATCTGACAGAGAATCTCCAATAAAGTTACAATTAACAGTACTACACACACACACACACACACACACACACACACACACACACACTCACTCACTCACACTCACTCACTCACACTCTCTCTCTCTCTCTCTCTCTCTTTAACTTAAGAACTATTTGAGTTTGAGAGGAAAACCTGCAGGGCAGGCAAGCTGTAATTCCCAGCATCTGACAAAGAAGGGAAGTGGAGAGTTAGCAATGGAGACCTGAAAACAGATGTATAAAGGAGCAAAGAGCGAGAAGGCCCATAGTGTCAGGGCAAGCCTGCTTGGTCAGTACCTGAAGAAATAGGGGAAGGGGCAAGCTATACTTTTGAATTTAAACTCAGAGAAGTGGGCAAGCTTAGCCATGAAACATGGTCAAACTGTTAATGCTTTTCCTCAGCTTCAGAACACAGCAAGGAATCTAGTCTAACTACACCTATCCAACACTGTGGTAGATGTGTTAGCCATTATAGTAAAACAAACAAACAAACAAACGGTTTAAACACTGGGAAAAAATTTAGAGAATGAGTTAAGTATTTATATAGACAATCAAGATTGACTCTAACAAGTTTAAAAAAAAAAAAAGCAGTTGAGCAAGATGTGTTATTTTTATCTTTTTAAAGATTTGTTTATATACTTTATGTGTGCACTGTATTTGCATATCTGCACACCAAAAGAGGGCACCAGATCACTTTATAGATGGTTTTAAGCTGCCGTGTGTGTTGAAATTGAACTCAGGACTTCTGGGAGAACAGTCAGTGCTCTTATACTGCTGAGTCATCTCTCTAGTCCCATGAAGTTAAGTAAATTTAATAAGATCAAAGAATAAGATACAAAAACTGTCAAAACTGAAGTGAGGTATAACTTTACACTAACTTGTCACTGTACTCAAGAGTGACAGATAATAACAACGCTGGCAAAAACGTGGAGTTTAGAAATCTATACATTGATGTATATGTATAACCCTATATTATATGCATGTATGTATTACCCATATATATGTATGACACATATATGCTCAAAGAAGTTAGCATATAGTCTACCAATAGCTATCAAATATATCCACTGTCAGTTACCTCCCCTCCCCAAAAGAAAACCTGCTAACATTAAAACTGACAAACAAAACAGAATATTTACAGTAGCTAAAGGAAACAAAAACTTCCAACTAATTAGAGAATGCAAATGTGACATATACATTGATGAACACTATTCAAATAGTAAAAAAAATTAACGCTAATATGGATGAAACTTTAAATTATGGTTAAGTATATAAAGCCAGTAACAAAAGATCATATATTACAAGATCCGATTTAAATGAAATGTCAAAACCTGCATCTCTGAGAAAGAAAACAGATTAGCGGTTGCCTAGGGATAGGGGAAGGAGCTAGCCCACCCTATTTAATTTGCTACTCAATGTTTTCTGTTATCAGAAGGCTGTCAGTGAGCAGTCCAAAGAAATAGAGGGAAAAAAAATTTACCTGTTTTCCCACACTATTTATGTCAAACTGTAGAGGGACACCTTTAGGAACTTTCTTAACATCAGACTGCTCTCTTTTTGTCAAGAATGAAGGTACAGCAGTACGAGTTAATCGTGGTTTCTGAGTTCTAGCAAAGAAAAAAAAAGCTGGAATTAGTTTATCAGATAGAATTACTCAGAATGCCTTTACATATGCTGAAGTGAATCAGGGCTATTACACTGTGCCAAGTGCTGGCTCTTGATGGACTATTCCAACTACCAAAATTTATAATGCTCAAAGAATACCTTCTCAAGTAGAACTACATTTTGTTTTGATTTGTTTTGTTTTTTTGAGACAGGGTTTCTCTGTGTAGCCCTAGCTGTCCTGGACTCACTTTGTAGACTAGGCTGGCCTCGAACTGACAGGGATCCATCTGCCTCTGCCTCCTGAGTACTGGGATTAAAGGCATGTGCCACCACGCTCGGCTTTATAACTACATGTCTAAAAAGTTTTTTCTCCATTTTATGTGTCTTGAGTGTCTGCCTCCATGTATACATGTGCACCACATGTGTGTAGTGATCATGAAGCTGAGGACAGGGTGTTAGAGCTCCTGAGGTTCAAGTTACAGATGGTTGTGCTCTGCCTCGTGGGTGCTGAGAATTGAATCAGACCCTATGCAGGAATAGTAAGTCAACTAGCCAGCCCTACCTACACAACCCTTTTAAAAGTCAAGTAACTGGTGATTTCTAAGTCATGACCTTTATATTAAAGTATCCTTTTTTTCCCTGCAATACATATGGTGAAATGATTAACTACATTAAGTTCATCTTGATAAGATACACTATAAAACCTTTAAAGAGAAAGCAGGTCTGTGTGGCTTCAAAGTAAAGACATTCAAAACATACCAGGGTGGGAGCAGAGTAGTAAGCACAGATGTCATCTCACTTACTGTCATATATACATTTAAGAGCACACATTTGTTATATACACACAGAACTGTGTGGTATGTGCACATGTGGCAGCCAGAGGTCAATATCAGTATCTTTCTCTATCCCTCTCCACCTTATTTTTTGAGATAGAATTTCTCACCAAGCCTGATGCTTAGTATCTGGTTTGACTGGCTGGCCAGTTAGCTCTAGGGATCATCTGTCTACCTGTCTCAGCTCCACACCCCCCCACCCCATGCTGGGATTGCAGGTTCATGCTACCACACCTGGGTTTACATGTGAGTGCTGGGGATACAAACTCAGTTCAACATGCTTGCAGCAAGCACTTTCTCACTGAGCCATTTCCCCAACTCTATGAAGAGAATTTTAGAAAACAAAAACACACAATAAGCAGGGAAAGTGGCATGTATCTGCTTCCTCAGCACTCAGGAACTCAAGACAAGAAGTTCACAAATTCAAGGCCAGTCTGGGCTGCATAGAGACTGTCTGAAACAAAATTGGTAATATTTGTGTTACATATACAGATACATATGAGTGGATGTTACTTAAGGATGTAGAGCCAAGAACCAAGGGTGCTTTTTCTCTGACTTCACCCTACATCATTTCCATTTTTGAGACAAGGTGTCATTCTGTAGTCCAAGCTAACTTTGAACACACTATGTTTCTAAGCTGGTCTCAGAACTAATGGCAATCCTTCTGCCTTAAACCTCCCAAGTACTGGGAGTATTAGTGTATCCTTGCATCTCATTTTATCATACTTAAGACAGTATATTCTGAGCACAAGCGCAATACTTTCCACTTCCCTATTATACATCAGGATGTCACAACTTTTGAAGAAAGGAAAAATAAAAGGAAGAGAAAGACTTACACCGGACACTGGACAGCTCCAGGATTGTCAATGGATACAGTCAAAATTCCTCCATTTGTGGTGGAAGTACGCCACCTAGGTTTGAAATGTTTTCCTTAAAATGAAAGCTTATAAATCAAGTATATCCCACTCAGAGAGATTCATTCTCCCTGCCCACTATCTGTCTTTGTGTACCAACCAAGCTTCCACTACTAGGATAAAGTCTCAGCCCTGAATTACACATTTCACAGTAGCCATTCATGCTTCAGGTTAAAATATGCATGTGCACAGATGCTGGACCCCGTCAGCCTCCTTAGCCATGAGAACTGGAAACCTGGGTTTGCTAGATATTTTTCAAAGTAATGAATATATAGACATTTTTTTAAAGTCAATGCAGAGGCCTGTCTAATGAAACCAGAGAGTTCCTGCTCACCTTTCCCATCTAGAGGTAGCATTTCTCACCTTTCCTGTTTCGTGACTGTTGGTTACTTTTAGTTTACTAAACACGATGTTTACACAGGAAGTTCTTCCTAAGATGTGGCAAGGTTTCAGCTTTCCTACCTGCTTCTGTTTTCATGGTTGTATTATTATTTTCCTTTCCATTGTAACTTAAAACTCCAGTGTTTCTAACAGTGTCTAAATTTTGTCTGCTCTGTACGGAAGTTTAATAGCCTCTCTAGTCCTTTCCACCTTTTCTCCCTCTTTGTAGCTCCCACTTCTCATAATCATCATTGTGTCTCACTGTATGGTTTAGGACTTGTCTCAAACTTGGACTCTTCCTGTGTCAGCCCTCCAAAACTGGGGTCACAGGTGGATGCCACCATTACTGTGAGCTCTACCTTTATATTTACTTATATTAGCCAAAATCTGGCACTTCCATTATATTTGCCCCAAATTAACTATCTTTTGCTATATCAATGCCTTACTCTCAAAGCCCAAATAAAATAAAGAAAGCCAGATACATTGGCACAGGCCTGTGATCCCAGCCCTGGAGAGGTGGATGTAGGAAGAGTTCAAGGCTAAGCTCAGATGCATAGTGAGTCTGAGGCACTTGAGACACTCTCCCAGCAGAAAAACAGCATCACACTATTACACGAATTTCGTTGAAGAAGCAAACAGACTATTATTTTCTTATAGTTTTTCTTTTTTTAATCTCCTGTGCAGATACTGCCAGCATCAGGTTCAAACAATTTCCAACATTGACTGTTCAAAAATCATACTTCTGGACCATGATCTTTTTTTATTTTATTTTACAAAAGTAACTGCTGTTTTTTTACTTTTGTTTTTGTTTTAATTACAAATCCTGATTACTTTGGTGGAACCAGAGCACTGTATAATTCACACTTGGGAAAAAGAATGGACAGAAATTTATTTTTAAAAAGCTCTATGAAGCTGGGTGTGGTGGCGCATGCCTATAATCCCAGCACTCAGGAGGCAGAGGCAGGCGGATCGCTGTGAGTTCGAGGCCACCCTGGTCTACAAAGTGAGTCTAGGACAGCCAGGGCTACACAGAGAGACCCTGTCTTGAAAAACCAAACCAAACCAAAACAAAACAAAAAAACTCTATGGGATTTTATTCTAGTCATTCTATAAACAGGTTCATTTGTTTAAAAGAAGGTGCAGAGAAAGAAAAGGGAGGGAAAGGAGAGAAGGAAGGCAAAAGAAGGAAAACCAGTATCATATAAGTCGAATACCTAGCGGAGAGCACTGGCACTCTTTAGTAACTCACTTGGCACTAAACTGACATCTAAAACGTGAATGATTTGGGAATTAAAGACGTGGCTGAGTGATTCTAGCACATTTAAGGTCCTGGGTTCAATTCACCTACTTCAGGGAGAATCTCATTATAGGTTTCATTAAATTCTTGCACAATGGGACAAATAGCAATTTGAGTAGCTATATCTTGTAAATTTAGAAATGACATCTTAAAAAACAAGTGAACTTACTGACGAGTTCTCTTTGCTACCACATCTTCCAGCAGCTGTTCTGTGTTCAACTGGGCCTGAACCTAAAAGGAAAATAAAAATAACAAAAACCCCAGCAGAGCAGATCTCATAGAAAAGAGAGGATTTAAGTTCATTCAGCTATCATGCCGTAACTCTACAGGCCAGGGCAAACATGAGCGTAAGCTCGCAAGGGCCTGTGCTATGCTGGCCACACCCTCTGTGGGGTCACTGGATTAGAACAAGTGAGGACACAAGTTTACTAGTAAATAATCAAGCTAAATTATTATGAGATACTACTATATGAACAAGAAAAGACAGGAAATAGAAAACATCATGTATTAAGAGAAAGAACTAACCTAATGTCTTAGTTTTCACACTAAAACCTAATTTTACTCTCAACAAGAAGCCAAGCCTATGACTACTAAAGAATCTATGTGAGCAGAGGAAGCACAACCAGGGCTGGTCATACCTTCAAGCCTCTTCTGAAAAGAAAAGTCGCCTGACGAGTGTCCTTCTGATGACTTAATTTATTTCCACTCCTGGTAAAATTAGCTGGAATGTTATTTCTGCAACAAAAACATGTATGAGTGATCTCAGCCACTTTGCTTTCAAATACTTTGAGAAAAATTAAGCGAACACAGTTAAACCCATAAGCTTAAAATTTGATGACCATGTAATATTGACTCCAATTTGCTTTCTTATTTATGCAAAGCTGCTAATTTTGATTTACAAATATCTCTCTCGGCAATATATGACATCACAACTTGATTTTGAACTAATCTATTTGCCAAATATTGTACTTTCTAATATTTTACATCTTACGAAGACATTTACAAAATTACATTTTAGTTCTACTATTTCCTATGCCTAAATTTGTTTTTAAAATTACAATTTAACTAAAAACACTGGCTGCTCTTTCCAAGGGACTAGAGTTCCATTTCTAGTACCCACATGGTGACTCACAACCATTTATAATTCCAGTTCCAGGAGATCCAACATCTTTTCTGACCTCTGTGGGCACTACAAGCATGTGATGCACAGACACACATGAAAGCAAAATATTTGTACACATAAAACAAAAATAAATAAATCTTTTAAAAAAAGATTTGGAAAAACTACCTCTATTGCTTTTGCTTTCTTTTCTGTCTTCATTCAAAAACCTTAATAATTAACGTAAACCAAGCTGGATCCCTGCAACCCACATGACAGAAAAAAAGAAAAAAAAAAAAACCAGTTCCGTCAAGTTGTCTTCTGACCTCCACATATGCACCACGGTACACATGTACTTACACACAAAATTCAAAAATGACACCTTTTAAAAAGTTTATATTAATGAAATTCCTTAGTATTACGGTGTCTAAGAAGTAAGGAAGTTACTACTGAATATTTTTCATGTTAGATTTTGGCTATTTCAAGTATCTTTTCTTTGTTCCTCAGTGTGAGGGATGAAACCCAGGTATTCCCACATGCTAGCTAAGTGCACCAAGCCACATCGCTAGCCCCCATCAAATAAGCAACGGTACTAAAATGACTAGATGACTTAAAGAATCACCACAGTTTTATAAAAATAACTTCACCAACTGTAAATTGATTCTTCTGAATATCTATCAAAGAAAGTATTTTGTACACTGTGATGGTTAATCCTGACTGGCAAACTGGCAGGATTTATAATCATTATGAAAAGAAATCTCTAGACATGTCTGTAAAGAATTATCCAGATTAGATTAAATTGAAGTGAGGAAATCATCCACCACAAGGAGAGGGCATTATTCTATCGCGGTTTGATTAAGAATGGCCCCCAAAGGCTCATATATTTGAATACTTGGTTCTCAGTTGGTGAAACTGTTTGGGCAGGATTAGGAGGTGAGGCCTTGTTAGAGGGGGGAATGTCACTACAGGTGGGCTTTGAAGTCTCAAAAGACTCATGCAATTCCTAGCGCTCTTTCTTCACCTCCTACTTATGGATCAAGATGAAAGCACTCAGCCACTGCTCCAGAGTCACACCTGCCTGCTGCCATGCTCCCCAACATGATGGTCATGGACTCTGAAATCAATAAGCCCCAAATAAACAGTTTCTTCTGTAAGTTGCCTTGGTCATGGTGTCTTATCAGAGCAATAGAGAAACAGCACTACATGAGGAGGAGCCAGCCTGACTAAAAGGTGGAAGTGAGCTGACGCACATCCTCAGCATCTGTTTCATGCCTGTAACATTGTGACCAGCCTGCTCTTGCTGCCACCCTTCCCTGTCATGATGGACTGGAGCCTAGAGAGGACGCCTCCATCCTTAACTGGAGCCTAGAGAGAACGCCTGCGTCCTTGTTTTTGTCAGCTACTCTGGCACCGCACAAGACTAGTAACTGATGCAGACACTCTGGGGTCCCACACTCCTCTCTTCCACTGGAGCACTTACTTCCTGTTTAACTGGTTAGGTCTCTTGAGAACTGCAGCTGGTTTCCTTTGAACTTCATTTGGTCTCAGAAGGCTTGTCTTCCGTTTTAATGCTGGAAAATATCGCTCTATATTCTTTTAGAAGGAAAAATAACTATGTTAATCAGACTGCCACCTGTTATTTAGCTTACTACAATAAAAAACATTTTTTTTTTTTTTTACTGTTGTTGTACAAAGACAGAGTCTACGTAGCCCTGGCTGTCCTGGAACTCATTATGTAGACCAGGCTGGTCTTGAACTCATAGAAATCCACCTGCCTCTGTTTCCTGAGTGTTGGACTCTTCCTCACCTCTTAGCAGGAGAACCTACAAAACCCTCAAAGTAAGGCTAAATGAAGCCTTACTTAATTATTTCAAGTATTATATTATAATAATAAAAAGCTGACTAATACATTACGTAAAAGGATAAAAGGTCAATTTGTAAAATAAGTATATAAAAAGGAGTTTTTTGTTGTTGTTTTCCAAGACAGGGTCTCTCTGTGTAGCCTTGGCTGTCCTGGACTCACTTTATAGACCAGGCTGGCCTTGAACTCACAGAGATCTACCTGTCCCTGCCTCCCAAGTGCTGGATTACAGGTGTGCGGCACTGTCCCTGCTGAAAAAGAGGTTTTAGTAACAAACAAGTTAGAGCATAATTGATTTGGGATTTAATTTAAAAAAACCAAACATGAAATGTCTTTCCTCTACATATGTAAATTATACCCATCATAAAAATCATAATTCAAGCGTCCACATTTTCTATGAAGATGTCTCCAAACTTAATTGTATGGATCATTTCTTATACATTATCTGCATTTTCCTATCACTTTAGCATGGAAAGTGCTTAGTAAACATACACTGACAATGGATAAAAAACCAAACAAACAGCACTTTTTTTTTTTTTTTTTTTTTTCGAGACAGGGTTTCTCTGGTGTGCCACCACACCCAGCTAAATATTTTCTTAAATGTTTGACTTGGATTTCTTCCTTCCTTCTTTCCTTTCTTTCTTAAGACAGGGTCCCTCTATACTTCTCTGGTTATCCTGGTACCCACTATGTAACTCACAGAGATCCCTGCTTGTCTCCTGAGTGCTAAGATTAAAAGCATGTAACACGACACCTGGCCTATGCATTTATTTTCTTGCATCAGGAAGATACTATGTGGTTCAAGTGAGCCTCACATTTACAATTTACAAGAGGAACTGGGTGTGGTGGCGCATGCCTTTAATCCCAGCACTTGGGAGGTAGAGGCAGGCAGATCTCTTTTGAGTTTGAGGCCAGCCTGGTCTACACAATGAGTCCAAGACAGCCAAGGTTACACAGAGAAACTGTGTCTCGAAAACCAAAAAAAGAAAAAGTTTACAAGAGGGAAATTGGAATACTTCCTTCTTCTAAGTGCTATCATAGTTGGCTTCATTTTTGTTTTAAACAGATCTTTTTTGTTGGGGGAAGAGTGGCTTTGACACAGGGTTTCTCTGTGTATCTTTGGCTGTCCTGGACTCGCTCTGTAAACCAGGCTGGCCTCTTAACTCACAGCAATCCACTTACCTCTGTCTCCTGAGTGCTGGGATTACAGGCATGCACCACCAAGCCCAGCTGTTTAAATAAATCTTTATTCACTTAATTATGTGGGGTGTGTGTGTGTGTGACAGAGGACAATGTCAGGTATCTTCTTCGATAGCTCTCCACTTTATCTTTTGAGAAAGAACCGCACTGAATATGGAACTCACTGATTCCACATTGACTGACTGTGTGGTCAACAAGCCCCAGATCTGCCTGTCTCCATCTCTTCAGCTCTCAGATTACAGGCAGCTTTATTAAGGCTTGCACAGAAAGTAGCACCCCGAGCTATCTCTCTAGCACCTCCCCCACATTGGTTCTTAGAGATTATTTAGAAAAGAAGGAAATGTACAATATCATAGAAGGAAAACTTATATCAAAAACATAAAATTCCACAAAATTAGACTAATAGCCCATTCCAAGCATTTTACTTATTATGTATACTGTGTTCAGGTGTGGGTATGTGCATATGCATGCAGGTGCCTGTAGAGGCCAGAAGAGGCTTTTAAAGCCCCTGGAGCTAAAGTTACTCTTGATGCAGGTGCTGGCAACTGAATTCAGGTCCTCTGCAAGAGCAGTATGTTCTCTTAACCCAGGAGCGATCTCTCTACCCCCTATTCCAAGCTTCTTTATTTTCTCTTCAGCAGTAACACCAAGGATCATTTTATAGATAAACATGAAGTGCTCTGCTAGGAAACATAATCTTTCTTTAAAGTATCTGGCATGCTATAACTACTTGTTATAAGTTAGTTTTTAAGTTTACTTATGCAAAGTGTGGTTGTGAAGTCCTAGAATCCAAGCCTCCCTTGATAAGTAAGTGAAGAGGGATCGGGAGTCCAAGTCATTTTTGGCTACACAGTGAGTTCAACTCTCCCCCTCTCAGAAACAGGAGACAGAAACTAAATTTACTAAGTGTGTATAGATTTTTCTTGTCAATATTTATACTGTAATAGGTGTTACAAATAGCTGAAGGACTTAAAGTATACAGGAGAACGGTCATACTTTTTGTACATAAATACCACACTATATGAAAGACTTTGAGCCATGTGGAGATCTTAGTGTCAAATTAGTGTCCTGGAACCAATTTCCACAGACATGGAAGGATAACTGTACTGGAGAATGAGGTATTTATGAACAGCAGAGATTTTTCTCTTAGCTATTAAAATGTTTATGTAAGTCCCAAAGTACTTCATCTAAAAAATAAAAATCAATCTGGGCATGATAGCATGTATTTTTAATCCCAACACCTGGAAGAGGCAGGCCAATCTTTGTGAGTTTGAAGCTAGCCTGACTTCTAGTACAGCCAGGGCTACATAATAGAGAGACCCTGCCTCAAACAATTTTAAATATAAAAATCAGAGGAGCATGGGCATGAAGGAACATGCCTCTAATTCCAGCATTTGGGAGGTAGAGGCAGGAGTCCAAGGCTAGCCTTGGCTACATGACATCTTGATTCAAATGGATAAATTAAAAATCAAGGCTGAGGATAAAATTCAATAGTGGTTGTCTAGCTCTGAGTTTAATCTCCATCATCCAAAAGAATAAATACATAAATAAGAATAAAAAATCTCTGAAGCTGGTGACATGGCCCTATGGGGGAAAGCACCCACTGTGCAGATAAGCTAACAACCATCAGTTTATCCCTGAAACCCACGAAGAAGTGGAAGGAGAAAACAGACTCCTAAAAGTTATCTTTTGACCCTCACACGTGCAATGTGCATATGTGCCTGCACACACACAGAGAATATTAATTTCTTAAAAATTAAAATTATTTTAATTTAATTAATTTCTTAAAAATTAAAGTGAGGGGCTAGAGAGATGACTCAGCAAATAGCAGGACTTGCTGTTCTTGCAGAGGACCTGAATTCAGAGTCCCTAACACCCATGACAAGTGGCTTACAACTACCTATGACTCCAGCTCCAGGGATATGATGCCTCTGATCTCTAAGGGCACCTGCACTCATGCAAATGCACGCACACACACACTTAAAAATAACATCCTTAAAAAATTTTTTTTTGGAGCCAGGGTGTTGGCATACAGGAGGCAGAGGCAGGTGGATTCTCTGTGAGTTCAAGGCCAGCCTGTTCTACAAAGTGAGTCCAGGACAGCCAGGGCTGGTACTTAGAGAAACCCTGTCTCAAAGGGGGAAAAAAAACAAACATTTTTTTAAACAATAAAAAGGCTCTAAAGACTATTTATAAAAATGTTAGGATAGCAAGGTGTGGTGGCACACACATTTAATCTCAGCACTTAAGAGGCAGAGGTAGGCAGACCTCTGTGAGTCCAGGGCTAGCCTGGTATACCTAGCAAGTTCTGGAGGCCAGCCAGAAAGGACTAAGAATGAGAGGTTGTCTTAAAATTCACTAATAAATGCAGGGCATGGTGGCGTACGCCTTTAATCCCAGCACTTGGGAAGCAAAAGCAGATTTCTGTGAGGTTGAGGCCAGCCTGGTCTACAAAAAGAATTCCAGGACAGCCAGGGCTGTTACACTGAGACACCCTATCTCAAAAAATAAAAAACAAAAAAAAAAAAATCACTAATAAGTGTGTGTGTGTATATGTGTGACACACAAACTCACACAAGTATTAATGGAAAATGGATTTGGCCCAGGATTAAACCCTCATCCTACCTTGTCACTGAGAGGTGGACGATTCATAGGACTAATTCCTTTTCGAATTCCAGTTGCTTTCCTGGCTGCAAGGCCAGTAATAACTCCATAAGGACGTCTCTTTCCAGGCAACACTCTTCCTCTACGGCTCACACTAGTTTTACCAAAACCTACAGAAAAAAGGATATTAAAAATTTAGGGATGCATCTTTACTTCTCTGTATTTAAGTTATAAATACATTTATATATTATACTTAAGTGTTATCACATGGAAAGTAAGCATTCTGTATTAGCTAAGTACCTAAAAGGTGAGTTGACTCAACTTTTCACATCAACTAAATTCATACTCTTGTGTACTATTTTACAGGCTACATTAATACCACATTATGAATATTATGCCATGTTTTTGTACCTTTTATTACTTTTAAATGTGGTACACTCAATGTAGCCCACTTAGTAATCATTTCAGTTATACAGGGTTTTTTTGTTTTGTTTTGTTTTTTGACATAGGGACTCAGGTAGTTCAGGCTGACTTCTAACTTACAATGTAACAAGATGACCTTCAACTTTCATTCCAGATACTTCTAACATCTCTACACACATCCATCCTCAACATACTTCTAGAAGGTGAAATGCTAGGCCAAAGAATAATGCAAATATTAAAGGATTTTTACTTATATTAAAAACAAACAAACAAACAAATGAATGCATTTGTTTGTATTCTAGAAACGTAAGGTAGAATTCTCTTTCTGTATTAACAACTTTTAAAAGCTTTCATTTTGGAGAAATGTTTTGCATAGTATATTTATTTTTAAAGATTTGTTTTTATTTTATGCACAGACATCTAAGTATACCACATGTGTATAGAGAGCCTGCAGAGGCCTGAACTGCACTTACAGATGGTTGTGAGGCAGCAAGTAGGTCTTGGGAACTGAACCTGGGTCCACTGCAAGAACAGCCAATGCTCTTAACCACTTATCAGTCTCTCCAGCCACAGTACATTTCAATCTCACTTAAGTCCCTTGTGTAATTCAGTTATTCTTTTTATTTTTCTTTAGTATTTGTTTTTAGGTGCTTCAAGCTGAACCCAAAGCCCTGTTCACAGCAGGGAAGTGTTCAACAACTACTCACAGTCTCAGGCCCCTTTTCATCTGTATTGCTTAGTACTAGGGGAGTGGGGGGTGGTATGCTTTAACTGATAACTTGACAATGAGATTAAACCTGTATCTCTGGTTTTTTTTTTTTTTTTAAGCTATTTTTATCCTTTCATTATCAATGTTCATGAAATAGATTTCTGACTAAGTTGTCTTTCAGGGTTTTAAGAGGAAAACTGGCAAGTATGGTGGCCACACGCCTTTAATCCCAGAACCAGGAAGCAGAAGCAGACAGATCTCTGAGACTTCCAGGCTAGCCTGGTCAACATACTGAGTTCCAGGACACTCAGAGCTATGTTGAAACACCCTGTCTCAAGAAAAACACAAAAAGATACATAGATAGATAGATGACAGACAGACAAATAAAAGAGGAATTATATTTATTTATAATGAACTTTAAGCATCTTTACACACTTTACTATTCAGGAATCTTTTTTTTTTTTTTTTTTTAAAGATTTATTTATTAGGTACACAGTACTCTGCCTGCAGGCCAGAAGAGGGTGCCAGATCTCATTATTGATGGTTGTGAGTCACCATGTGGTTGCTGGGAATTGAACTCAGAACCTTTGGAAGAGCAGTCAGTACTTTCAACCTCTGAGCCATCTCTCCAGTCCCTCAGGAATCTTTTATTATCTCATCATACAAATATTTTTGTGTTTACTAGTGAAACTTTTTTGTACATTTCTTTGTCATACTTATCACTAGATATTCTATACTTTCTTAACAATCACATAAAAGATTTATTTCTACTAATAATTTTTATACTATCATTCATGGCATTATAGAGAGTTATTAAAGTCTTAAATGCTACTACATATTTTTGGTTGTGCTGAGGCTTAAACCCAGAGTGGCATGCATGCCAGGCCAAGGCCCTATCACAAAGCTCCTCGCACAGCCCTTAATTACTACTCTTTTTCTGATGCTGGGGATTCAGTTCAGTGTCTTATATATGCTAGACAAGTGCTCTATCCCTGAGCTACGTATCAGAAGTCCTCTTCCTTCCCTTAGTCTTCCTTTGTTTTTATGTCGACACATATGTATCCACATATGTGTATGCATGTATATACACACACATGGTTTTACATATGAGCAAAAACAAAAAATATTTTGTCTTTCTTCTTAATAAACTATTACATGAAACTCAATTATAATAGTCTTTTGCATTATTTTCTGGAGACTGGTCCTTTCCCCTGAGTACTAGAGATTCAATCCTGAATCTTATACTATGTACAGCTCTCTCACTGTTCTATACCTCTAGCTCCAAACTTTGTACCTTTAACCTTGAGATTTCTAGGTGACAATGCTGTCATCTCCAAATAACATCATCTTCTTACTTTTTCAACTTTTTAAAATTTCTTAGTGCAACAGCCAGAAAATTCCAGAGAATCACCTAAGTAACTATGGTGATGGTGGGCAGTCCATCTTAATTCTGATTTGGCGGAGAATGTCTGTAGTAATAGCAGTCTCAATTTAATTCTGATTTTTAAGCAAGAAAGTCTTTAGGATGATAACTGCAACATGTATCAGGTTTTATCACAAAGTCACATTGTAAAAACCAAGATTAAAATAATTCTTTATTGTAGAATTTCTCAGGACTAATGCATACTGTGGATCTCCAACAGAAAGATAATAACAAATTAGTTAACTCTGAACCTTTTCGGGTGATACCCTTATCAGTAACTTTGAGACCAGAGTACAAGAAGATAGAAAAGCTTGTTATGCTGTGGTGGTGTACAAACCACTGTTAATTTATTCTCTGTCAGCTGCCACAGTTCACCTTTTACTACCTACCTCTCAGAAGAATACTATTTTGTAACAGTGGGCATGACACTATTGTCAGCAGAGGATGCCAGGGAGATCCTAGAGAGTAAAGGAGCTTCCTCCCAGGTGCCAGTGGGCTTTTCATGGCTGTTCCTGTGGCATGGGACACTGAAGAACACACGCCAGCCTTCTTACTCGCAGGCTGATATTATTTGGCTACAAAGACTGATGGTACAAACCCCTCGTCCTTACTTCTCTGCCCCCACCATGATTTTTAGTAACATCACCACACGTCCACAGATGGCTTCCATTGAGTCACATTAGGACAGAAACTCAATGAACTTCTCTGCCATCCAGGAGACCATGTCATGACCTCACCCTCTCCATTAATGTCAGTCCAGGTGTGTGGGGAGTGGTAGTGTGTTTGCTCAAGGTACAATCCTTTCTCAGGTATTCTCTGTCCTAGAAGTATTAACTACTATTAATCTTATCAGAAGAAAAACAATAAAGATACAACATGTTTAATTATTTATTTCTATATGTGATTTTCTTCTGGAATGATTAAACTACGGTGAGTGAATTTGTATATAAAATCTATGACGTGTTATGACTTGTATCAACTACCAAACAGCTAGCCTTACGGTGGTAGTCCTGTCAAATATTCATTTTCATGTGAAGCAGACAAGACTGATGAGATTATCTTAATTCTGTAGGTAAGGCAAAGAGCGGTGACAACTGAGAGGTCACAGAGCCGAGCAGCTTGCTGCCCTAAAGGCAGGTACATGTAGCTCTAAAAAATAAATAACTTCTCCAAATTGTGACATAATATTAAATCATAGTCAAAGAATATAGTCTACTATGTATTTTCAAAGAAGAAAAAGTAAGCTTTGGATTAGCTGTTACAAAAGGAGCAGGATTCGAATAGGACACAGAGACTTTCCAGTTTGTGCAACAACTACAAAGACAAAGGTGAAGCCAGCATACTGTGTTATGAAACGCTAGGGAAGGGTCAAGGGCATGACGTACTGGATCATGGAAGGTTAGAATGACATGGTCTGTGCGTGACAAAGAATCCATGATAATATTGCATCAGTTTACAATCAGTGCTTTAGACCTACTGGAAGAGGGGATGAGAATGCGGCAGAAAGAAACCACTTAGGATGGATGCTGCAGGAGCACTCAAACAAGACTTCAGAGGACCATGAGAAGAATAAAAAACTGAAATTACTACACAAGAGTGAAATGACATTTTATCTTGTGTCAGTTTACTTTTATTTTTCTAGACAGGGTTTCTCTGTGTACCCCTGGCTGTCCTGGACTCACTCTGTAGATCAGGCTGTCCTCAAACTCACAGAGATCCACCTGCTTCTGCCTCCCAAGTGCTGGGATTAAAGGTGTGTGACACACCACTGCCCAGCTCAATTTAGTTTATTATTTTGTTTTTGTTTTAAAGATTTATTTATTACATATACAGTGTTATGCCTGCACACCAGAAGAGGGCACCAGATCTCATCACAGATGGCTATGAGCCACCATGTGGTTGACTCAGGACCTCCAGAAGAACAGACAGTGTTCTTAACCGCTGAGCCATCTCTCCAGCCCTCAGTTTACTTTTTAACATACAATACTTTGATAATACTATAACACTACTCAGAGTCTATCTTTAGTCTCTCCCACTTCTGACCACATTTGTTCACAAAAATGTACACAACAGCGTATAACAGTGTATAGAACACAGCTCCTACACTTTCCCACTGATTTAATTCTCTTATCTTGGAGGACTAAAACAAGACATAGAAAATTCGTCTTTCTTTTGACACTACACTAGTCCTTTCTATGGATTTCTTTTACACATACATCCTTTGCTCCAATAATTTTAGGAGCCTCTGAGAAGTAACTGAAGTCATGAGGAGAGAGCGTTCACGGAGTTCGTCTTAAATAACAGACCCCGGAGGGTTCTCTACCCTCCTCCCACGACATGAGACTATCATAGGAAGCCTATGAGCTTCACCTCAGAAGGCCCCCATCAGAACCTGACAGTGGTGGAATGCGGATCTAGGACCTACAGTTCCAGAACCAAGAAATACAGCTATTGAGGCTTATAAACTACCTAGTCCACAGTGCTGGTGCTGCAGCTGCTGCGTAGGTAGAGTCTGTGTGCAGCAGAGAATGGCAATGCCTTGATACAAATGCACTTTCATCTCACAGACCCTTGCAGACTTCAGGGTTCTCTGCGGGCGCCCAGCTAGCATTTTGGCCACCCCGTTATTTGCTTTGGTTTTTCTACCATAAGACATTTAAAGTTTGTGCTTTTTTTCTGTATTGGTTTTTTGAGACAGGGTTTCTCTGTGTATCCTTGGCTGTCCTGGACTCAACTTAGTAGACCAGGCTGGCCTCAAACTCACAGACATTTGCCCACCTCTGCCTCCCGAGTGCTGAGATCACAGGCATGAGCCACCTAGCCTGGTTGAAGTAGTTTTTTTAGTAAGTGTTTATTGAATTTCTAAGTTAATATTTCAGGCAAGGGATTAAAAAGCTTCAAATTGCTTTTTTCTTTCAGCCATCAAAATCATATTTCAGGCAAGGGGTTAAAAAACTTCAAATTGCTTTTTTCTTTCAGCCATCAAAATCATACTGAGTATCTGGCAGTGGTTATCTGCTTTGTTAATTATTCTCTTCCCTTAAATTAATATTGCTGATATCACAAGGTAGAAATCCAAACTCTTCCCAGCCATACATACACACCCCAACCCCGTCTCCCCCGCAGGCCCCCCCCCCCACCACATATTCAGCAGCAGCAGCAGCTGTTCCACACTTTAACCTGGCACAGCAGCAGACTGCCAAACCAAGTGCAACCTCAATCGCAGGAGTTGCTCAGCTTCCCTAGATATCATTTACCTCAAGGTTCAGATCATGGCCTCATAAAAGGATAACGTTTCTGATGCTTCATGGATCAAATTAAATCTTACTTTATTCATCACACTTTCTCTTAGCACAAAATCCTTATGTGAAGATGTGGCACCTTTAAAAAAGTATTACTTTGCCCTGTATTTATGTATGTATGTGCCTGGTGCTCACCAAGGACAGAAGAGGGTGTTGAATTCTCTGAAACTGTAGTTATAGATAGTTGCCTCACCATGTAAGTGCTGGCAATCAAACCTGGATCCTCTGGAAAAGTAGTCTGTGCTCACCTCGCCTCAACTTTGGTTGTTGTTGCTGTTTTTTTTTTTTTTTTTTTCTCCTTTGAGACAGTCTTAACTATATAGACCTCGCTGGCCTTGAACTGTCAGCAAGCCTCCCAAATGCTGAGATTACAGGCATCATTACCATGGCCACCTATGACATTTTTAAAAACTCCATTTCCTCTATGTTACTCATTACTAGAAATTAACTCCTTAAAGTAAAAGACTGTATCCTTATGCGTTCTCAGAACCAGGCAGTTCAAAAACATTTATCAGACATGTAAAATATTAATAACTACTATTTCTGGCTACTCTGAACTCTAAATGATTACTTTGAAACCAAATATATAAACATATATAATGATACATTAAATATGATGTATTGAGTAACAATTGTAAAGAAATATTTAATATAAATCAGTATAATTACATAAATGTCACAAAAATATATAAACTAAATTTAACTATTTAAAAAATGATTAGAGACTGAAGATATGGTTCAGCTGTTAAGAGCATCTGTTTTCTCCTCCAGATGACCCAGAATTCAAGTCAGGTTGCTCACAACCACATGGAGCTCCAGCTCCAACACCTGACTTCCATTAGCTACTGTACCCACACGCACACACCCTACATGTAATTAAAAATAAAAACAAAGCTTTAAAAATTATTAGAGAACAGTGAGTTTCTTGTAGGTTCCAGACTCAGTAATTTATACACACACACACACACACACAAACACACACACAAATACATGCTGGTATACTATCTGTTAAACATATAAATTATGCTCTACTGAACATTAAGTTTTGCTTTTTAAAACATGGAATAAAATACTGATTAATTTGGCAAAGTTATTTTTATTTCTGTGAAGAAGACTTAAGTTTCTTTTCATCTGAACAAAAGTTTACTCAAAGATGCTGGTATAATTGCTAAAGGATTAATTTATAATCTATATATTGAATTATTGTTCCCAATCTATTTTAGAACAAAATGATTTTATGCAAAGTAGCTATCTGACTATCAGCCAGGTATGGTGCCACATGCCTATAATCCCAGCACTTGGAGGCAGAAGCAGGTCGATCTGTGAGTTCAAAGCCAGGCTGGTCTACAAAGCGAGTCCAGGGCAGCCAGGGCTACACAGAGAAACCCTATTGGAAAACCAAAACCAAAACAACAACAAAACAGGTTATCAAATATAACTATACATGTACACTATCTAATTACACCTACAGCAGTCAATTTAGAGTGTCACTTTTGAGAAACGTACACATACAGTTGTTCTTCATAAGATAAAATCTGGATGAAAGCTGGAAAAGGTAGTGGACACCTTTAGTCTCAGTATTTTGGAGGCAGAGGCTGACAGATCTCTGTGAGTTTGAGGCCAGCCTAGTCTACATAGCCATGGCTATAGAGTGAGGCACTGCCTCAAAATAAATAAATAAATAAATAAATAAATAAATAAACAAACAAACAAACAAATCTATCTATCTGCAGGTGGGTTTCTTTGTAGAATAGCAGTCTCCACATAGTAAAGTGAGTTTACTTCCTGTAATACTTAGACATGCTTTACTTCAAGTTGAGAATTTTCTAGTAAACAGAGCTGTTCCACAATAGAGTAAATTCTCTTAGGATGCAGTATGCTCTTTAATTCAACAAATTCAAGCTGGAGTCAGTTACCCAGCAGACAGTCACTGGTTAAAAGCAGGACCTGAGCTATATAAAATCTTTGGCAATTCTAAAATCTAAATCTAATTAAACTACTTATAAACTGGGATTACTTTTAAACAACTAAGAATTTTAAGAAACAGTATCATCTATTTTAGGAAATAATGTTTTTCCAGGGTTTCAGAATTAAACAAAAATCTGAGAGTAAGTAAAAAGTACAAAGGGGTACTGGTGTAAAATTGTAGATTTTAAGTCTGTGCTGAACATATTAGATTTTGAATCCATAAACAACAGCATTTAAACCTTACCAGAGTTCTGTTGGATTCCCCATCGTACTCTCATCCTGAACTGCCGGGTACCACTTTGCTGGAGTCTTCTATTTAGTCTTGGAAAATTTTGCTTCTTACCTTCCTTTCTATTCAGTTTGATAATATCATCTACAAAATAGGTAAAGCCATAATTATTTTCATTTTAGCACAATGAATAAATTGCTCAGTCTCATTTTATAGTCAGTAGATTTCTCCTATGTCCCCAACTTAGTGCCCGTTTTTATCATCTTAGCCTTTTCAGACTGCCAAGGCTGGTTATGAACCTGCTATAGAGCTAAGGCTACCTGAACTCCTAATCCCTTTCCTTCAGCCTAAACTTCCATCAGCCATTTTACCTTATGAAATACTAAAAAAAAGTTTCTCAAGTAAAAGTTCTAATCAATAGACAAAAGCAGATCTATAAACTAGCGAGTCACTGCTGCCTGGCTTGGGCTCCACTCAGTGTGTCACCCTTTTCCACCCAAGACGTCTCTTGGCTACATAATGCCACATTCTATTCCGAGAAAGATAAAGAGGATGAAAGGAGAAAAGGAAAGCGAAGGATGAAAAACATTCTCTAGTCTCTAAGCCCAATGTTAACTATGATGACTGACAAAGCAAATAGCCAAAGAAACTGCACTGTCAACAACTTCCTACTGAAGCTAAAAGCTAATTCCAAGCATTTCTTCAAATCATTTGAACCATAAATGTGTCAATATAATTAGTTTTTCCTAGATCAAAGAAAAAAAGATTGTAAGAGAGATTATAAGGATCACTTCTTATATGATTTGTATTATTTCTCCCATAAATTGTCCTCTGGCCTAAATGCGTATAGCAATATGCATACACATACACACACAAAAATATTGTAATGTATAGCACTTCAAAGTACAGTTTTGAGACAAATCTCCAACTGCCAAACAGCTCACTAAACTTACAAACAGGAGGGTTGAGGGTGTGGCTCATGATAGAGTGCGCTCCAGCACTCATAAGACCCTAGGTTTGATCCTTAATACCCATTAGTAAGATAAAAGACAATAAAAACCATTTGTGTTAGTCACATCCTTCCACTGAAGAAAAATACCCAAAAGACAATTAGAAAGAAAAGGGTTGGGTTTGGGGGGGTGATCCTCATAATTTCAGAGGTTTCATTCATTGGCCCCACTGTCTCTAAGCCTGATGACACGTAACATCACGATGGAAGGGCTTGGAGGGAAAGCTGACTGCGTCTGACATCCAGGAAAAGAAGTGAGCACAACCCTTCAAAGGCACACCTTTAGTAACCTGCTTCCTCTAAGTAGGCCCTACCTCTCCTAAACAACCCATCCAGTCAAAAACTTATCAATGTCTAGTCCAGAGAGGGCATCACTACCTTCACGTCTCAATCACTTCTCAATAGCTCCACCAGCTTCCACATAGCCTTTGGGAGACACTACATTTAAACCATAACACTAGGTTTAAAACAAATGTTTCACAAATATCAGATCTATAACCTTATTCAATTCTTATTGAGCAGAAATGGGAAACATTGTTTTTTCTTAATAGGGAAATAGCAACTTCCCCAATAGACATTTACAACCTCAAAGCTTTAAGAATATACCCAAACAATTAATTTGGAAAGAGTAGGGGCAAAGGAAGTATTGATTTTGACTACTAGGGTAGTTCTGTTGTTTCTGAAACAAGATCCTACTCACTATGTAGCCCTAGCTGTCCTGGAACTCATAGACTATGCTGGCTCGGGACTCAAGAGTTCTATCTCCTCCTACCTCGAAAGTGCTGGGATCAAAGTAATGTGCCACAGTACCCAGCATACCAAGGTGAATTTTACACAGGACATAATCAGCCTAAATATAACTAAAATTAATTTAAGATGAAGTCTCAATTTATGACCCAGTCTGGCATCTTCCAGAGTGCAGGCATACTGCTATATTAGACAATTCTTGCCACAACTAAAAAAGCAAACAGTCAGGCATGATGGTACTCGGGAGGCAAAGGCAAGTGGATCTCTGTGAGTTCAAAGCCAGCCCGGTCTTCAAAGAGAGTTCCAGGATAGCCAGGACTAGAAGAGAAACCACGTCTAGAAAAATAAAACAAATGGAAAACATCTTATTATCTAAGCCCTCAGACAAAGTTGTTTGATATAAAAGGAGAGAATAGCCTCTCTAAACAATGATTAGACAGGGTAAGTATTAGAAGAAAACAGATCCACTAAAATGAACTACTTAATAAAAACTTTCTTCTGGAGCTGGAGAAAGGGTCAGCAATTAAGAGTACTTGCTGCAGTTAGGAATGGTGGTCCACATCTTTAATCCCAGCACACAGGAGGCAGAGGCAGGCAGATCTATGTGAGTTCAAGGCCAGCCTGATCTACAGAGTGAGTTCCAGGACAGCCAGAGCTACATAGACAAACCCTATCTCAAAATACAAAACAAAACAAAAAACATAAAAGAGCACTTGCTGCTCTTCCAGAAGACCGAGGTTTAATTCCCAGTGATCACAACTCAAGTTCCAAGGGATCTGACACCCTCTTCTGTTTCTACAGACACCAGGCACTCATGTGGTACACAGACATACATGCAGGCAAAACACTCATATACATAAAATATTTTTTCCTTAACAAAAGGAAAACATTTCTTCCATGCCATTGTACTTATGTATATGTGAGATAATTATAGTACATTCAGTTATTCTTGCCACAATCCTATCAAAAAAGTGTTACGATATTTTTTTTTAATTAAGAAACTGAGCCAATGTCAATTACTAGTTAACTTGGTAGATAATCTACATAAATTCTCATATAAATTTGGTAGAGAAAATAAAACCATATTCTAAAATTGGAAGGAGGGGTTGTAGGGAGGGAGGGGTCCTCGGTATGCAGCCCTGGCTGGCCTGGAACTTGCCTCAAACACAGAGATGTTGCCTGCCTGCCTGCACTTCTCTGAGCCACTAATTCTAACTTTCTGCAGATCTGATAAGACTAACCACCTCTCCATCACAAATCTCTAAGATTTTCACTGACAAAAAAAGCACCTGACAGGCTGATTGATATACTTTCCTGAGTAAAAGACAGAACATTTTTTCTACTTTGAAAAAGGGTCAGCCCTCTTTAACTTATGTCCTAATTATCAAACAAAACATACACAGAAGTAGCGGGGGTCAGTAAAGTGCATGAAGGCCGAGTTCAGCTCCCCAGTACCCACAAACAAAGCCGGGTGCTGTGGCATGTCTGTGATCCCAGCAATGGGGAGGTAGGCACAGGATCCCTGATACATGATGGCCAGCCAGATTGGCCAGGTAAGTTTCAGGTTCAATGATAGACTCTGTCTCAAAAAGGTAGATAGTGGGAGCTGGAGAGATGACTCAGTGGTTAAGAGCACTGACTGCTCTTCCAAAGGACCAGGGTTCAATTCCCAGCATCCACATTGCTCACAACTGTCTGTAACTCCAAGATCTGACACCCTCACACAGACATACATGCAGGCAAAACATCAATGGACATAAAATAAAAATAAATACTTTTTTTTTTTTTTAAGGCAGACTGTGATTGAAGAAGATACAAAATAACCATAGCACCTCCACACACATATACACACTAAACACGGTGGGGGAAAAGCCTGAAAAAAAGTTTAATTTCTGGAACCAATGGCAGGAGAGAATCAACTCTTGAAAAGTTGTCCTCTGGCCCATGTATGTGTGTTGTGGTATGCACACATTTGCACAAACACACATGGAGACACACACACAGAGACAGAAAGAGAGACAAAGACACACAGACACAGACACACACACACACACACACATAGACAGAGACAGAGAGAGGTAGTATATTTAAAGAAACATAAACTATGAGCTCCTGAAGTGTACTGGCTGTGAAAATAGTTATTTAACAATCTCCACGACACCTATAGTTTGGAGCTCTAAAGCCAGACTGAAACCTTGACTTCACCTACTAACCATATAAGACTGAGTAAATTACTTTCCCATTTCAGGCTCCTGTAAATGGTAATAACACACACAGTATTATATACAATGCAGGTGTATATAAAAATATAGGGCCTTTAATTCCAGCGCTCAAGAGGCAGAGGCAGGTGATCTCTTTGAGCTTGAAGTCAAGCTGGTTCCAGGCCAGCCAGGGCTACATAGTGGACCTTGTCTCAACACACACACACACACACACACACTTCTAAGTAGTTTTCATTTGCCTGTTGACTCAATTCCATGAGGTAGCCACTATCACTTTATACTTTTCTTTTTAACTATGTGTGTATGATTGTAGATTTGTGCATGTGAGCCTAAAGAGGGAATGGGATCTCTGGAACTCCTGTTACATGAAGTTGTAAGCTAAGCTGGATGCTGGGAACCAAACTCTGGGTCTCTACAAGAACAGAATGTCTTAACAAGTAAGCAAGCTCTCACCCGCACTGTCACCTTTTTAGGCAAGAAGCGTTTGTCCACAGTAATTTGTCCATAGTCACATGGCTAGTTAAGTGTCAGATGCAGGATCCCCATGATCTAGGACAGCTCTAGATCACTTACCACTAGAAGTAAGTACAACCTTTGTGAGGTTATCAGGAAATTAAATGCATATTAAACATTCAGACGACTGCCTAGCAGCTTGTAAGCATCCAATAAGCATCTGTTATACTAATTCATGGCTTTTGCTCAAGAGCTGTCTTCATGTTTTTTTAGTTCATTAGTGATCAGCAGTGTGGTCAGACAGGAGGCCAAACATATCCCTGTTAGTTCACTAGTTAACAAATTAGGTTCTGACTTGAGGCAATCCTTAGAAACCAAGAAGAGCTTTGTGTGTGTTTGTTTCGAGACAGGATTTCCCTGTGTAGCCTTAGCTATTCTGGAACTCTCTCTATAGACCAGGCTGGCCTCGAACTCAGGAATATCAGGCTGGCCTCAAACTCACTGAGATCCACCTGACTCTGCCTGCTGTGATCAAAGGCGTGCACTGCCACCACCACCCGGCTAAAATAGAGTTCTTAACTGCTGATCAAAAACTTTCCAAGTAACAGAAGAGATAAGAGGAATGTAAAGAAATAAACAAAAGAATGTTACCAGGCCCAGTATTACCCTAAACACCATCATCAAAAAAGGTTACACCTGAGTTCAGTATTCCGGTTATTTTATGTTAAATATATCAAAGGGGAGGTGGTGGACAGAAAAGATCTGGAAAGAGAAAGAAGACTGCACCGACTCTATCCAATACTATAACTTGACTCTACAGAAAAGGAATTACTTTTAGATCTAAGCCAAACAGAAGCCTTCGTAGTGTTGGGTCTTTTTTTTTTTTAAACGAAAATAAAACAACAATCCTAATGCTTTTCTTACATAATCAGCAGCAAGCCACGGCATCTTTTTTATGCGCACTGGACTCTATGTTCTACCTGACATTTTAGCAATCTGCGTACATCTCTCCCTCCCCGCCCCCAATTAGCTAACTTTGAAACCCGGGTAGGGAACAGGCTTCAGTAAACACCGAATCTAACACAGCGGCAATACAGTCCTCGCTCAAACCCTCCGGGCGGCTGTTCCGGGACCGCGTCCCCACCCCCCGGCGTTCCCGAGGGGGTGGGGGCGCCGGTTGGAAGTCGCCGGTGCCCGGCGCAGATCTGGGCACAGTCACGCCTAACAAGCCATTCTCCTAGGCCCGGTACTAAGACACTTCATAAGGAAAAGGCCCGGAGGAGTGACAGGTCCGGGTGGCCCAAGAGACGGCGTCCGGTAGAAGATGACAGCACCCACCGACCCTACGGAACCCGCGCCCCGTGCAGTCCTTGCCGTGGCCCCTCCCTCCCTCCCTACCCCACGGTGTGTGTGGTGGAGGGGGGGGACACGCGGGGTCTCTCCCGCCCCACCTCGGGGGTCCGCGCCGGTTCCGCCCACGCGCAACTGAACCCGACAGGCAACCGCGGCCAACTAACCGCCCCTTCCCCCACAGAGACTCTCGCCCCCTCCCCCACCGCGACGCGGCCACCCCGACCCCTCACCCAGGGACATGTCGATTTTGTCGAGGTTCTCGTTGCTTCGGGCTTTCGGCGGCGGCGGCGGGGTCGCCGTGGCTCCCACCAACCGGGTGCCAAACCGGTTCATGACTGGGGATGCGGCGTCGGAGCAGTCAGCCGGGAAGGCCAGAGACGCAGGCCCGCCGCCTCCCACTCACGCTCTCTGACTAGCTGCAGCGCGAAGCGCGCACGCGCGCTGACGGCGTCCGCGCCCTCCCTTCCCACGGCAGCCGGCGGAGAGAGGGGCTACCGAGACGAACTGCGGGCCAGAGCGGCCCGCGCGGACCTGGCGCATAGCGGCCCTTGCCGGTCGGGGGCGGCCTGCTGGAACCGCATCCTCGGGCGCCGCGGAGAGCGGCTGTCCTAGCGCCTCGACGTTCCGCACCTTGGGCAGCCGCTGGACCCGAACGCCTCAGAAGCCCAGTCCGAAACACTAGCCTGACCCTGCTGTGTTCCCGGCCGCTCCCGCTGCAGTGCAGCCTCGGGAGGCTCGACCGACAGACCGCTGCGAGAGTAGATTGCAGCCTTGAGTCCCAGCTCCCCTCTCCCTGAGTTGCCACGTCCGATGGGAAAGGATGCAGTGACAATTCTTGTGACACCTTAGCAATAAAAGTAAATGCTAATGTATCTGCACCGTCTCTCAGGCGGCACTCTGTAAACATTTGGTACGGTACTGGTACTAGCTACCTTAGTAAGACCTCGTCTTCCTTTGGGAGGGTAAGTACTTCTGTTTATTTAGCTGCATTTTTCTATTAATCAGTTGAGTTGTGAGAAGATTATATATATATTTTCCTTAACCGTCCTCATAGGAAAACTTACTGTTTGCGTTACTGCTTTATAACTCGTTTCCCAATGTTATAGTCCCCCCCCCCTTTTTTTTTTTAAACCTTATTCTCCAACAGCGCACTTTGGTGGAAGCATGCCTGTTATTCGATCTCTCCCCTAACAGCTCAAAACCATCTCAGACATTTTCATCTTAGGAAAAAGCAGCGTTAAATGTTCTGTCCATGTAGAAATCTCTGCCACCATTTTCTCCACTTCCCAAAATTTATTTAGTGGAGACCAAGCCCAAGCTTTGTGGTGACCCAAAGTATCTGAAAACCACAGTATCCTATGTTTAATTTAGTAATGTCACAATCCGTGTGGTTTGCAAATTCAATAGCTGTGACACCTTTTACTATTTTTTGCTTGTGGCTCCCATTACTTAAAATACCTCTTATCATGCACAATGGTATTTATAAATAACGTATTTTGTAATTTTTACCAATCAAAACATAGTTATATCACATCTGCCCTTTCCAGTAAAGACCGTGACAGTTACTGATTGATAGCCAAAACAAAACTATATACTAATGCTTCCTATGTTTGTAATGGGGTTAAATCAAAAGCCATTCTAAGTTGTGATTCCAGTCAAAAGCATAATTTTTTGTGTACGTTTGATGAACCACAGTAGTCTTATCTTGAGGAAATGTATAATTTTCTGTCGAGACTTTAAGAATACAATTCTTTATTCTCAAAAGGCAAGTTGGGCCAGATGTAGTGTCCACCAACTTTAATCCTAGCACTTGGGAGGCAAAGACAGTTGAATTTCTGTGAGTTGGAAGCCAGACAGATCATAGTTAGCTTCAGGACAGTAAGGGCTATATGAAGAGACCCTGTCTCAAAACAACAAAAATCAAGTTGGTGTTCTTTCCCTTGGCAAAAATATAATAATATATGGTCAGTTAGCATAGCACACACCTATCACGGCATACAAAAAAACAAAAACAAAAAACTAATGGTAGAAGATTTGAATTCAGAAAGATCCAACAATAGTATCAGGTATGTCAAGTAGAATAGCCTGATGCTCTTGCCAAAATGTCCTTGAATGTGCTATTCTACTTTCCAACGCCCACCTTCTTTCAACTGCCAGCAGCCAGGAAAGCTAGACTGTAAGGAAGAATGTGCATGTGGCCAGGCATGGTGGAGAGCACGCCTTTGATCTTAGCGCTCAGAAGCAGAGGCAGGGTGGGTCTCTGAGAATTCCAGGCCAACCAGGGCTGCCTAGTGAGACTATGTCTCCAAACAAACAAACAAACAAGTTACTCAAAGTTCCTGGGTGTGTTGAGTAAGTAGTATACTTATCATTTTCTTCGGTCATTTTTTATATTACCTAATGAAATTCTGTAGTCCTTACTCAGCTTCAAAACAAGAGAGGACATAGACTATGCTAAGTTATCCTAAGATTCTTTACAGCTCTGAGTTGGGCGGTGAGGATGGATGCAGGACTTGAATCCAGCGCTTGGGAGGCAAAGGCAGGCAGATCTCGGAGTCTCAGGCCAGCCTTGTCTACAGAATGAGTTCCAAAGCAACCAGGACTACACAGAGAACCCCTGTCTGTCTTGGGGTGAGGGTGGGGGATTCTTTACGGTCTGAGATCCTGAGATCCTCTTAGCAGAAGACATTTCTTCCTTGAATTAGCCCTCTGTCACTAGTTATAGCTTCTGTATTCTCTGCTCATTTGTAGGAGTAAACTACAAAGAAGGATGGTAGATTGATTTTTTTTTTTTTAACATCAGCGTCTCATAGGCAACCTTGACTGGCCTGAAACACTTCTACATAATCAGGCTGGTCTCTTATTCACAAAGATCTACCTGCCTCTGCCTTCTTAGTGCCAAGTGTGTACTACCATACCCAGCATGGAAATTCTATTTACACTTATGTATGTAGTTATTTACTTATTATATGTGTGTGAGCACATGTAACATGCACAAGTGTGGAATCAGAGAACAATTTATGGGAGTACATTCTGTCTTTCTACCATGTAGGGATCAAATAGGCAGCAAGCACCCTCACCCACTGAGCCATCTTACTGGCCCATCTTATTCCCCGCCCCCCTTTTCTTAAAAGATAGATTTATTTATTTATTTATTATATATACAGTACCGTACCTGCAGGCCAGAAGAGGGTATCAGATCACATTACAGATGGTTGTGAGCCAACATGTGGTTGCTGGGAATTGAACTCAGGACCTCCGGAATAACAGTCAAGGCTCTTAATCTCTGGGCTATCTCTCTAGCCGCCCCCCCCCCCATCTTGTTTCTAATCTTATGTAAGAAAAAGAATGCATTTAGATTTTGGAAGCATGCACTTGATAGAATTTTATAGAACTGATAACAAATATCCCAATGTATTAAAACCTTTCCTATACCAATATAGTAAATATTACATTTTGTCCCTGTCTTTTCTCAAAACAGAAGCCTGATTTGAAATCTTTCAGTTCTTTAGAATGTTCCTAGGTATCTTGTCAAGCATTCCTTCTTGCCTTGTTTGGAATTTCAAGTTTCCCCAAGGGCTAAAGTTTCACAAATTCAGAGGCTCTCCAAGATTTCAAAGGACAGAAGAATGGAGCATTGTGGCATTATTCTGTCAGTAGAGAGGTCACACACAAAACCAAACAAAAGTAGCAATCATAAATCTACTTTCTGTCTCTATAGATTTGCTCATTCTGGGCATTTCACATACATAGGATCATTGAATACATGAGCTTTTGTGCCCGGCGTCTTTCACTGAACGAGGTTTTCTAGGTTCGCTCACACTTTAAGTCCATGTTCACTCCTTTTAATGTTTGATTGGTATTCTGTTGCATGGATGGACCACATTTTCTTTTCCTTTTCTTTTCTCTTTTCTTCTGTGTTTTGTTTGTTTGTTTGTTTGTTTGTTTGTTTTGAGACAAGATTTTTCTGTGTAGCCTTGGCTGTCCTGTAACTCGCTTTGTAGACCAGGCTGGCCTCAAAATCACAGATCCGTCTGCCTCTGCCTCCCAAGTGCTAGGATTACAGGTGTGTGCCACCATGCCCAGCTTAATACCACATTTTCTTTATCCATTTGTCAGCTAATAGACAGTTGGGCTGTTTTCACATTTTGGTTCTTATTAACAGTTTGCGATGGACTTCATATATGAGTTTTGCGTGGACATAGGTTCTCGCTTCTTAGAAATACACTAGGTATACAGCTTGCTGGATCATATGACAGAACTTTAACTTTTTAAGGAACTGGCAGATTGTTTTTCAGAACATCTACATATTTTTTCTATCAACAGCATATGAGATCACCAGTATTTCCACATGTTCCACACACCCATTAATGAGTTTAAATATAAAGCTGTGGTCAGAGACATGATCTACAGGTACAAACACTGCCATGAAGACTAGACCTCGGAGTAGTCAATCGAAGTCACTAAGAAGTAAATCAACCTAAGTAGAGCCAAACTGATTGATAAACTGACTTTAGAGTTACGGTTTGAGTCCCATAACCCCTGTCACTTGAGGTAAATAGTTAAACTCACTGAATCTCAATTATACTTCCTTCATATCATACCAATAAGTTGTATTTCCAGGACTATAGTCAGGACTTAACATTCTGAATTTTACATTATTTTTAGGGCTAATATTGAGATAAAAGAAAAAATTGCTAACTCATTAGGTATGAATAATGTCCTAGTCAGCTCTGGCTATGTGACAGTTCACACTATTTTCCTAGGCAGGATTTGAAATTACCTAGGAGACACACCTCTGGGCATGTCTGTGAGGAAGTCCCTAAATGGAGGTAACTGAGGTAGAAGGCTCACACCACATGTGCGCAGCAGCACAGACACACCCACCACATGCACACTTGCAAGCACACAAGTACCACCCACAACCATTGATGTTGCTCAGCCTGGTACAAAGGCTGGAGTTAAAAGGTCGACTCTGCGTTTTCTATCCAGTTAATCACATAGTCCCTGTGCACCAGGTGTTGTAATAGGCTCGGGGGAGAAGCAGCATACAATATGGAGGTGACGCTTATCCTCACACAACTTGCAGAGCAGAAGACACTCTCTGCTCACTTACGTGACCGAGGCACAGCTCCGGATGGAGCGCATACATTTGCCTGGAGTGGAGCAGTTCAGAATCCTCATCTAAGTCAAAATAAATAGGATTCAAGCAGCCACCCTTTGTAGAGGCTGGATTTCACTCAGTGTAGATAAGACAACGTCTAGTCTGGCCAGAGACTATAGAGGGCCAGTTAAACGTGGGTTTCAGATGAGCAAGGACATGCTGTGTCACATGTTTCAGAGAAACAGCAATCTTTTTATTTGTATCTGATGTAGCATTTAAGATTATTATATTGTGTGTGTTTAGTGGTGTGTGTGTGTTTGTGCGTGTGCACTCTCACATGTACAGGTAGGATTGAGTGTCAAGACATTGTAATAGGCTCAGCGGATAAGCAGTAAACAATACGCATATATCTCTTTGTTCAGCTTAACGAACAAATGGTTTCTACATTCCATTGTGTTCGTGTTAGGCACACAGGTGCGCTTGTGCATAGATGACAGAGGCGGACCTCTGCTGCCCTTCCTCACAGGCTCTCCAGCTTGGTTTTATTATTACTAATTTGAGAACATCCCTCCTTCTTCCTGTCTGAGACGCATGCTCTTTCCTGGGGCACCGGACTCACTCATTATGTGAGGCTGGCTGGCTAGGAGCCCCAGGAGCCTACCTGCCTTCAGAGTGCCGCCACACTTTTTAGGTGAGTTCTGAAGATAGAACTCAGGTCATCTCAGGGCCGCATGCCTGAGTTGCTGTCACTTTGCCAACTGAGCCTGGATTTTGTTTGTTTTTTGAGACGGAGCCTTACTATGCAGCTCAGCTCACAGGCCTCACAACTTCCTCACAGCTAACCCCGCCTTGTATTTTATTTAATATGCCTTTCAGGTTTCCTTTTCCCCCTCGATTTTATAAGATATAATTGATAGGTAATAAAAGATGTTCGTTTAAAGTATACAGTTCATGTAGGTGCACGGAGCAGATACCTGTGAAAATACTGCCAGAACCTGAATAATAAATACACTGGGCACTTGTAAAGCTTGTTTTGTGCTCTTTTGTAATTCTTCCCTCACCTGTTGTCTAAGGACCACTTATTTGGTTTCTTCCGTTGTTGACAAACTTGTAGGGTTTTTTTGGGTTTTGGTTTTGTTTGTTTAGCTTTTTATATGAATAGGCTCATACAGTATTTTTTTTTAACTGGATTGTTTCACTTAGTATAATTGTCTCGAGTCTCTGTGTCTTTTAACCTGTTGCCCATATTGAGCCAGGGACTCTAGTACCTTGTTCTCAACCCCAGCCTATCCCCTTTCCACACTGGCAAACTTGGCTTCGTAAGCAGACTTGCCGTATCTCCTTATTTGTACATTCTTGATATAACTCACCATCTTATGGCTAAGATGCCAACTCCTTAAAATGTCATTTCATAACCTGGTCTGCTTGCATGAGAATGCCTACATCATTACATCTCATTCCCCCCGCCAGAGAATAACTTTATGAGTTGGTTCTCTCCTTCCACCCTGAGGGTCTGGAGTTTGAACTCTGGTAGGCAGGCTTGGTAGCAACCATCTTGCCTTCCTCCAGTTTTGATGACTAAGAAGCAGCAGTTTCCAAACAGCTATTTTCGTAGTATCTGCCAGAACTGTTTTGTCCATCTTGCCGACATCTCCGTTTACTTCCTTGTAAACACTTACTAATCCGAGAATCTGCTGGGCCTGCCTTTGGTGGGATATGCTTATTATCTCAGCACTCCGGAAGATGAGGACCCTGAATCCCAGGTCAGCTGTGCTACAAAACCAAAATGGGGCAGAGAACTGGCTAAATGGTTGAGAACTACCTGTTCTTGAGGAAGACCCGGGGTCCCTTTCCCGGGCACCTAAGGCACATGGTGCACACACATACACTCAGGCACAGGTATATACATATGACAATATTAAAAAAATAGAAATAAAGCAAGACAGTAGCCTGTACCCTGACATCACTTCTGCACGAGACTTTCTCTCAAAGCCTTGCCTTTCTACTGTTTCTATTGCCGTTCAGTTTGTGATCTCTTGGTGTAAATGCTTGGAGTCGCTCCTAAACACCAACAGGTGTTCAATCAGGATGGATGTAAGTGAAGTTCATCGAAATCGGATTAAGTCAGCTTTGTTGTCTAACTTAACCACCGACAGAGTTCGATTTCCTGAGTAAAGTGTGACAAGGGTGTACCCTCACATTCCTGATTGTCCTTAGCTGGAGCTTTCAATCCAGGTTCCCAGCCTAAGCAAACTCGTCTGGCACGTGGCTGGAGACGTGTGTGGCCAGGTTATCTCAACCTAGGATTGGGTAGGGCAATGCATGTCGGGAGAGGCCGATCTTCGAAGGGCTTGTTGGGAATTGTAGTTCTTAGGGCCGGAAGTGGGGGTGGCTGGGGTAGACGACAGCTGAGGCAGCAAGCAGTCCTTGGCGCTGTCGCTGCCACGGTGCTGAGCATGGTTCTGAGTCCACCAGCTGTGTTGCCTCCCCTGCCCTGAGGCTGCTCCGGGTGCCCTGGCTGCCGAAGCGTCCGGAAGCCTCTCTTCGCCACGGAGACGGCCTTACAGTCCCGGATGCGTCCGGAGGGCGCGAGAATGGATCTTGGCGGCGGCGGTGGGGAGCGCCTGCCTGAGGAGAGCAGGTGGGCTGGGAGCGGCTGGCAGTCGAGGCGGCTGGGTGTGCGCTAGCGCAAGGAGACTTAACAGGGCTAGGATGACACGCAGTGCGGGGCGCGGCAGACCTGAGGGCGACTTGCTGCCAGTGACTTGTTTGGGAAGAATTTCCAAGAAGAGGGACTGACGGGGCGGGTATAAGGATGAGGGAGGCGAGTTGAGGGACGGTGAGCAAGGGCGCGGGTGTATGCTTCGTTGAGGGCCTAGGAATGGAAGACACTGAAGCTAAGATCCAAGGCTCCTGGAGGAGAGGTGGACATTGAGAGTCTGGGAGAAGGAACTGAGCTGCTGTTAGGAGATTTTATAGGCCAGAGTCCACAGAGAAGAGCAAGGACAAGGTTGATGCCCTGCCTTAAAACTTGTGAGGACACCCCAGACAACCCAGAGGGTGCTGTCAGAATTTCTGGGAGCTAAGGCTTTAGGTTATGATTGGCTCAGCAGGGCTATGAAGGGATGAATGTGAGTGAGGAGGAGGAGGTGAGGGCCTGTGTGTGAAAAGCCACTGATTGCACTGGGTGTGGGCTTGCTGAAGGGACAGAAATTGTGTGCATGTCCTTTGTCATTGAGATCCCGCTTCCCTAAGAGGTCCTCTGTCATTTCCTTTTTGTCTTCAACCCCTTTGCTTCTTCCCCACAATACAAACTAAGCAAACTCAAGTTTATGTGGAACTATTGTCAGGCAGTCTTAGCTTCTAGAAAATGAGAAATTTAAGATTTTGGTTTTTTTTTTTTTTAATTTAAACAATTATCCTTATTTATTTGTACATGTGGAAGTTAGAGGGCAATTTGGAGGAGGCCGTAGATCCTGAGAATAGAACTCCAGTTGTCAGGCTTTACTCACAGAGCCGTTTCACCAGCCCACATTAGGGTTAGAAAGCTGCTTTAGTTCCATCTACTTAGGATTTACTTCATTGACAACTGGTCTTAGGTTTGGGAGAGTTACTCAGGGTGGAGCCCTTGCCTAGCACGCAGGTGGCCCTGGGTTCCAACCCCAGCATCACAAGAACAACAAAAACAGGGTCTTTTGCATCTTGAGAGGATGCAGAAGCAGAGAGACGCAGCAGAGTATGGAGCAAGGAAGTCTTTCTTGACGTAGAGGTGGGTTTAATACAGCGATGGTCTCCAGGGCCGGCAAAGTCCAAAGACTAGAAGCAAAATAATTTACCTCAGAGTATTCTTAGGGGAGAATTGAAAAGTGCTTGCTATGATGTACTTTCTTGAGTACAGAGTAGCCTGTGGCCACTGGATTAATAGGGCTTGGAGTTGTTACCTGAGGGCTGTCAATGGTGTATACTAAATGAAACTACATGTTTTACTTCCCTTTTCAACATTTTAGTTTCTGCTTTTGTATATTTGGCTATTTATTTTTTCCTCCAGATGTCTGTGAAGTGTTTTATGTAAAATATATACCTTGCAGCTGCTAAGCAAGCTTTAGAGTTATTTTGCTTTTTCTCTACTATATATCATGTGGCCCAGGCTGGGTCAGATATTTTTGTTTTTTCTTTCCCATTTAGCTGCAGCTGTATTGGTTGGCTGGTTGGTTGGTTGGTTGGTTGGTTAGTTAGTTAGTTAGCTGGCTGGTTGGTTATCCATTGCTTATCTATTATATGCCAGACACTGTCTTGATGGCGTTGTGAGGGTTGACTTATGTAATGTTTTCACAGATGTGTCAAGTAGCTACTGTAACTACTGTCACTTCACAGACTAGGAAGCAGAGGGACAGACAGCTTAAGTGACTTGCTGTGGTCATTCAGTGACTCTCTGGTAGAACTGAGACCCATGCCCAGTTACCTTTAACATCTGTACTCTGCTGCTGCCCAAAATGACAATAGTGACAAATGTACACAGCGGTGTTAGCGGTTTACTGTTCTGTGCCTGTCATTTAGGTGGGCAGGGCAACTCCTATGCAGGTACGTGTTTCTGTCAATTACCCCTTTCATATGTGCATCTTAACTAGAGTGCTTTAGTCTAAGCAACTCCAGCAGTGGGGCCACACACACACGCACGCACGCACACATGCTCACACAGACTCTTGTTGTAAGGCTACCCTGGTGCTGGTTAGTTCAGCATGTGTTTAATGAAGCTTCATGGCACTGATGGCCTCCATAGCTCCAGATAGATGCTGGCAAGTGCATGCCTTATGTGTGAGAATTGATGCATTGTGCTGGACCACAGCAAACATAGCCTTTTTATGGTCACTACAACACACAATTCAGAAAGCCCACTAGAGGAGATGGCAGCAGTTTTTAAGCATGAAGGATATACAGTTTTCCAATGAAAGCCCTCGATAGTGAAATGGGCACTATGGAAACCCACCAAAAGTGTCTCTTTTGTTTTTATCTCAGCGGCATTTCCCACTCAGCCAGCCTGGCCAGAGCTGAGCTCACAGTGGAATTTCAGAATTCTCTTTTCATTTCCTATATCTAAAGCTACAGTGGAACCGTAGCTTGTGCGCTTGACTTGCTCATCTTACTGAGTCCCTCCTGAGTGCTGCGGTCTTCTACTCTGTTGGAAGATCACAAGGCTTAAACCATGAGCTCAGGCTCCTCACCGAATGCCTGGTGTGCACTAAAGTACAAGGGTTGGTCCAGTCTCCAGGTTCCATATGCTAGGTTGTTGTCCACGGGTTACTGTTTGCGGTGCTGTAACTTTCCCTTCCTATTTCCAGGGCTCCTCTAGCTGAGCACATGGGAGATTGGGATGTTGACCTAGCTCTTAGCTTCATCCTATAAGTGTGCTTACATCATAGGTTACCCTATTGTTTTCCACGTGGTTAACTGTCTGATAGCAAAATACCACTGGACTTAAGGATGGTATTAATCTTTCCCTGAAGTTTCCTTAAATGCCAGTTTGGGGGAGTTGTCTGCTGAAACTATCATTAAAACAATAGTCCTGCCTTCAATCATTGCCCTGTCGCCCTACACCTCAGTGAGCTGTGCAGTCTCCTGGAGGGCTAGGAGTTCAGCTCTACCCAGGGCCCAGTGTTCCTGGTGCAGTGGCCCACAGAGTCAGAATTAAATAGGTGACTCTGAACACTAAACAGACCAAAACCTTCCCCTCCTATGTCCTCAGCCCTAGTTTGTGGCATTTTCCATCTAGTCAACTAAGCTAGAACCACACAGGAACACTCTTTCCCATGTCCCTTATCCAAGCAAGCATTAGTGTTTCCTTAAATTCTTTTTTTTTTAATCCATCTCCAGATATAATGGTTTATATTTCTTTTAAAAATCCAGGGCATAGCATTGCTTTTAGGCACAGCCAAACCTTGGTGCTGAAAGCCAGATGTTTTGTCCACCCCTGTCTCTCAGCTGGATCCTGCTTTGTTGGGTCCCTTCTCAGTGAGATTTTCCACAGGGAAACCTTAGAGCCCTTAAGCCTGGCGATCTCAACAGCAGTAACAGAAAGGATGCAGGCCAGCATCTCCAGCCAACGCAGACATTCAGGGCTGACTGACTGGTGTTCTTACAGTCAGGAAGTAGAGCGCGCTGCTCAAATGGGCCTGGATCGTGTTGGGCTTAAATGATGGATCCTAGGGTAGGATGAAGCCTTTGTAGAACTTCATGGGCCAAAATAAGTGATAACAGTGGTTCCTTTCTGGAAAGGGCGTGAATCCAAGGCAGGTGCACATGGTTACCCACAGACATAGTCTCACAGTGGAGATGAGTCTAGCAACTACTTAACTCATTTCCCTTTCTGAATGTAGCCTCCCAGTTCAGGTTTCCATACGGTTATTTATTTACTTTTCAGAAACAAAGTCACTACAGTGTTAGCTCAGGGATGGTCAGTGACGTTTCCTATTGTGGTTGTATACACAATGGGATTTCTTCAGCCACAGTACAGGATGAAATTATATTGTTTGTAGGCAAATGGATGCTCCTGAAGATAATCATCTAAAGTCAGTCTCAGAAGATTAAAAATCCGATTGCCTCTTATTTTCTCTCATTCCTATACTTTACAGATACGTAAGGTCATACATGTACTAACAATATGAAAGTAGAAGTGAAACTGCAGCAAAGGGGACAATGGGAGCAACGGAAAGGGTTGGAATGTAGTGGGGACATGAGGGTAATGTGCTCACAGTGCATTATATACTTGCGAGAAAATAGTCTCTGATAATAATAAAGTATCAAATTGTAATATAGAGAAGTCAGCAATTACAGGGGCAGAAGAAAATAGACCGTCGTCCAAGTGCCGTGCACTAGTGTTCAGTTTGTGGTTAGTCTCTCTGCAGCTCTTGGTCATGGCTCGTCGTTCAGCCGCTCTGGCTTCTTCCCAACCATCCCATCCTTGCTCTTTGCACTCCTCCCAGGGTCTCTCTCGCTCTTTGCCTGAAGAGCTTAGGCATCCTTTCAGTGCTGCTGTATGGAAGGCGGTCCGACCCATGCCTGTCCATCTCCGTGTCACAACCTTTCCTTTTCACCTTGATAATGCCAAGGCTTGGCCGTGCATAAGGACAGGTGGTAAAGCAGGTGACCGATCACATGATTTTTGAGCATTCTATACTGTGGAGTTAACTATTTGTATCAAACACCTCCTGCTCCTGCTCCCTCCCTGACTGCCCCCCACCATCCCCTCCAAATATACCCTTGAAGCTTTTAGGAAAAGTGTTTTTGTCAGAAGGCAGGAGGGGGAGGTGTGTCAGCTGACAGCAGCAGGTACTATGCCTCAAGCACTTCCGTTGGCTTTACCTCACACCTGGTTCTGTTTAAGGAAGTTTTTCAGTTCTTCTATCAAATTTTTTTTCTCTTTTTCTTCCTTTTCATCTTTGCCACCCTTCTCTTTATTTTGTTTGTTTGTTTTTGTCTTTGAGACAAGGTCTCTCTGTGTAGCCCTGGCTATCCTGGAACTCACTCTGTCGACCAGGCTGGCCTTGACCAGAGGCCTGCCTCTGCCTCCCAAGTATTGGGACAAAAGGCATGTACCTCCACTGCCGGCCTCACCCTTTCCTTTTAAAATCCTACACATGTTTCATTAACTTGTCTGGTTAATTGTAAAACTTGCTTTGACAACATAATTGGACCTAGGCTCGCTGTGTGTGGTAATTAAAATAATGATTTTGAAGTATTACAAGGAAGAATGGTCTAGCGATAGCGTAGTGCCTGGGGATCCTAACAAAGGACTCATAGTGAAGCACGTTCTTTAGTATCTCTGAGAGGAAGCTGAGCTAGAGCTGAGCGTGAATCCCTGCGTGGGGTGACGGGAAAAGATGTTCTAAGTGGGAAGATCTGGTGAGTAAAATCACAGAAGCCAGCGAGAGGCCAACATGCTTGGGGTATAACACACCACGTAGACGCTGTTGTACTTAGACTGAGGAATGCTAGCAGGGAGCTTAGTATTTGCACTGCGCCCACGTGATGGAGAACGTGTGAGCTCCACACTGAGGTGGTCGTGCGTCACCACTGGTTGTAGTTCCTTTTGTTAAATATGCTCATTGATGAAGTTCAACAATTCCAGCATCACTCTAGTTTGGTATGCCTGGTGAGGCATCTGCTGAAAAGATATAAGTTATAAAGCTGTCTAGAGATACTTCCTATTTCTTTCTAGATAGGAACAGGGCCGGCCAGTGGCTAGGTTCTCCTGCATGCCTCAGAGTTGAGAGAGTGGACAATAGAGTCAACAGTGTTTTCCCATAAGCATAGCATTTAAGAAGCAGCATAACTCCTTAATCATAGAATCTAAAAGTTAAATACTATGTAATTAAAAACAAATTATATAGCCAGATATAAGGAAATGTTACAGTCAGATTAAGGATGAGAATCTCTCATTACCTCAGTGTTATTGATAATTATTTCTCTTTTGTTTTGTTTCTTTCTGTACATACAAGAGGAACTAATTCTTTCTAGGACGTGCTTTCTGGCCTTGGAAGTCCCAGGGGCTTGCCGACATTTGACATTTGAGTATTTAAAAATCTTTTATAGTACTTTCCAGTTGTTTGCTAACTTGGTTGGGTTATTGTTTCTTTTTAAATGTTTTCTTTATTTTTATTTTATGTGCATGAGTATTTACTTGCATGTGTATATGTGCACCCTCAGAGGCCAGAGGAGGGCGTTAGAGTCTCTGGAATTGGAGCCACAGACAGTTGTGAGCCACCATGTGAGCGCTGGGAACTGAGTCTAAGGCCTCTGCAAGTACTCTTAAACACTGAGCCATCTTACCAGCCCCTGTGGATCTTTTATTTTTACTTATTTATTTTTGGTTTTTTGAGACAGGGTTTCTCTGTGTAGCCCTGGCTGCCCTGGTACTTGGCTTTGTAGACCCCTGCTGGCCTCGAACTCAAGGAGATTCACCTGCCTCTGCCTCCCCAATGCTGGGATTAAAGGCGTGTGATACCACACCTGGCCTTGTGGACCTTTTATTAATTGTTAATCTCAGAAAAGGCTTAAACCACCACACAGTGGTGGCACAGGCCTTTAATCTCAACACTCAGAGGGGTCTACAGAATGAGTTCCAGGACAGCCAGGGCTACATAGAGAAACCCTGTCTTGAAAAACAAAAACAGAAACAAAAAAAGAAAGAAAAGGCCTAATCACCTCCTCATGTCACCAAGGTAACACTGTTAACTCTTTTTTTTTTTTTTTTTAAGTATTTTTACATTGATATTAGTGTGCACACACCCCTTCCCCCCAGAATGCTATCAAAGCTTTGGAAAGTATTTCTGGTCAAAATTTTAATTCTTTTCTAGGGTTCATCATGTTGATATCCTGTCTCACCCTCCACTTCAGGGATCAAATCATTTCTTCACTTGGTACAACCTGACCTCTAACTGTGATCTCAGTAATGATATCTGTTCTGGACAAAAGACATACTGTGAAAGCAATATGCTAGAGCAGTTTCCTTTTGCTTCTAAAAAGAACATTCTAGGGCTTGGGGAGGTAATGAAGGGATTGCTCTGCAAGGAGGAGGCCCTGCATTCTATCCCTGCCTAGCACCTACATTAAACATAAGCAAGAGCAGCAAACCCGGGCGTGGCAGCATGTGTTTGTAATCCCAGCTCTGCGATGCAGAGATGAGCAGTTCTCTGGGGCTTGCTGGTCAGTCAGCCTAGCCTAGGCAGCAGGCCTCAGATCCCTGTGAGAGAACCTGTCTCAGAAAACAAGATGGATGACTCCTAAGAAAACAGCTGAGGCTGACCTCTGGTTGCCATCTGCACAAAATGCGCAGGAGCATTTCTAAGGATGACACGCTGAGGTTCTTCTCTGGCCTCCGTGCATACCTGAACAGATACACGTGTTCAGACACACACACACACACACACACACACACACACACACACACACATACAGAACTCATCGGGGATTGCCAACTTGCCAGTATTTTTTACATTGACTGTCATTTTACAATGGTGTAGTGTCCTCATTCGTGGTCTATCCAGCTGCATTGTTTCAATCCTACATGTCACTTCTTACTATAATTTGAGTTACTATTTAGAACAACATTTTTGCCCCAGATAGTTGAGTCAGTTGGGTAGTTTCTACTTCTCTTTCATGGAGATTGTGTCTAAAATTCTCCCACAAGAAAATAGGATTGCATCCTGAGTCTGGCTTTACTGTAAGTGGGTGAAAAGAGTCAGGCTGCGATGGGTTGTGCTTCTTGTTTCTGTCGATGACAGCTTTATCAGTTCTGCGACTGAATGGCCTTGTTTGTCATTGGCTTAGAATGAGACACTTAAGAAGTACTTTTTAAAAGATTCATCTAGAAGTTTCTTCTGTCTGTGTGTCTGTGTGTGGGCATGTGTATATGCATGTGAGTGCCTGTGGAGGCTAGAGGCCGAGGAGCCCCTGCAGCTGTGTTAACAGGTGGTTGAGAGCCACCTCTCATGGGTGCTAGGAGTCACATTCAGGTCCTCTGCAAAATCAGTACACACCCTTAACTGCTGAGTCCTCTCTCCAGCCCCAAAGATGTATTTTTAACTTAAGATAAGAAGGGGAAATGTTGTATGTACTTGTAAAGGCGACTCTACCAAGAATTTCTCTCGGCCTAACACATTCCAAAGGCTTAGACTTTGTCCAGGTAAAGGCTACATCTGAAGATGGTATGCCGCCATCCAACAGGCTAGCAAAAAGTCATCTTGCCTATTGAAAACATTTTTAAAATAGTGGAGTTGTTAGGGAGATAGCTCAGTCATAAACTTGTAAGCGGCAGGACCTGAGTTCAATACCTAGCACCCAAGTAAACATGCTAAACACGGCAGAACACTCCTGTAGTCCTAGTGCAGACAGTGGGGCTTGTAGCTGATGGGAGAGGATAGGATCTCTGGGGCTGGTAGGCAGCCAGTCCAGCATAATTGGTCCACCTCAAAAGAGAGAGACAGCACTTGAGGATGACACTCTGAGCCTGTGCTCTGGCCTCCATGTGTACCTGTACACACACAGCGCACACACGCGCAGCGCACACACCCTCATAGGAGAAGACACTTGATTCTCCATGGTGGTCTTCTTACGCACATCTAAGGGTCAGGTAAGAATGGATTAGCCTATTCCCACTTTGTGAATTTCAAGTTAATTTAGTATCTCAACGCTCTGAAAATATTCCTATCATCAGGATAGAAAATACCAAAAGGCATACTAAACTATGTAAATACAACTTTGAGAGGCATGTGTTTCTTCCAGATGAGCGTCTACCAATTACAGAGTGCTTGGGATACCATGGAAGAAGAGCCATGATTCTTGGTGATTTGGCATCTCAGAGACACTTCCTTGTGGGACAGGAAGGTTTTTTCTCCAGGGAAAGTTACTGATAGACCTGAGTGCTCAGACATTCTAGGGCTTTTCTTTGCAGGATTTGGGGAACAAAGAGTGATGTCTGCTTCATAATGTTCTCTAAGGAATCCATGTGGGATTGACCCAGAATGACTCAGAGAGCAGGTATGCAGCCACTTGCTGGGCCACACTAGCTGTTAGGCCTGTAAAGCTTGATTGTAGTTTATTAGAATGTGAAAGCCAAGTCTGACAAAATTGATCAGAAGTTGATTAGTCCTGCTGACGCGTGGGAGATGCAGTCGGTGAGCAACAGTTGGCTTCTGGAATGGCAGTTCCACATGATATAAAGATAAATTGAACTTTAAGTGAAGTTCTATGGGCATTTTAGGAGTGGTATAGATATACAAGAAAAGTCTGGTGACTCCATGTTTTTGGTTGGTTGGTTTGGTTTTGGCTTTGGTTTATTTCAGATAGGGTTTCTCTGTGTAGCCTTGGCTGTCCTAGAACTCACATGTAGACCAAGCTGGCCTCAAACTCACAGAGATCTGCTTGCCTCTGCCTTCTGGAGTGCTGAGATTAAAGGTGTGTGCCCCATCCCTTGGTTTTTATTATTGTTTTTAAAAATAATTTTTACTTTATGTATTTTGGTGTAAGGGTGTTAAATCTTCTGGAATTGAAGTTATAGATAGTTGTGGGCCACCTTGTGGGTGCTGGGAATTGAACCCAAGTCCTCTAGAAGAGCGGCCAGTGCTCTTAACTTCTGATCCATCTCTTCAGCCCTTGTTTTTGTTTTTTGTTTTTAAGACAGTGTCACTCACTCTGTTGTTCATATTGGCCTGGAAACTCTGTTTGTAGTACAAGATGGCCTTGAGTTTATGACAATCCTCCTGTCAAAGCCTTCTGAATGCTGGGATTATGGGTGTGACCCACTATGCCCAGCTGGTAATTCAGATGTTTATTAAGGAAAAGAAAACCTGAATGTCTCCCAGTTCAAACAAATTCTTGCTCCCAAGGCCTTCAGAGCAGAAGCCCAATCCAGTTGCTCCTCCCTTTATGGATGCCCCTATACCTATCACTGATTTTATATATGGGGTTTACCTGTCTGCCTTCACTCATCTACCTTTCTAAAATTTCTCAGAAAATGCACAAAAGAGTGTATTGATGGAAGGGATTATAATTCAGAATCCTTCTGCGGCTGCTGTTTACACGATATAAAATGGCTATGATAACGTTTCCTGAGGAAATCTTTACTGTTTCCTGTGCCACTATGAAAAGAGGAGAGAGAAAAAAAAAAAAAAGAAAGAAAGAAAGAAAAGAGGAGAGAGCAGTAGTCTAATAATGGAAAAGAAGACAATGTGTGCAGTGTAGCAGTTGGGGCCCGAGAGGCCAAGAGCAACACGTCACCATCTCCGTGTGCTTTCCTCGTCCAGTTTGACCAGTTCATCCAGCTGCTGCGTTCAGTTGCACTTGGTCTTGGGGTTTTGCTGGTTAAAAGCTGTGGTGAGAAAATGCTAGGGATTAAGAGGAACCAAGGTGATGAAGGGCAGCAATTTTTCTGACTTTTCCACTGAAGTACATCAAATAGTCTAGGAGAGCAAGGTGAAAGCTGACTGGATTGGAGACATGTCTCAAAGTGACTTCAATGCAAACTTAAAATCTTTCTGGGGCCAGGCATGATGGCTCATGCCTATAATTCTAGCACTCTGGGAGGCAGAGGCAGGCAGATCGCTGTGAGTTCGAGGCCAGCCTGGTCTACAAAGTGAGTCCAAGACAGCCAAGTCTAGACAGAGAAACCCTGTCCCAGAAAAAAAAAATCACGGAGGGAAAAAAAAAAATCATGGGTGGCCTGGGACTGTAGCTCAGTAGTTAGAGTCTTTGTCTAGCTCAAGAAAGCCCTGGGTTGGATCACTAGCACTGCATAAAACCAGAGCTGGTAGCACACAACTGTAACCTCAGCACTTGGGAGGGAGTATCAAAGAGGATCACAACTTTACGTGCATTGTGTTTTGCCTGCCTGTATGTCTGTGTGAGGCTGTCAGGTCCCAGGGAACTGGAGATACAGACAGTTGTGAACTGCCATGTGGGTACTGGGACTTGAACCTGGTCCTCTGGAAGAGCAGTCAGTGTTCTTAACCACTGAGCCATCTCTCCAGTCACAAATTTAAAGTTATCCTCAGTTACACAGTGATATCAAGGGCAGCCTAGAATACATGAGACTCTGTCTCAAAAAGAATTACAACTAGTTTGTGTTTTTATCTATGATATTTGTGTGTATATGTTTGAACTACCCTCTGTCCTTTACTATGCTCTGCTTAGTGCTTGGGACTATAGTGAGCAAAAAGCAGGTTTGGGTTGGGTTTCTAGCATTAAAGAGTTCGTGTCTTAGGCTGAGAGAGATGGATTAGTGGTAAGGAACACTTTCTAGTCTTCAGGTGGACCTGGGTTCGATTCCCAGCACCTACGTGGCAGCTCACAACATCTGTAATTCCAGCCTCAGGGGATCCAATGCCCTCTTCTTACCTCCACCATCACCAGGCATGCACATGGGCAAAGACACATACGTAGGCAAAACATCCATACACATGAGAATAAAATCTTTCTGGCAGGGCGTGGTGGTGCGTGCCTTTAATCCCAGCACTTGGGGTGGCAGAGGCAGGCGGATCTCTGTGAATTCTAGGCCAACCTTGTCTACAAAGCAAGTCCAAGGCAGCCAGGGCTACACAGAGAAGCCCTATCTCAAAAAAAGAATTTTTCGAAGCCAGGCGGTAGTGGCACACGCCTTTAATCCCAGCACTCGGGAGGCAGAGGCAGGCGGATCGCTGTGAGTTCGAGGCCAGCCTGGTCTACACAGAGAGACCCTGTCTCGAATAACCAAAAAAAGAAAAGAAAAAAAAAAAAAGAATTTTTCTTGATTGTGGGTAGGTCTTCTCACCTCTTGCCTATGTATTATCGTTATTCAGAAATGGATCCTCCTGAGTGCTGGGATTAAAGGTGTGCGCCACCACAGCCTGGCTCAGAAATGAATCTTAATGGGTTACACTCCTAAAATCACAAATAGCCATTATATGCCATGTGTGAGGGCTCAAGTCTTTATAACTGTAATACTCTCAGAGTGGAGCCTTTTATTGAAGTGAAAAATTAATAGATGAAAGAATGTCAGGATATACGGCAGGAGACTTTTTTTTTTTTTAACATGAATGATCAGAATCGGGTACAGCAAACTTAACTAACCATTGGTGTGATTCCAGGAGAGAGCACTGGCAGTTGCTGGGTAATTTGAAGACTACTGTGGAGGGTTTGGTGTCAGCCAACTGCCCCAATGTCTGGTCCAAGTATGGTGGCCTGGAGCGGCTTTGCAGGGACATGCAGAGCATTCTGCATCATGGACTCATCAACGACCAGGTATGTAAAATTCATTTCTCCCATCTGGTTGGATGAATCACTTAAAAAACAGTTGCACTAAGTTGGTTGGTAGAGAAAAGATGAAGGCCACTGGTTTGTGTGAGTGTGCATGCTTGCTTGTGCGTGCCTGCTTGTGTGTGCATGCTTCTGCTCTTCTTCCCTACCTCCCTTCCTCCCTCCCTCCTTCCCTTCCTCCCTCCAGAATATGTCACTTAGTGCGTGGTATGCCACAGATGTCAGAGGAATGAATAAACTGCTGGGTCGGACACATCAGCAAGAGATTAGATCAGTTTGCTTCCCATTGATTCTATAGCAAAGATGAATTTGCTGGCTAGTTATAGATTTATTATCTTGCAGCTCTTGAGGTCAGAATCCTCAAGAAGGTTTCATTCGGCTCAAACAAGGTATCTGCTGTGCTGCACTTCTCTAGGCTGTTCCAAATCACCGCCTCTTCCTCCTCCTCCTGCTCCTGCTCCTTTTGACATTTTTGTTTGTTTGTTTGAAGACAGGGTATCTCTGTGTATCCTTGGCTGTCTTGGAACTCATTCTGCAAACCAGGCTGGCCTCCAACTTACAGAGATCTGCTTGCCTCTGCCTCCGGAGTGCTGGGATTACGGGTGTGTGCCACCACCTCCAGGCTAAAAGTTTCTTCTTTCCTTACTTTTCAGCTTCTAAACTGTGACCCTTGTATTCTTTGGCTGTTGGCTCTATTTTTTAAAAACCATCAGCATAATGTCTTGAAAGTTATTTCTGCTTTCGTGTCACCTCTCTTTCTCTCAGCTCTCTTTCTCTCCTAAATGGCTCTTACAATAACACTGGTCCTACCTGGATGACCTCTTCATCTCTAGATTACCAAATTTATCATGAAAAGTCCCTTTTTCCTTAAAAGTAACAATCACAAGTCATTCCTTAGATTCTAAGACCTAGAACATGGCATCTTAGGAGAATTTTGGTTTTGTTTGCTTTGCTTTGTTTTGTTTTTGAAACAGTCTCATCATGTAGCCCTGGCTGTCCTGGATCTTACAATTCCAGCCCCTAGAAGGCCGTTTTTATCAACCGCCGCCAGGAAGTGTTTCCTCTCCCTTGTTTTAGCACTATGCTTTGATCCAGCCCTAGAGTGGTGGTAAAGCAGTTGCTGCCTATGCAAGGCCCCGGATTCAAGCTGCAGCTCTGCACTTACTCGTTTGGTTAATCAGTAACAGAAAACTGTGCTTTCCCCCTAAGACACTCCCCTCAAACAAAACATATTGAATAAAGGAAGACTGTGCCAATACAAAATGTATTCAGTCTCTTTCACCCAGGAAATGTTTCTACTGAGACTCCATGTGATCAATTAAACTGAACTTGGAAGGCTTTGGCCCAGAGACCCATGTGTGCTGCAGAGATAATTACTAAGGCATGATGAGTCTGTGTAGTTGGGTTAATGTTTCTTAACCCATGTAATACTGTCCTTTCTTCCCAACTGTGGATTTCCCTAAATTTAGACTGCTGTTGTTACTTTAAATTAGTAACAGGTTAAAAGAATTGTATGCTATCCTTGCGGGGCTTGGGAGAGCAATTTGAAATAATTTGAAAACTCTTCCCAGGTGTCGAAGGGACCAGTGAAAACCTAGGGTGGCAGCTGAGCATTACTGGGTATGATTGAGTCATTTGGGAGCATCCCAAGACACACCCGAGAAATACTTTAAAAGCTTTGAGCATTACTTTGTAGACAACTGGTTGATGTTTATGAACAATAGTTATTTAGAGACTTATTTACATATTTATGTGGATGGGCATTTTGCCTACACGTATGTCTGTGTACCGTGTATGTGCAGTGCACACATGGTTTGTGCTAGGGAGAGGGCAGCAGCTCTCACTTTTCTAATTTCTTTTTTGTTACTGTTTTTATACTTTAAAATTCTTTTGTTTTAAACTTTTTAGCTTATCTTTTTATTTATTCTTTGACAGTTTTTGTATGTATTCAGTATATCTTGTTATAGCTGCCATCAACTTGCCACTATCATCTCCCACTCTGCCTGGATACTCCTCGACAACACATCCCCCGCCCACTGCACGTCCTCTTACAGACACGTGTGAGTTGCTGACATATAGGTGCTGGAATCGAGCCTGGATCCTCTGGAAGAGCAGCCAGTGCACTTAACCACTGGGCCATCTCTCCAGCCCTGAACGACAGTTTTGGTTAAGTCCTTCTCTGTATGAACTTCAGCAGTGTTAACTTCCCTTCAGATTGCCAAACTTCGAAACAAGCTCTGAGTTTTGAAAATGAGTAGAATCCAGTGATAATTGCTTCGCTTTGACAGCTACTCATGTGCAGTACTTTGAGTGAAGTTTCTTAGTTCTACGTAGCATCGCCTTGTGAGTCACTGATATTTAGTAATCTCCATTAACAAACTAAAGCTCCAGGAGGCTGGGTGACAGCTGAGGCAGTCTCTGCCTTGCAAGCATAAGGAACTCTTTTCTACTCCTCAGAAGTCATATTTAAAAGAACAGTCTAGATGTGGGGCTGTAGAATGAATGAGCCATTTAACTGCAGCTCTCGCCTTTCTATTTTCTTTCTTTTTTATTGTTGTTTTGTAATTTAACTTTTTCTGTCTTAGTTATTTTAGCATATATTTTATGTATTTATTCTTTGGCAATTTTTAATGTATACAGTGTGTTCTGTTCACACAGGACATCTGCTGGGGACTTGCCACTCTCATCTCCCACTCTACCTGGATTCTCCCCACAACACATCCCCCTCCCACTGCACATCCTCTCCATCCATTTGTTAGTTAGTGTTTGTAACTCACTGAGTCCAGTTAGTGCTATCTGCTGGAATAGTACCTCATTGGCCTGACCTGTGCAGGCAACCGTAGCTACTGTGAGTTCGTGTGGGCAGCTGTCCTGCCCAGAAGACAGCATTTCACAGCACTCCTCGCCACCCTCTGGTCCGTACAGCCCTCCTCCCTCTTCTTCCTCAGTGTTCTCTGAGGCAAAGTGGCAGCAGGAGCAGGTGGTGATATGGACAGCCTGTGTCTCTGCTTTCTGCCAGGAAGAAATCCAGAACTCCACTCTCCCAGCCCAGACTCTTTTGAACCTTAGACCCACAGAATGTACAGCCTTTTCTTCTAGGGTAGCCTACAGATATGTGTCCAAAGCAGAGATTAATAAAATGATAGAGTGGTGGGAATTCCAGCTCTTGACCAGCCAGCCTAACCTGTTTGACCAGTTCAAGGCCAGTAAGAAACCCCATCTCAAAAAATATGGTGGACAACACTTGAGGAATTAGACCCAAGGGTGTTCTCCAGCCTCATACATGGACGCTTGCACATATACAAAGTCAGCCCTCACAGTACACACAGAATTGTTATAATGAAAGAAAATGCCAAATTGTTTGACTTTACCAATGAAGACCAGATGCTGGGGGTGAAAACTTGCTAGCTCAGAGAGGCAGAAAAAGCACCCAGCTGACCTTCCTACTCAGTTCCCATCCCAAAGAAAAACCAAAAACTAAAACCCAAAAGCCCAAGGCCAAAAGCTTGCTAGCTCAGCTGACAGCCCAGGAGGAGAAAGCCAAAAGTCCCAGAGCCAGAGAGCTCAAGAGCTCTTCCTCCTTCTCCACGCTGTCTTAAACACCCTTCAACTCAAAGCCCCTGCTTCCTACTGAATCCTTGTCAGCTGGTTTCTTGTGGCACCGCTTGACCTAGGGCTAACTTTATTAAATCCTGTGTACAGAAAGCTCTTGGATTAAAGGTGTGTGCTAGGGCTGAGCCACACCAAAGACAGATTTTTACAGTTCACAGTCTCTGGGTTCACAATGAGATCAAATATCCTGCAACATATAATTGGGTGCCCTTAAACACTCATCTGCCTATGCCAGATAAATGTTCTTCCTAGGAAGTCCTTTTTACCAGAGCTGAGTTTCTCTTTTCTTTTTTATCTGAATGTATTTTCTGTTAGCCGCAACATTAGAAAATATCTGCTCAACTAGTTGGCATAAAGTACGTCAAAGGACTTACTATTCTAGAATAGGGGTATGTTACGTCTGAACAGCAGCGTTGGCTTTGTTGGATACTCTTAGAAGTCACTGGAATGGTTGGCTTAATGGACTCTGAAGGTGAGACTATATTTCTTAAAGGACTTTGATGAACTCTCACCAAAAAATTTGTACTTTAAAAAAATATCTTTCTAGAAATTTGGAGGCAACATCGTATAATAGACCAACAAAACATCTTTAGAACCACAGAAACCCAGATCAAAGTCTAGGCTCACGCTCAGGTTCTTGAGAAATAAAGTGACATAGTAATGAAAAATTACGGACTTTAAGTCGTATTGCCCACATTTTATTCTTACGTCAACATGATTAGTATTAGGTAAGTTACAGAGCCCTTTTTGCTTTCTGTTTCTCGTTTGTGAAATGAGATAACACTTGCCCACCTCACAGAGCTAATGTGAGAGTTATAATGGAAAGTACTAGAAGACACAGTTGTCAAACAGCCTCAACTGTCTCATAAAATGGCCTGGTTTCTCATCTGTATAGCAAAGCTACTAGCATTTATGTTATAAAGTAAATCAATAGGACAATAAATAAAGTAGAATATAAATACACATACACCTTGTGGCATGTAACCAGTGAGATGCCCAGTAATATAACCAGGTAAAGGCATGTGCCACCACACCACACAAGCTGAGTTCAATGTCAGGGACACACTTGATGGAAGGAGAGACCCAACTGCCAGTTGTCTCTGACCTCCACATAGACACTGTGTGTGTGTGTGTGTGTGTGTGTGCGCGCGCGCGCGCGCCCATGCAAACACACATAATCACACAAAATTAATTAATAAAAACTGAAAAGAAGTAATTAATAAATTGGCTTTCTATAATATGTTGTCTAGTGGTATATATAATTAAGAAAATTGAAAACAACTTTATTCACTGATCTCTCTCTCTCTCTCTCTCTCTCTCTCTCTCTCTTTCTCTCTCTTTCTCTCTCTTTCTCTCTCTCTCTCTCTCTCTCCCAGTTTTTCAAACCAGGCTTTCTCTGTGTAGCCTTGGCTGTTCTGTCCTCCCTCTGCCTCCCAGAGTGCTGGAGATCACAGGCATGTACCACCACACCTGGCAATTCACTGAAATCTTAATATCTTCCTTACCACTGGTGATCGTGCAATGCTGTTTAAGAAAATGACATCCCAATACCTTTGATCCCAGTACTCTGGAGGCAGAGACAGGTATATCTCTGTGAGTTCGAGCCCAGCTTGGGCTACATAGTGAGTTCCAGGACAACCAAGGCCACACAGAGAAACCCCATCTCAAAAAAACCAAACCAACCCAAAACAAAAACAACAACAAAAAAGAAAATGACATCCATGTTATCTAATTCAAGGAACCTTCTCCTTTGACTACATAATGCAATAGTGTTGACCATCAATATTTCTTGATTTGTGTGATCAACACTATTGCATTGTCCTGCATCTGTGACCAGTCTTCAGTTTCTATCCCAGGAATTTCTTCTTGGATTAAACATTTTAAAACTACACTTATTGTGTGGGGCACATGCGTGTGAAAATCAGAGGACAACTTGCAGGCATCAGTTCTCACCTTCCACTGGGCAGATCCCAGGGTTTGAACTCAGGCCATTAGACTTGGCAGGTACCTCTAGCTCCCTTGCCCCTGACAGGTGTTTAAAATGGAGTCATTCTGTATGCTCTTATCTCCATCCTCTGTTTTCTTGAAGCAGTTGCAGTCCCACCCATGTTTCTGTGACACTCAGCTCAGCCCTCCGTGCTGAGCTCTAGATCTAGGCCAGCTGTCTCCTATATATTATCATTTGGCTGTCTGTCCTACCCTACAAGCACGGCCAAGACTAAGTATATTCTCTCCCAGGAGAATGCCTTTCCTCTTGGTGTTCTTTATGCTAATTTGTAGCATTGAACTACCCAGCATTCCATTCAGAAATTTGGGACTCATGCCAAAATGTTTTGTTAAAAACAAAGTGCAAGTTTCCCAGGCTGGCGACCAAAATAGCTGCCAAATTAGAGGTGGCACCATTCAGGGTTAAAGTACTTGTGTCTTGATAACAAAAGCTCTTTTCTCGGCCCTGTTACTAATTTTACATTGTCACTTAGTAACCTAACCAGATTACATGATAATTTCACCACCTGAACCACAAAGAGAGAAATACTGGTGAAATTCTCAAGTAAAACAAGCTTGCAAGTGCAAAATGCTATTAACGTACCTTGTCAGAGTTCTTACAAAGCCATCCTTCTATGAAAGCGCCTGGTCATCAGAGTGAAAAGGATTAAAGAATGTGTGTGAGCACTTATGCAGAGAAAGCCACCTGGCACACAGACACACATGCAGCATGTAGGCACAGAGGACACAGAGGCCAGTAGGAAAAATCCTGAAACAAAAGTTCCATGTCACTTTTATTGCTGTCCTGTGCCTTGTTACAGTCTCAGAACTAAAGCCAGTGACAGACTTGTTTTTTCCCTGTCAGTTCCTTTCAAAAGTTGAGTGTTCTCAAAGGTTTCAGGCTGCTGTGTCATCAGGAAGCTATTCTGGATGTGTTCTCAGAAGGGGGAAGGGACACAGTGATTCCTGTTGGCCATAGCACCTCTTTGTTTTCAAAAGGATGTGTTGTGGACAGGCAGCGTCATGACCATATCCATAGAGGGGGACACCTTTTACTCTCTTGTAAGGCAAGGTGTATTGATAGTCTCTCTGTTGTGCTGCTTGGAAATGTGGGCACAGTGCCCAAGATGCCTTAGCTGAGTGACGTGAAAGGATCCCATCCCAGCCCCAAGAATAAACTGCTCTTAGTAATGCAAATGGCCTGATAAAAAATTTTAATGATTTATTTTTTTAATGTATATATTGTCTACATGTGTGTATGTGTCCCATGTGTGTGCCTGGTGCCCATGGAAACCAGAAGAGGGCATTGGATGCCCTGGAACTGCAGTTACAGGCAGTTGTGAGCCACATGTGGGTGCTGGGAACTGTTCTCTACAAGAGCAGCCTGTGTTAGTAACCTCAAAGCCATCTTTCCAGCTCCAAGGTAGCCTGATTCACCACCACCACCACCCCGCCCCAGAGACAGGGTTTCTCTGTGTAGCCCCGGCTATCCTGGAACTCACTTTGTAGACCAGGCTGGCCTCAAACTCTGACATCTGCCAGCCTCTGACTCCCAGAGTGCTGGGATTACAGGCAAACACCACCATGCCTGACTCTCCTATAATCTTAATACCAAATATTAATATCACTGTTTATCATTCTGTTGGATGTTCCTTTTTTTTAATATTCAAATCCTTATATTTAAAAGGTATTTCTATACCTTTTAAAATAGTTAATATTGTACCATATGTGTAACTTGGTAACTCACTTTAAAATGTTTAATTTTTTAATAGATAATACACTTCACATGGTTACATGGCTAAAAAATTTAAGAGTATAAAACCATCTAGTGAAACTCTCTCTTTCAGCATCTTCTGATCGTAGAGTTTCTACTTTGTACTAACTTCCTTCCAGAGCATGTATACTCATGAAAGTAACACAACTAACTTGTTATTTGGGCTCATTTTTGTTTTTGTTTTGCATTTTTGAGACAGGGTCTTGCTATGTAGCCCAGGCTTGCCTCCAGCTTGAGATCCTCCTGTCTCTGTCTCCTGTATGCTGCATTTACAGGCATGGGGCACTATGCTCAGCTCCTGGGGTTTTTTAATATATATATTTTATTAATTTATTCATATTACATCTCAATTGTTATCCCATCCCTTGTATCCTCCCATTTCTCCCTCCCTCCCACCTTCCCCCTACTCCCCTCCCCTATGACTGTGACTGAGGGGGACCTCCTCCCCCTGTATATGCTCATAGGGTATCAAGTCTCTTCTTGGTAGTTTGCTATCCTTTCTCTGAGTGCCACCAGGCCTCCCCATCCAGGGGATGTGGTCAAATATGGGGCACCAGAGTTCGTGTGAAAGTCAGACACACCTCCCCCCCCCATCCCCCCCTTCCCGTCCACTCAACTGTAGAGAATGTCCTGTCCATTGGCTAGATCTGGGTAGGGGTTCAAAGTTTACTGCACGTATTGTCCTTGGCTGGTACCATAGTTTGAGCAGGACCCCTGGGACCAGATCCGCCTGTCATAATGTTCTACTTATAGGTTTCTAGGACCCTCTGGATCCTTCTATTTCTCCATTCTCCCATGCTTCTCTCACCTAAAGTCCCAATAGGATGTCTTCCCCTCTGTCCCACTTTCCTGGTAAGTGAAGACTTTCATGGGACATGCCCTTGGGCTAGTGCCCAGATATAAATGAGTATATACCATTTGACTCTTTCTGCTTCTGGGTTAACTCACTCAATATAATCATTTCTAGTTCAATCCATTTGTCCACAAATTTCGAGACTTCCTTGTTTTTAATAGCTGAGTAGTATTCCATAGTGTAAATGTACCATAGTTTCTTTATCCATTCTTCTACTGAGGGACACTTATGTGGAGAAAGAGGAACACTTCTTCATTGCTGGTGGGAATGCAAACTAGTACAGCCACTTTGGAAGTCTATCTGGCGCTATCTCAGAAAACTGAGAATAAGGCTTCCTCAAGACCCAGTTATTCCACTCCTTGGAATATACCCAGAAGACGCTCCACTACATAACAGGAACATATGCTCAACCATGTTCATAGCAGCCTTATTCATAATAGCCAGAACATGGAAACAGCCTAAGTATCCCTCAGCAGCTCCTGGTTTTTATATTAAGTATGTGCACACATATTTTTTAAAATACATATACACATAAGATTTACAAAAACAACTAATGGACCAACAAGATGCCTCAGTGAGTAAAACTGCTTCCTGCCAAGCAAGCTGACCATCTGAGGGACACACTTGGTAGAAGCAGAGAACCAGCTCCCACAGTTATTCTCTGACCTCACAGGCGTGCATACACACACACACACACACACACACACACACACACACACACACACACACACACACACACACACACACCCCATATAAAAATCAGGATTTGGGATCAATTGCAAGATGTCTTATGTGAAAAGGGCAAAGTGTAAAATAGTGATTATCATACACTAATAACATAGAAGTCCCCGAAGAAGACTGATTTGCCCTCTTTAAGCAGCTATTGACTCTCTGTAGCTCTTCATGTAAGGGTGAGGCCCTGTGACAATTTCCCCTCCTCCATTTTGACATTTCAACTGATGTTATCATTGTGCAGGGCTTGTTTAGGCAACCATATTGTTAAAATCTCGTGTTGGGCTTCCCTGTCATATATAGACACTGCTGTCTCATGGCAGACACCTTGGTCCTCTCTGACTCTTACAGTTTTTCTCCTCTTCCATTCTTCCATTGTGTTCCCTGAGCCTGAGGTGTAAGGGTTGCATTGTAGATCATTTAGTCTTTTTTTTTTAACTATTGATCTCTCAAGGAGAGGTGACCGTATATAGTCTTTTTAAAAAGTCTTTTACATTTGTTTGTTCGTTTGTTTGTTTGTTGTGGGGACCATGCTCTCTGAGAGTTGGTTCTCTCCCCTTCCCACCCCCCACCCCCACCACATTGGCTCTGGGAATCACACTCGGGTGGGCACCTTTACCCCCTGAGCCATTTTGTTGGCTGGCATACAGTCTTTTTCATGTACTTGTAGATTCAATTTGTTAGTATCATGTTGAGAAGCTTTGTATTTATGTTCATTGGGGGTTTTAGCCAACAGGTTTTGTTTGTTTTGTCTTTGTCTTTTCTATCACAGGTTTTGTTTTGCTTTGTTTTTAGAAGTTTGGTAATCTCTCAGTGAAGCCATCTGGTCCTTAGCGCACACATTTTATCAATGATTTAAATAGTGCCATTCATTGCTCTGTTCAGGTTTTCTGTGTCCTCATAGTTTAGTTTTGGTAGATTAAATGTCCAGAAATTTAACCGTTGTTACGGGTTTTCCAATAAATTGGCATATAATTCTTTATAGTAGTCCGAACCATTGACTTGATCTGACCTCTCTCCCCAGTCCTTGGGAATGGAACCCAGGGCCTTGCTCATTCACCTGTGTGTTTGTTTGTTAAACAACTAACTGCATTAGTTTTAAGAATTACATTGTAGGAAACTGAATAGTTAAGAGACAAGAAGTAGAAGACAGCTAATTCTCACTGTGTACCTTTCATATGCCTGTAACACTTATCCAGAAGAACAGTTTAGGGTTCCATTAGTGAAGTGCTTCCACACAGTCATGGGGACCTGAGTACAATCCCCAGGACCCACGTGAGGTAGCACTCACTGTAATCCAGTGATGCTGAGGAAGAGAGACGGGCGGCCGTTCCATTCACTGGCCAGCCAGTCTAGCCTACCAAGTGAGTTCCGCTGAGAGACTGTCTCAAAATAAGGTGGAAGGTGCTCCTGAGGAACCTCACCCAAGCTTGGTCTCTGGGTCTGTGGACATGTGTGCACACATGAGCCACCACACAAGAACAATTTAAATGATTTTAAAGAATAAAGGTATAGTTGGGCGTGATGACGCACTCCTGTAATCCCAGCACTCAGGAGGCAGAGACAGGTGGATCTCTGTGAGTTTGAGGCCATCCTGGTCTACAAAGTGAGTCCAGGACAGCCAGGGCCACATAGAGAAACCCTGTCTAAAAAAAAAAATATATATATATATATATATATATGTATGTATGTATGTATGTATGTATATGTATATATTCCTTTGATTGCTACTGGCAGCCTTTGTTGAAGCAGAAGGTTGTACTTTCTGCCCCTCTCCCTCCTTCCCCTTCCTTCCTGCCCCTCTGTTTTGTTGTCTTGCTTTGGAGATAAAGTGTCACGATTTAGCTCAGGCAGCCTTGATCTCTGCCTGCACCTCTCAAGCATTAGTTTTACAGAAGTGTGTGCTGTTATGTCCGGCACTTACTTCTCTCTCTCTTGCTGTGAACAGCGAATGGGGTTTTGTCTGGGTGGATACTGATCTGCTCACCTTGGTGTTTGTTTGGTAGGTCTGTTGCCGCCAGGCTGATTACTGGCAGTTCGTGAAAGACATTCGGTGGCTCAGTCCACACTCGGCCCTTCACGTTGAGAAGGTAAGAGTGGAAGGAGAGCAGGCTTGCTGGGGCGCAGTTGCAGGCCTTCCTGCTGCTCTGCTGGAAGGGTCTTTTCTCCCTGGGATGGAAAGTGTCCAGCTTCCTTTTAACTGGGGGACAGAGGTTATCTCTGTAGCACTGACTTAGAGGGGAGGGTTAACCAGCCAACTTTACAAGCTCATTGTTCCAGGTTACTTTCTCACCTCCTGGGAAAGGGTGAAAAGAGTTTAATGAAACTCTTCTGGCCATGGTGGTGCACACCATTAATACCAGCACTCTGTGAGTTCAAGGCCAGCCTGGTCTACAGAGCAAGTTCCAGGACAGCCAGGACTACACAGAGAGACCCTGTCTTAAAAAACACACACACAAAAAAAAAAAAACAAACAAAAAACAAACAAACAAAAATGACTAGGACGGGGAGCTGGAGAGATGGCTCAGTGGTTAAGAGCACCTCCTGCTCTTCAAAAGGTCCTCAGTTCAATTCTCAGCAACTACATGGTGGTTCACAACCATCTATAATGTGATCTGATGCCCTCTTCTGGCCCACAGATGTACATGTAGGTAGAACATTGTATACATGATGAATAAATAATTTTAAAAATGTCTAGGACAAATAGCAAGAATTTCCCTAAAGTTAAGTGGGGTGGGGGTATGGTTGATACAGAAACTATGGAAGGTTCTTCAGGCAGAAAGGAGTCCAGAGTTGAGTGCCCTGAATGCTGCCTTAAGCACTTTGGCTTGCTCTGGGTTCTGTGTCTCCAGCTCCACATAGTGCTCCATGCTTCCAGGCAGGGAAACAGTACAGCAGAGTTAGGTGCCTTGACAGAGTTATACAGCTGGTTCTAGAATAATCACTGACAGCTTTACGTATGCACTTAACTTTTTATTATAGGAAAATTTAAGTGCATCTAAATTAGATTATTGAAATGACTCCAAAATATCCATCACTATCCCTCTTTGTTTCCGTTTGTATCATGTGCATCCCAGCTGTTGGATTATTGCTAAGATGAGGTCAGGAAGTTTCATACTGGCCTTCTGTATATGAGAAAAGGCCAGAACCTGACATCTTCTTTTACTTTCTCATCTTTTCTTCCTTCCTTCCTTCTTTTCATTTGTTCATTCTGTTCGTCTGCTGAGGTAGTTTCACTAGGTTCCCCAGGCTGTCCTTGAATGAACAGGTGCGTCCCCTCCTAGGCTCCTCTGAGGAGCTGTCTGACACTGCTATTGATTTATCTTGTGGTGTCCATCCTGTCTATGAGACCTTGTACTGAAGGAGGAAGGAGGTTCCAGAGAGAAGTTGTAATGACTAGCACCAAAAAGCAGTGCTGAGATGGCTTCTCAAGAGAATCTTGAGGCTGGAGAGATGGCTCAGTGGTTTAGAGTACTAGTTGATCTTCCAGAGGACCCGGGGTCAATGTCCAGCACCCACACAATGACTCACAACCATCTGTAACTCCAGTCCCCAGGGATATGATGACCTTTTCTGACCTCTGCAGGCAATGTACCCATGTGGTGCACAAACATATATTCAGGCAAAATACTCAACTACATAAAAAGAAAAAGCTGAAAAAAAAATTACAGTAAATTTTTGGTGGTGTTTTTTTTCCTAGACCTACCCACCCACATATACACAGGTGAAGATTCTGACCATGTTTCTCTCTGGAGGCTGTCTGATACAGAGGACTCTGGAAAAAGCCAAGAGGTCACATCCCTTTGAGTCCTTCCTGTGAATATCCTAGAGCAGGCAGGCACCTCTTTGGAAACAGAACATAGCCAAATGTAGGCGGGGTATGGTGGTGCACGCCTGTAATTCCAGCATTCAGGAGGCAGAGACAGGCAGATCTCTGTGAGTTCAAGGCCACCCTAGTCTACAAATCAAGTCCAGGACAGCTAGGGCTACACAGAGAAACCCTGTCTTGAAAAAACAAAACGAAACGAAACAAATAAAGAACCAAATGTAGCAGCCTAGGTTCTCCTGGGATTACATCCCAAGGCTTAACTGCTTAGCCTTCTTCCTCTTCCTCCTCCACGTTTTTCTCTTCCTCTTTCTCCTCCTCCTGTATCTTCTGGAAGCTAAGTGGAGGAAGCACTCCCTTACTTGTGCTGAGTGTAGCTCTCAGGTCACTGGGCCTTCGCTGCGCTGTCAGCCAGGATCTGGGTTTTGGTTCATGCCTCTTTGCCTCCCCAGTTCATCAACTTGCACGAGAATGGCCAGAGCAATGTTGCCGGAGTGAGTGAGCGCGCTGTTGCGGAGCTGTGGCTGCAGCACAGCCTGCAGTGCCATTGCCTCTCAGCCCAGCTCCGGCCTCTGCTCGGGGATAGACAGTACATCAGAAAATTCTACACAGGTAAGTGGAGGCCACTCGGGGCTTGTATGTGCTATGTGCTTCCCCGTTGTCTCCCATCTCTCTAGTCCTCTGGAGATTACTTCTAAAGCCAGGGTCTCCTAATTTTCACTTGATGCCATAGATTCTACTCAGAAATGCATAGCCGTCTTCCTCTCACTTCCCTTGAAAAATACCCATGCTAAGTTGTTCTTGTACTGGCCCATGCAGACTCTAAGAACAGATGCCATGAACTGAGCGTCCTATGTGCTGGCCACTGTTAGAAGAGCCCGGCAATAAGATTGCTCTTTTCTAATCAGACAGACTAGGTGACTGGCCAGAGTCACACAGAGCCAGGATCCAATTCTGGGCCTTTCTGGTTTTGAGACTTATGTTAGACTGCATGCAACTTAGCTTTCCCTATACTTTACTTGTCCCCAAATTCCTTTTTTCCACAGTGGCATGCTCTTCCTCAATTCGCCTTTACTCTGTCTCTTTCTCTGAACTTCTCTCTTCATCACTATGGCACCTTTTTTCTTCCTAGAAACTGCTTTCCTGCTAAGTGACGCCCACGTCACAGCCATGCTCCAGTGCCTGGAAGCAGTGGAACAGAACAACCCCCGTCTCCTGGCTCAGATCGATGCATCTATGGTAAAGGGGCAAAGAATCCTCCAGGCCTGTCCTGGGCTTCTACTCCTGAGTAGCCAATGACTTCCTTACTAAGGCAGTTGTGAGCTGAAAGATATCTTTTAAGTGTTTGGAAAGAGCTGGGTGTGGTGGTGTGTGACTGTTGTCTTAGTCTGCTCTCTATTGCTGTAATAAAACATCTTGACCTAAAGCATCTTGGGGAGGAAAGAGCTTATTTGGTGTACATATCCTGAGTCCCAGTCCACTGAGACAGGAACTCAAGGCCGGAACCTGGAGGCAGGAACTGATGCAGAGGCCGTGGAAGAACACTGCTTAGTAGCTTGCTTAGCCTGTTTTCCTTTCCTTTTTAAAAAAATTTCTTCTTCTTTCATATATTACATTCCAACAGCAGTTGCCCCTCCCTCCCCTCCCCCGAGCCCCTTCTCCCACCTCCTCTTTCCCCCCAGATCTGCCTTTTCTCAGAAAGGAGCAGACCTCCCAGGGACATCAGTCAAACTTGGCATAACAAGCTACAGTAAGACCAGATACATACCATCACATCAAGGCTGGACAAGGCAACCTAGTAGAAGGGAAAGGGTCCTAAAACCAGGCCTAAGAGTCAGAGACAGGGGCTGGAGAGATGGCTCAGCCGTTGAGAGCCTTGGCTGAACTTCTAGAGTTCAATTCCCAGCAACCACATGGTGGCTCACAACCATCTGCAGGAGTACATGTAGACAGAACACTGTATATATAATAAATAAATAAATCTTAAAAAAATAAAAAAGAATGAGAGACAGCCTCACTCCCTCTGTTAGGAATCCCACAAGAACACAACCATAACAGCCTGGGTCAGATCGCTATAGGCTTTGCAAGCCCCCATGAGTCCTGGTCAGTTGATTTTGTGGGCCATGTTCTTGTGGTCTTTGGCCCCTCTGGCTCCTCCAGTCCTCCTTCTCCCTTCTCCAAAGGACTCCTTGAGCTCTGCTTAATGTTGGTCAGCCTGTTTTCTTATAGAACTCAGGACCGCCTGCCCAAGAATGGCACCACCCACAGTGGGCCGGGCCCTACCACATCAGTCATCAATAAAGAAAATGATGGCCTATGGACTTGCCTACAGGCCGACCCAATGGAGGCATTTAGGTCCCCTCCTCTGGATAACCAGCTGTGTCCAGTTAACAGATAGCTGTAGTCCCAGCACGTGGGAGATTGAGGCAGAAGGATCAGAGTTTGAGGCTAGCCCGGACTATATAATAAGTTCCAAGCTAGCTTCAGCTGTGAGATCCTATCTTAAAAATAAAAAGAGGAAAAGGGAGGGGAGAGGCAGAGTGAGGGGACTGGAAGAGAATGGGAGGGAAAAGAAAGGAAGAAAGCAATTTTTCTCTCTGTAATATCAAGACAATTGTGAAGTGCAGAGAGAATGTTGTTGCCTGTATCTGCCCTGCCCCATTGTTAGCATTTCAGCCCAAACACATTGTAGAACAGAAGGTCTCCTGTCTCTCTCCATCTCACCCATGGACTACTCCCCGTGTGCCGGGCATGCTGCACTGTGTAAAACACACACTATCTTATTTAATCCTCGTAACTCTGTGAGGAAGACATCAATCTCTTTGTAAGGAAAGTCACTAGGAGATTGGGGAGATGGCTCAGTGGGTAAAGTGCTTGCTGCAAAACCAGGACCTCATTTCAGATTCCCAGAGCCCATGGAAAGCCAAGCATGGAGCACTGGGCGTGAGGAGGCAGAGCCGGGAAGATGCTTGAGGCTTGCTGGCCAGCTAGTCTAGTGCAGCGGATCTCAACCTACTAACACTGGGCCCTTTCCTCATAGTGTGGTGGACCCCCAGCCACGAAATTATTTTTATTGCTATTTTCATACCTGTAATTCTGCTACTGTTTTGAGTTGTAATATAAATAATTATGTTTTCCAATGGTCTTTGGTGACCCTAATGAAAGGGTCATTCGACCCTCAAAGGGGTCGTGACCCACAAGTTGAGAACCACTGTTCTAGCTGAACTAGTAAGCCTCAGGTTCAGTGAGAGTCCCAGTCTCAAAAAGATGGTGGTGACTGATAGAGGAAGACACCCAGTGCCTTCTACATGTTCGTGCACCTCTGAGTACACATGAATAGATATGAACATACATCCTAAGCACAAGCAGAAAAGAAGAAGTCGAGTCACTAAGGCCCAGGGCTAGCATGGTAACTCGCTGTTGTGATTCCAGCGCTTGGGAGTCTGAGAGGCAGGAGGATAGACACAAGTCTGAGGGTGGGACAGTCTGAGCTGCATCATGCCAGCCAAGGTGACACAGCAAGGCCCTGTCTAAAAAGTAAAAAAGAAAAGAGTCACTGAAACACACACTTGCCTTCTCGCCCAAAGCCTAGGTCAGATGCTTGTAAGTGACACGTATGTCTTAGACCACCACTCTATCTGACTTTTGATTCCTCATGCATACTTTCTGGCATGTATTTATGTGTGGTGTATATACATGTTTGTGTACCTGTTCCCGTGGGTGGGTATACCTGTGCATGCAGGTGCACATGCATTTCTGTGTCTGTGTCTGCATGTGGAGACCAGACTGGTGTTGGGTGTGCCTTCCATGGTTGCTCTCTATCTTATATCCTGGGGTGGGGTCTCTAGATGAACCCAGAGTTTGCTGAGACAGCTAATGTAAGCAGCCAGCCTGCTGCTGAGATCCTGTGTGCTTCCCATGCAGGCTGCCATGCCCGCCTGGAGTTTGCAATGGTGATACAGGGGCTGTGAATTCCAGCCATCATGCTTCAGAGCCATCTTCCCAGTTCCCCAGTCCTAAGTTCTCTGTCGCCCTAGGACAGAAGCTGTGGAGCGCAGCAGCACTTCACAGTCCCAACGCTGTCTACTGTGGTAGAGCGTAGCTGTGGTCCAGGTGTAGTGCCAAAGACTAGCCTCCATCCGCGGCTCCAACAGTAACGGTGTCCCTCCTCCGAGGGCCTCTGTGCTCTATTCTGACATGCCTCCTTTTGTTTCAGTTTGCCAGAAAGCACGAGAGCCCACTGCTGGCTACAAAGAGCCAGAGCCTGACAGCTCTGCCCGGCTCCACATACACCCCTCCAACCAGCTGTGCTCAGCATTCCTGCTTCGGGTCCTCCTCCAGCCTTCACCAGTCCGTGCCCAACCACAGCTCAGGTATGGGGGATGATGTAGAATTACCGCATGTGTTCTGTGAGTGCTTGTGGGCCAGAACCTGCTTCTTTTTTTTTTTTAAATCCCTTTCTTCCTTCCTTTCTTCTTTTCTTTTTTCTTTGCTCACTTGTTCATTCTGTTTACTGAGGTAGAGTTTTACTAGGTTGCCCAGGCTGACCTTGAACATGTGTGGTTAGGCGTAGGCGTGGAAATGGGCAGTCCTTACATGTATCTTCATGTATCTGGAAAGCAGAAAGCCTTTGAGAGTGACCACGGACTGGGAATTGAGGTTTGGGCTGGTAGAAGTTATCAAACCTCATGTCCTCGTAATGGGCATCATAAAAAGACACATGGCAGCAGTGTGGTGGTGCCCGAAGACTGTTTCAAGCTCAGGGGTACCCAGGGCCACAGAGTGAGACTCTCCTCACAAAGCAGCACAGAGTTATCTAGCAGCCAGCCTGGGACAATTCTGTAGCATTATTGGAGTAACAGAGCAAAGATGCTTTCAGCGGCTGCTGAGCTTCTGCTTTACGTTGCAAATAGGTCTTCAGTTGCTAGCATTTTTAGAGTGCCTGCACCATGCTGGGCTCTGGTAGAATCAATTTGTAGGTATTACCTCATTTGATCTTTGAAACAGTCCCCTGAGGTTGCTAGTCTCATGATTTCTCTCGTTTTTTCAGTTGGGGAGTCATGCTGAGAGGCAACAAAGCCTCTAGCTCATGGGCCATGCCCTCACCATAGCTGCTTCTAAACCGTTGCTTTACTTTCAACTGACCTCTTCTGAGCGACATGCACCCTGAGCACCCTTACCTGTGGGCCTGTGTGCATGCTATAGAACTCCAGCTCACCTTTCTCTCCCTTACCTTTTTTATATCTCAGAGAGAAGATCTACTTCCTTTTCACTCTCTGGCCCTTCCTGGAAACCTCAAGAAGACAGAGAGCCCCTCTTACCAGCAGAGCCTCAGACCGCCAAAGCTCCACTACTTCCAGACTCGGCCCTAACCCAGGATTCCCCACTGACCCCCCATGAAATGAGCTCCAGCACTCTGACTAGCCCCATAGAGGTATCCTGGGTCAGCAGCCAAAACGACTCCCCAAGTGATGCCAGTGAGGGACCCGAGTACCTGGCCATCGGCAACCCAGACCCCCACGGCCGGACTGCCAGTTGTCAGAGTCACAGCAGCAATGCCGAGAGTAGCAGCAGCTCCTCACACTTGTTCTCCTCCAGTAGCTCTCAAAAGCCGGATTCTGCCGCCTCTTCTCTAGGGGACCAAGAGGCGGGTAGGCAGAGCCAGCCAGGCAGTGTCCTTCGCAGGTCCAGCTTCTCAGAAGGGCAGACAGGCCCTGTCACCAACGGGTCAAAGAAGAGCCACATTCGCTCCCATTCGGATACCAACATCGCCTCCAGAGGAGCCGCAGGTAAAGATGAGCACCAGCTGCTGTTAGCAGTGTTCCCCCAACACCCACCCTCATCCCCAAATTCAGGGATGGAGGGAGGGCTTGCCCCGAGGCTTTTCAGATGTCAGAGAGAGAACCATTTCTGGATGACAGGTTACTGTGCTCTGTCATTTAGCGTGTAGTACTGAAATCACGCAAGTATGTTGTATGCCTTCTTTTACAGGATGCTAATTACTAAATGCTTCCCTGGCTCCTTAGCATCCAAATAGTATGAACATCGCAGTTTTGTTGTTGTTGTTGTTGTTTTTTCAAGACAGGGTTTCTCTGTGTAGCCTTGGCTGTCCTGGACTCACTTTGTAGACCAGGTTGGCCTCAAACAGAGGCCTGCCTCTGCCTCCCGAGTGCGGGATTAAAGGTGTGCGCCACCATACCCAGCAAGCATTGCAGTTTTAACTGAATGTTTACTGACTCTCCCAGACAAGAGTCTTAAAGAGATTGCAGATGGTCCTGTTACATCCCTTCTCTTGTATTCCTGAGAACTTTGGACAGGATGTAACACTGAAGCAGAGTACTGTTAGAGTTTCCTAATTACAGTAGTGAGTATGGGTGGGCCGTGGGACCCTGGACAAAGTAGATGGGTGACTGTAGTCAGGTAAGGGCCTTTGCCCTACACACACACACACACACACACACACACACACACACACACACAGAGCTAGCCAATGATAGGAATAAACCTAGATGAGGAAGGTGAGTGTTGTTGCTTCTGCATCATGCTGCCCCCATCTTCCCTGGGTAATTAGTGTCTGTAGGCTTTGCTCTGCTATCATTTGTAGTAGAATCTCCTTTACAGTAAGCCTAACACTAATTTTTGTACTCAAAGCCGTTATAGGTTAGAAAAGCCCCAGATACAAAATACAAAAATAAAATAGGAAGTGGTTAATGAGACAAAAGAAAGATTCCCTTTGGCAACTGGAGCTGCCCTTGGCAATCTCTAGTTTCTAGAAAGATGAAAACTCAGGGCCTCAACTAAGACCTGAATAACAAACTTTCTTTCTCTGTTTTCCTTTGAGAATTTAACATGATTCTTTTGGACTCCTTAGGAGAAAAATCTCCAAAGTCAGAGCCTCTTTCTATGAACTGTCTTACATGTAGAATGTTGGAGTGAACCCTCAAGTCCCATGTGCTGCAGCTCTGGTGTCTGCTCTGCATGAGGGCACTGGCCTTTGACACACAAAACTGCCCTGCCCTGACCTCCCACTGCTTTTTGAAAAAGTGGCCTTCAGATTGAACCCAGGGCCTAATTCCTGCTGGGCCAAAGCTCTACAGAGCGACATTCCCAGCCTGCCTGGCTCCATTCTTGAATCTGTGCGGATTCCAGAAACCATGGTAACCTGCATGGGAAAAGGGAGCCAGAGAAGACCTGTGCAGAAGGGTCTGAGCATGGGGTTTGTAGCTGCTCGTCCCCGCCGCCCCTCCTTCAGCCCAGGTGCTCCCTCTTGGGAGTTAATGTCACCGCTTCTGCCAGGTAAAAGTCACGGGGTTTGTTTGGGTTCCCCCTCCCCCTCTTTCTCTAACCGTGTTTGTTCTGTCTGGATTCTACTTTGTACCTGTTTACCTGCAGGAGGCCCCAGGAATATCACCATTATAGTTGAAGATCCCATTGCAGGTTTGGGAGCCAGTCCCCCACCTCCTGTCCCTCTGTGACCACCTCGCTCAGTTCAAAACCTCCTTTTTCCAGTCTGGTGTCAAATCAAGTCTGGCTAGTTTGATCCTGTTCCAGTGCTAGGACCTATCTGGAACAGGATTCCGGTATCTCCCATGAGACATGTTGTACCCTAAACATGCTTCCAAATGCCTTAGTCATTCTACCGACAGCTCCTGGAAGCCATAGTCAAGATAGAGCAATTCTGCCTTGCCCAGGGGTGAAACTGAGGCCTGCTGTCTGCCTAAGGCCTCATGACGGGTCAGTGCAGGCAGGTGTCTCTGAACGGAAGACTTACTGTAGATGATTTTCCTTGACTTAACACCAGAACATGTTTCATTCTTTTTGTGTGGTCTTGGATGTACTTGCATGATTTTTGCCTGTTTAGGAGTCCCTGTTTCTTTTCCTCTCACCAGTCTTCATTCCCTTGTGCACCTGAACCCCCCCCCTCCCACCAGCCACGAACATTTTCCTAGTAAGTCTGTTTCTTTTCTTTTTCCTCTCTCATGGTGGTTTTCAAGCTGAGATTTGTGTTCAGTTTGGAGTACTGTCGCGATGGAGTTAGTAATGTGTGGGTATGTGTTAGAGGGAGGACTGGGGCCACAACCTCCCCGGGATGGAGGAGTCACTGGCATGTTACCTTGGATAAGAGAAAATTAAAGACGAAAGTCAGCAGAACCTTGAGGAGGTGAGAACCTGAGAGAAGACACACTTTGAGTGAGTGGAAGGAAATGCTTAGTCAGTTAATGGGCACCCTTAGGAGGTGGTGAACTCAGTGCAGGGGCCCCCCGGCAGCTCACATAGCCAAAGAACGCGATGGTGTTACAGGCTGTGGTGTGACGTCTGGGTAGGAATTGAACCATCTCTTCCATTGTTTCTTATCCAGGTATCATGATGACTGTTGGCTTTTCATTAGTTCAATAGACAGAAGCAGAGCCTACTGCTAAAGCCATAAGAGGAATACAAAATTACTGTGTGTGTGTGTGTGTGTAGCAGCTGACAACTTGGCATTATCAACGGGGAAACAGCTGGATCTGTGTTTAATCGTCTCCTCTTCCAGAGCATGCTGCTCATGCCTCAGGCAGGCATCCACTGCTTTTCTTACTGCGGCACTAGACATTTTGTTCAGTTTTTCGAGACAGGGTTTCTCTGTGTAGTCTGTAGGCTGTTCCTAGATCTCACTCTGTAGACCAGGCTCTCCTCCAACTCAGAGATCTACCTGCCTCTGCCTCCAGAGTGCTGGGATTAAAGGCATCTACCACTACCACCTGGCTGACATTTTTAAATTTACTTTTGAATGTCAGTTTCTCATGTCTTTTGACCTCTTTGCCAACCTCTCCATCCCTCTTGCTTTTGAGACAAGATTTTTCTATGTGGTCCACTCTAGACTTGAATTCACTGTGTAACCAGGCCCAGCCTCAGAACTCATGTGATCCTTCTTTGACTTTGCAAGAGCTGGGATCACAGGTGTGTGTGTCAGCAGGCTCAGCGTCAGCCTTCTCTTGAAGTCTCTCCTTTTCTCTGGTGACTAAATCCCCTGGTTTTGAAGCCGCCATCCTTGGCTTCTCCAGAATTGACTTGATGCTGCAACTTCTCTGAGTTGCATTTTCATTAGCCAATGTAAATTTTCTGAAGCTGTTTTAAAACATAGTATCAAGGTACTGGGAAAGTTTATTTTACTACCTGAAAACTGTTTTTAAAACTAGTTTGTCAGGAAGTTGGTGATTAGCTGGTACTTTTGTAACATTTGTTTGGAAGATGGAAGAAAGGGGAACCAAACCCCATTTTGATTTGTTTTTCACCTTTGAGTTGCCCCGCCTCTTTCCCCGTAGCCTATCTCCTTCAGGTGTTCTGTAGTCTTAGCCTGTGTGCCATTCGTATGCCACCTCTTTCCTGTTTCTGAAGGCTTTGGAAATGAGAGGGTTAAATGTTGGACTCAAGGGTTGGGAGTATATTTGCTACTCTCTTGTATGTGTGTTTTATTAACTGGTGTGGCCACCGACACTAGACTTTTGCTGTAAGTTGAACTTGAGAGACTGGGTCCCTCCTCTAGCCAGAGCAGTGCAGTCAGCGCCCGCAGCTCTGAGGGCATGGAATATGGTGAGCGAGCAGTAGGAAGGCTTGGGCTGAGACTCTGTCTTGCTCTGCTCTCTCCTTGTGCCTGCCTAGCTCTGAGCTGTGGAGCTCGTCTCTCTCTGTGGAGCTCGTCTCTCTCTGTGGAGGACCCTGTGTGCTCTCTCTCACCTGTCCTTCTGTCACCTTCAACACTAAGATTCCACTTCCTGTGGTCCTCAGTGACCTAGGGCTCCACCCTCTCTTGTGCTCTGGGTGCTGCCATGTGTGTCCAGCGTATCATGTGTGATGGTAGCCGGAATGGGTGCGAGCCTTGACTGTGGGTCTTGGGTAATTCCCAGAAGACACGTCACACGTGGGAACCATTCGCAGGTGGGGGCATTCCTGTCCTTTCCCAACGCTCAGCACTGAGCTAATTCTCTTTCCCTTCTTAGTGGAGTAGGGAGGACAGTTTATTTCACATAAATTTAGATAGTAAAGGGATTGTCTCTAGGATCTCTACATTTATTCCACCATTCTCCATCCAAGAGGTTTGGTGCTCGGAGACTCTGAGAGTTTAAGTGATGTCATTAGAAGGTAGACATCTTCTATCCAAGTTCTGATCCAGTCTACCCGGGAAGAGTTGAGAGCACCTTTAGTGGTAAAATCGGCAGACTTCTTGAGGGAGTGTGGTTGTTACAGGATTTCATTTCAAGTCTGGAAATTTATATCTACGCTCCAATTCCCACAGAGGGTGGTCAGTACCTGTGCTCAGGAGAAGGCATGTTGAGAAGGCCATCCGAAGGACAGTCCCTCATCAGTTACCTCTCAGAGCAAGACTTCGGCAGCTGTGCAGACCTGGAAAAGGTGAGGTGTCTAAGGGCCAGATGAGGAGCGCATTCAGTGGGGGTCTGGCCTGACGGCCACTGCTGCCGCCACTGTTCCAATGAGATCCTAAGTACACGGCAGTACCTGTGACCTGCAGTGAGCACGCTCAGTCTGAGTGGAAAACGTCTCAGGAGTTTATGCTAGTCCTCAGTCCAGTGCTGCCCTACACAGAAACACTGAATTGTAGTCACAGGATTATTGGTCTTTGACCCTATGACCATATAAATACTTCTTCCAGAATTAAATTCTTTTTGGTTTTTCCTGACAGGGTTTCTCTGTGTTGCCCTGGCTGTCCTGGAACTCACTCAGTAAAGCAAACTGGTCTTGAACTCAGATGTCCCCTGCCTCCACCTCCCACATACTGGGATTAAAGGCATGTACCACCACCACCCATGTATTTATTCCTGAGCTCAAATATGTGCAAATAACAACTGTTAGCTTGAGACATGATATTTACCTTACTACTGTGTGTATGGGTATATGACTCTGGAAAAGGACTCTGCTTGGAATTCCTGCCTTGTTCTCGCCCTTCATTAGCTTGGCTTCATCAGCTTAATTAGTGGCAAAGAGTGAACCGTCTACCAGCCATATCTGAAAAGAACTGCAGTGTCCCATGGGCCTAAAAATACAGACACAGATTTGATCCAGCTATAAACAACATTTTGTTGCTGAGTTTTAGGAAGGGTTTTACTATGCAGCCCAGGCTAGCCTCAGACCTTAGGCTCCTCCTGTCTCTGCCCTCTGCCTGGCTGAGACTACAGGTACGTGACATCAACCCATCAACCCAGCTTTAGTAGTTTTTAAAAGCAGTCATAAGAGAAAACAGCAGCTGGTAAAACTCCCAAGTTTTATCTCCTTCAGGGGGTGACTCAGTTCAGTTTGCTTCATTCTTAGAAGCCATGTCATCAGAATTCTCTAAAAGGTCTGGAGATGTCCTCTCCCATCGTGCACCGGGCAGAGCTTCAGCTAGTCAGACCATGTGCAGCTGGTTTAAGTGCCACAATGATGTTGCCAGTTGCGTTTTCTCTATAGTGGCCTCAATGGTGGGAATGTTTGCAGCCAGGCACCTGAATGTTAGGGTGGCGGAGGTGGTCCCTTTGTGTGTAAATACTCGCCTCTGGATCAGAGATGCTGTTTCATGCCTACCTTCTTTAAGGAACTAATGTTTTTCATCACCTGCTGTGCCTGGTCTGTGAACCACATCTTTTTCTTTATTTTTTTATTAAAAGATTTATTTATTTATTATGTATACAGTGCTCTACCTACGTGTACACCTGCAAGACAGAAGAGGGCATCAGATCACATTGTAGATGGTTGTGAGCCACCATGTGGTTGCTGGGAATTGAACTCAGAACCTCTAGAAGAGCAGTCAGTGCTCTTAACCTCTGAGCCATCTCTCCAGCCCCACATCTTTTTTTCAAGCAGTTCCTTTCCCACCAATGTGCCCTGTACTTGCAATTTTTTTTTTCCTTAACTATAGTTACTTTTATTGTGTTGGGCGGAGCACAGGGCACTGAGGTTGGCACTGAGACCTTGAGCTGGCAGCTGAGATTCTCTTCTCATTTTCATGCCAAAAATGAACAGGTGAGGAGACAGTCATGGCCAGCGTAAAGCAGAGAGACTGTAGGACAGGCCACCTGCCTGTCTGCGTTCCATAAGCAGACACGTGCATTTCCCACACCATACTCAGCAAGGTGTCCACACCTGTAGCCCCCTGACCAGCCACTTCCTTCCTCCAGGAGAACGCCCACTTCAGCATCTCGGAGTCCCTGATTGCCGCCATCGAGCTGATGAAGTGCAACATGATGAGCCAGTGTCTAGAAGAGGAGGAAGTAGAGGAGGAAGACAGTGACAGAGAGATCCAGGAACTGAAACAGAAGATCCGCCTCCGGCGCCAGCAGATCCGCACCAGAAACTTGCTCCCCGCGTACCAGGAGACTGAGCATGGAAGTGAGTGAGGCGGTGAACATCTGTATGCGTGGCTCCACAGCTTCACAAAGCTCAGGGCCTTGCAGGCTTTCACCTCTGCTCTTCCTGTGGGGTGTTGCACCTAGGCCAAGTGTCCCTCTGCTGTCAGAAGGTAGTGCTGTGGCGGTCTGTGTCACTGTTGTTGATGTTGATGATGATGTTTCCCCTTGCCAGACTAGGAATACTGCTAGAACTCACGTTTCCTACATCAGAAATAGCTTTCTTCCAAAAATAGGTTTCCAGGGTAAGAGCTAAGGCCGGGGCTCACAGATGGACTTCCCCGAAGATGAATGAACCAGCAAGAAGTGCCAGCCTCAGCCAAGGCTCTGTACGCTTTCTTCTGTTACAGTCTGGGTTCTTTATTGAGGCATTGAAAAGGGCGAGAGCCCCTTTGTCCCGTCTCTGACGATGGTGGTCTTTCACATCACAGGCTTCCGGGTCACCTCCAGCAGCTCCCAGTTCAGTTCCCGTGATTCTACCCAATTCTCGGACTCTGGCTCTGCTGAGGGTGCTGATGAACTCGAAGTCCACGGTAGGCAGCAACACTGTGGTTGGAGGGCGTGCTTATCCCTCGTTTCTTTTAGCCTGGGGTTTTAGGCTAGGTGATCCCTGAAGTGGAAGGTCTTCATTTCGGCCCATCATGGAGCACTGTTAGCTATTGTAAGGGATGGCTACTCTGCTAAAAACAACCCTATTAAAATCCACGCCCACAAGAGCCTTGACAGGAAGAGTCTCAGTCCTCATGTGCATATCTTTCTCTTGAGTCCTTGCTCTCTTTCCTCCTTCTAGCACTTTGGGCTGAGCCAAACAACATGAATTAGAATGCTTCCCAGGGCTCCACAACGCAATTGAAATTGTTCCAAAGTATGTGCAAAAGGAACAAAGGGAAAACAATCAGGTTTACAAAACAGAGCTTTGATTTCTGTGTTAGCAGTCTGAAGGCAGAATCCCACCTCGCAGTGACGTCATCAGCACAGTGAGGGGAGGGGCTGCCAGCTGGGAAGGCATTTGTAGTCAAGCAGGTTAATTAATGTTCCTTTTGCATCACTAGTCATCCCAGAGGGGGAACTGACCACAGACCAAAGACACAGGCTCAAGTCCTACCTGGTGAGTCAGGGAGTTTATTGGTTTACTTACAGGCTGTAATAATAATAATAATAATAATAATAATAATAATAATAATAATAATAATAATATATATTATTATATATTATATTATATTATATTATTATATTATTATTATTATTATTATTATTATTATTATTATTATTATTATTATTATTATACCACACCAGCCTCAAGAGCTGCATGGCGTCCCGCCCTCAGCTAACGTCTACCTCCTTCCTGTATATTCTAGCACCTCCTGAGACCACATGCAGCTGGTTCAGCACTATCTGAAGCTGGGAAAGGTGGGGCCACAAGAGTAAATGAGAGGCTGAACTCTCAGGCAGGGGCCTGGTGACCTTCACCCCCATTCGTATGAAGGAACGTCAATAGATTTGGTCTCAGGAATCATTGAGTCTAGCCGGGGCTCAGCTGCCCTGATTCCAAGTGGCCAGGGCACGCTTGCAGAACACTGTTTACAGCAGCCCTGTTTCTGCACACCATAGATTTCTTCAGATCCCAGTAAAGAGACAAACACTAGTAAGCAAGTCAGCAAAACAGTTCAGTTCACAAACTTCCCCATGGTGAAAGTCAGCCTGATCTCCTTCCAGAGCTGAGCAGCCTGCGCTTTATTGCAACGCCGTAATGTGATAAAGAATATTTTATCAAGTTGTCTCCCAACCCCCCAAGTAACCAGAGTTCTTTCCCACTCAGAAATTCAGATTTCACACCACTTTCCCAGGCCTCTAAAAAGTTTTCTTTGTGGTCTTAATGTATTTGATAACAGTCACTTAAAACTCATTCCCCCTTTTAGTTTGTATGTGGCTTTTCCCCCTAACCATTTTCACAAAGCAGACTCCTGTTGGAAACTGTTGTTTCAATTTGGAGCCCCAAGGGTGTGTGTAATCAGCTAATTCCCTGTTGGTTCAGAACAGAAATCCTTACAGGAAACAGCCATTGGGCGAATTTCTCAGTTTCCAGGCCCCTGTCATCCTTTGTGGTGGGGCACAGCCTTGAAGATGGGGGTGTTCGCCATCGTCTCTGGCTGCCAGTAGTGCCCACGCCATACGCAGTAGTCAGGAACATGGCCAGGCCTTCCTAACAGCACCCTTACTCCTTTTTAGGAGGGGCTTGGGGCTGGGCAGCTTTGGGAAATAGCAGCAGTCATTTCCCAAGCCTGCCCGTGGGCTGCGCAGAAGTCACTGCCCCATCCCAAGGACATGTGGTTATTGGAGTCATCGGCCTCAGCAGCTCTCTCAGAAGACTGAAGGCCCTTTGTAATTCTCATTACACAGATGGTAGTGAAGGCTCTAGCCCGACTCGCATGTCAAAGAGTGGACTCTCAGTGTCTGTGCCCTCACTGTGCTCAGGTAGCCATGCCGGAAGTGTGGGTGTGCTTCTGCATGTGTGGGAACGCCTGCACCAGCTTCTGCACATATCTGACCTTGTGATACTTGTCAAGGTTGTGAGACCTAGGCCTGAGAACTGGAAAACACCAGACCTACTGCAGGAGCAGTTCAGATACTCAGGTGCCCTTTTACACGTGACTCACAGAGCCCCTGCATCTTCCCCACAGGGATAACTGTACTCATTGGGTAGTCATGTGACCAGTGGGGTTAGAGTTGAGAATAGAGTGGCCAAAACTAGAAAAACAGTTCTGTCTTGGATTTTTGGTATTGGTGGTAGATAAGAGCCTAATATTTATTTCATACTGAGTAAAATCCAATGTGAAGCCCCACATCTTCCTATTTGAACACCTATTCTAACTATAGAAATTCACTGAGTTGTACACACTTTGGGTCTGGTTAATTTTGGTGCTTGATATTTTTCTTTATTTCCAGGTTTTTTTAATAATAAAGCTTATATTAGGAAAGAAACAATCAAATTAAGAATTTAAGTTCCGGGCCTGGAGAGATGATGGCTCAGCACTTAAGAACACTGATTCCTCTTCCAGAGGACTCGGGTTCTGTTACTAGAACCCTTGTCAGATGCCTCACAGCCACCTGCAGCTCCAGCTCCAGCTCCAGGGAATCCAATGACTCTGGACTCTATGGACACTCGCACTCACTTGCACATGCACACACACATACCACATAATTAAAAAATAAATTCTTTCTTAAAATTTACCTTTATTAAGTTCAGGCCAGGTGTGATGATCCACACCTTTAATTCCAGTACTTGTCAGGTGGACTCCTGTCAGTTTGAGGCCATCTGAGGTCTATGTAGTGAGTTCAGGCCAACCAAGCCTACATAGTGAGACCCTGTGCCAGGAAAAAATAGAAGCCTGGGTGCTGGACAGACTCAGCAGTTAAGAGTTGTTTATTTGACAAGAATAAGCCAGGTGTTAGTGGTGGCACAGAGCTTTAATCTCAGCACTCAAGAGGCAGAGGCAGAGGCAGAGGCAGAGGCAGATGGATCTCTGTGAGTTCAAGACCAGCCTGCTCTACAGATCAGGACAGCCAGTGCTGCAAGGTGAAACCTTGTCTGGAAAAAGAAAAAAAACAAACAAAAACGAAAAAACATTAGGAAACCCTGGGCTGGGCTGGGCAGGGTAGGGCAGGGCAGATGGCTCAGAGGTTAAGAGCACTGTCTGTTCTTCCACAGGTCCTAAGTTCAATTCCCAGTAGCTCACAACCATCTATAATGTGATCTGATGCCCTCTTCTGTTATGCAGGTGTATATGCAAATAGAGTACTCATACATAAAATAAATAAAACTTTTTAAAAACTGAAAAAATAAAAAAGAATCCCTGGGTCAAACTAACCCGAAGATCCAAATTAAGATTCAAGAGGAAAAAAGGAGCCATTACAACAGATATGAGTGAAATCCAGGGACTCATTTGTGAATTCTTTGAAAACTTAAATTGCAAAAACCTCAGAAATCTAGGAGAAGCAGATACATTGCTAGACACACATGACCTGCCAAAGTCAAATGAAAGGGCTCACAGGACTTAGCAGGTCTATAGCAGGCAGCATGGCTAATGTAGAAGCAGGGTCCCAGACACTAAAGGCACAGGATCAGGCAGATTCACTGCTGAGTTTTATCAGACCTTTAAAGAAGAATGAAAAAGGGAAACTCACCTATGTTTTGTACCACACAGTGGTTGGGGCAGGGAAGGCCAGGAGGAAGGAATGTAACCGGATGTCTCTCAAAAGTAGTGAGATGACCCTGTGGTAAAGAGCACTTGCTGCTCCTCTAGAGGACGCAAACTTTTACCTGTAACTCCAGCTCCTGGGCATCCATATTCTTTTCTGGCTTCACAGGGCACCTGTGCCAACATGCATAATGTGCCACATGCAGACCACATCCATACTTGTAGTTAAAAATAAATACTTTTATAGTAATGATTTCAGTTTTGTGTTCTCAGTACACATAAGTTCCTAATTATGAAAATATAACTTTAAATGCATTTCTCTAGCTTCCTTTCCACCTTTGACTCGTCGTCTGTTTCTGGTTTTTATTCAGGCTTATGTCAAAACCTTCCTGGAAAATATCATACCTCTCAGGAGCAATCTCCCTGATAGTGTCCAGAGGTTTTCAGGCATGCTTCCTCTTGGTCATCTTAAGTCATCCCATACTATTGAAAATTCTTTGGGGCTACTGCATTGTTCCATGCCTGTGAAGAGATAGATAAAGCATTTAATTGGGGCTGGCTTACAGTGTCAGAGGTTAGTTCATTATCATCAGGGCAGGGAGCATGGTGGCAGACATTCAGTCATGGTACTGGAGGAGTAGCTGAGAGTTCCACATACTGATCTGTAGGCAAAGAGACAGACACTGGGCCTGGCATGGGCTTTTGAAACCTCAAAGCCCACCCCCAATGACATACTTCCTCCAACAAGGCCACCCCTCCTAACCCTTTTAATCCTTTCAAATAGTGCCACTCCCTGACAACTAAGAATTCAAATAGATGAGCGTATGGGGGCCATTCTTATTCAAACCACCACAGATTCTTTGATCAGGAGGCCTATCAGGCACACACCTGTAATTACAGGACTCAGGAGGCAGAGGCAGGTGGATGGATCTCTGTGAGTTCGAGGCCAGCCGGGCCTACAAAGCCAGTCAAGAACAGCCAGGACTACAAGAGAAACCCTGTCAAAAAAAAAAAAAAAAAAAAGTGTGGGGGGGCTATCAGAATTTATAACACCTTTTTAAAAAGTACAGTGTAAAAGGAACTTTTATTCCTCTGTTTCAATTGTTGTTTTAAAGGATTACTGCCTCTGTCTGCTAACCTAGGCCTAGTCCTGGAAGCTTCTATCTAGCCTCCACACAATCTAATTTAGGCCTACAATGTTTTCAGCCTCTGAGACTTATTGCTTAAATAAGCTCACCTTTTCTTGTTCTTACTAAGCTCTGAGCTGGCTTGTTCAATTCAGCTGTTTTGGCTCAAACTCCTCTCCCAGCTAACTACAATGTAGATTTTCTCTTGGCCCCTGAATTGCTCTTCTTAGCCTCAAACTAACTCCAGCAATCCTTTCTAATCTTCTGGCTCATATAGTCTTCACCTGTGTTAGCTTGTTCTCTCATTCAACCTCTCTGTAAAACTGTCCCGGTAAAACTGCCTACCTCTGCTCCCTCACCCCCCCTCTCTCTCTCTCCTTAAGTAGCCTCCCTGTCCTCCCTGTTCTCTTGAGAGTTAGGTATATCCAATTCTGTCAAATCCTTTCTTTTTCTGCCACTCCATTAGACATCATATTCAAACATGGGTGCTTCCTTCTACAAACTAACTACCTTCCTTTGGGCTTAAAGGCATGTGCCATCACACCTGCACCTAAGCTTTTCTTTACCTGAAACGTGCTCTCTACCAGGCTGGCCTTGAACTCAGATCTCCTTGCCTCTGTCTCTTGGATTAAAGGCGTGTTTATATTTCAGCCATGTTATCTCTTGCCAGAGCAGCCATGTTCTGAATTAAAATTCCTCTACAGAAGTATCATATTATGGGTTCATTATGATAAGCAATCTGCATATTGCATAAACCTCTGATTAATGTAATCACTTTTCTCAGATTATGGCTCACTAATTAGGCTATATGAATTCGAGTGTTCATAAAGAAAATGGACTTCAAATCCACTTCTTCTGGCAATAAAGAATATAACCCTAAAGAGGTAGAAAATCTAATCATAAAATAGATTACATGCATATCCATATCCATATATGTAGAGAATCTATTCACAAAATAGATGTATAATATATACATGCCTATTAACATATATTTATTTAAAAAACAGACCTGGCCAAGTGGTGGGGCATACACCTTTAATCCCAGCACTCAGGAGGCAGAGACTGGTGGATCTCTTGAGTTCAAGGCCAGCCTGGTCTACAGAGTGAGTTCCAGGACAGCCAGGGCTACACAGAGAAACCCTGTCTTGGAAAAAACAAACAAACAAAACAAAAAAACCTCAGATCTGTTAAAGTATACTTTACATAACAAAGTTTACCTACTACAAATGTACAACTCAGTAACATTTGATAAATTTGCTGAGTTCAGCAGCCTTTGCTATAATCTAGTTTTAGTGGATTTTCCTCGTTCCAGTGTGATCTGTGTATTTGTCCGTGGTCATGAACTGTTCCCACCCCAGCCTCAGTTTACCACTAATGCATGCACTCTTATAGAGATGCCCTTTCTGGGCATTTCATATAAACGGAATCATACAGTATGTGATGTATGGTCTCGCATCCCTGATTCTGTCTCTGTCTATTTTTGGTTGTGGTATCTGGCAAATTGGTTTGCTATTTGGTGTCGGCCAAATTGATTTCATAAACTTCTAATTCTAAATAGTCTTTTCATTTTGGGGTTCAAGATATGTTGTTCTAGCCGAGCATAGTGACCCACGCCTTTGATCCCAGCACTCAGGAGGCAGAGGCAGGAGGATCTCCGTGAGTTCGAGGCCAGCCTGGTCTACAAAGTGAGTCCAGGACAGCCAGGGCTACACAGAGTAACCCTGTCTTGAAAAAAAATCTATTGTTCTTATCCCCCACCCACCTTTGTCCTCTTGTGTTGTAGCTTTATCGGTTCTTCCTTCTGTAGATTTTTTTAGAGTTTCAGTCCACTGCATGTGGACTTCTGGGTCCAATTAGGAGACAGAAAATAGCACGACAGTTTGAATAGGGAGCATTGACTGTTAAGAGTTTTACACTGTAATAGGGAGTTGAAGGCATGGGAGAGAAGCACCTAAGGAATAAAGAGGACCTGAGAGAACGCAGGAAGGGTTGCTACAGATGGCAACCGCTCTCCCGGGGCCTGGAAGGCAGCAGCACCAGCCCGTGTCCCCAGGTCTGAGATCCAGGCTGCCTGGCAGAGGAGCTTCTGAAGCATCAAAGCACAGAGCTGCCTTGAGTTGCATTGTGGGCGCCTTCCATAGGGAAAGGCCATGCCAAGAGCCTCCTGTGGGAAGCTACTCTCAGTGCCTTACCTCAGAACTCAGGCAGGACTAGGAGGAACAGCCAGTGGAGAAAAGCTAAGCCCCCAACATTTACTATAAAGCTCTCCAAGATGTGCTGTGGGAAATCATTTGTGAGAGCAACTGCTAATTGCATTCTGCTCTGGCACTGCGAGGGCACACTTCCCTGGGCAGTATCAGTGCCAGCCTAGATAGAAGCACAGCCAGCTGCAACAGGACAGCTCCTTCCTCCTCAGCATCTTCTCAGTGCCTCTAGGGACAAGGCTTTACTTATGCCAGCTGATCCAGGAGACATGTTTGAAGCACAGCAGACTTGGGGCTCAAAAGCACAATAAATTGAAATCTAATCTAATCTATATATAAAGAAGAGTACCCATGAACTGTATTTTGTGATAAGAAAAATCTGTTTCAAGTTCGCCCTGGACAGTTTCATGTCAGTTTGATACAAGTTGGAGTTACCTAAAAGGAGGAAACTCAAAATTGAGAAAATGCCTCCCTAAGATCCAGCTGTAGGGCATTTTCTTAATTAGTTATTGATGGGGGAGGACCCAGCCCATTGAGGGTGGTTCCATCCCTGGGCTAATAGACTGGGGTTCTAGAAGAAAACAGTCTGAACAAGCCATGAGGAGCACTCCTCCGTGGTCTCTGCATCAGCTCCTGCCTCCAGGTCCCTGCCCTGCTTGAGTTCCTGTCCTGTCCTCCCTCAGTGATGGACTGTCACCTGGAAGTCTACACTGAAATAAACTCTTTCTTCCCCAAATTGTCTTGGCCATGCTGTTTTGTCATAGCAACTACCCTGACTAGGATAAAGTCCAAGATAATCAATTGTTTCTCTCCCACTCTTTTAAATAATTGTTAAAGATTTATTTATTTATTTATTTAATGTATATGAGTGGTCTAATCTACATCTAGAGCCTGAATGCCAGAAGAGAGCACTGAATCTGTTGTAGATGATTGTGAGCCAGTATGTGGTCCTGGGGATTGAACTCAGGACCTCTGGAAGACCAGCCAGTATTCTTAATTGCTGGGCCATTTCTCCAGCCCCTTAAATAAAATTTTAACAACAATAATAGTTCACCATTTTACCATTTTCCTTTTTGAGTTAGAAATTATAGAAAACTCACCAGCATTGGGTCCCCTGATATGTCAAAAGGTCACTTTATCTGCTAAAAGGAAAGTAAATCGAAACCATTATCAATATAGCCAGTACATTTTGAATTTAACTTCCAGAATTTCATTTATTTTGTTTTAAAAATGTGTAGATTTTGCTAAGATGCCAAAATTGTACCCACTTCTTCTCTCACTCCATAGAGGACCTTCCTCCCATGATGTGACATTGTTTTATTGTTTTGTTTTTATTTTTATTTTGTGTGTGAGGACAGGCACATGCTACTGCATGCATGCGGGTGTCTGAGTGCAACCATGTGGATCCTGGGGATTGACTCAAGTCCTCATGGCTGGCAGAGGTACCTTTACCTCTAGAGCCATGCTGCCAGCTCCTGTTTTTATAACTTTCCCTAGTCAGTAGTAACAGTTGCCTTATTCTATAGAAAACACCAAAAGCACTTCAAATAAATAATCTTGGAAAAATATATTTGCTTTAAATATGTATTTGTTTTTGTTCAAAGCATGAATAAGAGTTTTTGTAATTGTGTTAAGCTCTACTAAGAAGGTGAAGACTTCCTTCTGTTCTCTACAGAGCACTTTCCTCCCTCACTGTTTTAGACCTTGGTGCGGTTATATCAATGTGCTCAGCTAGTGGTCCACCCACGGCAGCTTAGTCGTCAGCAGGATGCCCCACGGGCTCAGTCAAGTCAGGATGTTTGATGGGTGTATATCCACTTTACTGTCAGTGCTGTCTCACCCTCTGCTCTGGGGACCCTTACCCCAAGCCTGTGTGGCCCTCCACACTCTTGTATTTATGGTTAGCTAAAAGGCCCTTGTCTCATGCCTCCTCTGACCTTTTTGTGTATCTGTGAAAAGGAATAATAGGTTAAATCTAGCTTGATTATAGGTTCTAAAGAAAAGAGAACAAGGAGGGGGAAAAAGACTTCCTTATTTGAAGATGAAATGCTTTGCTTAAATACAGAGTTGCATCCTGAGAAATATATCCCTAGGTGGCTTTGTATGACTATCATAGGTCATAGAATTCACTTACACCAGCTGAGATGGCTGCTGTGTCACTTGATGATAGAAACTCATGGGACCGCTATCATATACATTGGAGCCGATGGTTTCCTTAGCAACTGTTACCAACTGCCTCTTCTGTAGTGTGTAACAGTTTCTTTTATAACCTGGCCTATGGTATGAAAATTGGTTAGCTCCTTATTCAAGGACATCTGTCTGAGATTTTCTTTCATTTTTCCCTATCACTCCCAAGCAGAATGAAATTTGCAAAAATTTTAATTGATTTTAGCCAGTTATTCATTGGCTAGAGAGCATCATAAATGTTATTTGACAAGACAAGATTAATGTTGACTCCAAGTAGCATTTATGATCCCCAAATCAGTGGTGCAGAACACAACAGTCGTGTGGCGGTCTAGTTGCTGCTGCCCAGACATTTTCACCCTCTTCTCCACCAACACTAGTGACCATAGACTAGGTGACCAGCATGCTTTGGGATCTGTACGATTTGTGTGACTCAAAGTCAGACAGAAAATGTGACATAAGTGAGTATCTTTTTTTGTCAAATAAAATGGTCTTTTTGTAATTAACCAGCAGGGGGCGGGGGGAAGGTTGCTGTCTTGTTTTTATATGCTTTAAATGCAAATGAAGGCTGGGAGACAGCTCAGTATTAGCGCTCTTGCCTATCACAGACGGGCCCTGAGCCTCATCTCCACCACTGCCCCAAATAAATAGTCCATGAAAGCAAATTGAAAGCTGCCTGTAGCTTTGAGGCCATAAGTTTGTGAACAATATTATTTGAGTTATACTTGTAAAGCTCAGGAATTAGACATGATCTCATTTCCTCTCAGAGATGCTCTGTAACCCAGTTGTACACACAAAAGCATTTATGTGCAGTTGATGCATGAGACACAGTTGAGCTACTCACAGCCCAGGGCAGAGTGATGTCATATAAGCCTGGTGCTCTCCCGAGTACTCAAGACAGAGGAGATTGGGCATTGTGCAGTATTACTTAATGGATAAAGGGTCCTCTTGATGGGCATCAAAGGAAGTAAGAAATAAGATTACCAAACGGCCTTTCCATGACTTGGTTAGGTACTGACTAACTTTCTAGAATATGACTTCTATAGTATTTGGCTCAATGAAGTCTCTGTAGGCTCAGGCCTGTCTCTAGAAATAAGCTTTTGGAGGGTTGTGCACAATGGCACACGCCTTTAATCCCAGCACTCGTGAAGCAGAGGCAGGTGGATCTCTGTGAGTTTGAGGCCAGCCTGGTCTACAAAGCAAGTCCAAAACAGCCAGGGATACACAAGAAACCATGTCTGAAAAGAATACCCCCCCCCAAAAAAGAAAGAAATATGCTTTGGAAAGTCTCATTTTTCTGTAATTATACATGAGATTTCTATAGTAGCAGGCATGTTAGCAGTCCCTGTGGAAAGCTGGTTACCAGGCTTCTCCAGGGGGTCTCAAGCCATGGAGAAGTTGTTTCCCTCCCCGAGCCAGCAGACAGGAGTAAAATTGTCCCACAAGACTTTATTCCAAAGCTAGAGAAAGCACCTAACATTCAGGGTGACAGTGAGTAGCTAGACACAGTTTCCAGCTCCACAGGCATTTAATAAAAAAAACCCTCTAGGATCTAGGTTTTATATCGGGTGATAATGGTTCACTAAAAGAACCAGACAGAGCCCTTACCTTGAGGTGCTGTCAGCAGCACGTGATCCCCCTGCCTCCGCCTCTCCAGTGCTGGAATTACAGGCACGAGCTACCTACCACACCAGCTTTGCGAGCATATCAGCTAAGAAAGCTTGAGAGTGGAGAATGAAGGAGATGCAGTAGTCATACTGTGTGCCAGCAGTGAGTGCGTCCCCGTGTGCCTGCAGATTTCCTTTTCTCACTCACTGTCTTACACCAAATCTGAGTTTGTGTTTCCCCCTCGGTTTGTAACCACTTTGGCCTTTGCAGTGCTCTGCATGGTGTCACTTGTCCTGCCCGTGACATGGATGGAGACAGGCTCTAAGTAGAGCTTCATCTGTTCAGTACCCCGCACAGAGTGTAGCACCCAGCTCTAACCCTAGTGCCCGGCTGCAGCGCCTGCCCACCCGCCCGTGAGGCTTCCCGTAGCTCCTCTTCCTTCCTCACTTCCTGCTCCGCCTATCTCTGGTTTCCATGCAGATGCTGACATCCGGAGGAGTACAGTCTCAAACGGCAAGGCATCCTTCTCCCAGAACTTGTGAGTATCTTTTCATTCATGTTAGTAACCTTGGGGTACAAGGAGAAACAAACCCAGACTGTGGCCCGTGGTTGAGAAAGGTCACACTATAAATAGGCGTCGTGTCCATTTTAATTAAAATATAGAACTCTTAACTGCAGTACCACGTAATGCTCGTAGGTGAGATCAGGACTCGTTTGTAGTCTGAGAACAATTAAGAACAGCACATTATTTCACAGTGCATGTGTGTCTGGCAGTGAGTAAAGAAACTGGACAGACTCCGCGTGTAGTTGAGAGGTTTGCGCATGTGGTCTTGGGTCCAGTCTTCCTGGCTTTGTGTACTCAGCTCTCCCCAACTGTGCCCTTTGCAGCTCCCATAGCTTCCTACACTCCACATCGGCTGAGGCAGTCGCCATGGGGCTTCTGAAGCAGTTTGAAGGGATGCAGCTCCCAGCCGCCTCAGAGCTAGAGTGGCTGGTGCCAGAGCACGACGCCCCACAGAAGGTAGCTTTTTCCGTTCTTCCCTGTGAACCTTCCGGTCTTGTTTTCCTTTCTCGCATGGCCCCAGTCTAGAATGAGCCTACATATCTTCCCTTACTGAGGAACACCACTGGTAACAAGTGTGTTGAGTGGCCGAGTGAATGGGCGGGTGGGTGGGTGAATGCTTGCTTGCCTGGGTTTGCCCTGGCCGTCGCTCCTTCACTGTCCTCTTTGACAGAAGAAAAGCCCATGTTGTGTGACTAACTTTAAGACACTGTGGAAGTGAATCGCTCAAACTTTTTTGCTCTGTAGTTGAATCTTTTAAGACATGAGTGTGTTTGCATAGTAGAGGTGCTGGGAAATGTAGGGGCAGCATCAGCAATGGCTACTAGCGCCCTAAAATGCCGTTTCTCTTTGCTTCTTGGAACTCAGGATTCTTGCTTCTAGTAGCCTGGTACTTGTTTGTTTTTATTTATTTTATTTTATTTTATTTTTTATTTTTTGGCTTTTTGAGACAGGGTTTCTCTGTGTAGCTTTGGCTGTCCTAGACTAGCTTTGTAGACCAGGCTGGCCTTGAACTCACAGTGATCCACCTGCCCCTGCCTCCCGAGTGCTCCTCTGCCTCCCGAGTGCTTACTTGTTTGTTTTTAAATCTGTTCGTTGAAGTCTCAGCCTGTGGTAATTCTGAATGGTTTGTCACCTGCTTCTGTTGTGTCCAGAAGGGCTGCATGTGTGTGTGCCATAGAGTCTCCAGGCCAGCTCACATGCCCTTTTCTCCTGCAGCTCCTGCCTATCCCCGACTCACTGCCCATCTCACCAGACGATGGGCAGCATGCGGACATCTACAAGCTGCGTATCCGTGTCCGTGGCAACCTGGAGTGGGCTCCACCCCGGCCTCAGATTATTTTCAATGTTCATCCAGCCCCAACGTGAGTGGCCATGCCCTTTATCAGAAGGATTTGTTCTCTCTGCACTATAGAAGCGATCTTCTTACCTTCTCGCTCTGCCTCTGGTTGTGTTTTCCACACAGTTCTGTGTATTTAAAAGCACAGAAGGAAGACTCCCCATTTTATTTTTGTTTGTTGGTTCCTTTTTTTTTTTTTTTAAAGATTTATTTATTATTATGTATACGGTGTTCTGCCTGCATATACATCCACAGGCCATAAGATGGCATCAGATCACATTATAGATGGTTGTGAGGCACCATGTGGTTGCTGGGAATTGAACTCAGGACCTCTGGAAGAGCAGCCAGTGCTCTTAACCTCTGAGCCATCTGTCCAGCCCCTGTCCTTCAGCTTTCCCCACTCCCCACTTTAAGTCAGCATTTCAGACTGTTGTCTTCCTCCCAGTACTTCGCGAGCTCACGTCTTCTCTTTTTAAGATAAATGCTTTTCTCTCCCATTGTTCCCTCTCATTTATGAGTCCTCATTCCTTGTGTCTGTACAGAAAATGTGGTGCACTGTTGCGGAGAATCGCCACCGTGGCCTGACGCAGTAAATCCTAACCTCATAGCCCCTCACTTTGTGTTAGTTCTGCCAGTAGAAATGAGTTTTGTCCAACTTTACAAAGAAGCTGGTGAATTCCCAGCTCTTCCATCCTTAATGAGTGCCTTTGTCCCCTCGCCTTTTACACCTCTGAGCCCTGTGGAGCTGCCATCTGCTAACGCTGGCTCCTTCCCCTCTCTGTAGAAGGAAGATCGCTGTGGCCAAGCAGAATCACCGCTGTGCGGGATGTGGCATCCGGACCGAGCCTGGTAAGTTCGCATCGTGACTGAGAGCTTTGCCCTCTCCCACGTCTGTCTAAAGCAACCAGAAGAGATGATAGAGCAGACATGGGGAAAGGAAAGAGAGGCCTGGACAGGAGGTGAGGCCTAGGCAGGAGTTGGAGGTGGGGGGTGGAGTTACCTCACGGAGCAGTACACTGCAGTATCCTGTAGAAATTGGCTCATTGCGGCTAGGTTCTTGGAGACTGGGTCTCATTAGCTCTGGCAGTTTTGGATTCTTCAGTGGCCTCCAGGATGGGGTGCAGGAATTATAGATCCCACTGTGCGAGTTTTTTCCAGAAGTGGTCGACCCTCCCTGCCTGCCTTTTGAATGATCACCAGCTCCTGCGCACATCTAGCCTTTGGCCCTCTGCGTTTCCTAGATTATATCAAGCGGCTGCGCTACTGTGAGTACCTGGGCAAGTACTTCTGCCAGTGCTGCCATGAGAACGCCCAGATGGCCGTCCCCAGCCGCATCCTGCGCAAGTGGGACTTCAGCAAGTACTACATCAGCAACTTTTCCAAGGACCTGCTCATCAAGATCTGGAACGACCCTCTCTTCAACGTGCAGGACATCAATAGCGCCCTCTATAGGAAGGTCAAGCTGCTCAATCAAGTCCGGGTAAGACCTCAGCAGTTCCTGTTTCTCCTCTCCTAGCTCCTGTCTTTGTTGTGCACTTCCCTTAGGTCACCACACTGCTTGTCACAGTCACCGCTCATGTTCTCTGTGCTTTCCTGTCTTCTGATTTCCAGTGCTGGGGATCGAGCCCTGTATTGTTACCCATAGTACTGCACGCCCTCTACCACAGGGCTGCACCTCACAGTTCCTGGCTTCCTGTCCTCCCGGACTCTCAAGCCTCACAGCAGCTCTCAGGCTGCAGACATAGCACTTGACAGCAAAACAGTTTCTGCACTCACTGAGAGCAGGGTTGGGAATTTGACTCCCAGAGTTCTCAGCGGCTGCCAAGTGTGTCTGAATGAGACTGCTGACCTAGCAGAAGGGCCCTCCTGGGCCAAAGGTCACTCTGAAGTGAGTTGTTGAGGCTGTTGACCGACAGGCATGAGGGCAGTGCTCCTCTGGCTGCTCTGTGTGAGCGTCGCAGGCGCTGGCTGGCCCTTCTAACAACAGCTTCTTCTCTCCACTTCTCCACCCAATGTCCTCAGTTGCTGCGGGTTCAGCTGTACCACATGAAGAACATGTTCAAGACATGCCGACTGGCCAAAGAGTAAGTCTCCTGTGGAGGGAGGCCAGCGTCCTCCGGCTGCCCTGTTGTCTCCAGGGGAGCGTGTCCCAACAGCTGCCTCTGTTTTACATACGGAGGAGTTTGCAGAGATGTCTGAAACTAGTCAGTGGGAAGCCATGGCCGTTCTTAGGCCATGTCGGTCCAGGGCCAGACACCGTTCTCCAAGCTCACTGGACAGGGCTCATAAAGCACTTGGTGGTACGGGCAGCTGGGGTAGCCCAGAATACCGGGGCTGCCTGAACAGCACGTGCCCCTGTCAGCCTCTCTCCAGCTGAGCTGGGATTTTTGTACATCATGTGCCGTATGAAGTGTTTATTTCCTCTCTCCCACTTCCTGTAGGCTTTTGGATTCCTTTGACATAGTTCCAGGCCACCTGACAGAGGATCTCCACCTGTACTCACTGAGCGACCTGACCGCAACCAAGAAGGGGGAACTGGGGCCGCGGCTGGCTGAGCTCACCAGAGCAGGAGCTGCCCACGTGGAGAGGTGCATGGTGAGGAGGCCAAGCTCCACCCCGCAGCCTAGCCCTCGCCTGGCACTGTGGAGCTGTGGGGCAGGCTTCCTGTCATTTAGCGCCAGTTGACACTGAGAGAAAGCAGAAGGCTTCTCTAGGTTAGAGAAGGAAGCCCTGAGGAGCTGGGCCAGGAGGACTGTGAGTTCAGAGTCTGGGCTATAGATCAAAACCCCATCTTGAGAAAAGAGAAGGAATTGGGACAGGAGTTGATTCTGGTGTTGGCCGTGGGCTAGACTAAGCAGCCTCCACTGAAGACCCGCCTCACTCGGGGAGGACCTTTGGTCAGACTGTAGAGGCTCTTATTTTCTATCACAGTTTCAAGAAGTTTGCTCTCCCTGTAAGCCTGTTTTTTCTTTTTCTGGAATGAAGGTGATTCTTGGATGAACTGTCCTTTCCTCTTGAGCATTTGAGGGCCGATGAAATAGCTGATTTGATAGCATTTCTACAATTCTATTTACAAGAGTAACTTGATAGGTTTAACACACTAGAAATCCAGAAATGACACTTTTAGACCTGCCCATCTCGGCTGCCCAGTTTGTGACCCTGTGACAGGGTGGGGGCCATTTGGGGTGGGATGGAGTGGACAGTCTAACCTGACTAGAGGGTATTGTTTTGGGAACACATCCATGACTTTACCTTTCATCGTAATTAGTAGTGGTACCTGTTTCAAGGTAAAATAGATACCAGGACTGGATTATGGATTTGAGGACCCTCTTCTCACTACCATCCCCTCCCCCTTTCCTTTTCACTGAGGGCTGCTCCAGCGGCCTGTGTCTCTTGTCCTTACCTTCAGTTTTGTGTGGTGGTACCCAGCCCTGGTTTGGGTCCCACGCTCATGAGTCCAGGTCTAGGCTCTACACCATGCACAGTGGACCCCTTCCGGGCCAGTCCCTCACTTTGCTGCCATCCCTCTCCACAGCTGTGCCAAGCCAAGGGCTTCATCTGTGAGTTCTGCCAGAATGAGGATGACGTCATCTTTCCTTTTGAGCTACATAAGTGCCGAACCTGCGAAGGTGAGGATGGGGGCTAGAACATTGAGACAAGCAAGGCTGGGCACACGGTGAATGTATGACCTGAGAACCCTCTGTGAGCGAGAGTGTGGCGTGAGTGAACGGCTCCACCGCGCTCTGCCACTGCCAGGGAGTGGCGGCTGTGGTGATGGTTTGCTTCCAGCCTGGAATATTACAAATGGTTTTCTCCTCCCTCTTTTCCAACCTGACTAGAATGTAAAGCGTGTTACCACAAAGCTTGCTTCAAGTCTGGACGCTGCCCCCGGTGTGAGCGGCTGCAGGCCCGGCGGGAGTTGCTAGCCAAGCAGAGTCTAGAGTCCTACCTGTCTGACTATGAGGAGGAGCCCACGGAAGCCTTGGCTCTAGAGGCCACCGTCCTGGAGACCACCTGAGGGACGCACCTAAGCCCTTTGTCTAAGGGCCTGGCGAGGGCAGATACAGAACTGAGCCACGCCTTCAAGGAAGGCGAGGTCTTTTAAAATATATATAGTCATTTTTTATGACTTGTCTGCTGTCCAGGTGATGGGTCCAGTCTATTGTGACAGACATCTGAGGGCTTCAGGTATTTTCACCAGTCCTGATACTCGGAGTGCCTCTTGTCAGAGGCGTGGACAGCGAGAGCCAGTTCTCCTGACCCGCTTGGCCTGTTCCACTAGCACCAGATCTGGCTACAGCTGCAGCTCAAGGAACATTCCCGTTCTCGACTCAGTTCCTCAGCCTCTGAGCCAGGCCTTTCTCAGCCAATGATCTCCTTTGCTGCTGAAACCAGAGAATGGTATTTTCTCTGTCCAGTCCTGACCGAGACTAAGACTGTGCCCTGAGGCACAGAAGACAAAGGGGCTACATGGGGGGCATTCTGTCTGACTCTTACGTAAGTATTTGTGGGGTGGAGGGGGAAGGCAGGTAGGAATAAAATCATGATTGTCCCAGAATCCTCAGTGACCTCAAAGAGGCAACCATAACTTCCCTGTTTCAAATATTCCAGGCCTAGGTGGGCACAAGCTGGTTGGGTACTCTGGTGGGCTTGAAGCAAAGAACAGAACTGAGTCTTAGGCCAGGCCCATTTGTAGCCAGCACCACAAGCAGAAGTGAGACTGCAGCTGGTGCTTAAGGAACATTTATTCAGAGGAGTCCATGGCCTCCTGGGGTCTTGAGTCTCTCAGTTAACCAGCTTGAGTACAGGTGTGCTCCAAGCTCAGGCAAATCCCTGATGCCAGTGTAAGGCGAGAGAGAGACCCCACCTACCATCGCAGTCGCCACTCCCTTTCTGCTCTGTACAACCATCTGACCGTTGTGGTTCTAACTGCAGGTAGGACCCAACTCCATTCTCTGTCCCCTGCCCTCGGCAGAGCTGGGGCCCTTCCTGTTGGCTGCTCTCTTGCCTTAGTTTCTTTTCTCAGAGTTGGGAGAAGCCGTCCCACTTAGCAGCACTAGAGAACTTGACAGTTTGTGAATGTTTCTGTTTGCTCAGAATAACAGGCGCCTTTATGCCATTTATGCACTTAACCTCCTCAGCCTTGGTAACATACTGAACCATCCACTTCATGTTACTAATCTTAATAGCCTCTTCCCCATCACCTAATGTGCATTTCTGCACTTAAGTTTCCTGACTAGGCTGGACATGTCTGTGGTGGTGTTTGAACCGCTGCAGCGGCTAACCTCTGTGCAAACACTGGTCAGGGGTGCCTCTCAGAGCCTGGCAGTTCTGTGAACTAACATCCTCAGTGCTTTTGTCCCGGAGCTGACTTCTGTGTCTTCCTAGTAAAGTCATTTGGTCCAGGCTGTGCCCCAAGAAGTCAGACAAAGTTGCACTTGGTTGATGGAAGATGACAGGGAACTGAGCTGGGGGGACATTGATGTGACAGCCAAGCCGAGCTCTAGTAGAGCAAGAGGAACATGTCGCCTACAGTGTGGTTCCTCTGCCTCACCCTTGGGAGCTGACAACTGTATGGTGGGATGACCAGGCCCATTCTCAGTCGGCAGTGAGGCCAGGGCCCATTGTGAAGAGCTGGTTAGAAATCCCTTCCAACTCAGTTATTACCCGAGTCAGACCTCGGATTCAGAGCCTGACTCCACTTCCAGTTCGTGGCTGACTTCCCGTCCAGCTGTTAACCCCATGTCACCACACTGGAGGAGAGACTGCTGCCGTCCGTGCTCCCTGTCAACACAAACTCAAGCTGACCTCAGCAGCCTCACTGGCTGTTTCCCCGCCTCCCCTACCCCATCCCTTTAGATCCCATATCTTTTAGTGCTCCTGAATCTGTGCTGTCATTCCTGACCAAATGCCCACGTATTTATTTATTTGGGACTGGGGGATGGGGCAGAGGGGGCGTTGTGAAAGCACTTTGCCACTTAACAGTATCTGAGAATCCCCTGCCACATGGGGAGAGGCTTCCAGGGCACCACGGAGAATTTCCTGGTGGGTGAGGTGAGAGGGGAGCATCCGCTCTATACAGAGCTCCGGAGACCAGCTCCAGGACCCTGAGAGCTTGTCTCCCTGGACAGGTTCTCCGTGGAAGCCAAGTACACTGCACCTGGGAGCCTCTTCCTCTGCCGAGCTAAGAGGAGTGTTTGCTGAACTAACAGAAAAGGAGCAAGAGTCTAAATAAAAATGTTCTGTTTGTATACAACCTGTGTTCTGAACTGGATTTTCACCTACTGTAATTTGTGCACATCCTAACAGTTCACGGTCATCCTTAATAAACTAAGAAAATTAAATCTCGACTTTTATTTACCTGCTTTGATGACTGTGGAATGGTATTGTGTATCTACTGAAAAGCAACCACGTCTGAAAATTACCTGTGTGATTTTGGTGGCGTCTTTTCTACATGACTGTTTTTGTTAGTTGTTTTATTATTATTATTGTTGGCCTCACACTTGGAATCCTCCTGCCTCTGCCCCTCCCCCCACATGCTGGGATGATAGGTCAGACACCACCATACACCATGTACATGGCTTTTTAAAAGTCTCCTCATTATCTCCCACCACTGTCTAAAACCAACACTCATCTCTACCAACCTAACCATTAGTGACTCAGATTTGACTCCCTCCGAGTCACATGTCTGCCCAGTCACGCTTAGTCTCCTTCCCACTACCTGTCATCAAGTTCTTTGATTGTCTTTTCCTTTTTTCTTTTTTCTTTCTTTTTTTTTTTTTTTTTTTTTCAAGACAGGATTTCTCTGTGTAGCCTTGGCTGTCCTGGACTCACTTTGTAGACCAGGCTGGCCTTAAACTCACAGCAATCTGCCTGCCTCCCAAGTACTGGAGTTGCAGATGTGTTCAACCACATTGGCAGACAGTGGGGTTTTTTGTTTTTTGTTTGTTTGTTTGTTTTTTCTTTTTTATGTATCTCATTCTGGTTTTGTTTTGTTTTTCATTTTTTGAGACAGAGTCTCTCGGTGTAGCCTTGGCTGTCCTGGACTCACTTTGTAGACCAGGCTGGCCTCAAACTCACAGCGATCCGCCTGCCTCTGCCAAGTGCTGGGATTAAAGGCGTGCGCCACCACGCCCAGCCCTGTTCCATTTCTTCTACGCCCACACAAATGCAGGCTTTTCTCTCAGTTGTTTGGGGTCATGTCAGTTTCTTCCTGTTCATGCACTTTTTCCTGTTTATGCACTTTCATCACCCATTTCTGTGGTAGTCTGGGGCTGTAGCAGAGAGCAAAGTGCAGACAGGTCCTACCCACAAGAAAATGAAACACTTGTGTGGTAGACAGACATTGCACAAAGTCACCAGAGTGAATGCTTATAGTCAGCCATCTGTGCCTATAGGTCTTGGTTAAATAGCTAGGCAAGGTGACATATAGCTATAATCCTAGCATTTGGAGGCTCAAAAAGCCAACATATTTAGAAAAAAATACAGTAAAAGCTACCAAAAATTGAGAACACACTGCAGTAGCTATTTCCATTATATTAGATATTATGAGTTATATGGAGGTCATTTTAAATATGCAAATGACAGGAATAGATTACATGTAAATATTAAGCTATTTTATATTAAAGATTTGAGCATTGGTGGGTCTTGGGAAACCCTAGAACCAGTCCCCTATAGATAAGTGACAGCTAACCATTAATCTCGTTAATGGCTACAAAGGAAAAGAGCAAATGCTGTTTCAACAAAACCAGGATACATACTTGGGACAGGAGAAAGGAGAAGCCCCTGAGAGTGATTCTGCAGCTTCCCTGAGGATCCAACCAGAGGAACTGGGCAGAAAAGGGCTTACTGATTCAGATTTGATTACGTTGTGTAGTCCACACTGGCTTCAAAATTATTCTGCCACAGCCCCCATTCTGCTGTGGGTAACAAATGTGTACCGCCACAGCCAATTACAATTTTAAATTTAAGGAAATGTTTGCAAGGCTGGGCATAGTGGCACACACCTATAATCCCAGCCCTTGAGAGGCAGAGGCAGGTGGATCTCTGTGAGTTTGAGGCCAGTGTAGTCTACAAAGAGAGTACAGACCAACCAAGGATACACAGAGAAACCCTGTTTCAAGAAACTCCACTCCAAAAAAAGAAGAATAGAAGAGGTGTTTGTGTGAGTGTGGACACAGGCTTGTGTGTATGCAGCTAGCACTTGCATCCTCCCTTTGTTGAGGGGCGGGATCTCTGATGTGTCTGTTGTGTTGCATACCTCAGGCTAGATGGCCCTCAGGCTTCTGGGTAATTTTCCTGTCTCTGCTTCCTGTCTTGGTGTAGGAGGGCTAGGCTACAGATGATGCACATCACCATATCCAGCGTTGTAGTGGGTTCTGGGGAATCAAACGAGTCTGAGACGTGGTCTCTAAGGACTGTACTTGGGCCATCAGGCTTTTGTAGCTATTACTATTGTTTGCTGGGTAATCTTCCGATAATGCACCGCCCCACCCTCAAAGACAGGTCTCACATCACCCAGGCTGATCTCTAACTTGCTACCTAGCTGAGAATGGCTGAACTGATCCATTTGCCTCTGCCTGTTCCACGTGCCGGAATTACCGGAGTATGCCTCTAGGTTTTATATTGCGAGTTGGTGCCATCGACAAAATGTTTACATTATCCTAAACTTCATATTGAAGGCTTTGTCCCCATGCAGTCTTCAGATGGGGCCTTTGGGCGGCAAATGGGGTCATTATAGAGTCAAGCCCCGTGGTGCCAGAAAGCTGGGCAGTTCTTTGCATCATGTCAGGGTGCAGCATAAAGACAACTGTAAACCACAGAGAGTGTTTATCGTTACCAAGATCCCAACCCTGCCAGCATTCTGGTCTCAGAGTTCCACCTCCAGAACTTTGACAGAAATCTCCATCACATGAGCCACCACCCAGTGTATGGTATTTTTTTAAACAGCAGCTCAAGTTAGCCGATGGGAAAGCTGCTGAGGAGTTTTATTCAGAGAGGTTGAGTGGCTGCTCAGGATGCCATCATCCTGTGCAAGAGCTGTGGGATGCTCTCCTGGGGAGGTGGCCAGAGTAAAGGTCAGAAGAGGTTATGCTGAACTGGACTAGTGTATTGTCCCTATCACCTCACCACCTAGGACCTTTAAGAAGATAAAGCCCGTCTGTTCTGCTCAGTTCTGTCTCCGCGTGTTTAAGCTAAGAACAGAACGCTGAAAGCAGCACATTTCAAAAGACGGGATGATTTACAGACTCTCAGGAAGGGCAGGGACCCAAGAACCCCAAGACTCATGATTAGCAGACTTTCTCTTGAGCTTGCTGCCAGCAAGGCAGGCCACATGGAAACAGCTGAGCTGAAGACTCCCCCCAAGTAACGAGACACCCCAAAGAAAGGAAAGAACCGAACAGCCGTCCACTGTGGCATTGAGCATGCCATGTGTGCATGCCTGTGGCCTCCAGCGGGTGTAGGCACACTGTATCCCTGATGGCAGAGAGAGAGGCTAAGAGCCAGCCTGCTTCCCTTCTTGTTTGAACTTTTGCTTTAGAATACACATGAATGGTCACCACCCTTCTGCCCTGCTCCACTGCAGTCCCTGCAGTCCCTTCTGCCCAGGACATCAAACTACTTACGCTTTGCTCCCCTCATGAGCTTGAAGTTCTTGGCAGCAAAGATGAGGGTGGTGAGGGTGGAAACAATCTACCCAACACTACTCCAGGAGAACTCTAGGCTGTGCTGAGCACTCCAGGTCTGCCCTGCCCAGTTACACCAGAAGAAACCATGTTGATGTCTTCCAAGCAAAAAGGAGGCCCAGGCAGACAGAGCCTGCTATTGCTTTTTCGGGCTGTCTCCTTTCCCCATGTGGTTACTGGGGTCCTACACTCAGGGGGATTGACTAGTTTCCTCCTAGCTGTGTATCTTTGGGATTACTTTGTTGTTGTTGTTTGAGACAAGGTTTCTCTGTGTAGCCCTGGGTGTCCTGGACTCGCTCTGTAGACCAGGCTGGCCTCGAACTCACAGAGATCCACCTGCCTCTGCCTCCAGAGTGCTGGGATTAAAGGCGTGCACCACCACGCCCAGCTGCAATTACTTTTTAATTACTAATTTACAGCTCAAAATTATAAATCTATCATTCTACTAAAACTATACTTATTTTTATGTACTTTCCTTCTTTTATGTATCTTCTTATCCTTAGCTTTAAAATTAAAAAAAAAAAATTTTTTTTAAGTTTGTTTTTTTGAGACAGGGTTTCTCTGTGTAAGGCTGTCCTGGAACTCACTTTGTAGACCAGCCTGGCCTCAAACTCATATAGATCCTCCTACCTCTGCCTCCCAAGTGCTGAGATTACAGGTGTGCACCACCACACCTGGGCTTCTTGGCATATTTTTACATGATTTTAATTGTGGTATAAATATAATCATTGAGGGTAAGTAAGGCAGTGGCGGGTGAACAGGGTTTGCTGACCCTTTAGTACAGTTCTTCATATTGTGGTAGCTCCCAATCATAAATTATCTTCACTGCCACTTCATAATGTAATTTTGCTACTGTTATGAATCATAATATAAATATCAGTTTTCCAATGGTCTTAGGTGACCCCCATGAAAGGATTGCTCAAACTCCAAAGGGGTCATTACCCACAGGTTGAGAACCACTGCTCTAGAGACTAAGTGGGCTTTGGGTTAAGGGAAGAAGTTGGGGCTAATGAGACAGCTCAGAGAATATAGCACTTGTCTTAAAATTCTAATAACCTTAGCTCAGGGCAGAGAGGCCCGGCTCACACCAGCAGAGGTGAGAGAATCCCAGCTCACACCGGGAGAGGTGAGAGAACCCTGGCTCACACTGGGAGAGGGCAAACACAAAGACAGTATCTGAAATGAGCCCCAAACTATGAAAATACTGAGTTTTCTCATTTAATATAAAATGATCCAAGCCATGAGTATGTGATTGCTCTCATGGATGTGTTCTTAGGTGAGGGCGTGGCTGCAGTCCCTGCCCTTTAGAGCTTTGCTGTTTAGTGATTAAGACAGGAACACATAAGTAAAAGTATGGAGTGATGTCTGTGTCCCAGGCACTACTCTGGATTCTTTATATACGCATGCCTCATTAACCCTCTCAAATCCTCCTTGATAGCATTGCCATTTCCACTGTAACCAAGTAACGGCAGCAAAGAGAGCTTCAGGACCGTGCTTACCACACCCCAGCAGTGGAGATTCTCCAGAGCAGAAGTGATGGGGGGTGAATAGCCGGTTAAAGGGCTCCTTAGGTTGTCTCACATGGTTTGGGCTGGGTGGGCAAACGATGGCTGCCTTTGTACGGAAGAGGCCAAGAACCCAGGAGCTGCTGAGCACACAGGGTTGGCTGTCTCGGCGGTTCCAGTGTGCTGCTGAAGGCCTGGAGGGCTCCTGGAGGTCGTTGGTCTTCAGTCCACAATGGAGGTGTCTGAAGAGGCTGTGCGGTCACAGCAGAAGAAGCCGTGACAGCGGCAACAGGGTGGCTGAACTCGCCAGCGAGACACAAAAGCGAAGCGTTTTCTTTCCTTGGACCCCCCCCCCCCACTTTCCTGGGCCGCCACTGGAGCGTATCCCCATTTTAAATGACGCTGTCAAGAAAGCCCCTTACAAGTGTACCCAGCAGCTTATCTCTTAGTTGCTTCTGGTTCTAGTCAAGTTGACAGCTACAAGAGTCCACCCCTTGCCAACTTGACACCCAACAATACCTCCTGACATCATGCTTAATTTCCAAATGGAAACAGGAGCAAAGTCACAGTGCCCCTGAAATGATGTAACTATTCCACATACAACCACAAACACATGATTGCCCCCTTCAGAATAGGTGGTAAAGCCCCTCAAGAAATGCTTGGTCTTAGTGTCCCAGACCTTAGGTAAAATATAAGTTTACAACTCCCAAAACTCAGCCCCAAAGAACCACGTGGTGCCAACTTTCTCTGTTGAGCGCCTTTTCCTGTTGCTGTGATTAAAATTCTCTGACAAAGGCAACTTAAGAGGAGAGGGTTTTGTTTCAGCTCACAGTTAAAGGTACAGTCAACCACAGCGAGGAAGGCAAGACTGCAGGAGCTTGAAGCAGCTGGGGACGTCACGTGCCTTGAACTCATAACCCGAGATCGCAGACGAGCGTGACCTAACCAAAACAGAAGCCAATGCCTTGTCTCCAATTCTCTTTCTCCCTACAGCTCCTATAGCACATGTAAGAAGGCCTGTGTTCATCTGTATCAACCCCTCCAAAGCTCGGGGGACATCATGAGGCAGAGGAGTGTTATCATGTGTCTGGCTGCCAGCCATGACATTGCCTTGTTCTTTTGACCTCCAAGGAAGTGGGATTACCTGCTCAAGAGCATTCCATAGTGGAGGGAGGAAGGTTGGTTCGTGAAGCCTTGCTCCTCCATCAGAAGTTATTTTTGTTGTTGTTATTTGGCTTTTCAAAACAGGGTTTCTCTGTGTAACCCTGGCAGTCCTGGACTCACTCTGTAGACCAGGCTGGCCTTGAACTCACAGCGATCCTCCTGCTGGGATTAACGGCGTGCACCACCATGTCCAGCAAGAAATGATTAATCCTCTAACAAAATAAATCAATAAATAAAGGCCCATTCTCATGTCTCTAGCCATCTTTTTGTTGTTGTTGTTGTTTCATTTTGTTTTTCAAGACAGGGTCTCTCTGTAAACTTAGCGGTCCTGGATTTGCTTTATAGACCAGGCTGGCCTCGAACTCACAGCAATCCTCCCGTGTGCTGGGATTAAAGGCGTGCGCCACCACTGCCCAGCTACCCATTGGGATTTTCAATGGTTGGTCATTTTACTATAATTGGGTCTTTGATTCCCACCCCGCCACCCCGAGTTCATGGAGAACCTCTAAAGAGGCATTTGAGCTAAATTTTTACAGGGTTTAGAAGATAAATGAGAAGAAAGAAAAGATGGGGGCCTGTGTGCTCCAGAAAAGGCTTGACTTGGGGCAATAAAAACCCAGGAAAGACCCAGGAGGCGCAAGTCCACAGGCTTTGCCAATTGCAGGGGTGTGCATGGGGTTGGGTAGGTGCAGAATAGGGGTGGGGCACAAGAATAGGAAAGAGGAGGTAGGGAAGCTACAGAGCTTTCAAACGTAGGGGGGATAATGCATTGAGTTCTTGAGTTTTTGGAGTGCCTACCCCTCGCAAACAGTCGCTCCCTTGTCACACTTCTGGGGGATGTCTGCTCTGTAGAGTTGAGTGCTGGGGTCACGTTCTGAGGCTCACCTGCAGCTGGACTGAAAGCACAAGCACACTTCCCCCTCCCCCAAGACCCAACCCTATCCCCCATCCCCTCCCCCTCTGGCCTGCTCTGTCTCTTGAGGCTTAACTGCTTAGCAGAGCCTCCTTTTTATAGACCAAGCTCACCCTAAAGTTATCCAGGAATGCACAGGCCCCCCTTCCCAGGCACTCCCTCTACTCAAGTTACCAGAGGTCGCAGTTATGGGAGGCCACAGTGCTAGGGTGCTTGCTTAAGCAAAAAAGAAACTTTGGTCCTTTGTATTTTCTTGAGATATAAAAAGCCCACCCTCCAGAATGTACACTTTCCAAAGTGCTGTGCATCAGAGGCACCTACCCGACTCCTTGAAAAGCCGTGTAAAACTTGTCCCTTGTTGCAAAGGGTCAGCTGGGGCAGGGGGATGGTGGGTAGGGGGCAGGAGCAAAGCCTGCCACTTCCAACTGCCAGCTTGGTTTCCATTTTTAATTTTTTTTTCATTTTGGGGAGGGGGCATGCCACGGTGCATATGCGAAGCTCAGAGGACAATCTGCTTCTGCTTCTCCCTTGTGGGGCCCAGGATTATCATTATTATTAATTAATTAATTTATTTATTTAATATTTATTCATTCATTCATTCATTTATTGGTTTTTCGAGACAGGGTTTCTCTGTGTAGCCTTGGCTGTCCTGGACTCACTTTGTAGACCAGGCTGGCCTCGAACTCACAGCGATCTACCTGCTTCTGCCTCCTGAGTGCTGGGATTAAAGGCGTGTGCCACTCTGCCTAGTGGGGGCCCAGGATTATTAACAAAGCTCTGTCTCTCACCCAGCCTCTGGAGTCCTCAGTGAGAAGGGGTGGCTAGTGCTATTTCTTCCCAGCAGTGTTTTCTACGCACCCGCAGCCAGGGGGCGCACAGCCCTCAAGGCGGTGACTGGCTATTCTTTCTTTCTTTCTTTCTTTCTTTCTTTCTTTCTTTCTTTCTTTCTATCTATCATCTATCTATCTAATCACTTTGCAGCCTGATCCCAGCGCCCTCCCTCCTCTCCTCAGTCCTGCCTTCACACCCCTCTCCCCCTTCTCCCCCTCTCCCCCTCTCTCCTCTCCTCAGAAAAGTGGGAGGTTCCCCACGGGTACCAACCCACCCTGGCATCTCAAGCATCAGGACTAAGCACAACTGAGACCTGACAAGGCAGCCCAGCTAAGAGAAAGGGGTCCAAAGGCAGGCAACAGAGTCAGAGACAGCCCCTTAAAGATCTTTCTACTCAGTGGAAGGCGTGGTAGTGCACGTCTTTAACCCCAGTACTCAGGAGGCAGAGGCAGGTGGATCTCTGTGAGTTCGAGGCCACCCTGGTCTACAAAGCGAGTCCAGGACAGCCAACGCTTCACAGAAAAACCGCGTCTCAACAAACAAAACAAAACAAAACAAGGCTCTGGGCCAGAGAGATAGCTCAGCAGTTAAGATCATTCACTGTTCTTCAGAGTCCCTGAAGGCAGACACAGACACACAGACACACAGACACACACACACACACACACACACACACACACACACACACACTCCAAAATTGCTTCCAACTCCAGTTCTGGGGATCTAATTCTCTCTTTTGGCCTCCATAGGTTCTGCGCGTGTGTGTCGCACATACATATGTTCAGGCACCAAACATGCACAAATAAAAAAGCTCTGAATAAATAATCTTTAAAAAACAAAACAAAAACAGTCTCTCTCAAGCCTATTTCCTTCCTAGCTATTTCCTCTTTATGGCCAAATTCCTCCAAAACAATGACCCTATTTTCTGCCAGCTTCTGAACAACCACTATTCGCAATTAAGCCAAATTCCACTTCCTTCCTACTCCCACTTCACTGGAAATACGTCAGCCCGAGGGTCCCTGTGCCATCCGGAGGGGATACCCGAGGGAACTCTTCCCAGTGTGGACCTTCCTTAAGGCCTCTGCAGTGTTTGAAGTAGCCAAAGGCTGCTAGAGAGAGAGCAAGGACACTGTCCCCTCCTGGGCTGCTGGCGCCATCTGCTGGTATTCCTGGTGCAATATTCGGCTTGCTTTCTCTCCCTCGCCTCGCCTCCTGAGGCGCTTCAGGTCCTCTCGTGGGTGGTGTCCCCGCCAGTGGTGTAGAGATAGTCAAGCCATCTAGACAAACAGCAACCCCTAAGTCTTTGCTTCTACTGTGTGGAAAACCCCACATTGTTGAAGTCAGCATGATGACACCAATAGACCTCTGGGAGAAACAAACAAACAAACAAACAGTCCCTCCTAGTCAGGGGGCAGCGGCCCACACCTTTAATCCCAGCACCCGGGAGGCGGAGTCAGGTGAGTTTGAGGCCAGCCTCCTCTGCAGAGTTCTAGGGCAGCTAGGGCCACACAGAGAAAGCCCATCTCGAAGAAAAGCCAAAACAAAAAAAAAAAAATCCCTTTCACGCAAATCTCCATAAACCAAGGCTCGGAGAAGTCTAGTGTCGACTAATTCCTCTGGATGAGGAGCTAGCTCATTGAAACATGAATATTATGCCTGCGGCTGACATCCCTGAGTCACATGCTTTCTCCCTACCATCGGCACTAAGGGAAGGACGTCCACTCTCAACATGCTAAGCCAACACAGTGATACAAGTTCTATAAGGCAGGAAAAGGAAATAAGATGGATCACGGTTTGCAGATGGCATGATTATGCAGAAAATCCCAAGGAACTTGTTCCAAAACAAAAAACAAAAAACAAACAAAAAAACCCAAATAAATCTAGAATAATGGAGCGAGGCCTGCTGACACATGGTGTATGACTTCTGACCTCTGGGGCCATGAGAGGATAAATCTCTTCTATATTATTATTTAGGTAGTTTAGAGAACAGGTCTCGCTAAATCATAGCAGTCTTGGAAGCTGGCTCCCCGAGAACCACTTTTCCATCCCGGCTTCGGCACCTTTAAAGATTATTACTATACCATTTTTGCTTTCATCTACACATTGCAGGAACCCCAACAAGATGCCAGCCAGACAAGTGGAGTTCATTTCCCTAACTTTTCAAGGTCTCAGGGGAAGCACAGCAACTGAAGACTCTTCGGCTACACAGTGATGTCTTTGGGACCCGCCCCCTTCCATCTCCCTGCCCTCTCAGCTCAGCATGCTGCTGTTTTCTTCATCCTGTGCCTTTGCCTTGTTAGTGTTGCAGCCACAACCCTGGGCATGAAGATCTAATAAAGACAGGAAGGGGTGAGTGAGAATGCTCACAGGGTAAAGTGCGAGCTTGATCCTCAGAAACCCATGGTGGAAAGAGAGAACTGACGCTCAAAACTGGTCTTTTGACTTCCAAATGCACACGGTGGCGTGCATGTGTGTATGCACATATGAAATACATAGCAACTAAAATTAAAATTTAAAAAGCATAAATGAAAATGCTAAAGACACAAAGAGGAGAAAGGACCTACTGTATTAGAGCTCTCTAGAGAAAGAGAACTGATGGGATTTATGTATATTAAAAGGGGAATTTATTAAAATGACTTACAGGCTCTGGTCTGGCTAGTCCAACATTGGCCGTCTCCTGATGGAAAGGCCAAGAACATATGGCGGTTGTTCCATCGTGAGGCTGGAAGTCTCAGCTGGTCTTTGCTCTGTGTTGGAATGCTAAAGAAGTAGGCGCATCATGCTGCTGAGGCAGGATAGATGAACTTGTCTGCAAGAGTAAGTGTAGGCAGGCCAAAAAAAAAAAAAAAAAAAAAAGCAAAAAACCCTCCTTCTTCCATTGTCTTTTATGTGGACTGCGATCAGAAAGTGTGGCCCAGGTTTAGGGCGGGTCTTCTCACCAGCTTCCAGTAGAAGGTCACAGGTTAGACTGGCTATTTCCTTTTCTGTCTGTCTGTCTTTATTTTTATTTTTATTTCAAAATTCAATGCTTATTCCCACTGCAATAGGGAATCTTTTTGTTGTTTTTAAGTTTTATTTATTAGATATGTAGTGTTCTGCCTGCATGTACACCTGCCCACCAGAAGATGGCGCCAGATCTCATTATAGATGGTTGTGAGCCACCATGTTTGCTCCTGGGAATTGAACTCAGGGCCTTTGGAAGAGCAGCCAGCACTCTTAACCTCTGAGCCATCTCTCCAGCCCCTGGACTGGCTATTTTATGTCTTAGGCACCCACTGTCCCTTTTAAAACGGAGCCTCTGGTGCGTTCAAGGATTGATCAAAACCTGCTTGGGGCAAAGATACAACCAATTTCAAATCATAGTCATTTTCAAATGCCCAACAAAGACAATTCTTTGCATTTTTAAAATAGGAGCTATGGGGGAAAAAAATCTCTTTATCCCTTGGCCTTGAAATGTCTTTCCCTCGACCCTTCGCTGTTGACTTGGAACTGCAGCAGCTCTGCCAGGCACAGAGGCGCCCCATTCATTGCTGTAGCCCATAGGGCCACTCTTACCATATCCCTCATCTTGACTGGGATAGCGCTGGAGCACCACTGTCACCTCAGCTCTCCATATTGAGCTGTGTGAAACCAAAGTGTCTCTTCTCTCCCCAGGCCTCAGTGTCCTTGTCTATAAAATAGGAAGGTCAGATACTCTCTGAGGTCCTTGGCATCTCTGCCACTTTGGTATTTTGGATTCTTCCCAGGGCTTTGGAGTCATAAGATGTAAAAATTACCTCTGTTTTGGTAAGTTAATCCAAGCAGCTGGAACACCTGTGCCAAGCGGCCATGGTGCCACCCCCTTGCCACTTACCAGGTGTCGCCTGGCTCCTCCTCTGGGCACAGACACCTGGTGAGCTCTCTCGAGTGGGTAGCTATTGAAGCTGAGCCTTGATCCCTGAAGCACTTCTGTTTCTACTGAGCCTGAAGCCATGTGGCTGGTCTTTCTCCTCCTGCTTTGGCTGGGCCCCGTGATTCCCAACCAGAAGACAGGTGAGCAGCCGAGCTGATTCCCCATTTCAAGAGGTCAAAGAGACTCTGCATTTGTTCTCAGTCACTGGGGGGTCTTCCTGGTGAGTTGGGCCACCTGCTGATGGCTAACACTCACTCACTGACCTGATCAGATAACCCACGTACTCAGTCACTACCTGTGCCCTGGATGTGTTTCATGTGCCTGGCTTCTCTGTGTGTCCACACACGGGTGTCTCTGCAATGAGCTTGGAGTCTGGTTGGGGAACCATTGAGTCTTCAGAGGTGATTCTGCTGTGTACACTTTTGAAGGGGGGGGGAGGGTGAGTGATCAGGAGGGACAGTGAGTGTGACAAGTCCAGGTCCTGATTAACAGCAGCCTGGCTGGTCAGCCACCACCCACTAATCAGGCTTGCTAAAATGTACCTGGAAATACAGCAGGAAATTCATGATTTTTTATTATTATTGTTGTTGTTGTTATTATTATTATTATTATTATATGTGGGGAGTGGTTTGCATGTATGTCTGTGTACCGTGCATGAATGCCTTGGGCTTCCAGAGCTGAAGGCTCTTGGGACTGGAGTTAGAAATGGCTGTGAGCTGCCACGTGGTTGCTGGGAATTGACCCATGTCCCTGGAAAAACACCCAGTGCTCTTAACCACTGAGCCATCTCTCCAGCCCAGGAAATAAAGATCTATTTTTCCAGAACCTTTTTGCTGCCCTGCACCCCCTTCCACACCCTGTACCATTCATTCCTTCTCTAGAAAACTGCCACACAGAGCCTTGCTCTGGAGAGAGCCAAACTGGTTGCCGTGGGCGCTTCACATTTTTACCTTGCTTTGAATTTTAAGATAGAGCCTTGCTACGTTACCCAGGCTAGCCTGAGCTCACTCTGTAGGCCCTTGAATTTAAGGTTCTCTTTCCCAGGCCTCCCACAGCCTTCCTGTGCCATCAGTACCTGGTTTGTTCCTTTGTTTTGAGACAGGGTTTCTGTATATAGCCCTGGCTATCCTGGAATTCACTATGTAGACCAGGCTGTCCTTGAACTCACATAAATCTGCCTCTGCCTAACTCTGCCTCCTGAGTGCCACCACTGACTGGCTATGTGTACATCACCATGTTTGCTTGCTTTCTGTCTGCCTTTCTTTCTTTCTTTCTGATTTTTGTTTTTTCTTTTTGTGACAGGGTCTCTCTGTGTATCCTTGGCTGTCCTGGAACTTACTCTACAGTCCATGCTGGCCTTGAACTCAGAAGCCCACCTACTTTTGCCTCCTGAGTGTTAGAATTAAAGGTTGGGCCACCACTGACTGGCTATGCTTCATTTTTTTTTTTTTAACTCATTCTTTCTCTTTTCTCCCTCCCTTCCTTTGAGGTTCTGTTTTTATCTGTGTGTATGTATGTCTCTGTGTGCTGATAACAGGTGAGTGAGTGCAGGTGCTCACAGAGGCTGGAGGCGTGTCGTGCCCCTCTAGATCTGGAGTTACAGTCAGCTGGGAGCTGCTTGATGTGGATGCCTGGGGACCAAATGCACTCTTAGCCACTGAACCACGTACCTCTCTAACCTGCCAACCCCCTCGCCCCCACCACCCCCTCCCTGCTCTCAACAGGGCTCCACACTGCCTAGAGTTCCTATGAAGTCCAAGTCAGCCTTGAACTCAAGCGCATCTTCCCTCAGCCTCCTGGGTACTAGAATTATAGACACATGTCGCCATGCCCAACTAATCCTTCTGTGTCCCCAGTGAACTGCATTTCCAGTGGCTGAACACCATCACAGTAATGATTTGGTTCTTCTGCATCCCCAGGGAGGCTGGGCTCGTTTGTCTCTTTAGTGTGTAAAGTATACAGGTCCCATTATGACATTTCCAGGCAAGTAACATTTTTGTTGATCCTCTTCTATTTCCCTCCCGGAGATCCCTGTCTCTCCTGCTTTCATGTCTATTTCATGTTCTATTATTATCCTACGCATTATTCTTTCTTCCTTCCCCTCCTCATGCCTTCCCTAGAACTTCTTGCTGCCCCCCCCCACCCCGCGCCTCATGGTGCTCTTTCTAGTTTCATAACTAGCCCCCACCCCCACATACCTGCACATATGTAGTCAACTAAAATCTAGGCTCAGCACGTGGGAGAAAAGACATGGTGTTTGTCGTTGTGAGCCTGGGGTTGTTCGCTTGGCGTAATATCCTCCGGTTGGACCCATTTTCCTGCAAAGTTTCCTTTACGGCCGAAGGAAAACTGGGTTCAAGAGTGACCTTGACAAGGATGAAAATTTTCTTCCTAATGGGCTCGGAAGGGGCGGACCTCCACAGCTGACAAAGCACGCGCCTCTGAGGCTCAGCAGCAGGCGCATGCGCAGGAGTGCTTAGGGATTAACAGCAAGCACCTGTGTGAGGGACCCTCCTGGGTGCAGGGCCGGGGTGGAGGGAAAGCCAGGACAGTGCTTCAGCTTCGTGGCCACTGCAAGCAAGGCCTCGGGTACACGCCTGTCCTCCACCTATAGAATGAGAGCATCTCCCTAGATGAGAGACTTCAGGCCCCCCAGCCCATATTTATAAACATTAGTTGTTCTCTGACCTCGTCCGTTCACACATGTAGTTAAGACAATTTTTGAGGCAACTTGTTCTTGTTCTGTATAATGTGCGGTGGGTCTAATTGACTTGATTTCATTCAGTTTGGTTCTATCCCGTCCCATCTCATGGCCGCCCTGTCACACTAAAGTGAACATCGGTGCCCTCGGGTTGACCTCTGACTCATAAACAAGGCCAATCTTAACTTGGGAGGCGTCTCCCACACTTCCCTCTTTAATCAATTCCCGATTCTCGATTCTCGGTCTTGAAAGCTAGGGAAGCGAGAGATGACATAAGAATGGCCATGGGTCCTCTGTAGGAGGCCCCTGAGCTGAATGTGAGGCTGAGCAGAGACCCAATCTGAGGCGGCCAGCCCAGTCCACCCTCCCAGTGGGAGGTCCTAGGCCACCACTCTCCTTTCCTAGGATTCCTATTTTCACAACACGTTAGGTTAGCCACACCCAGCCTTGCGTCCTTTCAAAGGTCTGCTGCTGTTGACCTTGTCAACTCTGATAGGTTTATCCTTAAACAAGGCCCTAGGCAGGTGCTAAGCTAACAGGAATCAACTAGAAGGAGAGAACAGCAGTACACATTGACATCCGGGGCCACTCCCACGACCATAATCTCCAGTAATTCATTCCTCAGCCCTACCTGCCACGCTTTTTTCTTTCCTTCTCTTAAAAAAGATGTACCTGCTTGCTTGTGGGTTGACAAGCAGGTAATTAATGAGCTGAGAAACTTTAGGGAAATAAATGGTCAGGGAAGCAGAGCTGACAAAACTTACTTGTGAGATCGGAAGGTGGGTATCTTTCTCTCCCTTTACGAAGGTTCAACCTTCCCCTGACATCCTTTCCCCTGAAAGCGCCACAGTTTCCTGTCTCACAGCCCGGTCTGTGAGCCATCTTGAATTGCATTTTGTACGTGGTATGAGGTAGGAATCCAAAGCCATCTTTCCACGTATCTGTGCCGTTTGTCCCATTGCTATCTTTTTAATGTCTCTTGTCCTCCAGGCAGTTGTTCCCAGCCCCTGCCCCTCTGCTGCCTGGGAACAGATCTCCACTGCAAGAGAGGACACTGCTATTGCGACGAATTCTGCCACATGGCATCAGACTGCTGCCCAGACCACAGGGCCCTCTGCAACCCCAGTGACCTGCGTGCAGGCTCCCTCCCACCCGAGGCACAGAGGGATGCTGTAACGGACAGAGGTGGGCCTGTACTTTAAACGGTGGCCACAATATGGACCAGACAGCGCTGCAGCTTGACCATCCTGCAGTTCTAGTAGCCTATCCACTTCATGCCCAAAGTGTCTTCTTAGTCTTCTCACCTTGGCTTTTCCCATGCTCCTTTCTGCCTACTGCACTCCCATGAGCCCCTTTTTAGGTCCCATGGGGGAAAGGCTGAGCTACTGGTGGTGAAGACCAGGTTAGGGGAATGTGGGGGGGGGGGGATCCCAATCTTTTCTTGGCATGTCCTTGGCCTTGCTTGGAAGACGTCAGAGAAGAAATGAGTCCTCTGAGAGGTGTTGGGAATGTTGAACAGCTGTGGGCTGGGAGGCATGGACGAAGGCAGGGCCTTTCACCCTGTGTTTCAGCCTCTCACACTCCCAAGATGGTGCTACAAATGGTGCTGAGGGTGGGCAGTCTGCCTGACTCTGCCAGGAACCATCAAGATTTGATGCAAAATGTGGTGAGTTGCCTCGGGGGGTGGGGTGGGGGAGGGGGAAGGTTCTTCTATGGAGGCTGGACTGCTCCTGCCACTTTAGACTTCCAGGACCCCAAGTAAGGGAAGAAGAAGGAGAAAGGAAAAAGGAAAGGGAAGGAAGAGATGGCAAAGGAAGGGGAAGGGAGGGAAGGGAAGAGGGGTAGAGGGAATGAGAGGAGAGGCAAGGGGAGGGCAGGGAGGGGAGAGAAGGGAAAGGGAGGGATTCTTTGCTCTGGGGCAGAGCTCTGTATTTGAATCTCATCTCATTTTTGTGTCATAAACTTTTCCTCCCCCCCACCACCACCATTTAAAAATACGCAACACATTCTTAGCCCATGAGCTGTACAGAAACTGGTAGTGTGCCAAATTCACTGGCTTGTGTTTCAAATCCTCCTCTGCCCTCCTTTTCCGTCTGTGCCCTGGCCCAGTGTGCTCAGCCCAGTGTGGATGGACACACCTCACTGCTATTATGCAAGAGGAAGGGTCTTGGCTCCTGGTGTTTGCTACCTGGGGGGAACCCAGCTTGACTCCTCTGCTGCTGAGACTCTTGGCTCTTCTGGATCCTAAAGCCTGGCTGGTTGGGCAGTAGTGACATGCTGAGAGCCAGCATGGCAGGGCACGGATTTTTGCTGGCACAAGAGATGGTTAGAATATTTGTCAGCAACGGCTTTGTTGCTCACTTAGGTTCTACGGCTCCTCCACTCCCTCTCCAGAAAGCCACTCTCCGCAACTATGAAGGGAATCAGGAAAAGAGTCTAACTCCCCAGACGCTCCTCCTCCAGCCCATGCCAGAAGGACCCACTGGACAAGGTTGCCTTTGGTTTGTTGGGGTCAATATGCCTGGCCCAGGCCCGGGGTGTCTGTCTCTGAGCTGCCATCCTATGAAGCCCAACATTGGCTTAGCCTGTGGAAAACTGAAACCTGGAATTGTTGTGAACACTTTTCAAAGGGCACAGAATCAGCCATTAAAAAAAATTACAAAAACCACACTTGACTCATAGTATTGTTCATTGTATTGTGATAATCACACATAAAGACAATTATGGAATGCTTATCACAATATACCAGTGACTTGAAAGTAGAAAATAAGGGAGCTGGAGTGTATCTAAGTTGATAGAGTGTTTGCCGTGCATGTATAAAACCCTGGAGTCAGTGATCAGCACCCCAAAAATCAGCTATGGTGGCACCTGCTCATTATCCTAGAGCGAGGGAGATGGAGGAGGTAGAAGCAGGTAGATCAGACATTCAAGGCCATCCTTAGCTGAATAATTAGTTCAAGATTAGCCTGGCCTATATGAGACTCTGTCTTAAAAACAAACAAACAAACAAAAAACCCCCAAAAAAACCAGAGCTGGGCATGGTGGTGCAGAGGCAAGCAGATCTTTGAGAGTTCGAGACCAGCCTGGTCTACAAAGTGAGTCCAGAACAGCTACAAGAGAAACTCTGTCTCAAAAAACCAAAAAATAAAATAAAATTTAAAAAGCGGAGTATAAGAACCCAAAACAATAACTTTTACTCAATTATTCTACCCCTTCTCCCTCCCATTCTCTTTCCTGGCCATGAGTAGTTCTCCTGCATTTGACCTCCTGGATGTTAGCCATCGGGTCATCTTTTACTGCCGATGACCTTCTAACACTATGTTACATCACCCCATCCTTCTTATTACAGTCACATGGCTGCAGTCTTGGGTCAGTGGCTCCTTCCTGTTGCTGGTCTCGTATCACCAAAACTCTGGTGTGTGGCCAGTTCCCTGCTGAGAGGGCATCAGTGGCTCTCCATTCTCTACAGAACAAAGGTGGAAGTGCTGGACTTGGCCTGGTGCAATGCAGCTCTGCACACAGTTCTAGCTTTACGCCCCGCTTATCCCCTTTGCCCGCTCTTGGTTGCAGTTGAGCAGAATCACCCATTCTCCCCACCCAAGCCTCACGCTAGGCCTGTGCTAATCTGAACACTGGTTTCTGAGTGACCGATTGCAGCAACGGATCCCTGTTGGCATAGAGCCAGCTCTTGGCTAATGGTTTTGTGTTGGCTTAATTCCTCTGAGTAATTTATTTAGGAACATAACCCCAGCGGGATTAGGGTAAGGCAAGTAAAACAGGGATAAAGGGAGTGCCAGCTCACAGACCTGCCCTCCAGTCGGCTCTAGCTATGGCTGACTGGTTGCTTCACCTATGGGGTCTTCTAAGAAGCCTTGGGAAATGTACCTGAAAGTCATCTATCTGGGTGACATCAGTATGCCCGTCCCCTTTTTCCATGGGTTACAAGTTGGCCTACAGAGTCCTGGAAATGCATATTCAAAACATATGCAAGAAAATGAGGAGTAACCACTTTATGCCGACCAGGGAAGAAGTGGAATCAACCCAAACCCAAATGTCCACCAAAAAGAAAATGGCCAGAGAGCTTGTGGTTGGTTTTTACAATGGAAAACCACCCACCTCAAAAGCATAGACTAGCACACAAGAGTTTTGGTGAGCCTCCCAGACATAATGTTAAGCGAAAGAAGCCAAGTCCTGAGAGTCATTTGCACGATCCCATGTATGTAGGGTTCAGAACCAGAACCCTTCTATGGTTCAGAGTGAGGAAAATGCTCCAGTCTGGAATGGGGGAGACTCATGGAAGGGTGCACACAAGGGAGCCTGGTTATTATTTTTTGTGTGTGTGTGGACTTGGCGATGGAACCTAAGGCCCGACACAGTGGGCAAACTCTCTACCACTGAGCTGTATCCCCAACTCCGTTTTCAACTTCTACACTAAGAGAGGGTCTTACTACATTTCCCAGACAGGCACTTAACTCTCTCCAGCCCAGACAACCCTTGAATTTGCAATTCTCACACATCAGCTTCCAGAGGTGTTTCTTGCACACTGTCTGTGCTTACCACAGTGTGCAGACCTTGTGGAATCCTCTCAGGAACCCCCCAGATGGCACAAAGATGTTTTGGTTGCTTTTTGTTTTTAATGTATGAGTCTGTGTGTGTGCAGATGTGTGAATAGGTGTGTGAGCACATGTATGCACATCCATCTGGAGGCCAGAGGAAAATCTCAGGTGGCATCCTCAGGGACCTTGTTGACTTCCTTTGAGGCGGGGTCTCTCATTGGCCTAGAGCTCACCAGTTAGGCTAGGCTATGCAGCCAGTGAGTCCCAAGGATCCTTCTGTCTTTGCCCTTCTCAGCTCTGGGACTGAAAACCCACACAACCAGCCCTGAAAATTTTTTTGTGGGCTCTGGGGTTCAGACTCAAGTGCTTACCTTGGAGGCAAGCATACCACCACCTGAGCCATCTCTTTAGACTTGCGTAAAGACTTTTGTAAAGTGAAAAATAGTAGGGGCCAGGAAAGAGCATATTCTAATTTACCTAGTTTTAAACCGAGCCTCTTCAAAATGCAGGGTTAGCAGTTCCCTGCCCTCTGTCTGTCTTGGAGACAGACTGTCCATCCCGTGCGTATAACAGAACTTGTAGCTGCTTTCAGACTTTTTGGTTGCAGCCCTAAGTCCCAAGCTTGTTGCTGTTTGGTATATAAACATTTTATTCTGGCTGTTCGGTGAGCTATTTATACCGAGCACACCCAAATGCACCTGTAAATAAAGTTAGTCCCTTTCTCAGGCGATATGCAAGCCCCAACTTCTAGACCCAAGATGGCAAAAAAAAAAAAAAAAAAAAATGGTGCCTCCACATGAAACCCAAAACAAAAACAACTCCGCTGTGGCCTGTGGCGCTAGGCTCAGCTCCTTGTCTAGCGCACGGATGACTTTGCATTTCCTGGACACTTATGCTAAGTCAATTAGGCCTTGTACCAAGTCAGAGTCACCCCTATGATATGCCCTGGTTTTGTAGGGGGACAGGAGGTCAGAGAGACCAGCCTAACTGGTGCTGATGACATCAGAACCCTTCCTAATACGCAAGCTGAGAGTCTACACAATTCCTTGACTTCACCCTGACGACAATGCACATTGATCAAGATAGATTGATCTCCGCCTCTGCTGCCAACACATGTCACTTATCAGAGAGCTTTCCCAGGCCGTCCCTTCCCCACCATCCCATTTCATGCCTACACTGGGCCGAAAGCAACCTAACTCCTAGTCTTTATGCTGGTCTCAATCACATGTCACTCTACCTAGAGCTCTCCAGGGACACCTTCCAGCTTGCTTGCTCGTCAAGTTAAAAATCATAGGGTGCCATTGTCTTGGAAAAGGTTCCGGAGTGAGTCCGACAGACCAAAAAGAGTCAGTGGCTTTGGTCTCATGTCCCTGGGACTAAGTTATCTGAAATTAGAGAGCAGGAGAGAATGAGCTGCTGGATTTTGGGAACAGGTGACGTTGATAAAGTTCCTTCTGCTTAGCTCTTACCAAAAGAAGGGACCCGCTTTTGACCAGTGTCTATTCCCCTGCCCCCACCTTACCAGGGAAGTAGATTTGAACTCACTGAACCACTTGTTTTTGCTTTTACTCTTTCTTGCAATGCTGGGGGTGGGCACCATTCAGCCCCTGTCCTGTTCCTGTCCTGTCCTGCCTTCTTTGCCAGCTGAGCTCACTGGAAGGATGCTCTTTCTGTGGTACGGAATGAAGCCGGCCTCTGGAAGCATAGAGAAAGCCACTGAAGATCTTTAAACTCTATCATGATTTGTGTTTTGACAGACTGAAGCTTCAGATACCCACAAAATCCCTCTTACCCTCCCCCACTGTTCTGCTGTCCCACACCCCATCTTTTATACCCCTGTGACTTCAACCTCAGTGGCTCTTTGGTGCTCACAAACCTTCCTGCTTTCAGCTTCTGACCTTTCTTCTCCTGTCCCTGCAACCCCCTTCCTCACTTGTTACTCAGTCCTGCACCCTGCGCTGCCCCCACATACACCCCGGTACTCACAGGTTCCTCTTTTCTTATCTTTCTTTCTCCACCCCTTACAAATCCACCTATTCCTGTGTTCACTGCTCACCTTGTATTTAGGAGTTAGCTCCCGAGGGTGGGCTCTGTCTGTTTTCCTCTATAATGTACAATCTCAAGAGCCGAGGACAAGGTCTGGCTTGCCAGAAGCACGTGCTTGTTAATGTAGTCACACTTGTACCTGGTGCTCACTCAGGGTGAGAGCTGAGCTAGGCTGAAGAAATGGTCCAAGAACTTTCTAGTGACGTCTGTGATGGCCCTCAGAGCCACCAGCCGTCAGCCAGGCTTGCAAATGACGCTAAATAAAGAAGAAACTGGCCCAGATCTTCTTAGGGTTTTTTGTTTGTTCGTTTGTTTCTCTTAATGCACAAATGGGTAGAACTGTTGGCCATTTCAGTTGGAAAAGGAAATGGAGTGGAGTTATTCTTTGTTGGTGGTGAAAAAAGCACATGAATACTGGTCAGGAGATTTAGCTCAGAGGTAGGGACCTACCTGCTCCTGGAATGAGGAAGGCCCTGGCCCCGCAGGGGTGCGGAAGGAAAACGAGGAAGAGTGCTCAGAGGACCTGCCTTCCTGCTCTGCGCTCTTCACCTACTTGAAGGGTGAGTGTCACATGAGCTCATGGCTATGTGGCAATGGCTCCCAAAATCCAGGTCCTTGCAGTGGCCTCTTCTCTTTCCACCTGTGGAAAGTGTGGAGAGCTGAGTTTGAGTAGGAGAACGGAACCGATTCAGCCTACAGATTGTGTTTTGGGGACTGGTCCCAAGACCCTCAACTCCAAGTGGCAGCTGGCTCCACACAGACTCCATCAGCCTCATCTGAAGAGGCTGACGTACCCCAATAATACCCCAAGCTGACAGCTCCTTTTCCCAGGCAACAGAGTTCATCACCTCAGTACGGAATAAAGTTCTAGAGGACAGTGTCACATATCCTGTAGTGAATCCCAGTCTGTCAGACCCAGGAATCCTCAATGCTCTTCTTGACTGAGGCCCAGAGTAGGCAAGCTGCTCACCTAAGATCAGACAGCTTCCTGCCCACCGTTAAGGACAGATCTTTGGATACAGTTTTAAATGTCTTTCCAGTTCCCGGTTTTGTGATTCTACGACACAGACCCAACATCCAACACGTCTGCTGCAACCCAGAGTTGCTGTCATCCACGAGCACTTAAAGTAAACTCTGCAAGGAACCTTGTCTGGCTACCAGGTGTGGCCATACATGGCCTTGGTCCTTGAGAGGCAAGAGTCCTCTCTGTTTTGGAGGAGGCACATGGGAAATACAGACCATAACGTCACTCTTTGCCTCAGGAACTAATCTCTAAGTGTCCCCAAGTCATCTCCCTCACACTGGCTTTCCTTCCCGTGCCCTCGGACTCAGAGTAGCATGCTAACCCTCCACATCCTGGTTACTGAAGCCTGGCTGGGGACCTGATCCTTCCTCTGACTTGCTGCAAAATCCCAGGATGTTGAAAATAGAAAGATATTCAGAGTTAGAGTTCTGCCCACACATTTGCTGGTTGGGGATGAGGGGTCCCACTTACATCATCTTGTTTATTTGTTTGTTTTGTTTTTGTTTCCGAGAAAGGTTTTCTCTGTGTAGCCTTGGCTATCCTGGACTCGCTTTGTAGACCAGGCTGCCTCCTAGAGGCCTACTTATGTCTTGAGCACCTGTAATGAATGTATTTTCTCTGAGTACCAGCAATGCATAGGGAGATACTGTGCGTGAGAACTTTAGTAGCCCCCTGAGTCAGACAGTGTGCCCATTTTACAGAGCAAGAAGTTGAGGCTCAGAAAGATTCTCTTATTTGCCCTTGAACCCCAGAACTAATCAAATCTGGGCTCAGCAGAGAAACTTGGGTCTGCTCATGGGTGAGTGGGGTAAACACTGTCTTCCCCATGCCCTTCCTGGTGGCAGGGGAGGAGTTCAGAGAGAAGATGATGCCGTATCTCCAAATCAGACCAGTGAGGCTGCCAGGCAAGGAGGTGGCGGTGGGGGTGGGGAGTGGGACGGCGAGCTTGTTGTCAGCCTTCACAGCACATTTGTGTTCACCTGGCTGATCCTGGCATCTACCCAGTCACGCCTGGACAGGCGCTGCCCCTCCTCCCTGGACTGAGGAAGCAGGAAAGGGTGGTGAGGAGAGGCAGCCCGCAGGTCTGTCAGGCAGCGGTGGTCAGTGCCCAGGCAGGATGGGCTTTGTCTGGGGCCTAGCTGTGCATCTCCTTTTCTTCTGCTGGAAGGCTAGAGTCACTGTGGGCTCTCCAGGTAAGGGACACCCCTCCACCTGGGAGGCTCCTCCCTGGCAGGGCTCCAGGTGTGAGTTTTGGCAAAGACAGCCCTTTGTGGGCAAGAGTTATTTTTGCCAATTGTAATTACTGGCCTGATGAATGGATGGACGCATGTGCGGGATGGCAAATGTGTGCGCTTAAACATGGTGGCACAGTTGCTGGCCATCACCATAATGAAGACTGGGAGTTAGGTTTTAGGCATGGGACAGTGGGGTGGGAGGGTTGAGGGGCAGGGAGATGCCAGCTGGCGGTAATTTCCCTGTGAACTGGAGAATATGGCTTAACAAAGCTCTGGTTCATCCAACTTTGTTGCCCAGCACAATTATTCTTTGAAATTTGCCTTTTGAATGAAAAGTTTGTCAGAAACTGCTTGGACAGGTAGACTCTGAGAGAGAGGAGTGAACACTGATCTGTCGACAGCACCCGCTGTGCCAAACTCATGGCACACACTTTAAAATGACTTTCAGAGTAACTTGAGGTTCATAGTGAAACTGAATAGAGTTCTTCTAAGTCATTTCATCTATGCTGACCCTACCACATAAGGTCCCCTGTGGTCCAGGTCCTCAGTACACTGGTGTTGGTACAGTGAACACCCCAGGCTGACACATCACACTAGACATTACTTTTTAAAAATATTCTATTTTTGTATGTATTTCCATTTTCTATTTTCTGTATGTGTGTGTGTGTGTGTGTGTGTGTGTGTGTGTGTGTGTGTGTGAGAGAGAGAGAGAGAGAGAGAGAGAGAGAGAGAGAGAGAGAGAGAGAGAGAGAGAATATTTTATTTTATTTTATTTTCATGACTGGATTTCTCTTTGTAGCCCTGGCTGTCCTGGACTTGCTTTGTAGACCAGGCTGGCCTCAAACTCATGGAAATCTGCCTGCCTCTGCCTCCCCGAGTGCTGGGATTAAAGGCGTGCGCCACCACACCTGACTAAGAGAGGATGTTTTTTTTTAGCATGTGTGGACTCACATCTGTATGGCTGTGTATGAACATGTGTGCAAATGTATGTGGAAGCCTGAGGTTCATTTGGGGAATCATCCTTGAAGGCTCTTTCACATTATTCATCGAGCAAGAATCTCTTAATCAAACCCAGAGCTCATCAAAGGAGAGAGCGAGAGCGAGAGAGAGAGAGAGAGAGAGAGAGAGAGAGAGAGAGAGAGAGAGAGAGAAGAAGAAGAAGAAGAAGAAGAAGAAGAAGAAGAAGAAGGAGGAAGGGAGGGAGGGAGGGAGGAAGGGAGCATGAGTACCTGACACGTGTGAGGAGGTTATCAAGCTTGGTGGTGAGCACCTTTATGCACTTGAGCTTTCGGGTTGGTCCAACATTGCCTTTTAAATCCTCACAATAACTCTAAGGAATAGGCACTCACTTCTAAGACACTGCCACCTGTCTTAAGGCAAGGAGACTACAGCTTATAGGGAGTAATTTATCCCTGGAGTCAGCCTGTGCTAGGCTAGCAGTGCCTAACCACGGGACCACCCTGCCCGTCACACAGGCACTCACAGTTGACGAGCCTTATGCTGTATTTTTCATTCTGTTCAATTGAAACCTTACAACCCCATGAACGGGGGTGGGGCAGGGGGCTTGGGCCTCATTCCACTTTACAGATGAGAAAATGTCAGTGTGAAGCGCAGGGGCTTATCCTGGGTCACTGAGTTAAAACACAGCAGAACAAGGAGCAGAGAGGGGCCTCAAACCAAGCTCTGTATCCATGCTCTTCTCATCCCCCTCTGCCCCACATGGTTTTGGAGATCTGGAGGAGGAATGCAGCGATGTCCTATGGTCTGAACTGAGTTCTGCACACCAGGGGAAATAGCTTGGCCTAGGGAGTGGGGAAAGTCTGTGAAGAAGGGAATCAGTAGCTCCTGTACGCATGTGCGAGCGTGTGCATACACACACGCGCGCACGCGCATGCATGGGCGCACACATGCACACATGTGTGCGTGCATGCTGGTTGTGTTAACTGAGTGAGCACACAGAACATGCGTGCACACATACCCACCTAACCACTTTCCTTACCCAAGTGAGCTGTCTTCAGTTTGCTGACATAGCTTTGCCAGGACACATTCCATTCAGCGTGGAGGCTCCTCTCCCTGTCCTCCCCGTTACCTCTGAAGAGGATACCATAAGTCATTCTTGACTTTAAAGAGAATACTTCCATGGAAAAATATCTTGTGGGTGAGCCAACTACCCATATAAGAGTGACAGTTTCTTCAGAAAGTACTGGAAGCTTCTCTGTGCTTCTTACGTCATCTTTGTTTATATAGACAGTGACCCTCCGTGCCACCCAATAGCACCAGGGCACAGACACTGGTCACTCCGAGGGGACTCACCAAGTTGTTCTCACCCAACACAGGCCTCACCATCAGCACATCAGTTCCTCTGGTGACAACAAACAACATGGATGTGCTTGCCTCTACTCCAAGGGACAGGCCCAGCTCAGAGGGAGCTTCCCAGACCACTGAACCCACACGGCATCTTCTAGACACTGAATCCCTGAGCATTGAAGCTGCTTCTAACACCTTCATTGAGCCCAGTGCCAGTTCAGAAGTCAGTATCAAGGACACACAGACCACCTTCCCTACAGCATCCTCCATGGACACCCAGACCACCTCCCCTGCAGCATCCTCCATGAACACCCAGACCACCTCCCCTGCAGCATCCTCCATGGACACTCAGACCACCTCCCCTACAGCATCCTCCCTGGATACCAAGACCACCTCCCCTACAGCATCCTCCATAGACACCCAGACCACCTCCCCTGCAGCATCCTCCATGGACACCCAGACCACCTCCCCTACAGCATCCTCCATGGACACCCAGACCACCTCCCCTACAGCATCCTCCATGGACACCCAGACCACCTCCCCTACAGCATCCTCCATGGACACCCAGACCACCTCCCCTACAGCATCCTCCATGGGCACCCAGACCACCTCCCCTACAGCATCCTCCATGGGCACCCAGACCACCTCCCCTGCAGCATCCTCCATGGACACCCAGACCACCTCCCCTACAGCATCCTCCATGGACACCCAGACCACCTCCCCTACAGCATCCTCCCTGAATACCCAGACCACCTCCCCTACAGCATCCTCCATGAACACCCAGACCACCTCCCCTACAGCATCCTCCATGGACACCCAGACCACCTCCCCTACAGCATCCTCCATGGACACCCAGACCACCTCCCCTACAGCATCCTCCCTGGATACCCAGACCACCTCCCCTGCACCATCTTCCCTGGATACCCAGACCACCTCCTCTTCCCCATCAATTCTGGAGACCCAGACCACTTTTTCTACCACAGAGACCCCAGAGAACCAGACCATCTCCCATGTTGAATTGACCCTAAAGCTCCAGACCATTTCCTCTGTAACAGAGACCAGAACTCTTGCAGTAAGAATACCTTCCAACTTCATGGCTGTGCACACCATCCCTACAGAGACTTCGGCAAGGAGTGACAGCCCCACAATTGGCATGAGCACAGCCAAGACTGGCACAGTGAGTGGTCCTGTAGAAGCCATCTTTGATACCCTCTGTACTGATGACAGCTCTGAAGAGGCAAGTAAGATCACAGCTGACCTCCTGGCTTTGGCACACTCCTCCACAGAAGCTGAGCACCTGTCTTCAGAGAGCAGTTCCTCCTCTGACAGCTCAGGTGGGGTCCTTGGCAGTTCATGGGTCCTGGAACCCAACACTGCAACTGCAGCCAAGGACTTGGTTGCCTTCAGCATCACCCATACCAAGCTAACCACCTGCGTCACAGAAATAGAAACATCTGTCATCGTGCCTGGGACCCCAGACACAAACTACAACCCTACAGAAGTGACGACAGCCTTGTCCACTTCTGAGATGTTAAATTTGCCTCAATCTACTGAGGCCACACCACTTATCTCTGAGACTGCAAGCTCATCTGGGATCCTGTCAATAGCCAGCACCCCAGCCTTTGTTACTGCCCTTGGGGGCACACTCTCCACTAGCGGGACCACAGAAAGAGAAACAGCAGTGGCCCAGATGCCTACCTCTGGTGGAACGTTGGTGCCCGTTAGTAGAAACCCACTAGAAGACTTAGCACCCTCGACTGAGACACAAAGCCACACTGAGCTCTTGGGAACAATTACAGTCCCCAGAGTTGCTGGGTCAACAGTGGGAGAAGCAACCACCTTTGCTAGCTCCTCAGCACCACATAACAGTCTCTCAGCCGTGGCTACCACCAAGAGCTCTACTCCCTCAGATACTGTAACCACAGACAATACAACCAACCCCTCCTTCCTCACAGGTAGCCGCCCTCTTCCTTTTGTCTATGTGACTACAGTAAGGACCAGCAAGAAACCAAATGTCACCTTAGCCAAGCCCACAGCTTCACCTAAGACCCCGACACAGCCCCCAAGATCTACAGCCACTACTGCTTCGACAAGGAAAACCACAAAGCGTGATCTGGGTAAGTGAAACCCCACATGTGATTTTTTTTTTCTTCCACATGTGATTGTTTTTGAGATTTGACGTATCCTTAAGGAGTTAAGAGGAAGAAGGGAGCTAAAGGCCGATATTGCATCTGTTCCTTGACATTTCATGATAATAAGTAGTTAAGATGTGTGTGTGATGCAGTGATACATATGCGATTTAGTGATGTGTGTGTGTGAGATGGAGTGTGTGATGGAGTGATGTGTGTGTGATGTGTGTGTGATGTAGTTATGTATGTGTGATGCAGTGATACATATGTGACATAGTGATGTGTGTGTGTGAGATGGAGTGTGTGATGGAGTGATGTATATGTGATGTGTTTGTGATGTGTGTGTGATGTGTGTGTGATGTAGTGATGTGTGTGTGATGCAGTGATACATATGTGACATAGTGATGTGTGTGTGACGTAGTGATGTGTGTGTGATGTAGTGATGTGTGTGTGACGTAGTGATGTGTGTGTGACGTAGTGATGTGTGTGTGACGTAGTGATGTGTGTGTGACGTAGTGATGTGTGTGTGACGTAGTGATGTGTGTGTGACGTAGTGATGTGTGTGTGACGTAGTGATGTGTGTGTGACGTAGTGATGTGTGTGTGACGTAGTGATGTGTGTGTGACGTAGTGATGTGTGTGTGACGTAGTGATGTGTGTGTGACGTAGTGATGTGTGTGTGACGTAGTGATGTGTGTGTGACGTAGTGATGTGTGTGTGACGTAGTGATGTGTGTGTGACGTAGTGATGTGTGTGTGACGCAGTGATGTGTGTGTGACGCAGTGATGTGTGTGTGACGTAGTGATGTGTGTGACGTAGTGATGTGTGTGTGACGTAGTGATGTGTGTGTGACGTAGTGATGTGTGTGTGATGTAGTGATGTGTGTGTGATATAGTGATGTTTATTTAATGTATATGTGCTATAGTGATGTGTGTGTGATGTAGTGATGTGTGTGTGATGTAGGGATGTGTGTGTGACGTAGTGATGTGTGTGTGATGGAGTGATGTGTGTGTGATGTGTGTGTGATGTAGGGATGTTTATGTGATACAGTGATGTCTACGTGATTAATGTGAGGCCGGGTTTTTGAGAGGTGGTTCAGATCTTGGCTCTGCTGTAGCCTGAGGGACCTGGGACATGCCCCTCTCCTCTGAGCCTAGGTTCCTTCACCTTGGCTGAAGGGTGGCTGCACTGGCTGAACACTAACATTTCCAGGTCTAACCTCTCCAAAGTTAACAACTGGGCAGATACTGTGCATCCAGTGAGATCTGAAATGTTATTTAGAAGATTTGGGCCCTTAGGAGTCTCTAGCCCAGCCATGCCTACACAGAAGGGGAAATGTGGACAGCTTGTCCAAACGCCACCCTGTGACCCTACAGAGGGCATGTAAGTAAATGGGGCTTGGTGGACATATTTGCTGTGTTCTGTATCATAGAGAGCAACTTTAGACAAGCCAACAAAACAACATTTGGGGAGTTTAAACCTTCATTTCTGAAACAACAGAAACTTCTCAGAGAAGCTCACTGTCAGCTCTGGCAGGGGCAGCGTGCGGGCAGCCTGGAGCATCTGCCTCTGCTGCTTATCTTGTCCTTGTGGTATAAAATGATCGTTTATTCACCTGTTTCAATTGTTGTCTTGGAGGCTTACTGTCCCCTTCTGCTAACCTAGGCCTAGTCCTGGAAGCTTCTAGATTCTGTACAATCTAACTTAGGCCTAGAATGTTTCCAGCCTCTGAGGCTTACTGTTTAATAAGGTCCCCTTTACTTGTTCTTTCTGAGCCCTGGGTTGGCTGGTTTAACTCAGCTGTTCTGGCTCAAATGCCTCTCTCGGCTGACTTAATCAATCTGGCTTCTCTATTGGCCCCTGAATTACTCTGCTTGGCTTCAAACTAACTCCAGCAATATGTCCTAATCTTCTGGCTCCTTCTCATGGTCTGGCTTGTTCTGTTTTCACCTGTGTTCTCTCTCTTCAACCTGTCTCTCTATTATTGTCCTGGTAAAACTAACTCCTCTCCCTTCATTTAGTGTTGCTCCCTTAAGTAGCTTCCCTTTCCTCTCTCTTCTCATGAGAGTTGGGCGAAATCTATTCTGTCCAATCTTCTCTGATTCGTCACACTTTTTCTGCCACTCAATTAGACATCACTTTCAAACATGGGTGCTTCCTTCTATAAACTAACTTTACCTTCTTTGGGGATTAAAGGCATGTACCACCACGCCTGGACCCAAGTTTTTCTTTACATGATACTTGCTCTATACCAGGCTGACCTTGAACTCAGATCTGCTTGCCTCAGCCAGATCACACAGACGTAGAAGGTCTTTGGACGTGATCTCTTGCCAGAACAGCCATGTTCTGAATTAACATTCCTCCACAACTTCCCCCTTTCTGTTTAACTAAAAATTGCACACAGTTTAACTTTTACAATAGAAACAATGATCAGTTCCATGAATTTAACAGTCTGAATGTCCCTGAAGGTCCATTCAACTATTGATGCGACGATCCTTCATAACTGCAGTCCTGAGCATCTGCCCTTCAGCAACTAGTGCATTTCAGCATCAAGGTTTTCCAGTCTGCCAGTCTGAGGAACTATCTGTGCCTCTTCAGCTGGTTTGTTGTGCTATCTCCATGCTGCGGGGCGGGGGTGGGGTGGGGCAGGGTGGGTCTGCTTTCTGCTTCATCTGCATTGCTGTCTTCTGCATCTCTTCCTTGAGTCGTGACTTTCATTTGGAAGCTTTTCTCTCTCTCTCTCTTTTTTTCTTTGGTTCCCCCTCCCCCATTCCCAGAACAGGATTTCTCTGTATAGCCTTGGCTGTTCTGGACTCACTCTGTAGACCAAGCTGGCGTTGAACTCACAGAAATATGGCTGCCTCTGTCTCCTGAGTGTTGGGATTAAAGGTATGTGTCATATACCTCTCATGTAACCCTGGGGAGAGGTCAGGGAGCCTCATAGGATCTTAGAGCCTGGAGAGCCTTCCTGATCATCATGTGAGGGACTGTTCATAGAGCTGATCTGGTGGTCACAGCTGCAGTGGTCTGAGACATCAGCTTTAGTGCCTAACCCAGAGGAACCAGATACTCAGCACTAGCTGTGAGCAAAAAGCCTCCCTAGTCACCAACGATCACTTCTACCACCCCAAAAGGCTAATGACTTAAGGACAAGCTGTTGGGGCAAGGAAAAAGGCTCACCTGGAAAACCAGAGAATAAAGGTCATCTTGGGCCTCTCACATATCCTGAAGGGCTTCACAAGGAGAGGCGGAAGGAGACAGAACAGATTCCTGGAGACTTCTAGGAGCTGAGCCAGTGAGCTGTTACCTTCCTCAATCTTACCTCATTGCCTTTTGCCTAAAGGGAAGAAGAGACATGAGGTAAATTTAAGATAAATCAACTTCGCACTACAGTGTCATGGGAAACAGTTCTTAAGTGGTTAATGTCAACAGTTTAGAGTTGAACAGAAATCTGACCCAAAGGCTAGGTTGACAAAGGAGACAGATACTGTGTAGAGGCAGAGATGTCAAGCATTTTTGTCTAGTTTTAGGGACTTGTCAGACACCTGCAGATTCAAGTAGAGTCAGTGGTTTTAGCAAAAGTGGCCTCTGAGCCCAGAAAGGTAACATACTCGATTGGTGTCATCAAACCAAAGTCAGATGTGTCTTCTCCAGCGCGTCAGTGAGAGACTAAGGGTTTGATGCTCAGCTTCCTGGTCTCCAGAAATAGTGATGTTAAAAGTCAGTGAAGTAAATGAACCTAGAGCGTTTATTTATGTTTTCCGTAAGAGAAAAGATGGAGCCTAGTGGGTAGTGGTGATGGCTGCGGTGGTGGTGGTGATGATGGTGAAATCACACACCTTTAATCCTAGCATTCAGGAGGCCGAGGCAGGAGCATCACTGAGTTTATAGACCAGGCCAGCCCAGCCTGCTCTACAAAGTGAGTTTCAGGGCAGCCATGACTACAAAGAGAAACCCTGTCTCAATAAACAAACAAACAAACAAACAAACAAACAAATAATAAATAAATAAATAAATAAATATCAATAAACAAATAAGAAAGAAAGAAAAGAAAAAAGAAAGAATGAAATTTCTGGTAGAGCTGGTAAGACAGGAAGGCTCTGCTGGGAGACTTCCTCACTCTACCAACTTATTGCTGGAAGAACTGGCTCAGGTTGGGTACTCCTCAGAGAGCCAACCTTTCCCACTACCCTTTAAGGGCACCCGTCTAAGGGCCAGCCCCTCCCCATCACTCTTTCAAATCACCCCTCTGAGGGCCACCCTCCTCATCTCTCTCTCTGGCCAGGGTCCTCTCCAACTAAGGTCTCCAGGGTCCTCTCCAACTAAGGTCTCCAGGCCTTAAGAACATTCTAGATCCTCTTCCATTTCCCCTTCCTCACTCTTCTCTTTGGCTTTTCAAATGTGGGAGGTGCCCTGAGACATCTTGTACTGTATTCACTGGTTATGGAGGACACAGCAGTAGGCACAATCATCCCAAGCCGGGAGCCCTCGTTTCCGTTTGTGGTGAGCAAATGCTGAGCACATATGTGTGGAGAGGGGCCCAGGTTGGAGGTGAGCTTGGCTGTGTTTCCATCACCTTTCCATCTATCCTCAACTTTCAGGTGAAGGTGGAGGCCTCCTCCTTGTACGGCTGAGCGTGGCCTCCCGTAAGGACCTCACTGAGCCCAAAGCCGCAAAGAAGCTGATGGACCAGGCAAGTGGGGGAGTAAAGTGGGGTGGGGGTGAGGGGGTGAGAAGGGCTCCTGAGGACTCCAGGGAGCATCTGCAGGACACAGAAGTGTGAGACTACATGGCGCTGTGTTACAAGAAGGACAATGAGGAGTTGGACGTGGGGCTCGTGTCTGGCTTTGCTCGTCCCTGTTTTCTCAATTCCTCAGTCCTTTTGTTCCCTTTCTATAATGGGAATAAATCTCCCAGATCCCAGATCCATTTTTTTTTTTTCATGTCTTGGAAGTGTGGACCTTCCGGCCTTGGAAAAGGCCAATGATTTTGGTGGGAGAGTAAATAAGCAGAGATCTTGGTTGCATGCAGCAGGAACCAAGGCATGGTGATTTACCTGGAAAAGGCAAGGTCTGAGAAAGCTACAGGTGGCTCTCCCAGCTTCAGATAGGGCTGGAGCCGGCAGTGCCAATGGAATCACAAGGATTTTTCTCTGTCGTGGCCCTTCTGTGCCCTTCACCTTCCATGCTCTTTCTCCAAACATATGGAAGGGGCCTACCACAGCTCCAGCCACACAAGAGCACTTCCCTATGCCCGAATCTGCATGCCATCCACACAGAAGGGCTGGTCTCATTGGCCCACCACAGCCACGGTCCTAGTTCCATTTCTGTTGCTGGGATAAAATTAGTCTAACAAAAAACAACTCACAGGGTAAAGGGTTTATTTATTTATTTATTTTAATTTATTTTTCGAGACAGGGTTTCTCTGTGTAGCCTTGGCTGTCCTAGACTCACTTTGTAGACCAGGCTGGCCTCGAACTCACAGCGATCCGCCTGCCTCTGCTTCCCAAGTGCTGGGATTAAAGGCGTGTGCCACCTACTGCCCGGCCTGTAAAGGGTTTATTTTTTAACTCAGAATTCTATTGCTGTGACAAGAAGCCATGACCAAGACGATTTATATAAGAAAGAGTTTATTGAAGGTTTACTGTGTTAGAGGGTTCACATCTATCATCATCATGGCAGGAAGCATGGAAGCAGGCGTGAGTACATGGCACTGCCGTGGGAGCCGAGTGCATACATAACACTGTTGTGGGAGCTGAGTGCTCACATTTTGAGACAGCATGAGGCAGAGAGTTAATGGAGAATGCCATGCCTTGGGCTTTTGGCAACCCAGTGACATACTTCCTCAACAAGGCCATCTCTTCATCCTCCTCAAATAGTCCCACCAACCAAGCATTCAAATTTATAAGCCTAGGGAGCCATTCTCCTTCAAACCACCACAGCAGGGAAGTCAAAGCAGCAGGAACTTCAAAGAGCTAGTCACAGCACATCCACACAGCAGAGGGAAAACAAGGCAAGCGTGTTTTTCTACTCGGCTTATCTTTTTCACGTTTGTTTGTTTGTTTGTTTGTGAGACAGGGTCTCTCTGTGTAGCCCTGGTTGTCCTGGACTCACTTTGTAGACCAGGCTGGCCTTGAACTCACGGAGATCGGCCTGCCTCTGCCTCTCGAGTACTGGGATTAAAGGCGTGCGCCACCACAGTCTGGCTATCTGACTCTTCCACAGTCCAGTACAAGTACAGCCCAAGCCAAGGGAGTGGTGCCACCAATTCTGAGCTAGGTCTTCCTGTATTGATTAATTAAGACAATCTTTCACAGACAGGCCAAACTGACCCAGACAATGCTTCATTGAGAATCTTGCCTCGTGATTCTCGGTTGCATCAAATTGACAAAACTAACATCATAGCCACCGTGACTGACATCCCCCAGATAGTGCAAGTGGGAAAGGATGTGAAACAGGGATGCTAGATATAAAGCCCCTTGGAGAAATGGTCCAGACAGGAAGGAAGACTGTGATGTGTTTGTATACCAGTTTGGAGAAATTCTCTTCATCCTAAGTCATTGGTAATGTTCCAGGCTTCTGGGCATGCGCTGTAAATAATTGGAACATTAGACTGGGCCGCTCAGTATAAATGTCATAAGCCTAGCTCAGTGTCCAACCTCATGAAGTGTCCAATCTCAGTCCTTATTGTGAACAGTGAGAATAGACCCGGTGTACCACCTAAAGTAGTAGATTGTCCCTTCCACCCTATTCTAGGAAATGGCTCAGACTTGCAGCCATCACCCTTCACAGCCAGTGAAGGCCACGGTAGTTCAGGCTCTTGAAGGAATAGACACTAACGAGGGGCCGACTGGCAGCTTTATGCTAGGGGTAAGGCCCTGCTGCCAGGATAGACAAGTGAGCTGGTTACCATTAGAGGATGGATGTGGGTGTCATTATCCCTGCCAATAGGACAGCAGGATCCCTTGGTGAAGGCAAAAAGAAGCATGCCAACTGTCACTTCTGCTCTTGTCTGGCTTCTTTGATTTTTTTTTCCTATTCTCCACCCCCACCCCCACCCCGTGCGCCTTTTTTTGTTTGTTTTTGTTTTTGTTTTTTCGAGACAGGGTTTCTCTGTGTAGCCTTGGCTATCCTGAACTCACTTTGTAAATCAGGCTGGCCTTGAACTAACAATGATCTGCCTGCCTCTGCCTCCTGAGTGCTGGGATTAAAGGCGTGAGCCACCACGCCCAGACCCTTCTATTCCCTTTTCATAATATAAGTAAACTTAGGCAGGCAGTGGTGGCACATGCCTTTAATCCCAGCACTTGGGAGGCAGAGGTACGGGCATCTCTGTGAGTTTGAAGCCAGCCTGGTATACAGAGCAAGTTCCAGGACAGCTAGAGCTGTTACACAGAGAAACCCTGTCTCAAAAAAAATGAACCAAACCAACAACCAAACAACATAATATATATTACATATATAATATATATTATATATTAAACATTGTATATATGTTAAACCTCCCAACCCCACATCTAATTTTTGTTTTTTATCTTATTTTATGTGTATGGATATTCTGCCTTCATGTATATCTGTGCACCGTGTCCTCACCTGGTACCTGGAGAGGCCAACAGTGGGTATCAAATCCTCTGCAACTGGAGTTACAGATGATTGTGAGCCTCTTCGTGGGTGCTAGCAACCAAACCTAGGTCCTCTACAAGAGCAACAAATGCTCTTAACCATTGAGCCAGCTCTCCAGCCCCAGACAATCTGCCTCAAGTCCTAGATGTCCAGACGTCTAAGAAGTTTAGTGACATTGATGGGGGTGGGGGAGGGGGAAGCAAGGTTCTTGGTTGCAAACAAAGGGAGGAAGGACCCCAGATGCTCAGAATCAAAGGAACAGCAGAAGAGCAGTTTTGAAAAGCACCAGGACATGATCCCTGGGACACTGTCCTCTTGCTGGTCACTCCCCATGGGGGTCATGCCTCCTGCATGCACTGTTACAAGTGGGTTCCCACTGGCACTTTGTCTTTGGGTTGCCTGTTACAGGGCCAAAACTCTGAGCTGGAGCATCCAATTGGCCAAGCTTGGCTTTTGTGCCCACCTATCACTACCCTGGGATACTAAGAGGGAATAAATATCTGGGTCTTCACATTTTCTTAGCAGTAGGGAGGCCCACTGGGGTCACCTTCACGGGGATGTCTGCCCACAAGGCATCAACGTTTAATGTAGGGCAGAGAAATAGATGACAGGGCTCTCTGTCATGAACTCAAAGTAGCAAGCATGGATCCTCACGGGAGAGAGAGGCCACAGTGGAGTGTAGACTTGACACCTGGATTGACACTGTTTCAGAGGTCAGAAGGCAGCCACAGAACTCAGGATGAGGCCAGGCAGCTGAGGGATGGGAGTAGCCACATGGGGTTGCTGCTGATTCTGTTGCTGTTGTCTTTTCTTTTATAAGAATCGTTAAGTGTATTGATTTCTGTTGTGGTCTGGCCAACGGCGTGAGGGCCAGGACTTGGGCAGACTCGAGGGTTCTGGGTAGCTGTGTGAGCTTGGGTAAATCAGTCCGTTCTGGAATGAAGATAAAGGCACCTGGTGTACATGGCTGCTGGGAGTTTTAAATGACCCTTGTCATCACAGGAGAGGTGCAAGATGCATTGTTGGTGTCCCTCCACTGTCCCTTCTTGTCCTTGGCTTACAGAGGGCTCCCGGGCAGATAGGCTGAGCACCCCACTTGTTCTTTTGCTTTCCAGCTCCTCAATGAACTGCGTGCCCGTATGCCACTTGTGCAAGTGACCTTACTGAGCGTCAGGAGGGCCTGAAGAGTGTTAGCTGCAGCCAAGCATGTCCTCTGTGCCAGAAGAAGAGCAATGGTGCCTGTGGCCCGGACCCCACCAACAGACCAAAGCCATGGTACTGTGCTATGGACCCGGAAGGCTCCCATGATGGTCAGCTGGCTCAAGAGCCCCACCCAGTACCTGCCCACAAGAACTGGGTCCACTTATGCCTGAGTGTACGAGAAAGGGGAGAGGGCTGGTCTGTTTCCTGTGACATCCGCCACCTCCTCTGACTGGTTATTATGTTTCAGTAAAGAGAGACTTGACCACTCACTAACCTGTGTTCTTTTGTTTTGTACTCAGTGACACGCAACGTGACCCCAGAGATTATATGTACCGAGCCCATGCACCTTAGATGTTTTTATTATATGGGAATCTGGGGAGTGATTTCTTGTTGCCTGATTTGGTTTGGCATTTACCAAGACTTGCCCTGGAGCCCAATGAACCTTGAGTTCTGTATTAGGCAGCTTTGTGTCACTAAAGCAAAATACGAGAGCATCAACTCACAATGAGAAAAAGCTGATTTCTGCTCACAGTTGAGATGGCTCTGGATCAAAAGAGGGCCATCAGGTGGGAGTGCCAGGTGACAAGGTGGCAAGTGCCTCGCAGAACCAACTGCTGGTCTTATGCCCAGATAGCAAAACAAAGGAAGAGGAAGGAGCTAGGGTACCCAACTCCCTTCAAGGGCACATCCCCAGTGACTTAAGGATTCCTCCTTACGCTCCATCACCTGGAAGCCTCCCTGACTGGGGACAAACCCTTTAACACAGACACGTTCCAGAGACACAGCTGAGCAATAGTGAATTCCTTCAGGACAGCGATCATATGTGCTCATCTCAGATCCCTTGAGCCTGGGAGCACTGGGTCCAAGGGAGGGAGGACCACAGAGAATGTCAAATTGGTTTAAATGTCAAGTTGTGGGCACAACACAGGCTTACAAGAAAGTCTATAGCATACAGTTCACCTGCTGTAGCTCGTGCTCACCTGCCGTTATTTTAAAATTAAATGTAGCTTGTTTTTCTTCTCTCGTGAAAGCGTAACTTGCTTTAAGACTTTAAACTTTTGAAAAACAAAAATCCAAAAGAGGAACCAGAAAAAGTAAAGTAGGAATAGGAGAGAGGAGAAGAAAAAGCCCCCTGAACTACCAGCTCTTACATATAGCCATTGCTAATGTGCCTGTCCAAATGCTCACTCCATCTGCCCACATGCATGTCAAGGAGACACTGCAGTCAGCGCTCCCAGATTTAAACAACTTCCTCTTCTTCTCCTCCTCCTCTTCCTCCTCCTCCTTCTTTTTCTCTTCCTTCAGGTTTTTGGTTTTTCGACACAGGGTCTCTCTGTATAGCCTTGGCTGTCCTGGACTTGCTTTGTAGACCAGGCTGGCCTTGAACTCACAGAGATCCGCTAGCCTCTGCCTCTCTGAGTGCTGAGATTACAGGTGTGTGCCACCATGCCCAGCTCATGTGTGGATATTATTAACTATTTTTAGCTTGGATGAAACTAGTACAGGATTTTGGAGACAAACTCATCTATTTATTTGACAATTTAAAGCCTTGTAAATGGGCCATGGGCTAGGTGGACGCCATCATAATGGGCAAATATGTGACAGAGAGATGGGAGAGAAAGAGGACTGGTGTGTGCACTGTGAAGAGAGGTGGAACTGGAGGTGTAATGGCAGTGCGGAACACCCTGAGGCCATGGTGATGTTGGAGAGCCATGCTGAACTGACCCCAACCCTCACTGGCTACCAAATGGTGGCACCAGAAGTGACATGAGTACTGGAGAGCTGGTTCTGGTGGTGCAGGCATGGGATAGCTGGCCCCAACACTCACCAACTGGAGCACTAGGGTGACCTGGACCCACTCTTTGTCTGGGCAGCCTAGGAGAGCTGTCCCCGCCTCTTGTCTGAGTAGCCTAGGAGAGCTGGCCCCGCCCCTTGTCTGGGCTGCCTAGGAGAGCTGGCCAAGATGGCGTGACCGCTGGAGCACTGGAAAGCAGACAGGCTGACCAACTCAGTTACCACACAGGCCCAGATCCAGGGCTTTGAGCTGGTCCATCCCAACACCTACCCCACCTATGAGCTGCTGGAGTATGTAAAGGGGCCGGCCCTTCAGATCTAAAGCCTCAGGATTTCTATTACAGAGGAGAAAACAGAGTATCTGGGAAGAGGCCCCCTGAAGATCCAGTATTGACAGTGTAGCAGAAGCCAGAGGCCTCAGGCCAGACCAAAGACTCATTGCAATGAACATTTGTAAGTAAGCTTGTTTGGAGAAAACTCTTTGGCACTGTAGCTTCCATGGTGAGATGCTTTCCTCTTTTTAAATTTATCTTTTTAAATTTTCTTTTGGTGAGGAAGTTTCAGGGGTGAAGGCAGATATGGAAGGAATGGCATATGAGTGAGATTAGGATGTGTGATGTGAAATTCACAAATAATAAAATGTGTAAGTCTAGAAAATGTGCATCCTTTCAACCCAGAGATTTTATTCCTAGTTTATTTCAAGAAAATAATGAAGACTCTATATAGAACTAGTTATAACTGCCAATAAAAAATATAAGCAAAACTTTAAAAAAAAACTCAAGATATTCCAATGAGGTAGTTTATTTAGATATAGTAGATGTTAAAACACAATATTATTTTATTCAATCTATAGAAATTCCTGCCTGGAGTGATGTCTCATCAGTTAAGAGCTGCTCTTGTAAAGGACTAGAATTTGCTTCTCAGCATCCGGGTCAGGCAGCTCACTAACGCCTGGACCTCTAGGTCTAAGAGATATGGTGCCCTCTTCTGGCCTCAGTGAGCACTGCACTCATGTGTACATACCTCACCACAGACACACATAACTCATGTAAGTAAAATAACTTGGGGCTGGAGAGATGGTTCAGAACATGCACCACCCTTCCAGACCACCCAATTTCTATTTATTAGCATGGAAGAAAGTGCATAAAATAATTTTTGCTCTTATTTTCTGCAAATTAAACTATTTTTTCCTCCAGATACCTTTTCAGGTTATCTCTGGCATTTTCCTTTCCAAGATCAGAGCCACTCCCATTGCTACCTAGGAGACAGGCAGACGGGTTGGTATACAAGGGCCTTCATGTTGTGGCCTCAGTCTGCTTTCTCACTCCTGGGGCTGCAACTCCTGCTCCTGTATGCTGTATCCCTTCCACAGGAGTGTCTCATGCTCCACAGCAACACCTGATTTGCTTTAAGTTCTCGCCCTCATGATTCCTTCCTGCTGGAACAGTCTTATTCCCATGAGTCCCTTCACCCGGAAACCTCCTACTCATCCCCTAAAGCCATGTTCAGATGGAGCCTTTTCATGTCTCTGTTGGGTTCCCTATAGAGCTGCTGATTTCTTAGCCTCTTGGCTTACATTTCTGCTGTAATACTTGATGTGCTATGCTACAATTTAGGCATGTTTCGGGTTTCCTACTATATCTGTGTTCAGGACAAATGCTAGCTAGTTCAATGTTTGCATTTGTAGTTACAGAACTGAGCACAGAGTCCCACACAAAGGGACAATGACCTGTGTGGCGCTTTGTGTGTGGAGCTGTGTGAATGGCCCACAATAGGTTCATATATTTGAATGTTTGGTTCTCAGTTGGTGGACTGTGCAGGAAGAGTTAGGAGGTGTCGTCTTATTGGTGGTGTGTCACTGGGGGTAGACAGGCTTGAGTTTTAAAAGCCCAGGTCAAGCTCGGTCTAGAGCTCTCTCTGACTCTAACTTTTGGGCCAGACATATGCTCTCAGCTATTGTGCCAGCAACAAGCTTGCCTGTCTGTTGCCATGTTTCCTGCTACACACATATGCACATACACGCATGCACACACACACACACACACACATTTCATAAAGATGATAGCAGATGTGGACTTAAATAAGACAACCTGCTTTGTTGTCACCTGTGACTAGATGTGACCTCTGAGATGACGAAACCCCAAAGCCATGACGAGAACAATATAATGAGAGGACTGTCCTGATAAGATTACCTAAAGCTCCTAGTTATTTATTCTTCTTTCATCCCTTGAGAGAGGGCAGGCCACCGAGCTATGTGGAGCAGTGCCTGGGAGCCAACCCCCACAGGTGTGCCCCACCTGTAAATGGGTGGACAGCACATCACTTTCCAGGATCAATAAAGTTTAAAGCGGTGTATCATGGCAGCTAGCTACTACTATCTGCCATTTTGGCCACTTAGCTCCTTGCATCAGGCCCATAGGAAGTTTCTGGAAGTCTCCTTTAAAGAAGAATGAGCAAGGATATTGGCATTTGGGGCCCTGGGTAGTTGCCTTTGTCCTTCAGTTGCCCCTCAGGATATCTCTCTGCTGCTTGTAACCAACTGGGATTGGAGAGTGCCTGCTACCTTTTCTCAGCTAAGTCTAGCACCCTAAAGAAGGGCCAGTCCTTTTGTTTTGTTTTGTTTTTTTAATTTCCAGGCGTCAAAGGGACAGAATCCAAATTTAAAAAGCTAGGAGTAACCCCATGAAAATGTGGGCGTGTCCTTAATCTAGTTACCTCATTCACTAAGGCAGGTCTCGGGCAGCCAGGGCACAGTGTCCGCGGGACACATTCTTTCCCCTGCCCATTCCGTGCTCCTATTGCCTTAACAGCTGTAACCAGGGATATCAGACAAGATACAGAGTCTCAAGTATGTTTCAACTTCAGATGAACTATTTTAAAAAAATGATGTCCTAAATATTTTATGAAATATTCCTATATCACAAAATTAGTTGTGCTGGTGGCTTGTCAGAAACTTAATTTTAATTAGGCACCTTCTATTTTTTTATTTGCTAAACCTGACAGCTCTCCTTTTTAGTTCAAGAATAATATATATCTGTAGAGTGCATAGTCCCAGCTGTGTAATATGGTAGGCGCTTTGCAGACGTTAGCAAACGGCCCTCCTCTTGGAGACAAGATCTGGCTATAAGCCTTGCTGGTCTGGATCTTACAGTGTTCCAATTCTATTACAGGTGTGTGCGTGTGTGGCCACACCTGGCCTGAACAGGCGGGGTACTTAGTAATATAGTTCATAGTTTAGAAAGTTGGAAGTTCAAGGTTGAATGGCTTCATCCATTTGGCCTCTGAGGCCTCCTTGGCTAGGTCAAATGGCAGGGAAGCAGAAAAGACCCATCTGCCATATGCAAAAGAGGCCAAGGGCATAGGCCTACCTCATGAAATAGAAACTTACTCCCAGGGTCCTTTGGGAAAGACTCCAGTTTTCCCAAGGGTGATTTCCATAACGTAATGGCCTTGTATTAGGCCCTTCCTCTTGAGGGTTTAGCACTTCAACATGGCTGCGCTGAGGACCAAGGAGGCTTCAGCACAGAAATCTTTGAGAAACAACTGCCCCCAAAGTATTGCCTGAGGTGTAGGGATGGGTGAGACAGCAGGAAGCAAGGACCAAGCCAGCATTGTGGCCACTGATGCAGCCAACATGGGGCCGCTGGGAACTGTGTTAGGGCTGGGCCCCACTGCCTGCCTCTTCTGCCCCCTGCCTAATATATAACTGTTACCACTATGTTTATGATGAGTGAGAGAATGTGCTGGGCCTAGCTCTTCAGCCACCAGAAGAAATCTGGAATGGAACCCGTGGTTTGGAGACACCAAAAGATGAGACTTTATTTAAATAGATTTTAATGAGAAGTAAGCCAGTTTTATATGTAAAAACATTTTGGTTAATGTAGAGCCAGCCACCCATCAACTCTGGGGTGTGTGTGCGCGCACACACACGCGCGCATAGCCTGCACTCATACATAGGCAGTGTCCTCTCTGCAGATGTGTCTGTGTAGGAACCCATCCATCTATATATTTGGTCGTCACGGCCTTTTCCTGCACCTGCTGTACTAACAAGGCAGAGTCTGGTTTCACTCCTTTTCTTCATTCTTGAAGAGGCACAAATCACCTGCATTCACCTGCCACTTTGCCGTCTCCCTGGGGCAAAGGTGGAGTGATGGAGTGATGGGTGGGTCCTGAGGTATCCTGGGCACAGCTGCCCATCTGGAGCAAGGCCTCACAGTTCTGAGTCCAAAGGGTAGGAGAACTTGCTCACGCAGCAGCCCCAGAAGTGAAAGACTACAAACGCCAAGATCCCCAGCAGCAAGAGGGCACCCAGGGTCCCGAAGAGGATCCCGAAGAATGCCCCAAGTTTCACACTTAGGTGTTCACAGCGTTCGCCCCAGGATGTGTAGATGGTGAAGGACGCGCAGCTGGGGACAGAGACAACAAGTGTGGTCAGTGAGGACGCCGTCCTCTCCTGGGGACAGGGGCCATTATCTGGGACAGGCAGGGCTCTATACCCTGGATGGAAGATCTAGCCAGTCTTGAGGCCATTTTGAAGCAAGACCCCAGCCAAAGGAGGGAAATATGGTCTTTAAAACTAGGTCTACACCATCTGTATGGGCCAGAAGGGTTAGGGACAAAGGTACATGTGCCAGCATAGTCACAAACTCTTCTCCTTATTCTCTCAAAGGATGGCTCCACCCTCCACTAGACCCACATCCTTTAACCAGTTCTGGACTCAGAGTGAGGCACTAGGATGCAGAGAACACTGGGAGACAGGCCCCCATGTCCCTGCAGACTTACAGTCCTCTCCTCAGGGAATACACCCAGTTTGTTAATATGTGGAGGAGGCCCGCAGAACCAGCTTCAGGGGCACCCCCAGACTGAGTGTTCTTATAGAGGGGCAGGACTGGAACCAGACCAAAACAGTGGGTTCCCTTCTATGAGGACTGGAAGACATCCGTTCTTAGTGCCCTGTCACTTTACTTCCTGGGTGACCACCGGGCCCTCACCAGTCGACAGCGCAGTGTTCTCATCTCCAGAATGGCCAGAGTAACCTCTTGCGTCTAGCTTGGGTTTCAGAAGTGACACATGCAGAGGAGCGGCACACACCCTCATCCCACCGCCCCTTTCTCTGTTTCTTGTCCCCCCAGCCACTAGGGAGTCATCCCAACATCATGTGTTGGGAGGGACTGTCACCTTCCTGGGCCTATTGGGGTGTCTAGTCCAACTTGGCTCCCTAGCACTATCCTCCCCGAGACCCCTACTCACCTGCAACGGGGTCCATCTGGCAGGTGCTCACATTGACCTCCATTGTGACAGTAGCCCTCACTACATGGGGACACGCAGGTGACGCCGTCCTGGGGGCTGTAGACCAGGCGGTAACCCTTGTAGCCATCACATGTGAAGTAGTAGTCCAGCATAGTTAGGTTCACTGTGGGAAGGAAAAAGATGCTTAGAGCAAGCAAACTACCAAGACAAATCGATACCTTTTCTCTCAGGAAGTCAGACGTCGGGTTTATTCTGAGAAACAACTGGTTGGATGTGCGGATTCCTGGATCTGTGTATCTGTGAGCATTCATTCAGTTCTTCGTGGTTCATCCTATCAACACTGCGACCACAACCAGGGCAGTCGTGATGAGCACACATGCGCAAGTCATCCAGAACGGAGCTGAAACTCAGACTCTCTGATTAACTAGCTGTGTGATTTAGGGATTTCCCCCTAAGTCAGACTCAATTTTCTTGTCTTTAAAAGTATATCTGGGCATGGCGCATGTCTTTAATCCCAGCACTTGGGAGGCAGAAGTAGGTGGATCTCTGTGAGTTCAAGGCCAGCTTGGTCTACAAAGTGAGTCCAGGACAGCCAGGACTACAAGAAGAACCCTGTCTCGAAAAAAAAAACAAAAATAAAAAATAAAAAAGTGGTCCTGGAGAGATGGCTCAGAGATTAAGAGCACTGGCTGTTCTTCCAAAGGTCCTGAGTTCAATTCCCAGCACCCACATGGTGGCTTATAACCATCTATAATGAGATCTGGTCCCCCTCTTCTGGCCTTCTGGCTCACATGCAGGCAGAATACTGTATACATAATGAGTAAATACATCTTTAAAATTAAAAAGTATGAAAATGGCCCTTGACAGGGCTAGGCACATAATAAATACTAATAAAAAGTAGCTATTCCCAAAACATTTAAGATTTGTTATAAACACCAGTTTCAAAAGTATCATTGTAAGGATAATATGCCATATGGGAATAGGCACACAAAATTTAAGGTAATGTAGTCATTATTACTTAATGTGGAGGATGCCAAACACAGGTGTAATTTGATCCCTTTATAAAACATGATGTGTGAAGTTGCCTAAGGCACAACAGAATACAATTCGTCCTGTCTTTTCTGTCTTACTTTTGTAACCCTACTGCTTCCTAAACTTTCTACAATAAACTTGTTTGTACAATGAAATGGTATTTTCCTCTTTCCCAGCTGCCTTCTCCTTCTTTTCTTTCATTCTTTCAGACATGATCTCCTGGTAGCCCAGGTTTGCCCCAAACCTGCTACACGGCCAAAGCTCTCACTGAGCTCCTGATCCCCCTGTGTCACCTCACAAGTGCTGAGATGGATTTTCCTGTAGTGGATGCAGAGTCAGAACTGCCTCCTTCCGGTCGCCTTTCTCCTCACCGCAGCTACCCAATGTGCAGGAGTTTGGGCAGACTTCACGTTTCTTGCCCCAAGAAGCAGGAAGCATAAACCGGACTCTAGAAGCAGCTCTCATCACGTGCTGGGCATAGTCCCACCCTTATCCCACGCTGGGCGTAGTCCCACCCCTATTGTCTACTGGAAGCCAGGCAGGCTTTTCCTTGGTCCCCCTTGCTCCCTGCCCAGGAGAACAAGAGGCTGTCAGAAGTTCCATTTATTTTCCCAGTGGGACCATGGAGTTCTGGCTTGAGTGGGGCCACATCCTTTCAGGAGTCCCTTAATGCCCCACCTGTCTCCAGTTGGAAGGCATGGTAAAAGGGAGGCTGTCGTGTGCTCGGAGCGATGATAGCTTAGGAAGACCATGAGTGATTTTTACTAAAGGAAGTGAAGCCAGCTGGGTGCTGTGGTGTTATCCCCGAAATCCCCGCGTTTGTGAGGCTAGGGCACACAAGAGGATTGGGAGTTTGAAGCCGGACAGAGGCCAGCCTAGATCTCGTCCCCCAAAGCAAACAAACAAATGAGTAGAAAAATGGAACCTATCAGGCTGCCTGGGGTTGGGATCATTGTTGTGTGACACTCCTACACGTGCCCACCAGCAACATCTTGTGGCCCTGCTCTGAATCTTTAAAAAAAAAAAAAAAAAAAAAAAAGCTGTTGGGGGATATATTTTAAATTTCACCCAAAGATTTATACACAGGCAAGCTAACTTAACCCACTGCTTCTTCAACTGTGGACCTGCGTACAACACTTTCTACTGGGGATTGACATGGCTGTGGGTCCGGGATGGCCCCGCTATTTACTTTCTTTTCTCCAGCTGTCTCTGAATTGTCAACAAAATCAAGTGACTCACGAGCCATTTCATTGCGGACATCTGCCTCTGAGATGGGGAAGAAGTGGACGTCCTTCCTGGCTTCTCCACTCCTCTCTTGCCTAGCCTGGAGGAGGAAGGCCTCCAACACAGCCCCTATCAGCTGGTTGTTCAGGTAGTGGATGACTGGGCCCCTCGGACGGTACTGGAAGTGGGAGATGACCTTCCAGTGATGAATGGCCTTTGCTCCGGGAGAGCTGTATGGGAGGGGAAGAAGAGGGGGGTTGCAGAGTGGGAGGAGGGGGAGGGGGGAGTCATGGAGGGACAGCCTCACTTACGTTCGCGTCAGTTCCACTACGCTGTTCCGGATAAAAGCCCGCATGTACAGGTTCCCTAGTCTGTGTGCCACCTATGATAGGGAAAAATGGGGGAGTTTAGGTTGAATGAGGATCAGAGAGGCCTTGCCTACCTTTGAATGAGGGGTCCACACTCATGCCTAGGTCAGAGGCTGGCCTGGGTCCTTGCCTCTTAAAGGCTCAATGGATAAAGAGTGTGACATCCCCCCCCCAACCCCCCTGCCTCAACATTACCAGGGGGACATCTGAAATGAGCACCTCTGCTTGATCTCTGACTCCGCCCCCTTCTCTCCCCTCATAGGTCCCAAACACAAAGTGTTTAGCTAAGACCTAGGGATGGCCAGGCGCCAGGAATGTCACCACGGTGATTCAGGAACTGGTTATATTCAAAGAGCCTGTATAGTCAAGGGCAGCGGATCTGACCAGTTGGGATTTAACGTCTCTGGCGGTCAGGGTGCTAATAGGAATAATCGCCTTGAATGCCTGTCCTCTTTCGGTGCTAAGTGCTTTACAGGCATTATCATTCAAATCTTGACACAACCTAGTGACAGGTGCTACTTACTACCATCCACTTTTATACGCAGAGCTGCTATAAATCGCTTGTCTAATAACCGCTGCTCTAGAAAGAGGCTGGCCAGAGCTCTGAACCCCTGTGTCTAGGAGTCTAGAGTTTCCGCCATTCACCAATATGGCTACTTGGCTTCACGGAGCGATAGCCAAGGATGCGGTGTCAGAGGAGTCCCCGTTCCCTCTGGGAAGTCATCGTGCAGGCGACTTCTCTCTAACAGCCAGAAAATGTGACTCATGGGGGGTACCTAGAGGGAACAGACTGGGTGGCATGCCTCCCTAGAGTCTTCTCATGACAAGCTGGTGATTCTAACACGTTCTGTGGCCTCTAATCCTGAAGCATGTGCAAGTTACAGCACAGACCCTGTGGGACCCTTTCAAGATCAGCTTCCCACTGGGAGCCCAGCAAGCAGCACTGACCGAGGCATTGACATCAGCTTTGGAGGCGTTCTCATCTTCCCTGAGTGACAGCACGATGGTCCTCAAGGGCAGCTCTGGGGATAAAGAAGAGGACCCATATCAGCCCCATGGATTTCCTACACTTATCAAGTATTTCCCCCATGCAACCACTCAGAGAGATAGCTCCATCCACCATGGCAAGGTCACTGAAGGCCTGCATCCCACAGCGGCCCCTGTGCTGACCAGGCCTCCCATGGCTCTCATCTAGTGGAGCCAGGAGGCTTCTGGACAGCTCCCTCAGCCCCCAACTCAGCCCCCAGGGGGAAATCTCCATTCTTATCTGTGCGTTTCAGAACATGAGCCTCAGACACTAGTTTCCCCATCGTTCCCAGACATGAGAGGTGCATGGGACTCACATGGCAGGAGCCTTTAGCGGTACCTTTAGAGATGGCGGGAGTGAAATTGTTCCCAGCCAGGAGGCAGCGGTTATCAGTGAAGGCTGGGGGGCAGGTGCAAGTGGGCTGGCAATCTGGAGCCCCCGAGATGTAGCAGTGGCCATGGTTATAGCAATAATTCACAGGACACGAGTGGTTTTGGCAGAATAAAGGGTCCTCTAGAGCTGTGAAAGGAGGAGGGAGGTCAGCCACACCAGGGCTGGGCAGCTGATGGGAGCTGAGTGGCCTATTGGAACCTACTCTCAGGATAGCTTGGATCCCCGCCTCCCATACTTGCCCAATCCCTGTTGTGCTTGTGGGCCACTCTGGGCCCCAAACTAGCTTCCCCTCATCTACTCCAAGTGTTTCTCTGTAAAGCAACCTTTCCCTGTCTGTCAGCTAAGTGTTCTTTCATCTCTGCAGAGAACGTGGCATGTTGACCAGAGCAACTTTGTCACAGAAAGACCAGGAAAGATAGTGGGAGAAGGACAGAAGTGTACTTCGCTTATCTCCAGGTTCTGCCCACTCTGGCCTCTGCTTGGAAGACAGCCGCCTCCTGGTTGTATGTGGAAGGTCGCACTGTCATTTCTGCTATGGTGACTACAGTGGCTCAGAGGGAGAGGAGAAGAAAGAACTCAAAGGAAAACTGCAGTTTCTCTGTCACAAGGTCCCCATGGCAACACCTGTTAGGGGATGGTCTGATGGATTTTGATGCTAATTAATAAAAACCCATCCCACCTGGGCAGGGCAGATGAGATAGGGGTGGCTAAGGGTCCTGAGAAGGAGAGAGAGGAATTCTGGGAAGAAGAGGAGGAAGGAGAAAGAAGAGGAGGAGAGGATCCCGAGAGGAGAAAGAAGGCCGCCATGGCTTAGATGGAAGAGAAACACGTGGCAGATGTGGCTGGAGGTTCAGCCCAGGTGAAGAACGTTAGCAAGTATTTGGGAATTATGGACGGCAGGTGGCTTGATAGAAGTTATTAGAAGGAGATGGCGTGGGATTGAGGCAAGGTGTGGGATGCCTGCCCCACTACGGGAAGTAGTTTAGAGGATTAATGTCTGCCCTGCCCCAGGTTAACTAATGCTATTTTAAAATATAACAAGTGTCAGTGTCTTGATTCCTAGCCGGACCTTCTGGGCATACTGATAATACTGATAATAAACAATTATTAGGCCCTACTAATAATACAGATGTTTAAAAGCAACAAACACCTCCAAATGTCCTGACTCGTGAAAAGCAGAAGCCCTGAGCCTTATGTCTCTGAAGATGCCCAGGTGCCTGAGAGTCCAGCTTACATCTGGTTCCTTAGCCTTCTCCGTCAGTCTTTCTTCCAAGTTTTCTCCAGCAGGGTCTCGGGGCTACTCTGTTCCAGCTCCATCCTCAGCTTCTGCATGCCCCCCCTTCAGCCCCACACCATCTACTACCTGCTTCTTAGCCCTCCGCATCATAGCTTCTTGTGAGATTTAAAGACATTGTTTGCTAAACACCAGTTCTGTCACAGACCCTTGACGCATCACCTGGACCCAGAGCCTCCTCTTGCAAGGGCCCTGTTCCCAGTTCACCTGCACAATGACGCCCATCTCCAGTCAAGCCTTGGGGGCAGGCCTCACAGCCTTTCCCAGGAATACAGTGCACATTTGGGAAGCATGGCTCTTCGCAGAGGTCCTTAGTGCGTTCGCAGAAGCGTCCAAAGGTGTGCCTGTCACACTTGCAGCTGGTCACCTGAATGACAGCAGGGTTGCTGGTATTTATAAGCTGAAGAACTTCTACCATGAGAAGCCTTGTTTGTCTCACTCTCTCTGGCACCGAACAGTAGTAGACTAGGAGTCCCTTCCCAAGGCCACACAATCCCCTGCCTGGCCCTGTAGCGGGCTCTCAGCATCACCTCTCTCAGCCTGTACCTCCTTCCCTGGAATCCTTGATAGAGTCAGGCAGGAAGAAACACAGAGGAAAGAAAAACAAACAAAGCCACAATGCAGAAACGGGGCAAGATCTGTGGACTTGGGTCATAAAACTAGACCACGAATGTAGATGGAGCAGATTTTTCTCAAACTGAAAAAGGTGCTTCCTCGGCTAGATGAAAGAGCAGACAGAGGTGCTGGGGGGGGGGGGCGGTGGTCTCAAGGCAGCATCCTGCCCCTCTCTTCCCAATCCCAAAGAGATATGTTTGGTGAGTCACTCTCCATAACGCCCTATATAAGGGTTTCTTATGGCTGAGCTCAAAGGACTCTGGTCTGGAGAGGGGCAGGGAAGCTGTGCTGGAGGCTCAGGACCTCTAGCCAGCAAGCACAGGAAAGCCTTCTGGTCCTACAGTTCAGCGCCCCGGTGGGGAACCATGGGAAAGGCTGCAGTGACAGGATGGGAGGTGGAGCACAAAACCTCTTTTGTGCTCTAATCAATGATGTTTGCCCCACTTCACACAAGAGTTTGTAACCCAAGGTGTGCCTCCCCCACCCCAAACTCACCCACCATAGCTCCACCCTCCTCCCCACAAACACCTTGCCCGAGGAAGCACACTCGCAGCATCTCTCCGCTTGCTTCCTCACCACCACCTCTCTCGGCTCCCACTACTCACCTCAAGGGTAGAATTGCCCTCCCTGCTCGTCTCATTGTACAAACACTGGCTCTTCTTATTACAGAAGCAAACCACAGTCTTGGGCTGGAGGACAGATAACAAACCAGTCCTGGTGTCTCTTGCTAGAATCTCCAGGGTACACGGTTCTGGAGATGCTGGTGTCCACTGCAAACTCCCGTTTTCTGTCCAGAGAAAAAGGGACCTCAGCACCTGCAGAGTCCTCTGTTCCAGGCTCAGTGTGTCTAATTCCCCCGAAGGACGCTGTGGCTCTTCTCCCACACCCCAGGCCTCTCCCTGAACCTTGAATGCCATCATGCATCCTTTTGAGCAGAGCTGGGATTCCTAGGGTGGTGGCGGCCATGCTCCAAGCTGGAGGAATCATGTACCACCTGCCAGGCATGCTGGTGCAGGCAGAAATCCACATAAGGTAAGGCTACTCCCCCCTACACCCCACAAAGAGTTCCCTAAGTGCATCCCTGCTTGAGCCTGTACCAGGATGGGTCATGGTGGGGACCGAGCATAAGTGAAAGGGTCCCCTTAACATCTCCCCAGACTGCAGGGTGGAGTGGCTTTGCCTCCCAGGACCTCTTCTTCTGCCTTCTCATCATCCTCTCCTCCGACTTCCTGGGCCTTGCTGCCATATCAGATGTCAGACCACAGGCAACAGAGAGCAGGTTGGAAGGCACAGAGTCGGCACGGACGAGCGTTAACGTCACGCCATCACTTCCCAGAAGAGGGGCCCAGGATGGCAGAAAACCTTGCTATTGTGTGCCAAGGTAGTGCCATAAGGAGTAAAGAAGATATAGACAAAACTACCCCTCCGTACCCAGCAAAGCAAAGTGGCAGTCAGAGCCCAGAGAAAAGTCCCGATGGCTTTGGTTTAGCCAAGAAAGCCACCATCCCTTCCACTTTGGCTCTTTGACCCAGGTCGCAGCTGCCAGCCTGGGTTCTCAGATGCTGTAATAAAAGCCGGATAAATATGGCTAACTGCTGAAAAACGAGAAGTACCAGGGAGGGCATTTGTATTTCTTTAGTCATATTTCAGAGTGTGTAACTTTTTAAATAGATATGATAATGCTATAAACTCATGGGTTTTATTACGTTGTGTATGTGTGTGTGTGTTTATGTGTGTAAGGTGGGGTGGGGGGAGCATGTATGCATGCCTTCCGGAGCGTTCACGTGGAGCTCAGAGGACAGCTTGCAAGAATCAGTCTTTCCTTCCATCATGTGAGTCCCAGGGGTGGAACTTAGGCCATTAGGTTTAGTGACAAGCACTTTTATTTGCTGAGCCATCTCACCAGCCCTGTAAACTAGTTTTATTTATTTATTTATTTATTTATTTATTTACTTATTGTTGTCGTTGTTTTCGGGGAGACAGGGTTTCTCTGTGTAGCCCCAACTGACCTGGAGCTCACTCTGTAAACCAGGCTGGCCATGAACTCAGAGAGCTGCCTGCCTCTGCCTCCTGAGTTCTGGGATTAAAGGCGTGCGCCACCACCACTGGCTAAACTAGCATTTTTTTAATGGCCATATTTGATTATTCTAATGATTTGGTAAATGCTCCATGATGGTTAAAAGTAATGCATATAGCTGGGCATGGTGGTGCATGCCTTTAATCCTGAGAGGCAGAGGCAGGCAGGCAGATCTCTGTAAGTTCAAAGCCAGCCTGCTCAACATAGTGAGTTCCAGGACAGCCAGAACTGAATAATGAGACCCTGTCTCAAAAAGAAGAGAATTATAAGATGGGGGTGAAATGGCCTTTGTATTGCCTGTGTGTGCCCAGACTCAGTCTACCTATTTGGTTAAATCTATCCAACCCCCTCCAACTGCTGCTCATCTGGGGAGGGGTCACCCATTTCACCTATAGGTATCTTTTCTTTTTCTTTTTTTTTTTTTTTTTTTTTTTTTTTTTTTTTTTTTTTTTTTTTTGAGGCAGGGTGTCACTCTGTATGCCAGTCTGGCCTCGATCTCATGGCAATCCTCCTTCCTTAGCCTCCCACCCACGAGGATTACAGGCTTGAGCCTCTATAGCCAGCTCTAAGTACCAATCTTAAGAAATGCTATTTCTCAGGGGGGCTGGAGAGACGGATCGGTGCCTACTAGCCCGACCGACTCCTGCGTCCAGCCCATCCTATTGCCAGCCAAAGTCATACCAAAGAGTTCAAAGCCACTACACAGGTTGGTGAGGTTGAATTTGACATCCTTAGAGTCACTGGTGATCACAACGGTCTCTGTCTCCCTCTTGTAGGCTTGAATCTCACTGCAGCAGTGGATAGAGGGTGGGAACTGATCTGAAATAGAGAAACGCGGAGAGTAGCTGTGTGCAGGGCGCTCTCCAGCCTTCCCTTTCTGCTCTTTCCTACAAGCCTGTACCAAGCCTGGCATCCACCTCCTGGAGCAGGACTCAGTCTTGCTTCCTGCTCTGCAAACTGTGCAGTACATGCCGGGCTTGCACTGCCCACTGCCTAACCTTTAGCCTCCATTTTTCAGTCTCCCCCTAAAACCAGATTATTCTTCCCCGAACAGAATGCTCCATGGCCTGGGAAGGACTGAGAGCCATGAGGGTCATATGTTGTAGGTGGGCATTCCATTTTTCCCAGAAAGAGACAGTCAAACTCTCTCAATGCTCTGTTTCTTGGAAGCCTATTATTTCAATTCCATTGTTCATTAATTCACTCTATTAATACATTTACTGGGCACGTGACACTAAACTCTATAGCAATGAACAAGTGATGGAAAAAGAGGCCCAAGGGAATTATAAATTATAAAACACACTTAGTAGTTATAAATATTTTTTTTAAACATCAGGAAAGGGGGTGTGAATAAACAGGAAATTGAGACAAGACAGTCCCGAAGGTTTTGCTAAGCAGGCAGCGTCAAAGGATGAGAGAGACGTGGCTGTGGCTGCCTGTGGAGAGAGCCTTTTGGGCAAGGGAAGGGCTTGCACAAAGTTATCAGTGAGCCCCAAAGCCAGTGGAGGGGAAGGAGTGTCAGGACAGGGGTTCTGGGTGTCAGAAGAGGGAGGAGACAGCCCACGTAGGGCAGGGAAGGGAAGGCTGCTGTCCATCAGAGGGCCTGAGTGAGCTGGGAGCTGTCGAGAGGGTGTTGATCCATTAAAGGACTAAAAATGTGGAGCTTGAAGGGGTGTCATGAAACAGGGGTCCTTGTCCGCTTCCTGTCTCTAAAATGGTCTCTCTGAGCTTTGCGTCACTTACTGAGGGTGCCATTCATGTCCTGGAATGTCTCAAGGATCGCATTGGTGTTTTGTCCAATATTTTTGTTTCCTGTGGCGAGGGCGTCAAACTTGCACCGTAGGTCATCATTGCACCCAGAAACCAAGCCTATATCTGAGGTGTTCTTGTCCAGCAGTTGGGACAAGAAGACGGGGGTGAAGTTGGAAGGCAAGGAGTCTGTCCTTATCCCAAGGAGGCCTGTCCCATTGATTTCCCCTACGACATAGGAGGTATGATGGTGCTATGAGATCCCAGCCATATTTCAGCCCCGCCCACCCCAACCCTCATCATATATGGCTCCATGGGTGAGGGGGTGGCATGGGAGCTGGTAGGGACAGGATGGCTTCTGGCTTCTGAGCCACCCATTCTCCTCCTCTGAGACGTGCAGGTGGGGTGGAAGCAGGGGACAAACATGGGGCAGTGGCAAAATTTCCAGACCTCAGCAAGGATGCCTAAGGTCCCCACAAGCACAAAGGCAACAACCCAGCAGTTCCCTCACTGTCCTGCCCTAGTGGCCCGAGGACCCCAGGCTCACATGTCATTCCATAGTGAAAAAGCATCTCCTCGGAGCTGTTTGAAGGGATGGTGGAGCCATTAGGCATCCTGAAGTCATCTTCTGGATTATCATTCCAGACTCCTGTGGGACAGAGAAGAAGGTTTGCCACTACAGGAAGGTGACTTCCCTTCTCCAGAGCAACCAACAGGGCAGCTGCATCTGTCCTGGGTCCAGGGCCCCAGGAGGTAGGAGAGGACCATGCGCTCACACCCTGCTTTAAAAAGGGAGAAAAAAAAATCAAGAAGAAAGTGGGGGAAGATAGGAATAAGGAAGGAAGCAAGAGTGAAAAAAGGGGGGGGGGAATGTAGGGGTGGGAGGGAGAGGACATCTGTGCCTCCACCTTCCCCATAGCGCCCCCTTCAGGTTCTCTTAGAAAGATGGCAACAAACAGGAAAGTAGTCTAAAGAGTGGGTGAAACAGCCCCTCTCTTTACCCAACAGGGCTGAGAAAGAACTGGGGAGGAGAATCCAAGGCCCAGGGGAGGGGCAGTTGCCTTGGTATGTACAGAGCTCTGCTTCTTACCCAACAGGCCCTTTGTGTGGTTGCGGTACTCTTCTGAGAGGCTGGAGGAGGCATGAAGGATGTTGGAGAGAGCAATCACGGTGATGGTCACCATCCCATCGAAGTTAGCTGAGACTTGGGAGCCATTTTGGGTCAGCAGAACACCAGTGTCGTTGAATATGGACACGCCTGGAATACAGGGAGACAAGTGGCACCTCTGTCAGCATGCCCCTTGGGCCCAGAAACTCAGCAGCAGTGAAGGTTCATGGCACAGAGGGCACTGAAGGACCCTGACCATGCCTCAAATAAGGGCCCTGCACCATCCACACCAGCCTGTAGAGCCTTCCTTCTGGGGTAGGAAATGAAGTTTCGATGCCCAGGCTGGCTGAGGGTCTTCCGATGCAGCCGTTTAAGGGACAGGAGGAAGGCAAATACTCTGTTTTGCTGGGTGCTGTAGCCTCTACCCACTGCCCCCCCAGCACAGCACTCCCACAGGCCTGAGTTCCAAAGGATGGGGAGTCGGGGCACACGCTGACAGCTACTGAGCCTACCTTCTGTGTGGCTGGTGTTAAAGGCCACGGTTTGGTTATTGTGTACAACTCGGACTGTGTCGTTGGGCTCGAGGAACCATTGAACCTGGAAAGGAATTGGCGGAGGCCTAAGCCCAACCAGCAGGCAAAGCAGAGGCCCGGAAGTGAAGCTCTAGAGAGGAATTCAAGGCTAAAATCCGGGCCAGTGGAAGAGGAAGGGTGATGGACAAGACAGGTGATAAGGATGTGCCAACTGACATGTGTGGAGAGCTCAGTGGGTGTCAGGCTATCTCCCAGCAGCCCTGTGGGCAGATAGGCTATCTCAAAGCAGCTTTGGGAGCAGATGGGCTATCTCACAGCAGCCCTGTGGGCAAATAGGCTATCTCACAGTAACCCAGTGGGCAGGCAATACCTTTGTCCCCGTTGTGCTATAAGAAAACAGAGACACTGGAAACTCAGCAATTTTGTCAAGGTCAAACAGCCAGTAAGAGATGACACGTATCATAATCCTGCCATCTCTAGGTTTTACTCTTCTCTTTCCATTATCGATGGGTGCACTCTCCCTTTGTTCCAAGATGTAGAATCACAATGGAAACACATTTCTCGGTGTGTCTGTTGAGTGTTTCCAGAAATATTTAACTGGCAAGGGCAGATTTACTCCAAACGTGGGCAAAAAAAATCATTGCACAGGCTGGGGGCCCAGGCTGAATAAAAAGAAGAGAGCTGAGCACCAGCATTCGTCCCGTTCTGATCCTGACTGTGGACATGACACGTCACCAGCCTCCTCACACACTCTCTTGGAGACATGCTTTCCCTGCCAGGATGCACAGACTTCACCCACAAACAACCATGAGCCAAAATAAACCCATCGTCCTAGGTACGGTCACTACGGCTGTGATCAAACACCATGGCCAGAGCAACATGAGGAGGAACATGGGAAGGAAAAGGTTTATATGCCTAATGCTTGCACATCACCGTTCATGGCTGCAGGAAGTCAAGACATGAACTCAAGCAGGGCAGGAGCTGATGCAGAGGCCATGGAGGGGTGCTGCTTACTGGCTTGTTCTCCATGGCTTGCTCAGCCTGCTTTCTTGTGGATTCCAAGACCACCAGCCCAAGGGTGACGCCACCCACAATGGACTAGGCCCATCCCCATCAATCACTAATTAAGAAAATGCCCTACAGGTTTGCCTTTAAACCAAGGCATTTGTTTGTTTGTTTGCTTTGTTTCCCGAGACAGGGCTTCTCTGTGTAGCCCCAGCTGCCTTGGACTTACTTTGTAGACCACGCTGGCCTTGAACTCATATTGATCTGCCTGCCTCTGCCTCCTGGGTGCTGGGATTAAAGGCATGCACCACCACACTGGGCTGGAGGCATTTTCTTTTCTTTCTTTCTTTTCTTTCTTTCTTTCTTTTTTTTTTTTTTTTTTTTTTTTTTTTTTTGAGACAGGGTTTCTCTGTGTAGCCTTGGCTGTCCTAGACTCGCTCTGTAGACCAGGCTGGCCTCGAACTCACAGTGATCCGCCTGCCTCTGCCTCCCAAGTGCTGGGATAAAAGCCGTGCACCACCGCACTGGGCTGGAGGCATTTTCTTAATTGAGGTTCCCCCTCTCAGATGACTCCTGCATCAAGTTGACAGGAAACTGCCCAGCATACTCTTCCTTCCTTAAGTTGTTCCTTGTCAGGTACTTGGACACAGCAGTGAGAGAAGTAGACAATACGTCTCTCTTTATTCTCTTCCTCTTCCAGCTGACTGCCTCTGAGGGGTTCTGGGGGGGGACTGCCAGATAGCCTGGACTTACTGTGATGGAAGAACCCAGGCTGCTGGTGTTGTATTGAGCAGCAAAGGCAATGAAGTTAGTAGCCTTGGCAGAGCCAGTCTGGGCAGTGCGGCCTTCCAGTAGGAAGGAGGAGTTTGCATCCTGGGCCTGGACCAGCAGGAAGTCCCCCAGCCCATTGAAGGTGTATTTGGTGTTGTCCAAAGTGGTGATGTGGGGATCGCCAAATGTCCAAGCTAAAAGAAATACGTTACACATTACACGTTAGCATTAACAAACTGGGACTCCCTCTGGCTAGCAGGTAGGGCTTCCATCTTGGTGGACTCAAGCTTGGACAAATTTTCCCAGCATCCAGAATCTGCCCCCAAAAGCCTCTTACACTCGTAGTCCCTGGCTCCAATACTCATCCCTTTGAAGCCTCCGCAAGACCTGTCCCCAACATCCCCACAGCCACAATCCTGCCCTAGGAAGTGATCTCCTTCCTGGATGCTCCCCACCTCAGTCATGATGCTCACCGGGCCGCGGGGGCCTGTACCCTGCACAGCTAATGCGGGGCCGCCTGCTTTGGTACTGGGTGCAGAAGGAGGGCTTGCTGTTCCAGTGGCAACACCAGTTCTGTGCCTCCTGCTCCTGGTCTGCGGAGAAGAACACTTTGTCAGAGGGCAGGGGCCCTGGAGAACCAATTGGCAGGGTTGGTAGCGTATCGGTGGCAAGAGTGTGGCCTTGGAGTCAGGCATGGCACGAGTCACACCCTTCCATGCTCAGGGGACTGTCAGTGGCCTGGGTGAGATGACACTGTGTGTCCTCCTTGAAGGCATGTTGGGGCTATTATATAGCAAGGCCCATGGGACAAGCTCTCAGTGGGCCAGGGAAAGAGAGGACATAGATGATGGTGCAACAAGACTAGAGAAGGCCCAGGGATGAGCAGACACAAACCACCCTGCCAATTCACCTCTGTGTGCTCTGGCTCTCTAATGCAGGGCTGCCTGCACTGGTACTCCGTTTGAAGGTCTCTGTGGTGAGATGACTCTAAGTCCTCGCCCTCCCCCGCAAAAGAAAACCTTGTTAACAGGGGGTCCAGAGGACAAAGTCAAAATAGGGCCTCTTCCTTTGCCTAGAAAAATTCCCACTCCAGGCTGAGGGCATAAGGCCAGATAAAGATGGCAGAAGACACACTCTGTCCTAATCTGAAAGAATGCAGTCAGGATGAAGGATTCTGAATTTCCTAAGATCAGGAAGTTGAGGTGAAAGGGGGGAAGAAGCAGGGGAGCGCTGGGGACAAGAGGCTTTATCCAGAAGGTTCCATAGCTTGTCTGAGAAGAGGCCCAGGCTCCCGAGCACGTGGGTGTGAGAGCTCCAGGGAGATACATACCAAACTGCCAAGGACTGTGCATTCTCCAGCCTTCTCGAAACTCTCCCCAGCGGCCATAGCTGCAGCACACGCCCCCTCGCCAGGAGGAGAAGCTGCATAGCTGTGGGCTGTCCCGCCAACCTACAATGAGACCAGACATCCTCAGGCCTAGGAGCTTGTGGCTGGTGGAGATGGGGGAGGGGGGGAGTGTCGTCTGTCAGGGAGGGGGATGGTAGGTGGGTTTGTGAAGGGCAGAAGGAGGCATCACCTGTGTTCCTGGGCCAGAACCGAAAGTCCCATCGTCCCTGTTGCCAGGAGCAAGGGCAGGGAATCTGGTTCCAGCCCCAGCTGGGCTGCTGAGGCTGGCTCTCCAACCACAACAGACACTTGAGCCGGTAGTTGGGCCTCACCTCCCTGTGTAGCCTGTAGATCTGCAACCCCCGGAGGCCTGAGGGACAAGGAAAGCAGTAATGAGTGCAGGATCTGGGCTTCGAGCTCTGGCTCCTTCAGCTTTAGGCTCAACGCAGGCTCATGACTGCCGCCTCCATCTCATGTCCTGCCTCTCTGAATGGCTCTTCCTAGGAAGAGACCCAATTCAGACTGACAATGATTTATCTCCAAACCATGGACTTTAGGGCAAAACTCTGGGTCACCACTGTGACCCAACTTCCTTCCCTCCTTCCCTACTTCCTCCCTCCTCTCTCTCTCTCTCTTTCTCTCTCTTTCTCTCCTTGTCTCGACTGCTTGCTCAATCGCTCATTCTCGCTTGCTCTCTGCCATACCTTCCAGTCCCTCAAACACTTCGCTTCCTCCCCAAAGACACAGCATCCACCAAGCCACGCCATCAGACACTGGGTCCTCATGGCGCCCCCTTCCTTTCCCTTTCCGTGGCCAAAGCAACCAGGACAGAAGTCTATGCCCAGAAACTAGCTGAAAGCCACTGAGAGTTGGCATGCTCTAACATCGGGAGTCTGGGGAAGCCTCTTTTGGGCTCAGACACCATCTTGGGAAGGGAGAAATAACTAGAAAAATCCTCAGTGGGGTTGTAAAGTTTAAACCTTCAATTCATCGGACGTTTCATACTGCACACACAACTTCAAGGAGAAGAGGGGGCTCCAGAACACCCCCATCCCTAGACAAAATATGATATAGTGTATGAGATTTTCAACCCTATATACATGATGAAGAAAAGGTTTCCAGAAGAATAACATTGTTTATAGTGATCTGTGCACACACACACACACCACAGAGATAGACACACACATACATGTACACTCACACACACCAACACATACACACGTACATACACACACTCACATACATACATACACACACACATGTGCACATGAGCAGGTGCGCATGCAGACACACACACACACACACACACACACACACACACGATACCCTAGGTCATGTGACAGGGAAACTCTTCCACAGGGTGGCACCCATCTGTCATTTGACCAAGCTTTTGTTTCTGATGGCCAAACATCTTTGTCCCAGACCATATAGACCTGCACTCACGCCTCAGGGTCTGCATGGCTGACCTCTCCTCATTGCCAGCAAGCCCTTTCTCCATCACACTTTGGACACTGACATTTCTTTCCCTTTGGAGCCTCTCTGTATTACACTGGGTCGCAGAGGAAGCACCACAAGTCTCACCACAGCGAATGCTTGTAGAGACCAAACGTGGTTGACCTCCCCTTCCCTGTCACTTTCCTGTCTGTTAACTCGCTGTCTGGAAGCTAGTAGGCGCTCAAGACTGCCTGCATTTTGGAACTCCTGCTGGTAGATCTTTAAGGATATCACTCCAGCTCAGGAATAAACGTTTATGTGGCTTATCCTGACGTCACACCTATATCCCTTCCTGTAACGCCCTTGTCCTCACACCAGGACCTGAGTGCCCACTGACAAACATCTTAGGTTTGGCTCTTCCAAGAAGCTGTGGGTGTGAAAATAACAAGTTGTCACCTAGGCAACGCCAGCTGCAGATGCACCCACAGGTAGCCAGCCTGCGCAGGACGCTCTTCCAGGTAGTGAAGAGGCCACGGCTGTCTTGGATTGTAATGACTAGGGGAGCAAGGGGAAACTGAGGCCAGCTCTTATATGGTGGGTGGCACTTTTACCTAATTTGGAATTCAGGAATCGATCTGGACGGTACTTCTCCAGTGCTGGCCGGAATGTCAGCGGGCTGTTTTCAAAATGCCCATCGCCACTGCAGGCAAAGGAAAGACTCTCAGGCCTCTGTGACCCACTTGGGCTCTCTGCTCTCATTTGGAAAGCTACTCATTCCTTTAGTCTGTCAGTCAACTCCTGCTAGCCCCCAGTCAGCAGCTGGTAGCCTACGACTCAGTCAGGTAGGCAGCCAGGTTGAGCCATAAGTCCCCCATACTAAAAAGGAGAGAAGGAAGAGAAAATGGGTGGGGGCGGGGAGCTTCTGCTTTCTCCCGCGTCTGATCAGATGATAGCGAGATGCCAGCAGGCTCCCTCGGTTACACAAGGCCTGTGAAAGCAACAGAGTTGAGACCGGGTTTCCCTTTGTTTACCTTGAAGCTATCTAAGAACACGCCTCAAGGGATGGTTCGAGGCCGGTGTCTGGAGTCAGGCAATCCCTTTCTGTTGGTTCTGTCACTCACTAGCTTGGCAATCATGGTTATTTAGCACGTCTGACTTTGGGTTTTTTGTTTGTTTGTTTGTTTTGTTTTTTTGTTTTTTTGATACAGGGTTTCTCTGTGTATCCTTGGCCGTCCTAGACTCACTTTGTAGATGGCTGGCCTTGAACTCCCAGTGATCGGCCTACCTCTGCCTCCTGAGTGCTAGGATTAAAGGCGTGTGCCACCACCGCCTGGCCTGACTTTGGGTTTTATGTCTGGGTAAAAGGGACTTCAGTTGTGACTACATCACAGCATTTTAAGACTTCAGCACAGTGACATTTGGAAATCCCTCAGATCTGAGTGGAGACCAGATTCAAGGTCCAGCCACTTCCACGGTCACGGTGTGGGTCCAGGATGGAAGGAAGTCTGCCACAGCAGCCTCGGTGCCACTGCAGGAGCATGCCCACAGGAAGTGACTCCTGATCTTTGCTGTACTGTCACACGGGCTAGAGGACAAATACATGTGCGACACCTCTGTTGTGTACACTGATGGTGTGAAATTGCTAGCTACCTGGGTAATGCCACGTGACTGTAGGGCAGCCTGAACACACCCTATCTGTGCCACTCACCATCTGTGGCAATTACCCAGTAACAGATGGTGATGACTGTCACACCAATTGCCACTCAAGCAGGTGGCTGGGAGCTGTTCTTTCAGAGACTTTGCCTCCTTCATGTACAGGAGTCCACACTGCAGTCAGCGAAAGCCACCCTCCGCCCATTTCCCTGTCCGTCTAACCCGCAGAGTGTCAAGAATCACAAGTTCCCATCTTGGCTGTCTGTGATTTGGTGTCCACATTGCACTTTGAAGCTCTGACTTTGGGCAAATTACTAATCTGCTTGAACCTAAGTTGTCTTACCTATAGGAGGATGGTCTTATCTATGGGACAGTGCTCAACTATCATGGGTGGCTGGGATCAGCAAAATAAACAAGGAAGGAAATAAATAAAGCACATGTGTGTGTAATAAGTGGCCACTAGCCGAGAGGTCAATTAATGTCAGGGAAAGCAAGGAGGTCAAAGGTGGAAGCGACTCCAGTGCACAGGTGGATAGAAACAAGGGCAGAGTGAATGGAGGCCTTTTCATCAGAACAGCTACGTCTTCAAGAATAGGATGGGAGTGTGAGCGGGGAGCCCTTATCTCTCACAGTTGAGTGCTGACAGCCAGCCAATCCTGTCCTACCTGGAGAAGCCCATGAGGACTTGGTTGTGCAGACCCTGGGTCACATCCCACTTCATGCCATCGCTCTGGTAGAGAAACAGGGCGTAGGATGTGCTCCCATCTGTGGAGAGGATGGCTTGGTACGTATTGGTCTGGAAGTTGGCGAGAGACAAACAGACATCTATGAGAGACCTGAGGTTTCCTCTCCGGGTTTCCACACACCTCTGACCAGAGGCAGGCATTACCACCTGGCCCACCCAGGCTGGACAGGTTGGCAAGTTTGCTGTGGTTAAGGCAACATTTACCTTGGGTGTGGAAGCATTTAGCCTATGTTCCCTCTTTGCAACTTTTTTTTTTTCCAGAGAGAGGAAATAGAGAGCTGTGGGGTTGCAATCCAGTTAGAAGAGGGCATGTTAGAGAGAGAGAGAATTGTAGAAACCTGAGAGGTCAGACAAGACAGCAGAGCTGAGAGAGGCCTCCTCATCTCTCCCTCAGGGATACGTAAGGGGGTGGGTGCTCCACTTGTGTGGTATGGAGGAGCTGCTCATGCCCTTTCAAGGCAGGTGGTCAGTAAACTGTTGGTTGATATTTGTGAACTGTTGTACTGATATTTTACTATTGGAAAGGAACGTCGACTCATACAAGTCACATGAAGTCGTCAGTCCACGGACCTTCTTGCCTGTAAACGCAGTTGAGGTTTCTGACTTAAGGCAAGCCTGGCCCACTGCGAGTGCTCAGCACACAGGGCTCTAAGGGATAGCTATAACCAGCAGTGTTGGGGAATGGTAGCTCCCACCTAGGACGGTGAGATGTCTGGCTCCCAGCAGAACTGCAGGGAGCTGTCCAGGATCCACTCACCCCAAAGCTCCCCTGGGCAGGGTATGCGGGAGCATTGACCCAGGTGACTTTAAGTGTCCACTTGGCTTTGTAGCTCCAGTCACCTGTGAATTCCCTAATCAACGTCTCCACCTTCGCAATTAGCCAATTGTTTCCACCATAAAATGTGTTGTATTCCTAGAAAAGGAAGGTGGGGTAGAGTGAGGAAATAAGGGTCCCTTTCAATGCCTGTAAGGCGGTGGTTCTCAGCCTGTGGGTTGTGACCCCTTTCGGGTGTCGAATGATGCTTTCACTAGGGTCACATATCAGATGTTCTGCACACCAGATATTTACACTATGGTTTATAACAGTAGCAAAATTACAGTTATGAAGTAGCAATGAGGTAATTTTATGACAGGGGAAGGGGACATCACAACATAAGGAACTGTATTAAGGGGCCACAGCGTCAGGAAGGTTGAGAACCACTGCCCTAACGGCTCCCTGCTTCCTGCTTTGGGTTGCTATTCACTGCAGTGCCCATGGCTGCCTGTGCATCTATCTCTTCCCCACGTCTGAATGTTTTACAAATTCTTTGGATTTTAAGAGCAATTTACATTTAGGCTGTAGGAAAATCTGGGGCCTGTGAAGTAGAGGATCCCTACCCAGAAACTCAAGCCTTCTAGAAATGAACTGATGCGCCTCTTAGCTCAAATTGGCTAGGATGGTGTAACCAAATGTGTCCAGTTTTACATTCCTATGTCAAGCTTGTAACTCCTTAAGGACAGGTACGGCTCTGTCCAACTTTGGAACCTAGGTAGTGCCTTGTCAATGGTCGGCACATGAAACGTATTCGCTATGACAGCTACTGCTACATACTTTCACAGGCTGGCAATCTTTTTGTTTGTTTGTTTGTTTGTTTGTTTTTTGAGATAGAGTCTCTATGTAGGCTTAGCTGTCCTGGACTTGCTTTGTAGACCAGGCTGGCCTTGAACTCACAGTGATCCACCTGCCTCTGCCTCCGAGTACTGGGATTAAAGGCATGCGCCACTACGCCTGGCTCAGGTTGGCAATCTTAACTTAATTCAGGAGTGTTGAGGGGCAGGGGTTGTTCTGTTTGACCCAACCTCCATCACTTGGTTGGAGCAGGGTGTTCCAGAGTCTTCTTAGAGTTCTGTCTCGACTTCCTCCCCAGCCTGTATTTAAGCTTCAGTCCCTTCCCACACAAGTCTAGAGTGTGACGTAATGTCCTTGAAGTGCCTTTGATCCCTCCAGGCAGGATGCCGGGAGCTCTGGCTGCCAAGGCCTCGAATGACCCACCTGGTAAAATATGGTTCCCTTGGAGCTAGAGAAGTCAGCGTCATCCCAGAATGGGGCCACCATGGCCACACGGTCGCTTCTTGTGAAGCCTCTTTGAGGTGGGTTGGGGTAGGAGAAGATGTCGTTGTCTGACTCCGGGAAAATGATCTGGCCGTTATCTGTGATCTGAACACAAGGGTTCTTGGTTAAGGAGAGATGAGGAAAGGATTATCCCAGTCTAGGACCAGCTCCTCAGAGCAGCTCCCCCTAAGAGCCTGTCTGTGCAGAGAGAGGTAGCAGCCCTGATGGTCGCCTTGCCCACTTTTTGCCTTCCAGGAGAACTCTTTACCTAGTAATCTCCCCACATGCTCATCCCACCAGAACGTCCTTGTATCAGTCCAAAGGAGTGGGCTGTGTCCTGTCTTTGTGGTGCATCCCAGCCTTCGTCAGAGCAAAGCCTTCTTGGTAAAGCGCCTCACCCTATCTTGAAGCTTGTGACAAATCAGATGAGAGAAAAAGACACCATGCCCTCATTTCCATGACTGTGGTGAGCTCTCTCTGGGTGTCCCTCCTCCTGTTTCTGAGGGCAAGAGGAGGGGGGAATCACCATTCCCAGGGAATCAGGAAATAACCACAGGAAATAGAGATGGTGTGAACCAATCAAGTTTCTAAGCATAGCGTCTTCCTCATAAAATTAATAATAATAATAATAATAATAATGATGATGATGATGATGATGATAATAATAATAATAATAATAGAGTTTGGGAAACAACCATGATCTCTTTTCCTAGGTAAGGATATTTTTGGTCACACGGGCAAGAAGGCGTGGCTTCCTTCAGGTTTCCCCAACTAGAAACTTCGTCATAAAAGAAAGCTACGAAGGTGTTTTACAACAAAGGTAACATCCACTCTCTCCTCTGCATAGTCATGGGCCATCTCCAAGCCAGGCAGAAAAAAACAAAAACAAACAAACAAAAAAAAAAAAAACAGGGCCCAGAGAACACAGGCCACAGACTTGACACAAGTGCTTCCGTCAGACTCACGTAGAAGGAATCACGTAGGGACGAGCCGAGGGGGAATCCAATCAGGAGCTGGAAGATCGGTGAGGTAAAATCCACAGTCCTGGCAAACAGCTGCCTGTCACCAACTTGAACCCCGAAGGGGAAGAGGGAGATGCCTAGGCAAGGACGGAAGAGAGAGCAAAGTCCTTTACCTCCTTTCAAGTTCAGAAGGATCCTGAGAGAGCGTCCGCCCCCTAACCGTCCTCTCACTCCCTTCATCTCCTCTTCCTGAAAGCGCCCCTGTACGCCCTAACTCTTCGTTCTGCCTCAGGTCGCCTTGTTTATCTCTCAGCTGGTACCCTCATCCTGACATTACAATCCCGCTGTCCCACCATAGGACATTCTCTGATCCAGAAGTCAGATCAACTAAACGGTGAAAAGACGAAACTCCAAAAAGCAGCAAAGCTAGTCACATAGAGACTTTTTCATAAAAAGGCACTTTGTTCTGGCAATGACATTTCTTCAGATCAGTTTGAAGACACCTCCCTCCCCCGAGAATTGCCCTCAGCCACCCTAAATATCCTCGGGTTGCCGTTTGGGAAACCTTGTCCTAAGTGTTTCCCAAGTGGATCTCACTCTACACTGGCATGGCCTAGATTGGTGTAGCACAGTCTCTCGGTTTCCTCACTAACGCCTGGCTTGCCCCTCCCAAATTTATCTATACCACCCCCACTATGCAAACCTACATCCTTCCTGGTTTCCTTACCCACACGGCTCTTGTACACAGCAGCCTCTCAGTCACCACTCTTCACACAAGGACCATCTTTTCGCTCTCATGGCTTCGTTCTAGCTGCTCAGACCACCTGACCCATCTAGGGTGCTCCCCCTTCCCCCAGCTCTCACCAGGAAGCTTCCTGTTCGCCTCCATCCTATTTCCACACCCCTTACAGGCCTATGAGTGTTTGTACCTAGTTTCCTGGCCTTTCAGGAACAGTTGATTGGTCCCTAGCTCCGTCTCCCAGCCCAATGTAAAGCACCAAATGGCCTGCAATCTCTAATCCCAGAGAACAGAGACTGTGAGTTAAGCAAGCTGGCTGAGCATTTCTGTCTGTCATCTCTCTAGACCAGAGGTTCCCTCCCTTCCTGATGCTGTGGCCTTTTAATATGGCTCCCCATGTTGTGGTGACCCCCCCCAACCACACAATTAGTTTTGTTCTACTTCATAACTATAATTTTGCTGCTGTTATGAATGATAACATAAATATCTGCGTTTTCTGATGCCCTTGGGTGACCCCTGTGAAAAGGTCATTTGACCCCCCAAAGTGTCACGTCCCACAGGTTGAGAATCGCTCGCTGTTCTAGAGAGAACACAGGGAAAAGGTGGATTATTCATGGCCTTGGTGGGACAGAGTAGGAACCCAAAGAATTGGCTCCCTCAGCTACACACAAGACTAAACTGGCAAATGCCGTGTAACAAGCACAGCCACAACCTTTCCGTCTGGCTCGGGAAGAACGCAGAGAAGTTCTGCCATATTGGTATAACTCACCTTGCCCTGGTATGGTAGGGAGTGGGGCCACAGTTGAGCTGGAGGCTGTGGATGTGCTGGGAGTAGTAAAGGTCACAGAGGTCGCGGAGGGTGGCGTGCTTGTGTCATTGTCTGTCTTTGTGGTCATTCCTGGACATGTAGGGAAAAGAAGACAGGAGGGGGTTTTATATCAGAGGACATGAGGGTCACTGAAAAGGAGGAGATGGGAGAGACAGCTGCAATATTTGTCTTTATACTGGTCAACAGCCAGTGCTTCCGAGTACAAGCGTAGAAGAAGGCAGAAGGATTTGGGAGAGGGGAGCTAGTCACCATCACCATGGAGAACCTCACCTCACCCTTGCCTGTAATGCTAGGTAGATGATTCACCTGCGGAGGATGTCCCACGAGAAAAGGCCTCTGTCACGTTTGGTCCAGGTAAAGGGGATGAATGGCTTTTTGTGGTCACCGCTGTGAGGACGCTGGTTTGAGATACGCTGGAGGTCCCCACGCTTTCTGTCCAGTGACTCTGAGAATATGTAGACGACTGCTGAGGAGAAGTGCTATGCATGACTACTGTTGATTGTCTAGCTAGAGTTGTGCTTGAGACTCTTGTGGTGAGAACTCTGAGACTTCCAGTCACATGTGCAGGTGTGTGCCCTGTGACTACTGAGGTAGCTTCTGTGGTGGGTGTATTTGAAGGTGAGCTGCTAATGCTGGCAGCATGTGGGGTGGTTGTTTCCCCAGGAGAGTGTGTTCTCTGAGAAACACTCCATGTCAGAGTGGGTCCATTTGGGGAGAATGAAACAGTTGATGTGGGCACCTCTGGGAGAGTGATGGTTTGAGGTTTGCTGCTGGTCTCTAGGCTTTCAGTAGATTGTTTCTGAGAAAGTGTTGACAGTTCCTGAGTAGATGTGATGGGTGTTGACAACGCTGACAGATCCTGTGATGAAGGTGTTGTGGAGCCCTGTGTGGTGGCAGGTGTAGAACCTGTTGTAACTACTGCAGTTGTGTGTCCTGTGTCTACTGAAGTAGCTTCTGTGGAGGGTGTACTTGGCATTGAGCTGCTGATGCTGGGAGCAGGTGGGGTGGTTGTTTCATCAGGTGAGGGTGTTCTCTGAGAAACACTCCATGTCAGAGTGGGTCCACTTGTGGAGGACAAAACAGTAGATGTGGTCACCTCTGTGAGGGTGATGGTTTGAGGTTTGCTGCTGGTCTCCAGGCTTTCAGTGTGTTGTTTCTGAGAAAGTGTTGACAGTTCCTGAGTAGATGTGATGGGTGTTGACACTGTAGAGAGTGTCTGTGCTGAAGGTGTCTTTGAGAATTCGGTGGTGGAAGGTAAAGGACCATGAGTAACTACTGCAGTTGTGTGTTCTCTGTCTACTGAGGAGGCTTCTGTGAAGAGTGTTGTGGTGAACATGTCTGCTGTACTTGGCGCTGAGCTGCTCACACGGGGAGCATGTAGGGTGCTTGTTTCCTCAGGTGAGGGTGTTCTCTGAGAAACAGTCCATGTCAGAGTGGATCCACTTGGGGAGGACAAAACAGTAGATGTGGTTGTCTCTGTGAGGGTGGTGGTTTGAGGTTTGCCGCTGGTCTCCAGGCTTTCAGTGTGTTGGTTATGAGAAAGTGTTGACAGTTCCTGAGTAGATGTGATGAGTGTTGACAATGCTGACAGATCCTGTGATGAAGGTGTTGTGGAGCCCTGTGTGGTGGCAGGTGTAGAACCTGTTGTAACTACTGCAGTTGTGTGTCCTGTGTCTACTGAAGTAGCTTCTGTGGAGGGTGTACTTGGCATTGAGCTGCTGGGAGCAAGTGGGGTAGTTGTTTCATCAGGAGAGTGTGTTCTCTGGGAAACAGTCCATGTCAGAGTGGGTTCACTTGGGGAGGACAAAACAGTAGATGTGGTCACCTCTGTGAAGGTGGTGGTTTGAGGTTTGCTGCTGGTCTCCATACTCTCAGTGTGTTGTTTCTGAGAAAGTGTTGATGACTCCTGAGTAGATGTGATGGGTGTTGACACTGTTGAGAGTGTCTGTGGTGAGGATGCTGTGGAGACTTTTGTGGCGGTTGTTGTGGAGCTTGGAGTAATCCCAGGAGTTGTGTTTCCTGGAGCAGAGTCTGTAGAGGGTGCTGGGCTGAGCACCTCTGGTGTGGTTGAGGACACATTACTGACACTGGAATCAGATGGGTTGGTTGTTTCATGTGGAGATGATGTCACTTGGGACTTTGTTGGTGTGGGAGCTGAGCCACTTGAAGAGGACGAAGGAGCTGCTGTGGGCACCTCTGTGAGGGTGGTGGTTTGAGGTTTGCTGCTGGTCTCCAGGCTTTCAGTTTGTTGTGTCTGAGAAAGTGTTGACAGTTTCTTACTAGAGGTGATGAGTGTTGATACTGCTGACAGATCCTGTGATAAAGGTGTTGTGGAGCCCTGTGTGGTGACAGGTGTAGAACCTTGAGTAACTACTGCAGTTGTGTGTCCTGTGTCAACTGAGGTGGCTTCTGTGGAGGGTGTTGTGGTGAACATGTCTGGTGTACCTGACACTGAGCTGCTCATGCTGGGAGCAGGTGGGGTGGTTGTTTCATCAGGTGAGGGTGTTCTCTGGGAAACAGTCCATGTCAGAGTGGATCCACTTAGGGAGGACAAAACAGTAGATGTGGTTGCTTCTATGAGGGTGGTGGTTTGAGGTTTGCTGCTGGTTTCCAGGCTTTCAGTGTGTTGTTTCTGCGAAAGTGTTGATGACTCCTGAGTAGATGTGATGGGTGTTGACACTGTTGAGAGTGTCTGTGGTGAGGATGCTGTGGAGACTTTTGTGGCGGTTGTTGTGGAGCTTGGAGTAATCCCAGGAATTGTGCTTCCTGGAGCAGAATCCGTAGAGGGTGGTGGGCTGAGCACCTCTAGTGTAGTTGAGGACACATTGCTGACACTCGAATCAGATGGGTTGGTTGTTTCATGTGGAGATGATGTCACTTGAGACTTTGTTGGTGTGGGAGCTGAGCCACTTGAAGAGGATGAAGGCACTGCTGTGGGCACCTCTGTGAGGGTGGTGGTTTGAGGTTTGCTGCTGGTCTCCAGGCTTTCAGTGTGGTGGTTCTGAGAAAGTGTTGCTGACTCCTGAGTAGGTGTGATGGATGTTGTTTGTTCCTGTGATAAAGGTGTTGTGGAGCCCTGTGTGGTGGCAGGTGTAGAACCTTGAGTAACTACTGCAGTTGTGTGTCCTGTGTCTACTGAGGAGGCTTCTGTGGAGGGTGTTGTGGTGAACATGTCTGGTGTACCTGACACTGAGACTGAGCTGCTCATGCTGGGAACATGTGGGGTGGTTGTTTCATCAGGTGAAGGTATTTTCTGGGAAACAGTCCATGTCAGAGTGGGTCTACTTGGGGAGTTTAAAAAAGTTGATGTGGTCATCTCTGTGAGGGTGTTGGTTTGAGATTTACTGCTGATCTCTGTGATTTCTGTGTGGTGGTTCTGAGAAAGTGTTGACAGTTCTTGAGTAGATGTGATGGGTGTTGTCACTGTTGACAGTTCCTGTGATGAAGGTGTCATTGATTCCTGTGTGGGGGCAGGTGTAGAACCTTGAACAACTATTCCAGTTGTGTGCCCTGTGTGTACTGAGGTGGCTGCTGTGGAAGGTGTATTCGGCATTGAGTTGCTCACACTGGGAGAATATGGGGTGGTTGTTTCATCAAGAGTGGGTGTTCTCTGGGAAACAGTCCATGTCGGAGTGAGTCTACTTGAAGAGGACGAAGGAGTTGATGTGGGCACCTCTGTGAGGGTGGTGGTTTGAGGTTTGCTGCTGGTCTCCGTGCTTTCAGTGTGTTGGTTATGAGGAAGTGTTGACAATTCCTCAGTAGAGGTAATAGGTGTTGACACTGTTGACAGTTCCAGTGGTGAAGGTGTTGTGGAGACCTGTGCTGTGGCAAGTGTAGCACCTTTAGTAACTATTGCAGTTGTGTGTCCTGTGTCAACTGAGGTGGCTTCTGTGGAGGGTGTTGTGGTGAACATGTCTGGTGTACCTGACACTGAGCTGCTCATGCTGGGAGCAGGTGGGGTGGTTGTTTCATCAGGTGAGGGTGTTCTCTGGGAAACAGTCCATGTCAGAGTGGATCCACTTAGGGAGGACAAAACAGTAGATGTGGTTGCTTCTATGAGGGTGGTGGTTTGAGGTTTGCTGCTGGTTTCCAGGCTTTCAGTGTGTTGTTTCTGAGAAAGTGTTGATGACTCCTGAGTAGATGTGATGGATGTTGACACTGTTGAGAGTGTCTGTGGTGAGGATGCTGTGGAGACTTTTGTGGCAGTTGTTGTGGAGCTTGGAGTAATCCCAGGAGTTGTGTTTCCTGGAGCAGAGTCTGCAGAGGGTGCTGTGCTGAGTACCTCCAGTGTGGTTGAGGACATATTGTTGACACTGGAATCAGATGGGTTGGTTGTTTCATGTGGAGATGATGTCACTTGAGACTCTGATGGTGTGGGAGCTGAGCCACTTGAAGAGGATGAAGGTGCTGATGTGGTCATTTCTGTGAGGGTGGTGGTTTGAGGTTTGCTGCTGGTCTCCATACTCTCAATGTGTTGTTTCTGAGAAAGTGTTGATGACTCCTGAGTAGATGTGATGGGTGTTGACACTGATGAGAGTGTCTGTGGTGAGGATGCTGTGGAGACTTTTGTGGCGGTTGTTGTGGAGCTTGGAGTAATCCCAGGAGTTGTGCTTCTTGGAGCAGAATCCGTAGAGGGTGCTGGGCTGAGCACCTCTGGTGTGGTTGAGGACACATTACTGACACTGGAATCAGATGGGTTGGTTGTTTCATGTGGAGATGATGTCCCTTGGGACTTTGTTGGTGTGGGAGCTGAGCCACTTGAAGAGGACGAAGGAGCTGCTGTGGGCACCTCTGTGAGGGTGGTGGTTTGAGGTTTGCTGCTGGTCTCCAGGCTTTCAGTTTGTTGTGTCTGAGAAAGTGTTGACAGTTTCTTACTAGAGGTGATGAGTGTTGATACTGCTGACAGATCCTGTGATAAAGGTATTGTGGAGCCCTGTGTGGTGACAGGTGTAGAACCTTGAGTAACTACTGCAGTTGTGTGTCCTGTGTCAACTGAGGTGGCTTCTGTGGAGGGTGTTGTGGTGAACATGTCTGGTGTACCTGACACTGAGCTGCTCATGCTGGGAGCAGGTGGGGTGGTTGTTTCATCAGGTGAGGGTGTTCTCTGGGAAACAGTCCATGTCAGAGTGGATCCACTTAGGGAGGACAAAACAGTAGATGTGGTTGCTTCTATGAGGGTGGTGGTTTGAGGTTTGCTGCTGGTTTCCAGGCTTTCAGTGTGTTGTTTCTGAGAAAGTGTTGATGACTCCTGAGTAGATGTGATGGGTGTTGACACTGTTGAGAGTGTCTGTGGTGAGGATGCTGTGGAGACTTTTGTGGCGGTTGTTGTGGAGCTTGGAGTAATCCCAGGAATTGTGCTTCCTGGAGCAGAATCCGTAGAGGGTGGTGGGCTGAGCACCTCTAGTGTAGTTGAGGACACATTGCTGACACTCGAATCAGATGGGTTGGTTGTTTCATGTGGAGATGATGTCACTTGAGACTTTGTTGGTGTGGGAGCTGAGCCACTTGAAGAGGATGAAGGCACTGCTGTGGGCACCTCTGTGAGGGTGGTGGTTTGAGGTTTGCTGCTGGTCTCCATACTCTCAGTGTGTTGTTTCTGAGAAAGTGTTGATGACTCCTGAGTAGATGTGATGGGTGTTGACACTGTTGAGAGTGTCTGTGGTGAGGATGCTGTGGAGACTTTTGTGGCAGTTGTTGTGGAGCTTGGAGTAATCCCAGGAGTTGTGTTTCCTGGAGCAGAGTCTGCAGAGGGTGCTGTGCTGAGTACCTCCAGTGTGGTTGAGGACATATTGTTGACACTCGAATCAGATGGGTTGGTTGTTTCATGTGGAGATGATGTCACTTGAGACTCTGATGGTGTGGGAGCTGAGCCACTTGAAGAGGATGAAGGTGCTGATGTGGTCATTTCTGTGAGGGTGGTGGTTTGAGGTTTGCTGCTGGTCTCCATACTCTCAATGTGTTGTTTCTGAGAAAGTGTTGATGACTCCTGAGTAGATGTGATGGGTGTTGACACTGATGAGAGTGTCTGTGGTGAGGATGCTGTGGAGACTTTTGTGGCGGTTGTTGTGGAGCTTGGAGTAATCCCAGGAGTTGTGCTTCCTGGAGCAGAATCCGTAGAGGGTGCTGGGCTGAGCACCTCTGGTGTGGTTGAGGACACATTACTGACACTGAAATCAGATGGGTTGGTTGTTTCATGTGGAGATGATGTCCCTTGGGACTTTGTTGGTGTGGGAGCTGAGCCACTTGAAGAGGACGAAGGAGCTGCTGTGGGCACCTCTGTGAGGGTGGTGGTTTGAGGTTTGCTGCTGGTCTCCAGGCTTTCAGTTTGTTGTGTCTGAGAAAGTGTTGACAGTTTCTTACTAGAGGTGATGAGTGTTGATACTGCTGACAGATCCTGTGATAAAGGTGTTGTGGAGCCCTGTGTGGTGACAGGTGTAGAACCTTGAGTAACTACTGCAGTTGTGTTTCCTGTGTCAACTGAGGTGGCTTCTGTGGAGGGTGTTGTGGTGAACATGTCTGGTGTACCTGACACTGAGCTGCTCATGCTGGGAGCAGGTGGGGTGGTTGTTTCATCAGGTGAGGGTGTTCTCTGGGAAACAGTCCATGTCAGAGTGGATCCACTTAGGGAGGACAAAACAGTAGATGTGGTTGCTTCTATGAGGGTGGTGGTTTGAGGTTTGCTGCTGGTCTCCATACTCTCAGTGTGTTGTTTCTGAGAAAGTGTTGATGACTCCTGAGTAGATGTGATGGGTGTTGACACTGTTGAGAGTGTCTGTGGTGAGGATGCTGTGGAGACTTTTGTGGCAGTTGTTGTGGAGCTTGGAGTAATCCCAGGAGTTGTGTTTCCTGGAGCAGAGTCTGCAGAGGGTGCTGTGCTGAGTACCTTCAGTGTGGTTGAGGACATATTGTTGACACTGGAATCAGATGGGTTGGTTGTTTCATGTGGAGATGATGTCACTTGGGACTTTGTTGGTGTGGGAGCTGAGCCACTTGAAGAGGATGAAGGCGCTGATGTGGTCATTTCTGTGAGGGTGGTGGTTTGAGGTTTGCTGCTGGTCTCCAGGCTTTCAGTGTGGTGGTTCTGAGAAAGTGTTGCTGACTCCTGAGTAGGTGTGATGGATGTTGTTTGTTCCTGTGATAAAGGTGTTGTGGAGCCCTGTGTGGTGACAGGTGTAGAGCCTTGAGTAACAATTGCAGTTGTGTGTCCTGTGTCTACTGAGGAGGCTTCTGTGGAGGGTGTTGTGGTGAACATGTCTGGTGTACTTGGCGTTGAGTTGTTCATGCTCCGAGCATGTAGGGTGGTTGTTTTATCAAGAGAGGTTGTTTTCTGGGAAACAATCCATGTCGGAGTGGGTCCACTTGGGAAGGACACAACAGTAGATGTGGTCATGTTTGTGAGGGTATTGGTTTGAGGTTTGCTGCTGGTCTCCAGGCTTTCAGTGGGTTGTGTCAGAGAAAGTGTTGACGACTCCTGAGTAGAGGTGATGGGTGTTGTGTTCGTTGACAGGACATGTGTTGGAGTTGTGGTTGAGAATCCTGTAGCGACAGATGTGGAACCTTGTGCAACCATGGGTGATGTTTGTCCTGTGTTACTTGTCTTCCTATCCATAGAGGCTGTTGAGATGAACACGTCTGAGGCTGTTTGAGGTATGCTGGTGGTGCTAGACAGGGATGACGACGCCTTCTGTGTTGTTGATGGAGGAAAAACTGTTGTTGCTAGAGCGTTTCCTTTAAATAAAACAAACAAGGGCCTCATTACGCTGCAGAGTTTAGTTTAGTGAAATGGAAAGTTCCAACCCGATTCTTTCATATATCTAACCATCTTTTTAAATTTCTGTACAGAGTGATTTCTGTAAGGCTTTGCTTATTTAAGCACATCCATTAATTCTGCTCATGGGCACACAGCAATTTACTGATAAATACTGCAGTAGCTAAGTTGTAATGGTGCTTTGCTTCCGTTATAGATGTTTCGGTAAGATAATAGTAACATCTCATGGATCCCGTGAGCCCTCTACTTTCCTCGTGCTAAGCTTGGATGCCGAGAACCATATGCCACAGTCTGCAACGCTACCTGATTAAACCATGCACACAGATCATGCCATCAAAAGCTCTCCCATTAAAGCCGGGTGACTTGAGCATAACAAAACCCTGTCTTACTGGGCTTCTAGTCACTGCTAGAGGTTCCCAAAAAAATGTTTTCTATTAATATTTTTTTGTAATGGGAAGGGAAGAAATCAATGTAGTCATGGATCCAGCTTGCCTTGGTTGCATGCACCTTCAGCAACACAGGTGGAAAATTTTTACATGTTCTTCTTTCTCAGAGGAAAGGAACACAGAAATGCCTAGGGCCTATAAGAGTCATAGTGTAAGGAGATTTTTTTTTTAAATCACAACAGAGGCTTAGAGAATGCCCTATTCACAACATTTTATCTATGAGCAGTGACCTGTCTCTCTTACAGTGTATGTGGCTTGCAGAGGACCTTCTGGACAGCTTATTTTCCAGTATAAAGGAGAGAGACAGACACAGAGAAAGAGAGCAACAAAGTGAGTAGATAAATGCGTACGCAAACAAGAATTGGGCAGATATTACAAACGCCATGCACGGGTTAAGAATGCATCAACTGGGGCTGGCGAGATGGCTGAGCAGTTAAGAGTACTCTCTGCTCTTCCAGAGGTCCTGAGTTCAATACCCAGAAACCACATGGTGGCTCACAACCATCTATAATGTGATCTGACTCCCTCTTCTGGTGTGCAGGTGTACATGCAAGCAGAACACTGTATATGTAATAAATAAATCTTTTTTTTTTAAAGGAATACATCAACTGTTTAATGTACAGAGCATGCTTACATCCACTCATGTCTCTGGTTTTCACTACATCTGTGTAAATAAGGATCATTATCTCCATTTTCCCAATGAGAAAGTAAAGGCTTCTCAGGGACCTGACTTTTCCAAAATTCCCAGCTCTCTGTGGGAAACCAAGCCTAATACGCAAGTTCCTAGTCTCCACCTCCGAGTTCTCCACTTTCTTCACTGCCATGGTGGATGTTTGGGCAACGAGACACCACAGAGCTCAGTGTGACATACTTCGTCAGAAGAGGACGAGGAGGGAGCTCAGCAATACGAGCAGAATCGCGGCAGCAAGGAGATCGGAAAAGTGCATAGACTTGAAGGATTCATTCAAAGTATCCAGAGGTCTCGTGCCCTAAAGAGTGTGACCTCCAGGACGAAGGCGCTGTTTTCTCTAAGGTGCATATGCCAATTGTTTGGGGCGACTTCCCTTCACAATGTTTGAAGGTCTCTGTACTGTCAGTTGTTGGCTGCTGTGCCCATAGGTAGCTAAGTGCTAGCGGGATCTTGGCTGTGTCATTACTATGGTCCATCATCAGCCTTCTATTTGTAAATATTTGTTCTTCCACATCTGCTCAGATAGGAGAAGGTCAGAGAGCCCTCTATAGCCTAGAGGCAATCTAAAATATACTCTGATGTTGTCTTCCTGCCGATTGGTTATAATAAAGATCTAATGGCCAATATCTGCAGCAGGAAGTGGAAGGCGGAACTTCCGGTCGGAGAGAGGAATGCTGGGAGAAGAAAGCCGATGCGAAAGATTCGGAGGCCGACACAGAAGAGAACAGTGGGTGGAAACAGGAGCAGAGAGGTAAAGAGCTAGCCACGTGATGGGCCATAAGCGGGAGTCGTCGGGTTCGGTTTAAACAGTAGCTGGAAGACTGCTCTGGCAAAAGGCCTTAGTTTTAAACTATATAGAAGACCCCATGTCATTATTAATATGACTGGCGGTGCACAAAAAGCCCCCACTATAGACAAATTCTAGAAATTAGGGGATAGGAACAGTGGTTAGGAGCACATACTGCTCTTGCAGAGAACCAGGGTTGGAGTCCCAAAACTCCACAGCCAGCAGCTCAGTCTCCAAAAACTTTAGCCCCAGTGGATCCGAAACCTCGGCTCTCTGCAGGCACCTACACTGACATCCACCCCCCACATACACATACATGATTAAAAATAATACATATAAGCCAGGCAGTGGTGACGCACGCCTTTAATCCCAGCACTGGGGAGACAGAGAGAGGCAGGTGGATCTCTATAAGTTCGAGGTCAGGCTGGTCCACAGACAGTCAGGGCTACACAAAGAAACCGTGTCTCAAACTAAAAAAAAAAAAAAAAAAAAAAAGATATTATTAATAATAAGTATGAACCTTTAAAATATTCTAGATATTGGGAAAGGAGATTGGATTTGAGCAGTGCCTGTGTGGGAATATTATGCGTAACCCTTGTAACATGTAAATCAATACATACCACTAAAATATTTTTTAACTTCTTAATAAAAAGTTATCATGACTAACCAAAATCAAAACACTCAGAGCAGTGATCAGGGTAACTTTTCATGAGCCTGTTAAGTGCTTAGAACTCTGGTAAATACATTCAGGGCTTCCTAGGAAATTTTTCAATACTATAAGTGAATGTTTTTAAAAATCCTATATCACAAATGTCCTTCAATTGAAAAGATGTCATAAATTTTGTAAAACCCCCCCCATAAACTTAGAAATGAAGATTAAATGTTAATATAACTGGGGAGATAAAAGTGGCCAATCTTTCCTGCTGAAGTTATCAAATACTCCTTCCCCTAAAATAGCCCTAAGAGGTTCAGTCAAATGGAGGCATTTCCCTCACTGTCGCTGGGCAAATAGGCCAGAGTACAAAGAAGACGCCTGGGACACTATGTATCTTCTTGGGTTGAGTGAGCCAGAGGCGGTCAACAAATCCTGCTCTAGCTCAGAGATTCAGAGATAAATTCTTTGCAAAAAGACCTGGAAAGGAAAGGAAAAAACAAAAAAAAACAAAACCCTGTAAAGTCAGTCAAACCAAGGAGAGGTGGAGGTGCAGGCTTCAGAATATTTGTAAATAAGCCTCACAGCTGATTTATAGGTGGCGCGCGCGCGCGCGCGCGCGCGCGCGCGCGTGTGTGTGTGTGTGTGTGTGTGTGTGTGTGTGTGTAAAATCCCAGCACTTGGGAGGCTGTGGCAGAAGGATGCCAGGTCCCCAGTTTGAGACTACTGGATCGCATAGTGAATTTGAAGCCTACCTAAACTACCTAGTAAAAACTACTTATCTAAACCCCACCCCAAAACGAAGAAAAAAAATATATTCCCAGAGCTGAGAATGTGGCTCAGTGTTAAAACATGTACTTTTCAAACGGGTACCCCTGGGTTATCTATCCCAGGATTACTGTGATCAAGACTTTTCTGACTTAAGGGTATCTTTCATGAGATGAAAAAGATAAAATTAGCCTGTAATTGTGAATAGACAACGGTAAACTCTACAAGGAGAAGAAGATAATGGCCCTTGCCACAGCGGTAACTGTGTTTTTGGATGACAGTAGTCTCTGTTACCCAATTCCAAGCCGCCGGCTGGGTGTCTGGAACCCTGAACAATATCAAACCCTATATAATGTAATGATGTTTCTCTAAACGTACAGACTATGTTAAAGCTTAATTTATAAATTAGGTATAAGAAGAGATTAACGGCGCTCCTTCGGCCCCGCGCTACCGCGGCGCACTGCCTCCAGGCGCCCCCTCCCCCAGGGTGGGAGGAGCCGCAGCCGGTGTTCCTACTCCCCCGCGGCCACCCGGTCCTCAATCTTAAAGCTCGAGTCCGCACGCCCCCGTCTGTTGGAGAGGGCACGGGGCAGCCGAGGGCGTGTGGCCACGGAGAGCAGGCACCCCAGGCGACAGAGCGGCGGACAGGGCGGTGAAGGCCGTAACCCTCGGTGACAGTGCGGCCTGGCTCAATCCATCCGTGGGGTTGCTACCCTCAGTGAAGGAGGCACAGTCCCCAGAGGCTGCCGCCACCCCGAGGGCGAGGCTCTTGGGAATTAGGGTGTCTGTTCCAACCGCCGCGGTCAGCATGAGATTGTAACATCACACAGCCGGTGACCATGTTCGACAAGACGCGGCTGTCTTACGTGGCCCTCGATGTGCTGTGCGTGTTGCTGGCCGGATTCCCTTTCGCAATCCTTTCTTCAAGGCGTACCCCCTTCAAGCGAGGAGTATTCTGTAACGATGAGTCCATCCAGTACCCTTACAGAGAAGACACCATACCTACTGAGTTATTAGGTGGAATAATCATTCCATTCAGTATTATCGTTCTGGTTGCTGGAGAAACTCTGTCTGTTGAGGTTAATGCCTTGCGGTCCAGTTCCTTTGTCAACAATCACTACATAGCCACGATTTACAAAGCCGTGGGAACCTTTTTGTTTGGAGCCGCAGCTAGTCAGTCCCTCACTAACATCGCCAAGTACTCTGTAGGCAGACTGCGGCCTCACTTCTTGGCTGTCTGCAACCCAGACTGGTCAAAGATCAACTGCGGAGATGGTTATATTGAGACCTACGTATGTCAGGGGAGTGCCGCGAAAGTCAGGGAAGGCAGGCTGTCCTTCTACTCGGGCCACTCTTCGTTTTCTATGTACTGCATGCTGTTTACAGCACTTTACCTTCAAGCCAGGATGAAAGCAGACTGGGCAAGACTCCTACGCCCCACGCTGCAGTTTGGGCTTGTTGCTTTTTCCATATACGTGGGCCTTTCTCGAGTTTCAGATTACAAACACCACTCGAGCGACGTGCTCGTTGGACTCATCCAAGGAGCTGTGGTTGCGGTATTAGTCGTGGTGTATGTATCAGATTTCTTCAAGAGCAGACATCCTTACATAGAAAGATCAGAGGACGACTCCAGGACACTGAACGCCACCACCACCCGTAACTAATGGAGCAATCAACCAGCCTTGAAGAGTGCAGGGCAACTGGCCAGCTTTAAAAGGAAACTGTTGGAAGCCGGAGGATGTATATTAATTACTTCCTGGTGAACAGGCCATTCATTACAGGAAGGCTGCCATACCTCTTGGATGCCCACTTTATCTGTGTAAATAGTTACATTTAAGACAATGAGTAGCTCATAGTGTTGTTTTTTTTTTAATTCAAGCTTTCCACTAAAATCCTGTCCCACCTGGACATGTTTTTAATTGAAAGATGCTATGTACAAATGTGTATATTACATGCCTTCACAGAATATTTGATTTAAGTAAAATAAAATGCTTGAGAGAGAGAGAGAGAGAGAGAGAGAGAGAGAGAGAGAGAGAGAGAGAGAGAGATTAACAACAAAAATAGCATAGGACAGCAAAGTAACTTTGATAACTTATTTGAAACCTATGAATTATTCACTTCTGGAATTTTCTATCTGCTGTGCATAGACTTCAGTTGGCTATAGGAAGATATTATTTTAGAGCATTGTTCTTTTTTGAAAGTAAATGGAATTTCTCCCTTTCCCTTGTGTCTGAAATGAGAAATTGGGAGTGTCAGACGAGGGTTGTACCTGCCTCCAGCTTTCAAGCTTACAAGCAGTCGGAAGACAGTTCACAGAGAAACGGCCCACTGAGAAGGTGTTTAGGCTCGTGTGTAGTTCTTACAGTTGCCCCTGGTGCATTCGCTCCCTCTCCCCATCTCTATCTCTACGACACAACAGAAGCCCAGATGGATCTCAAATCCACAGCCATCCTCTGGCCTCAACCTCCTTGGTGCAGAATTAGAGGCATACGCCACCAGGCCCAGCTCCTCCGTTCCCTTCTTGAGAGGGGCATTCAGTCAGACTTCCAGGTGAGAGGAGTTGGGAAGCAGCTCTGGTGTGTACAGACCGAGTGACTCACTTGCAAGGCTGGGTACCTCACCCACAGCAACTGCTTCCTGGGGAACTGTCCAAACTGTTTTAGACAAAGGAGTGAACTGAACTGCAAAACACCCCACTGTATTTTCTTTTTAAAATTTTTTTCTTATTAATGTTTCTACTTTTATTAATTTCCATGATCTATATCGCTCTAAAATTATTTTCAACTTTTATTATTTTTATTTTTACTATGGATATCCTGGTCTACTAAGTGTTCAATAAATATTCTTTGAAAACACTTTACATTCTTTTTTTTTTTTTATTAATTTATTCTTGTTACATCTCAATGTTTATCCCATCCCTTGTATCCTCCCATTCCTCCCCCCCCCCCCGCCATTTTCCCATTATTCCCCTCCCCTATGACTGTTCCTGAGGGGGATTACGTCCCCCTGTATATTCTCATAGGGTATCAAGTCTCTTCTTGGCTACTTGCGCCTTCCTCTGAGGTGCCACCAGGTCTCCCCCTCCAGGGGGCATGGTCAAATGTTGAGGCACCAGAGTACGTAGAAAGTCGTATCAACACTCTCCACTCAACTGTGGAGAATATTCTGACCATTGGCTAGATCTGGGAAGGGTTTTAAAGTTTACCTCCTGTATTGTCCTTGGCTGGTGCCTTAGTTTGAGCGGGACCCCTGGGCCCAAATCTGCCTATCATATTGTTCTACTTGTAACACTTTACATTCTTATGGGACATTTGGGGATCGTGTGGTTTCAACCTTGCATAATCTCTTCCAACATTTGCAAAAAGAACGCCTTATGGCTGGTTTTACAATGCTAGTGTAATCTTAATGTTAAAACTGTTCAAAGACGATTCAGAAAGAAAGACTAAGACGAATAAATCTTAGTTAAAAGCATCCATAGAAATAGCCTAGACAAAATATAAGCAAGCCAAATCCAACATTAGATTTTTAAAAGGTGGGCAAGCTGCATTTAAGCCAGAAATGTAAAGTGAATACAAGACCTAAGGAAAATCACTATCTAAACCAAGGAGTGTGGTAGGGGAGGTGACCATCGAGGATCATAAGTTATTTAAAACCTATGAGTTATTCACTCCTTCCTTTTAAAGTCTTAATGGCCTGCTGTGGTGGCACACACCTGTAGTCTCAGGACTTGGGAGCCTGAGACTGGAAGATTGATTATGAATTTGCTGGTTTGAATTATATAGAGAGACTTTGTCTCAGATCTGGGCTGCTGAGACGGAGCAGCGGTTAGGGGTGCCTGCTGCCAAGCTTGATGACCCGTGTGTGCTCGGTTAGGGGTGCCTGCTGCCAAGCTTGATGACCCATGTGTGCTCGGTTAGGGGTGCTTGCTGCCAAGCTTGATGACCCGTGTGTGCTCAGTTAGGAGTGCCTGCTGCCAAGCTTGATGACCCGTGTATGCTCGGTTAGGGGTGCCTGCTGCCAAGCTTGATGACCCGAGCGTGTTCCTCAGGACCCACATAGTGAGGAAGAGAAAACTGACTCCCACAGGTGGCCCTCTGACACAGAGAGGTAGGCACACTGCGAATGTTCCTTGGCAGAAGGTCAGGCTCTGTTCCCATTGTCCCTATTTGCAGGCACATGACAACTTTAACACAGGAAGGTTCCAGCTGCCGGGTATGGCTTTGTTAGGAAGGGGGTCTTCAGAGTTCAGCAGAGCATTTTCATGCAGTTTCTGAGGCCTTGCTGTTGATCTGCGTTCACCTCCTCCCCTCTGACCCATTCTTTTTTTTTTTTTTTTTTTTAAGATTTATTTATTATTTATACAGTATTCTGCCCACACGTGTGCCTGCCCACCATAAGAAGACACCAGATCTCAGTACAGGTGGTTATAAGCCACCATGTCGTTGCTGGGAATTGAACTCGGGACCGACCTTTGGAAGAGCAGGCGGTGCTCTTAACCTCTGAGCCATTTCTCCAGCCCCCTGACCCATTCTTATAGGCTCCTAAGTAAGGGGGGGGGGGGGAGACAACTATGGCCTCTGTTTATGAAAATAATAACAAAAGAAACACTGTTGGTATAAAGCAAACTTAAAACGATGTACCAGAAGTTGAGAGCACACACGCATACACATAAGAGCCCACCTCTCTGTGCAGTACTGAGGACTCAGGGCCAGGAGCACTCCATTGTTTTTGATTTACAACTTTTTTCTAAGCTGGGCAGTGGTGGAGCACACCTTTAATCCCAGCACTCAGGAGGCAGAGGCAGGTGGATCTCTGTGAGTCCCAGGCCAGCCTGGTCTACAGAGCGAGTTCCGGGACAACCAGGGCTACACAGAGAAACCCTGTCTCAAAAAATCAAAACCAAACAAACAAACAAAAACAAAACTTTTGTGTGTGCATGCAGCTTTCTGTGCATGCATGCCCACATACTTATGGGGGGTCAGAGGTCAATCAAGTGCCTTTCTTGATTGCTCTCCACCCCTTATTTTTTAGACAGGGTTTCTCACTGAAACTAGAGCCTGCTAGACTGACTGGCTGGTAGGTTCCAGGAGCCTACTGTCTCTGCCTTCCCACACTGGGACTGTAGCCACACAGAACATGATGCCAGGGACCAAACTCAGGTCCTTACGCTTATGTGACTTTAATGACTGAGCTACCTCCCCAGGCCTAACACATTTTTCCTTAATAAATCATACCTTGGCCTTGCCCCATAAATTGCTTGTACATCTGTGTGATATTCCCTGTGTAAGAGCGTTTACCTAACACCCCTGCTGGACATTGGCCACAACCTTTAACACTGTATAAAAACATTAACGACACCCATCAGAGGACTTTTTTTTTTTTTTTTTTTTTTTTTTTTTTTTTTTTTGAGACAGGGTTTCTCTATGTTATCTTGGCTGTCCTGGACTCACTTTGTAGACCAGGCTGGCTTCGAACTCACAGCACTCTGCCTGCCTCTGCCTCCCGAGTGCTGGGATTAAAGGTGTGCGCCACAACACCTGGCCCATCAGAGGACTTTTATGTGTTGTGTTTATCGTGGGCTTTTTATTATGTTGTTAATGCAAGTAAGGAAGCTAACGTCTAATTTTCATTTGCTAGTTTTTTTTTTTTTTTTACATTTATTTAACTCATGCCTGGGTAACTCGGCTGTGTCCCTGTTGTACTTGTCTGCTCATTGACTGTCTCTGCACACCATGCTCAGCTCTGTTCCATTATCCCAGCTCATTTCCTAAATATAAGTTCCTGCTAGTGGAATTGCTGATTAATGCCATAATATAAATTCATGTTATTCATGTGTGCTGTCAAACCTCTTGGCAGAAAGGTCATGCCACTGTGCAGTACCACTGTGCGAGGTTTTGGCAGCCCTCATTTCCCAGCATCCTCTTCTTCTAGAAGCTCTCAGCTTTGTATTACTGATTTTAAATCTCACCCAACAGGGCTGTGGCCTGGGAGTCTTGCTTGTAGAGGTTTATTTAGAGAGCTTTCCAGACCTGATTGAGCCATCTGGAGTCTCATGACAGTGGGCAAGAAAGCAAGAGCTGCTTTGTTTGAGTGTTTGGGATGTAAGAGAGGAAAAAAAAAATCTCACACTCTGTTGAGCCTGTCTTGAGAAGGAAGGGTTTTGTGTTAACTGCACTGCACTGGTTGTTTCTTTCTTCCATCACTGTTTAACCAACACATCCTAAGCCACCCCCGCCTCATGGACTGCTAGCTCTTTAGAGAAATGATTTGCAGATTATTTACCAATCTTAGGCGAACCATTCTCAACTGTGAAACAGAGTGAGAGAAGAGAAGCTATTTTTCCTGAGAAAGTGGTCCTCAGGAAGTAGGATGAGGGGTGGAGATGGCTCTCGGCAGTTCACAGTCCTCTTTCGGTGGACCCAGGTTTGGTTCCCAGCATCCACATCAGCCAGCTCACAGCTGTCTGTAACTCCAGTTCCAGGGAACCCGACACCCTCTGGCTTCACTGGGCACCTGCCTAAGTGTGGTGCGCATAAACTCATAGGCACACCAGGCAGTGGTGGCGCAGGCCTTTAATCCCAGCACCCAGGGAGGCAGAGGCAGGCGGATATCTGAGTTCCAGGACAGCCTTATCTACAGAGTGAGTTCCAGGACAGCCAAGGCTACACAGAGAAACCTTGCCTCAAAATAATAATAATAATAACAACAACAACAACAACATACAGGTACACATACATAATTAAAAATAAATAATCTTTTTATAAAAGATAAGATAAATCAGAGGCCCTGGGGAAGCTTTAAAAATGTGTGCAGGGGAGAGTGGTTCATGCCTATAATCCCAGCACTTAGGGGGGCTGAAATGAGGATTGCCTCAAATTTGAGGCTAACCTGGGATACTAGAGATAGTCTGAGCCACAAAGTGAGAGCTGATCTATGACAGGAGAAGCGTCCTTCAGCCGACACTGAGAATCTGGGAATCTGCATTTTAGTGGGTGTTCAGGGTGACTCTGGTCTCTGTGGCCTATGGACCCCATTTTAAGGAGAACACTATCAATAAAGTCAACTGATGGGTGTGGAGCTATGAAGTTAATGAGGAAATATCTTACATTCTGAGAGACTGGAACTTTTGCTGGGCCTCAAAGCCAAAAGTAGTAATACACCTCACTCGAGACTTGAGACTCTTATCCCACTGTGTCCTCAGCCTGTTTAACCTGCCTTTAAGAGACCAGCGCAACATCCAACCTTGCCTTACCTTTCCCACGCAATCAGCTGTTACAACCTAAACTAGTGCATTGCTGTAATCTTTGTTGTTGTTGTTGTTGGTTTTCAAGACAGGGTTTCTCTTTGTAGCCTTGGCTGTCCTTGAACCTGCGTTGTAGACCAGGCTGGCCTCAAACTCGCAGAGATGAGTGTAGCTTCTGCTATGCGGCATACCCAAGTCGAACCTTGCATCTCCCTCCTCCTGTCCATTTTTAATAACAGTCCCCAGACGTCCAGGATGAAACCCTCCGAGTCACTTTGCATTTCTTCCTCTTCCTTGTACTCAGAATTGTAGTTTGGCACCAACTGTCACTCCCCGGATGACTCTTCCTGTCATGTTCCCCTGTGCACTTGGCTGTGTCATTCTTACCACAGACACCCCTTTCATTGGTCTTCCTGAGCCCAGTTTCCTGTCCCCACTATGCTCTGAGCGTGCTTCTCAGTGTGATGCTGAGATCCTTACCAGCAAAGTTTGTGGGAAGCCCTTAGGTCAACCAGAAGCATGTCCTGGGAAAGGATTACGGGGCTCCTGTATTTCTCTGGCTTCCTGATTTGGTGGAGTGGCCGTTCCCTCTCGTACATGCCCTGACTGTTCTGTCATGGACTCCTCCCCAGCACCTACATGTGCATTCCAAACTGTGAGCTAAATCAACTTCTTTTCTTATCAAGGTAACCTGCCTTTGGGTTTTTGTTATAGTAATGAAAAGTTGACTAATACTCTCTCAATCAATGCTTCCCTCACATTACTGTTGGCTTGATGTGAGTTATAAGGACTAGAAAAAACTCTATAACCCTGGAAAGGAATTGCTTGAACACTGGGGCCATGGGTCTAGCTGCCATACAACTTCCATGGAGACTGGTCCTCTCTTTATACCTGTGATATGGTGCATGGGTCCGGATCTCAAAGCAGATTTCAGAAGTAGGCTATTTGTTGGTGGTTGACCATCTTCTGGTCATGGTTGAGTGTCGAAAGTGTCTAAGAATGCTGTCCATTTATCCACATGCATGACATGATGGCTTCTGTAGGAAGAAGTGGCTGCTCCCAAGGCATTCTTGGACAGCGTGTCTCCACGTTGAGTGTTTGAACATCAGTCTGCTTTTGTGACTAACTAGCCCACACATTGAACTGCTTTGTCTGCCATTGGTAGCACATTTGAACTCTTTGAATGATTTAAAAAAAAAATACTAATGCCTGGTATTTTCATCGCTTTATACCTTATGTCACCAACAGTGGCCCAGACCACATGGTGAGAAAACTAAGGCAGGGGACAAAGCTCAGCTCTAGGAATGCCACCTGCTATCCAGAGTGCTGAAATGGGGGTGAGCTATGGTGGTTGATCAGCCCCCAGGTTCTTGACCTGCCATGTTGATGAGGAGCTGATCTGAGGGCAAGCTGGGCACATATTTAGGGGCAAAGAATGTGGCCCTAGGACATTTCTGACTATTTCCTGGCTTTTCTTTCTGTGATGGTCAGTTTGAGTTGTGGGCTGTTGCCCCTTCGGGTGACAAAACTACTGTCCAACGATACACGTGGTACAGCCTAAAACAGAAATGTTTCAAAGTTCTGTGAGAGGGGAAGCTTCATCCGGCAACGGCAAGGCCATCGACACCAGCTCTGAGGTGGGGCTGAGTCCCACAGCTGAGTCCTAGAGACCTCTGCACACACTCTGCCTACTCTAGCCTCTGCAAGGTCATGCCTCCCAGATGTGTGACACCTCTCAGGGAGTCAGGGATGGTGACTTTGAAAATGAAACCGGACATCACTCTTTGCAGTGGCCCTCTGGTGACTCCACAGCCATGAGAAGTGATGGGTGTGTTGTTGATTCAGGAGGGAGTGGTGGCAGCAGTGGTGAGGATGATAGAAGGAGACATTTCAAAAGGCTGGCGTGTCATACCCCAAATAGAAAAACAAACTGTCACCTTGCGTGTTCCACAGGCTGAGGCTGCAGCTTAGCTTAGCACCTGCTCTGTTTATCTTGGGTTTCTCTGGTAACTAGAGGTTTAAAAAAAAAAACAAAACCCCATAAACCAAATTTCCCACAATGCATCACTTCCCACTGTTCTTTCTTGGCTGGTGAGCTCGTTACAGGGTTGCCCAGGAGAAGTAGAGTCCAAGCAGAGAGCCCAACTGTACCATTTGAACAACAAATGCACTGTAAAGAGTGAAGAAGTTGAGGGGAAAGGACTAGAAGTGAGTGGGGAGTCACAAGATATATCTTTGTGCCTCAGAATCGACCGGCGGGTGTTGCGTCCGCCACCGTATATATCCCTTTTGTGTGTCCTAGAATTCAAGACAAGGAGAGAGACTAATTCAAAATACTCAAGAAAGTCTGGCAGAGCACCTGGAGCAGGGTCAGGCTCACTGGAATTACATCATCAGTATCTTTTGAATGCCCTACTTTTCAGTTCCTTCAAATGAGGTTGAAGGGAGAGCGAGGTGGTACCCGTAACTCCTGCAATTGTCACAGTAACCCTAGCACCAGGAAGAGGCCCACAAGATAGCCATATGGCCTGAGAAGTGTGCCCTTCCCGTAGCCAAAGAACCCAAGAGCAACCTTAGGCTAGGTGAGTGTGCCCACCTCAGATGGGAGCTAAGAGAGACAGGCCCTAAAACCAAAGTGGCAGAGGCTGAAGGTCAAACTTCTGAGTGTAGCAGCTGGTGGCCCAATAGGTGGGGGCTGTGGTGGGTCTTGGTGCTTCATGGATCATCTTGGTCTTTCTAAATGTGTCGTCTCTCATGTGGTGAGAGTAGTGAGGTGGGGGGATCTCACCCAAGGCACTACCCCAGGTAAAGAAGCTCCTGGCTGACTGGCCTTGTTTGATGGCTCCAGCAGATGGAGTGAGAAAGAAGAGTTGAGTCTCTCGTTTTAGAGTCTGCTGTGAGGCCTGGATTCTGAAAGATCTTCCTTCATGATACAGACCTAAGCTTTTAAGGTCAGCACAGAGAATGCAGGCTCCACCTACTGATTGGGGAGAAATGAAAGCGCTCAAGGAAGTCAGGATAACGACAGTGACATTTCAGTCGTCCAGCTCGCTTAATCTCCGTGCGGGGGCTCTTTGGCTTGGACTAGAAGGGGAGGGACAGGGAGGTGATGATGGAGAAACAACAGTAACTTTGCTTGTTATGGCTCTCCAGCCACGGTGCTTTTGGCATCCCCTAACAGGGTTCTTTCTGACCTATATGTTGGCAAGAAATGGCAGAAGCCAAGGGGTCCATGAAGTGGTTACAAGCTAGCATCTAGAGATTATGGCTGACCAACTTCTGCTGTGTGACTCAGGTACTTCTCTATGAAAGTGGGACAGTGTCAGATACCTGGAACACCAGCAAGGCAAAGTATGTGAAGTAGTCAGCCCTCTACCCAAGCTCCCTAAGTACCATTTGGCGTTGCCTGATTCCTGGGTCTCTGCAAGGCTGCCAGAATGTCAGTTGCTGATGTTTTCACTCTTTCCAGGTCTGTCTGTGCCATCACAGAGCTGGCATCATCTACCTAGAGCCTCCCTGGCTCTTGGCCGCCTTGTTATTCTGAAGCTGCCACCCTGCTCTGTCCATTTTCAGTCACAATAATTTCAAAGGTCTTCCTAAAGCCTTCAAATGTCAACCCTTAACCGGAAGCCCCTCAGTGCCTGCCCATGTTCCTTACTTAAAATCCATAGTCCCTTCCTCAGCCTGCTGGCCCTGCAGGATCTTGCACCACCACCTCTTTAAGCCTCCAACAGGCCAGCCTCTCTGAAAATGTTCCACATGCTCTTGCCTTGGTATTTCACGCCTGACACCCACTCCCCGTATTTCCTCCTCCACCACCGGGGGTGGGAGTGGGAGGGGGCTAGGGAGAACAATGCCAGGCACAAGGAGGTGTACCTCAGGTCACCCTTTACATTAACAAAGAAATGAATGATGGTTCTCCCTCGTCAGCATCTCTGTTCTCTCCTCTGTGGGTGTGATATGGGCTTGTTGGGAAGTTTGTTTGTGGACCGTTGAACATGGCTGAGGAAACCTGAGTTCTTGTCCCAGCTGCCTCTGGGCCATATGACCTGAAACGGGTCACCTAAGTTAGAGAGCTTTGGGAGGCAAGGACCATGACTTACGTATCCATCTTAGTGACTGAAGTCACTGGCCTGAGTAGACTTTCAGGAAGTGACTGAATAAATAGCTTTGAAGCCTGAATTGCTCTAATCTCCTAAATTCACCACAAGGCACTGTTTGGAGTCCAAAGTACAGAGTCAACATCTGTGAGTCCTTAAATGTACACCCACACAGAGGGCAAAGCTGACTACCACACAGACCAGGGCCCGCTGTGAGCACAGCCACCATCCTTGACACTCGGGTGGCACAGATCCCTGTTCCTCAGAAAATACTGAGGAATACGTTGCAACTTTTGAGGCGCCAACAAATCGCACTCCCTTTGGCCCAGCAACCGAGTGAGCAAGCACAGACTTAACAGGGAGACACATAGTGATGACAAAGCTTTACACTAGGAGGAGCCTGGGCCTATAGGGTGTCAGACCTGGCCTGGAGGGGCGTGGCCCACAGACTGCTTTGTGTGTCTTTGTGAGGTATAAGAGACCAGAAAACAGACACAGTAGCAAAGACCATTTCTTCTAACCCTGAAAACACCAACTGCTTCTCAGCCTCTCCTGGCAACAAAGAAGCAAGCCATTTAGGGTGGGTTTTTTTGTTTGTTTGTTTGTTTTGGTTTTGGTTTTGGTTTGGTTTTGGTTTTGATTTTAGTTTTTCGAGACAGGGTTTCTCTGTGTAATCTTGGCTGTCCTGGACTCGCTTTGTAGACCAGGCTGGCCTCGAACTTACAGAGATCCTCCTGCCTCTGCCTCCTGAATGCTGGGATTAAAGGCATGCACCACAACGCCCAGCTTAAGCGGTGCTGGGTCATCCTCTCTCAGAGGCCAGCCCATAGAGGGTCCCCAGAGAGAGAACCCTTTGGAAACAGCAGTCAGAATTTGGCCCCATGGCAGAGATGGACCTTCGGGTCAGCTCCGGCAATAAGGCACATTGAGAACAGCTGGGTGGCACTTGCAAGCCCACAGGAAGGATAGTTAGTGCCTGGGGTACACTGACCTGCTCCATTGCACTCCCTGCCTACCAACTGCACCCTCTCCCACACCCGAGGGCTCCTTCTCAAGGAAGTTTGCGTGGCTCTTCTTGATGCTCTCTCAGGGTGCACTCATGCCCACGCTGGCCATTGGACTTTGCCGTCTAGCACACTGAAACTGTACAGCCATTGCTCCTTGCCTCTGATCCCTGGGCTGGTGAGTTCTCCTGTCACACCTGCTGCTGAGCCCTTGGCACCCGCATCTCCTTGCTTTTCTCAACAGGCCTTCCTGTACAAAGATCCCCTTCTTCTGGATGACCCTGAGCAGGGGTTGGAGGGTCTTGGGGCAAGAGGCAAACAGATGGGCTTGTGAAGTTTTGGTGGCCTTGGCTGTAGGCTGGGGAGGCCTTTCTTAGCCCAATGACAAAATCAGATGCTTTCTAAAAGAAGGCCAGTGGGACTCTTCCGACTGCGTGTCCTGTGGCCATGGAGCACGCCCTCCATCCTGCACTAGCAATGGCCGCCTAACCTCCCAGCGGCCACTCAAAGCAGTGATGTCACCTCTGTTACTAGATCACTGACGGTCCTAACAGGGAAGCAAGGAACTGTGGACCCCAGGCTTCCTTCTGAGTCACTCCTGCCGGGAGCCACAGAGCTGTGCTCTCTGTCTGGTCCAACTTTGTTCTCACCTTTCCAGAACCTTCTCTTTGGAGAGCCCTGGCTTTACCAGGAAGGTGAGCTTCTATGGAAGCTCTGAGCTTTTCATCTGACCTGGAGCTAAAGGCTCCAACACCTTCTTCAGAAGTGGCCTGGGCCCAGAGGAAGGTCTTGCCTGAAGTGACTCTAGCCAGCCCAGGCGTGGCAAACATGGCTCTGACAGGCCATGTCCTTCTCCACCATTCTAACTGCCCTCCTAAAATCAGTTAGATGGCACTCCTAAAGCCTCCTAAAATCAGTTAGATGGCACTCCTAAAGCCTCCTAAAATCAGTTAGATTGCACTCCTAAAGCCTCCTAAAATCAGTTAGATTGCACTCCTAAAGCCAGCCGTCAAGGTCTGTTCCCTTACTTGGCCATTTCCTCTTCCTGGGGCTGACTACCATGGTCCAGCTATCAAAGTATTGAAGTCCAGCACACAAAAGCCCCCTTTGGCTCATAATTAACATGCCCAATTACAGGTAAACACCTCATCCTAACTCGGGGGTTTCCCCTATTACCTTTATAAACCTCCATTTGCCTATGAGCCGCTTCTATCTACTCTCTATCCAGAGGCAGTCCTTTGTACCACCCATCCCACCCCCAGGACAAATATCTCTCCCCCCTCCCCCCTCCTGTGTTCCCTCCCCCTTCCCCCTCTATTTCCCTGTCTTTGTCTCTTATTCCCTGACCTTTGTCCCTCTGAGGCACACAAGTCTTTGTGCTGAGAACTTGGTCTTGAGATGCCTTATTCCTTTACTGCCAGGAGTTGTGAACAGACAGCTTAGATTCAGACCCTTCAAGGAGCCAAAAGGGACAGGCCTGGTGGGACCCAGACTCCCGGAAGCCGCCTTAAGCAGTTTACTGACTAGATTTCCCCATGAAGCCCATCACACTGTTCCATCTCTTGCTCTAAGCTTCACTGCTTCCCCCTCCTGGCTCCACTTCTGTTAACACAGGTCATGCCACACTTCCATGAGTCACCCATCTCCATCACACGCCTTTCCTTCTCTGGCCACGCCCCTCTGCTTTCTCTACCACCTGTACCCTCTATCCTCTCTATAAAACGCAGAGTTTAATGATCCAAACCCTTTGGGGCAAGTGGGGAGTCCGTACCAACACTTTTAGAGTTGACTTTGGGGGGAGAGTTTAAAACACCTTTGATTTATTCTTTGGCAATTTAATACATCTGAACAATGAGTCTTGATCATATCCACACCCATAGATTTTTCTTTTTTAGAAAAGTTCTCACACTATAGCTCAAACTGGTCCAGATCTAACTCCATGGCCCAGGCTATCCTCACACTCACAGTAACCCTCTTTCCTCAGCCTCCTGAGTGCTGATAACAGACTCAAACCATCAGGTCTGGCTTAAAAAAAAAGAAAAGAAAGCTTATTTTTATGTGTTTTGCCTATTCACATGTCCACTTGTGCACTACATGTGCGTGATATCCACAGAGGCCAAGAGAAGATGTCAGGCCCCTTAGGACCGGGGTTACAAACAATGTGAGCTCTATGTGGTTGCTGGGAATTGAACCCAGGTCCTCTGGAAAAGCAGCCAGCGTTCTTAACCACTGAGCCATCTCTCCAGCCCTTAAGACCTGCTTCAGATCCGCTGCTTGCAGCATGTTTCTGCTGCCATTTTGTTTGCTTTTGTAACTCTGGAAATTGAACCCAGGGCTTCAGGCTTGTTAGACAAACGATCTATCACTAAACTGCACTCCACATGCCAGAGCTGACTTTTTTTTTTCAAGACAGGGTTTCTCTATGTCATTTTGGCTGTCCTGGACTCGCTTTGTAGACTAGGCTGGCCTCAAACTCAGAGCAATCCGCCCACCTTTGCCTCCCGAGCCCTGGGATCAAAGGTGTGCACCACCACACCTGTCTCCAGAGCTGACATTTTACCTTATGTTTTGAGACTGGGTATCATGTAGCCAGGCTGACCTCAAATTGAGTATATAGCTCAGTATGACCTTGAACTCCCAACCCACCTGCCTCCCATCAAGCTGGGATTACAGATATGTGCTACCTTGTCCAGTCCCAAGAGTTGAGTTTAAATCACAGAATGTGAGAAATGTAAAAACTAGACAGAAGGCATAGTTCAGTGGTACAGAGTATGTGGGTAACACAACAAGGCCCTGGTTTGATCCCCAGCACCGAAAGAAAGAAAGAAAGAAAGAAAGAAAGAAAGAAAGAAAGAAAGAAAGAAAGAAAGAAAGAAAAGAAAGAAAAGAAAGAAAGAAAGAAAGAAAGAAAAGTGAAGCCTAGACCGGGCGTATGGCTATGGGCAGTGAACTATCTGAGCATGGGAAAACCCCTGGATTCAATATTAGCACCACAAGAACAAATTTGCTGTAGCCCCTTGCTGTCTGTAGACTAGGCTGGCCTCAAACTCACAGAGATCCACCTACCTCTGCCTCCCCCGTGCTGGGACTAAAGGCGTGCACCATCATACCCAGAAAACTTAAGAACTTAGAAATCTGGTCTATGGCTTTCACAGCCCTGCTTTGACTATAGAGAACAAAGGTCTGGGGAGTTTGGGTAAAACTCGCACTCAGGACCATGACAGTTAGCAAGCAAAGGCCAAAACAGCATGGCTCCCATGGCAACCCTTCCTCCCCCAGCTCCCCAGAAGGCCTGGAGCAGCTGGCAGAGCGGGGCCCTTCAGTACCCATGTTTCTGGCTCCCCAAGGGGCTTGCCAGGGAGCCACACTTATTTGAGTCTAGGTTCTGTTCTCACACCTCTAGGACCCTTTCCCAGGCCTGGGCCGCCTCTGAAGGGGGTGCTCCCTCGCTCCGTGAGGCATGGCAGCCTGGAAGGCAGGTAGTTGAGGGCAGTGGTTTCACTTTGAGAAAACTGCAAGGAAAGCTAGTGCATGCCTGTAATCTTCGTGCTCGGAAGGCTGAGACAGGAGGATTACAAATTCAAGATTGAGCTATGTACTGAGTTACATACCAAGAATCACTCTCTAGGAAGGGTCAGACTGTCTGGCCCACTTTTCCAGTGCCTGTCTCTCACTCTGTAGGGAGTGCCCCCTCCAGCATGCTTCCCATAAGGTGGTGCTCTCAGCATCCGCTTCCCTGGGCCTGTTGAGGTGGGGAAAGACGTATGGTTCTGACTTTGGTCTGCGCTCCTGACTCCTTGGCCTTCCCAGAACACTCAGACACCCCGATGCACAGAATGAAACCCCAATTTGGAGTCAGGCAGGCAGCTGGGGAGGTGGCAGGATGAAGTCTCAGGGACCTTGAGAACACCCCTCAACAGGCTCTGAACTCTTGTGGGTAGTGGAGTGCTGAGGCTGTGTAAAGGCAGGAGGTAACTTTGGTTCTGGGACAGCACACCGATGCCCTCAGCATCTCTGTGGCCTTGGCCAGTTCCCGGCTTCTGCTCTCACCATTCCTCAAGCCCGCCTGCCTCCTGCCTCTCCACTCTGTTGTTGTCTGCGTTTTCTCCTCTATGGCTGTTCTGCTTTAGTCCGTTTATTTCTCAGCCGTCTTGTCCTCTGATGTGACATCTTTGTAAGAGGTTTTTGGGTCTTTTGTTTTGGTTTTTGGTTTTTTCTGCTCCTGTCACCAGCTTTTCTGATTTTCCCTTATAGTCTCTCCTCAACTCTATCACCTCCTTGCTATGGCCCTGCCTCTTTCATTCTCTATGCAAATAAAGTTCTGGTTCCCTCCACCATGGGTCCCCAAGCCTGGCCACCTCCTGTCCCCAAGACATCTTTGTTTCTCTCTGCCTCTGTCCCTTCTTTTTGACTATCTTTCTAGTGCTTGCCCCCTCTTATCTTTTGTTTTCCACCTTGTCCCATATCTGCTCATTCTCCCCCCCCCCTTTTTTTCTCCCCCGTCTTCTCTTCCTCCCTTCCTCCCTGAAGCCGCCTCCTCTACCCACAGAACTCTTTGCCGAATGCATCACTTACCAGCCACCCAGAAGAGCCAAGAAGACATGCAGGTCAGCCGCAGCCAGGGAACCCTCCAGGGAGGCCCTCTCATGGCTCTGAAGAGTCCTTTGGGCTTCCTCAGGAAGCTGCACAGCACACAAGTGGCAGCAGGAGGGGCAGAGGAGAGCTCTGTCCCCACTGGCCGCTGGCCCCAAACAGGTGTATTTCCCTGAAGGGGCCAGAGTGAGCACCAGGGGGAGGAGGACAAAAGAAGGTGTGGCCTCATGCCAATCATCCTTGCTTCGTCTTTTCTTTCCTCAATCCCCACCCCTTTCCCCCACCAGGAAAAAAAATAATACCTGCACACCCATGGCTCTGCTCCTTGTCAACTTGAGCCAAGTGGGAGGAGGGTAGGAGAGGGATGTGGGGAAAGAGAAACGAGACTGACTGACGGGAAGTGAGAGGGCACCTTCCTGCCTAGGGTCCCTGGGACCTGTCCTCCCTTTCCTAGGTCTGCAGTGGCTGCAGCTGCTATAGAAGACAGCTGGGTTGTTTCAGAAGAATGGGCAGAGGTGATGTGGAAGAAACAGCACAAAGATAATGAATTAGAGGATATACTAACAGGAGAAGAAAGTGAGATTTATAGATATTCTAGTGAGCATGGGGAGTGATGGCAACTATGTGCAGTAAGGGGTGGAAATAGAAATACCCATCTTCTGGAAGGGGTGATGAGGTTAGACCATCAGCTCAGTATCTGCATGTGAAACATGGTGAACGTCTTCTGTCCAAGACAGGAGTACCTGAGGCTACTGAGGAAACAGCTTGAGCAATTCGCCAAGGCTAGTAGGGTTAATGTAGAACTGAGTAGAATGCTTACTCTTAACCCAGAAGTGACAGGTGCCCCTAGAGATTTAGGGGCTTGGATCACCCCATTTTGGAACGCACCTTTTTAGACCACTTCTCAGAACTCAGACCCAAGCAAGAAAGGACATGAACCCTAAACAAAACGTGCCAGGCAGAATTCTGAAGTTGGTAAAGCTTTGCGAGGGAAAGTGGGAGCTGCCATGTGTGTGCTGGGAACTGAACCCAGGCCCTTTGCCACTGCGCCACTTCCCCGGATGTCAGTCTGGCTCATTGTCTCTCCCTATTAATTTGTCGCCTGGGATTTTGGTTGTTTCCTTTTCATTTGTTGAAACAGTGTCTTGCGATATAGCCCAGGCTGGCCTGGAAATCTTGATCCTCCTGCCTCAGCCTCTAGAGTGTTGAGATTCAGGAATGTGCTACCAGGTGGTGAGTTATGATGGTGGCGGTGATGGTGATGATGGTGGTGGTGCTGCTGTTAAGATGGTGGTGATGGTGATGATGTTCATTTGTTTTTGTCTTGTTGTCTTGGTTACACTCTCTAGATTACACCTTCTCATCTACAAAGGCCGAAAACCTCCAGGTCACATCAGAGTAACAGCTGGTGTCAACCTAACACAGAGAATCTTCCATTTTTCAATGTGTGAAAAGCTGGAGAGTTGCTGAGCACTCTCCAGGGGCTGACCAGGACACCTGGGCTTTAGCCCTAGCTTTGTTACCCAAGGTAAGTCACGATCTCTTAGAGCCTTGTTTTTTGTTTGTTTGTTTGTTTTGTTTTGTTTTGTTTTGTTTCATCTGAAAAATGAGAGTAATAACACTTATCAGAAAATCTGTGAGACTTAAGTGAACTTACAGATGAGAGAGTGCTTTACAGATGTTAAGGCACCAGCAGAGAGCATCTGGCTCATGGCTTTATCCTGACATCATCCCTGAAGAGATAAACAAATGCAGCAAGCAGAGACCTAAGCTTGTCTGTCCATAAATGTCTATCCTGCCTCCACTTTGGGTTTTTTCAGTATTGGGCCCAGGAACTAGAAACCTCATGAGAGGAGGTCTGTGGTAGTCCCCTATCCCTTCCCTGTCTCTCTGTTCCCTTCGGTTTTCCCTTTGAGCCTTGCTCTATGGCTTGCTCATTGCCCAGTGTTGGGTGTCTATAGTGATGTCTCTCTCTTCACCTGGGTGAGTCATGAGAATTTTTTCCCCTTTTCTTCTTCCCGCCCATTCAATGGGTAGGTTATGGGAGAAGACCATTGCCTTCTCCTGGCTGTACTCTGTCAAGATCTCCCATGATTACCAGCTGCATAAAGAACTCTGTAGAAATTTGGATAATGGGATAATACAAAAAGCTTTTCCCATGGTAGAGAGACTGACTGAAACAGAGAGCTGAGCGCTGGACAGAACAGTCAGGATCTTGGCCCCGTGTCTGTGTACATGCACATGGACATGCATGGCTGTATAGGTAAGAGAGCAACATTGGTGTCATCCCTCAGGCACTGCCCATCCTTTTTTGGGGGGATGGGGGTATCAAGGTCTCTCATTTACCTTGCCAAATAGCTCAGGTTGGCTGGCCAGAGAGCCTCAGAAATCTCCATCTCCAAAGTGCCAGGATTACAAGCGCATATTACCACACTTGGCATATTTGATGTGGGTTCCGGGCCTTGAACTTGGGTCCTTGTGCTTGCAAACCCAGTACTTTATCAACGGAGCTATCCCTGCCCTCTGGCCATTCTAAGGGCATTTCTCTTCTAATTTCTAGCCCCTAGTTACTTGGGGTGCCCTACCATACATAACTCACCAACTCAGAGTACTAATGAAGCTACTCTTGACTAAATGAACATACTAGAGTGAGATAGAGCAGGAAGTGGAACAGTCATTAAAAACTGATTAAGTCTAGAATTACAAAGACGAAGAGCTAGAATATGGGCCCCAGTGTGTGTCTCCCACCTCTGGGCAGTGTCTACCATTTCCTGATCTCACTGGGGAAAGACTGAGGTTATGAGAGGTGACTGTGTACTCCCCTCGTTACTGCGTCATGGTCAGGCTGGGTGACCAAGTGAAACTGAGAGAACGGACTTCCTTGATGGTTCTTGTCCTGAGTCACACACGGAGTTGGAGTCTGAGCCAGGTCTTTCTGGGCCCAAAATGAAAGAAGGGAATTAAACTGACAGTCCTTATTGTATGCTTGGCTGCATGTTACCTCTGCAGACACTGAGGCAGCCTTCATGAGGTGACTTGCTGGCTAGCTGAGGGAGAGAGCGCCCCTCACCCTGCTTTTAAGCTGCCATCACACCCTCCTTCAGGTATCCCTTCTGCCAATGACTGAGCAAAGGAAAGACTACCTCCACCCTAGGATTTCCTCAGATGGGCAGCGTGGACATCAGAGTTCGCCCAGGACAGGACCTGTGACACTGTCAGCTCTGCTGTGTCCGCCTGTTGGATCCTACCTCCTTAATATTGGCCCAGCCTTTTCTTTTCACCCCAACTCCATCTCCATTCCCAAGAGGCCCTAGCTTGAGACTTCAAAGGAGATGGTCATTTCAGAGAAAGGAACTGGCCTCTGAGGTGGAACTCAGACCTAGGTCAGTCCTACCCCTGACCAGCCTGGCCTCTCTCCCACTGGTCCATAGACAACACCCCCACAAGGAGGGGTAGGTCCTGCTAGGCCTTGTTCCCCGCTGTGCATGTTCCTTGTCCATGGGATGCCCGTGGTCTGCACGCAAAGACAAGACTCATACCGTAAGAGATAATGAGGAGAGAAACTGACACTAGTGTCCCCATGGCTGAACCCAGAAACAGTGTGTTTTATGCTGATGTCTCTGCAAAAGGGATAGCCGAGGTGACGAAGGGTGAAGGCCTTTGGCATTTGGACCACACAAAGCACCTCCTTCTCCCAGGATAAGGTTTCTCTGCCTCTTTCTCTGGAAGCGCCAAGCATTTTCAGAGCGATTAGCTCATTTCCCTTTTCACTTTCCCAACATCTGGGCAAGCGTCCCCAGGAACCAAGGACTGCTTTGGGTGCCCAGGAGGCGTAGGAGGACGGGGTTGGCTTAAAGCCCAGGATTCTCAAATTGTTCGGCTTGGCCAGCTTTAGAAGGAAAGAAAACCTGGGCCAGGAAGTTCAGCACAATGACAAGAGGGAAAGCAAGCATCCCGCCCTCAGATTTACCACCTGAACGTCCCAGAGCTGGCCTCACACTTCTAAAATTGGAACTTAAAAACCTCAGCCAACTCCTAGAGTTAAAGAGACACTGGTAGCCACTGTTTAAGTCATTTTTCCAAGGAGGAGAAGCATTCACTCACTGAAGGTGGCAGCACCGAGGCTTTCTGCTTAGTCTCCTTGTTGTTTTTCAGCTGGTCTTGTAGCCTCCCACTAGGCCAGTTAGAGCCACTGTCCCCAGTCTAAATCCCTACCAGGAGCAACGTGAAGAAAATGCACGTATGACAGCTGCCCTCTCCATGCAGGCCCATGGGCTCAATAATGCAGGCCAGACCCAGAGTTGACCATACAAATAACACTGGAGGACGTATCCCAGTGGTTAGAGTGCTTGCCTAGTCTATACAAGGATCTGGGTTCAATTCCCAGCACCACAATTTAGCAGTCATCTCTTTGATAATTATTCTTATCCAGGCCTGGTGGTGCATACCTATTTTTAAATCCTAACACCTATAACCTTAGTGCTTGGGAGGGGGAAGTAGGAGGATTGTGTATCCAAGGCTAGCCTGGGCTACTTAGATTCTGTTTGGGGCAGGGTGGAGGGGCGGCACCGGCACACACCTTTAATCTCAGCACTTGGGAGGCAGAGGCAGGCAGATCTCTGTGAGTTCAGGACCAGCCTGGACTACAAAGAGAGTTCCAGGGCAGCCAGGGCTATACAGAGTAATCCTGTCTTGGCGGCGGGGGGGGGGGGGGGGGGGGGGGGGGGGGGGGCTTTGTCTCAACTTTAAAGTGATTAATTAATTTAAACTTACTGTTTTCCCATTATAAAAATAATACATGCTCTTTATGGAGCCATAGAAAATATTTACAAGAAGATGAATATCATTAGCCAAGTGGTGGTGGCACACACCTTTAATCCCAGCACTGGGGAGGCAGAGGCAGGCAGATCGCCGTGAATTTGAGGCTAGCCTGGTCTACAGAGTGAGTCCAGGACAGCCTGGGCTGTTACACAGAGAAACTTTGTCTTGAAAAAAAAAAAAAAAAAAAAAAAGAAAGAAAGAAAGAAAAGAAAAGATGAACATCTTTTGTGTTTAAGAGCTGAAGAACACACTCTGAAACATTGTGTCAGAGGAAGCCGGAAAGTGGTAAGAGACGAAGGGTCAGACAGTTTGCTGTGAGACTGTGTCTCCTAGTAATGTTAGAAGCTCCACCCAGAAAGAACCACAAGCACAACTGCCCAAACGTGAGCTGAACAAAGATGACACCAATTGACACACCAGTGTAAACAGAGGGAAGCCCGCAAGGCCTCCACCTTACAAAGACAAGCAGGCAAGCAAGGGAAGGTGGGAGTGGGAGAGAGGTCTTCCCCAGAGGAGAGCAGGCCAATTGCTTGTCCAATACAAAATAGTCAGGCGTGAAAACAACCATACAAGTAACATTATTCTGATTGAGCAAGTTATATTTAGGAATATATATGTAGATACGTATGTGCATGAAATAACCATTAATGAAATAAGAGGCCAAGAAGGGGAGTGGGGAAGGGTATGTGGCAGGACTTGGAGTGAGAGAAGGCAAAGGATGAATGTTGCAATAATATTGTAATCTCAAAACTTAAAAAAGTAAAACAAAACAACCCAATGCCCTCTATTAATCCTTCGACAGATATTTGGGCTTTTCTTCAGGGTAGCTTATAGATATTTTGTTGTTGTTTGTTTGTTTGTTTGTTTTTGTTTGAGACAAAGTCTCACCGTGTAGCTGCTGGCGAGTTTGGAACTTGGTACATAGACTAGGCTGGCCTTGAACACCCTGAGATCCATCTGCCTCTGCCTCTTCCCAAATGCTAGGAATAAAGGTGTCTGCCACACCCTCAGCCCATAAATAATATTTTTAATTTATCATATTCTTTTTTGTTTGTTTTTTAAGATAGGGTCTCACTGTGTAGTTCTTATTGACCTTGAACTCACTGTGTGGACTAGAGTGATCTCAAACTCACAGAGATCCTCCTATCCCTGCCTCCTAAGTCCTGGCACTAAAGGCATGCCCCTACTACACCTGGCTTGAATGTGTTGTATTCTTGACATAATCTCCATCCATACTCTAACAACTAAGTTTAAACCTAAATGTTTCAGTTACTACAAACATTTCACCCTAATCACCCCCACCACACACACACACACACACACACCTCACCCTTGCTATGTAGCTTATGTGGCCTAGAACATGCCATCCCCCTGCCTCAGCGCCCTGAGTGCTGGGGTGTGTGCTACCACACCTGGCTCACTCACATATTTTTAAAGACAACATAATATGTCACTGAATGGCATCATTTGCATGCTGTGTGTATAACGTGCTTACTTGAGTCGGACACTTGGTTGTTTATAGTTGTCTCTTATACATCATGTAGAGATGACAGGTTTTGTGCCCACAGCCCCTTCTGTACTGAGTCTCAAGCTAGACTCAGTCCTGGTGTGTTTGGTTTCACAGGTCATAGCAGGAAATAGACACGAACTGGCTTATTACAGGATATAAAATGTTTTCTTGGACACTTAGGGGGTCAAGTAAATCTTTTAATATTGACAGCCTAATGGTAGAGGGACAGCCGAAAGCAGGATGGGATAATTACTACTTGGCATGGGGTTTGGAAAGCAGGTGGAGTTCCCCCAAGACTCCTTCCTGGGTGAACCTGCAGCCATAATGCATGACCAAATACCAGGCATCTCAACTAAACGCCTTAGTCCCCATCCTTAGTCAGTTGAGTAGTTGAGAGAAAAACAATGCAAAAATCATTTGAAGAGAAAACGAGGGAGTAAGGAGAAGTAGAGTCAGCCAGAAGCTTACTCTGGCTGGAGGCAGTGGGAGCAATCTGACAGCTGGGGAGTGAGGCTTGCTCTTTCCACACACTGGGAGAGAGACAGGCTGGGCCCAGAGGCCACGGGGACAGAGGGAACAGAGTCAGAGACCCCAAGCAAGTTCTCTGACCCACCCTGTAAACAATGGAAGCAGAGCTTAGGCAGAGGGCAGCCTGGCAACCCAGCAGCCAGTAACTGCCTGACCCCATGTCCCAGGCACCGGTGGCCAGCACAGGGACTGATGAGATGGACAAGAGGAGGACCTGGCATTGCCAGGGTCACTGTCTAGAGGGACCCTAGACAAGAAAGGAGGGACATGTAAGGAGAGGCCTCTGGGTCTGTGGCTTTGATGTATGGCTGTTTGCTGTGGAGGGAGAAGGCTCAATAATGACAGGCCAAAGGTCTCTCTCTGTATGAACTTCCCAGTGTAACAAACCTGGCAGCTCTGAGCTACAGAAAGCTGCTCTCTCACAGTTAAGGGAGCATGAAGTCAGGGTGTTGCGGGACCGTACTGTAAGGGCTCTGGCAGGGACTATACCTTGCCCTTTAGCTTTTGGGGTGTGCAGTAGTCCTTGATGATCCTGGACTTTCTCCCCTAATCTCTTTCTTCACTGTCACATGGCGCATGGCCGTCCTCTCCCTGGGCAGCTGTCCTCTTTTCTAGAGATCCCTTGTCACTGGACAAGGGTCCACAGCCTGACCTACCCAGTAACATCTTCAAAGACATTTCCCTCCCCAAAAAAAATCTACATTCTGATGTCCTGGGTGACATTCTGGGGGTCCAGTACAACCCCTTTAAATAAACTTAGGGTAGAGTAAATATTTGAGTCATTACATGGAAATTTGGGGGTAAAGCATTTGCCTAGGATAGTGCACTTGTCTAGCTGACTGGTGACATATGTGAGGGCATGCCAGCAAGTGACCCATTTCATCCTGGGTTCATCCTGGAAATCAAGGAGTCACAAGCCAGGCTGGGTAGCCAAGGGAAACAGTAGGCTAATTCATAAGCAGATTTCCTTAGGGCTTGAAACCTGGCAGACAGCTGTTCAGAAATTCCAGCTGTGCCCCATCAGCCCATGCTGAGAGCCCCCACCCACTGTCCCAAGAGAGCTGAGGACAAGTGGTAGAAACAGAAAGGCAAGACCCTGGCAGTGCCACCCCACCCCTCACCCCTGACCTCTGCTTGACCGCAGCCATCTTCTCTCAAAGGTGGACTGGCTACAATTAAACGCTAGTTTTCACCCATTCTGGTTTCTTCCACAACTCCAAGAGATTTGTGGCTTCAGGTAAGCCTCCACTCCAGATGGCACCATGAATCCTGGTATTTCACCATAAATATAGGCAAGTTTTTTTTAATTTCGCATGAACCCAAGGTAGAATGGGGCTGCCTAGAGATGTCTGAATTTACTCTGTTTCTTAGAATGAAAGACAGATAAAATTACTGTGCTGAACTCATTATGAGCTAAGAGAGAGCTGGATAATTTATAGTTAGGTCAGTTCTAATAGATAAGTCATATATTCTTGTAACTTTTAGGCCTTGTCACTCTGAACTCACTGTGAACTTACGTAATGGATACTTAGATAAGAAATGTTTAGATTCAAAACATGTAACCTGTTGTATTTTAGAATTCATCTGTTTTTGTGATTAATTGCCTTTTTTCAACTATGAGGTAATACCCTTTTCTCAGAAGTATAAAGTATGGTCATCCACAATAAACGGTGCTGAAATTGGGAAGCTTAACTTCAGCTGACGTTAATATGCCTGACTTCATCCACTTTTTCTCTTGAACCTTTTCTCTTGAATGTATGTGTGTGAGCGGTTTATTTTCTATCTCTCTCTCTTATTTCTTATTTCTCTGTAGATTCGCGAATAAGTTAGCTGACTTAGGGCCATCAGCCTTCTATGGCTAATAAGCCTAAGTTCACATTAACTTACTGGAGATCTCCACAAAGAGGCCTATCTACAGATCAAAGCCCCCGTGCAGCTTCTGACTAAAGCCGCTTTTACAGTCTCAGCCATAGGAAAATTGTGGTCAGTTTAAGTTCTCCTCAGGCCGCAGTACAGCCAGTCCCTAGAGAAAAAACTTTGGGCTCCCTTTTCTTCTTCCCTCTTTCAGTCCTGATCAGTTGCCTGAGCCCTCAACTCTGGCCACCCTGGAAGGGCATCTGCATCCAGCCCCAGAGACCCTACCCTGGACCTCTTCACAGCAGCATCCAGGCAATAACAGCCCAATGCTTAAGAGAGCTCACCACTCTTACGGAGGTGTCATGATCTCCTCATCTGCACAGCTGGGCTGTAGTGGTCATCCTGGCTAGCTTAGGACAAAGTTGATTCTCAACACATGTTTGTGGAATCCATGCGTGCCCTCCATTCAAGGCCAGCCTGGTCTACAAAGCAAGTCCAGGACAACCAAGACTACGCAGAGAAACCCTGTCTCAGGAAACAAAACAAAACAAAGAAAAACTAGAAAAGAGCCATGTGTGCCCTCCAAGGAAAGTAGACATGGAAAGATAGTAAACGTTATTGAGCGGAATAAGTGGCACACACTTGTGATCTCAGCACTTGGAAGGCTGAGACAGGATGCTCAGGGGTTCAATGAGGCCAGCTGAACTACATAAAGAGTCTCAGAAACTGTTTTAGAGACTCAGAAACAGGAAAGTAGGGAAGAGATGAGGCCCAGACACTCTGTAGAAGCAAGCTGCTGAAACAATGTAACTTACTAGAACAAGAAAAAGAGTTTGAAAGAACAATTTTATTTGAGACTTTTTTGTTTGTTTGTTTTGTTTTTTTAACAGGGTTTCTCTATGTAGCCTTGGCTGTCCTGGACTATCTTTGTAGAGCAGGCTGGCCTTGAACTCACAGAGATCCACCTGCCTCTGCCTCCTGAGTGCTGGGATTAAAGACATGTGCCACCATGCCCAGCTTTTATTTGAGACTTTAAAAAGATTTTTTGGGGGCTGGAGAGATGGCTCAGCGGTTAAGAGTACTGACTGCTCTTCCAAAGGACCCGGGTTCAATTCCCAGCACCCACATGGCAGCTCACAACTGTCTGTAACTCCAAGATCTGACACCCTCACGCAGATATACATGCAGGCAAAACACCAATGCACATACAATAAAAATAAATAAATTATATTTTAAAAGAAAAAGATTTTTTGTAGGGGTTTGTGCTGTTGTTTGCAGACACAGTGAACTTTATCAATAGTATTCAAGAGAGTAGGGCTCTCTAAGCCCCTCCCTTATTTTAGGGCATCTGGGATGACCTCCTCCCGTGAAGGGAGATGCTCAGTGTCAGAGGCTGAGTAGGGACAGGGACGCCTCATCAGCCGAGGGCCTCTTTCTTGCTCTTGCATCCTTGCTTGGGTGGGTGGTCCTGGGCTTCTTACTCATGGAATGCCATGCAGGCCATGAGGCCCATCATCCTGTTGCTGCAGCCGTATTCATTGTCATACCAGGAAATGAGCTTTGCAAAGTTGGCATGGAGGGCAATGCCGGCCCCAGCATCAAAGGTGAAAGGTGGGCATCATTGTTGATGTCACAAGAGATAATCTGGTCCTGAGTATAGTGCAGGATGTCCTTTAGTGAGCCCTCTGATGTTTGCTTCATCACTTTGATGACATCATACTTGGCAGCTTTCGCCAGCATGTCAAATCCATGGTAGACACATTGGTGGTAGGAACATGGAAAACCATGCCAGTCGGCTTCCCGTTCAACTCTGAGATGACCTTGCCCACAGCCTTGGCAGCACCAGTGGATGCAGAGATGATGTTCTGGGCAGCCCCACAGCCATCACTCTACAGCTTTCCAGCAGGGCCATCCACAGTCTTCTGGGTGGCTGTGATGGCATGGACTGTGGTCATGAGTCCTTCCACGATGCCAAAGTTGTCATGGATGACCTTGGCCGGGGGGGGGGGGGGGGGGGGGCGGGGTCGGGAGGGGAGGGAGAGCGGCTAAGCAGTTGGTGGCACAGGAAGCACTACTGACAGTCTGGGGTGTGCTGTCACACTTCTCATGGTTCACACCCATCACAAACATGGGGATATCAGCAGAAGGGGCAGAGATAAAGACACTTTCAGCTCCACCATTCTTCTCCACGGTGGTGAAGACACCAGTAGACTCCACAACATCCTCGGCACTATCATCACTTCATTTGGTGTTGGCAGGACCTCTCTTCCAGAAGATGGAGATGAGCTTCCGATGGGTGACAGGTTTTGTGTTCTCAGCCTTGGCTGTGCTGTTGCCATGGATAACAATATTGTAGACCATGTAGTTGAGGCCATTTGCCATAGTTGAAGCCAGCCCTGGTCCAAAAGAGCCAAATCCGTTCACTCTGACCGTCAGTATCTTGTCTGAGGACAAGACTGCACTACACTAGAAGATGAGGCTGTCTCTGGAATGGGAAAGTGCAGAGTCATTTGTTCGTTTGTTTGTTTATTGGGACCAAGTATGACTTGGTTTATGCCTTTAATCCCATTACTCAGGAGGCAGAGGCAGGTGGATCACTGTGAGTTCTAGCCTAGCCTGGTCTATATAGTGAGTTCCAGACCAGCCAAAGTTACTTGATGAGATTCTTTCTCATTAAAAATAGTGGGCTCAACGGTTAAGAGCACTGATAGTTCTTCCAGAGGTCCTGAATTCAATTCCCAGCAACCACATGGTAGCTCATAACCATCTGTCATGTGATCTGATGCCCTCTTCTGGTATGCAGATATGCATGCAGACAGAGCACTCACATACATAAAATAAATAAATAAATAAATCATTAAAAAGAAAGAAAGAAAGATTTTTATTGTTGAGAGAGAAAAAAATGTTGAAGTTGGGTGAGTGGGGGTAGGATTTGGGAAGTATTAGGAGAGGAGAAAATATGATCAAATTTTAAAAATAGAAGAAAAATTAAAAATTTGTTGTGTGTGGTGGTGTACACCTGTAATCCCAGCACTTGGGGAGGCAGAAGCAGGCGGATCTCTGTGAGTTCGAGGCCAGCCTGGTCTACAAAGCAAGTCTAAGACAGCCAAGGCTACACAGAGAAACCCTGTCTTGAAAGTCCAATAATAAATTAATAATAATAATAATAATAATAATAATAATAATAATAATAATAATAATAATAAAGTTTAAATTTTTAATGCATGAGTGCTTTACCTGCATGTATATATGTGCACTTTATACATACCTGGTGCCCAAGGAGGCCAGAAAAGAACATTAATTCCCCAGAACTGGAGTTACAGATGGCTGCAAAATGCCACATGGTTCCTGGGAATCAAATCCAGCTCCTCTGCAAGAGCAGCCAGTGCTCTTAACTGCTTAAAATGGCTTAACTGAGCCATCTCTCCAGCCCCTTATTTGAGGCTTTTTAAAAAAACTTTTGACACCAGGCCACTCATAGAGCAATTGAAGCAAGCCTCAAGCCTGAGATGCACCTTGACTATAAAGCAAATCTAGGCCCCAATTTGCTTCAGGCCGTGTCTTATAGTAATTAATAAATAACGTGATGATACAGTCTTCGCTGCTGTATAACTGTGCATTAGAGTCTCTACAGTATATGCTATACACTCTGCCGTTCAGCATATGTGTATAAAACATACAGCAGTCACAATACATCTGCGAAACTGACTTTTAAAATGCTTTAAGAGAGCCAGGTGGGGGCTGGAGAGATGGCTCAGAGGTTAAGAGCACTGGCTGCTCTTCCAGGTCCTGAGTTCAATTCCCAGCAACCACGTGGTAGCTCACAACCATCTATAAAGAGATCTGGTACCCTCTTCTGGCATGCAAGTGTACACATAATGTATGTAAAACACTTTATACCTAAATAAATAAATCTTTTGGGGGGGCGGGAGCACCAGGTGGTGTGCTTATAATCCTAGCCTTCCAAAGGCTGAGGTAGGAGGATAGTTGAGTTTGAGGCCAGCCTGAGAAAACTACAAACTAAAACCAAAACAGGGGGTGGGGCCTTTAAAAGATGCTATTATTGCCTGTTATTCCCTGGGGTGACCCTGAATGTCTGATCCTCCTTAATTTGTCTGGGCAGTGGAACCTCAAGCCCAGGTTCCCTTGAGACAATTAAGAGAGCTGGCCTTAGTTAAGGGGCCCTCCCACCTCCCAGCTGATAGCTGAAGGTCCCAGACTGCAAGAGAACCCTGGCTGTTGAAAAGATGCTCCACCTCAGGCCTCTTGGCATCAGAGTGAAGGCCACTCACTCTGCCTCTAGCAGAAATACTCAACTCCTGTGGTTCAGAATGAGAGGCAAGACAAAGCCTCTCGGGTTTTCTACATATCTACGAGTCCCTGTGCATTTCAGAACAGCAGTGACGTGTCTTTCTCAGGACCTTAAGTCTGTTTTCAGCTAACACATAAAAGTGAGGAAGGCAGGGAGGAAGCGGGGCAGTGAGCAGGGAAGTGCTGAGCATGCGCAGGTCCCATTCAGGCTCATGGCTCTGACTGTGAACCACCAAAGGGAGCAAGATCATGGGACCTGGGAAGGCAGTCCTGTCTATGGTGGATTAGGGGTCAGTCAGCTGTGGACCCAACCTAGGTCGGCTCAAAAATGCTAACAAAAATAAGCTAGGCAATGAGTCCAGGACCTCTTGGTGGGGTGTGTATAGTGTGATGCTCTGGCCCGTGTGACATTGTGAAGAGTGTGACGAACAGGGGCTGGCCTGCTTAGGGTCTCCTGAACGCTGGTGAAGGCTTCTACATACCTGGCTGATGCCCAGATCCTACTGAGCAGCTTCAGAAAAGGGGATACCCCGTGGCAGAGCCTAGGGCTGGCTGTACACAGAATGGTGGCTGCCTTCCAGAAGCATGTGGTTTGCTGGGGTGTAGCGAGGGGCCTCTGTGTGGAGGGCATCCGTGCATTGTGGTCTCAGCTTTCTCACTAGATGGAGTCCTTAAAGTTTGCGGGAGAGTTGAAAGATGCATGTGCCATGTGAATGTCGCTATCTAGGAAAAGGGGCCTCTTTTCACAGTGTCCTGGCCCCACCACCCTGCCACCCCGCCAGACTCCAGGCCTGTCCTCACTGGCCTACATGTCACTTCCCACTCAACTCGAGAAGCTTGGGTTCCCCTCATTCATGATGCCACAGGGGATCCCCTGGGTTTGCCTTCTCATTGAGGGAGGAGGAAGTTTACAGTGGCCTTTTGTGGTCATTGCTCTCCTTGGCTGGTCTCCAAAAGGCCTCTGGGTCCTACGGAAGCTTGAGCAATACGGCGTGGTTGTGTCACTGCGGGGCTGCCCTGGTCTCCAGTCAGCCCTTACCTCCCTTACCTATTCTACCCTGATCTTTACAGAGAACCCCAGAGGTGCCCGGAGTCCAGGCTTGCCCTCTTGCAGCTGCCTCCTAGGTTTGCTTCACTGTCCACCGACTAGCCTGAAAATATGGATCCATGGATGTCAACCACTGTGAAGGGCTTGATGTCATATACACTTGTGAGCTAACAAGATGGCCTGCCACAGTTTCACAGATGCTAGAAAAAACAAACACAAAAACAAAAAAACACCCTGGGCTAGAGACAAAGACCTTTGTTATAGCCAGTAGCATTAACTCCGTGGTTTCATTGGTTCTAGTCTACCTCCCCCTGAGACAGTACAGAGGCAGGCCCAGATGAGCTCTGTGATCCAAGATGGGCTTGCATCCCAGCTGCCCAGCCCAGGTTAGGAACACCAATATCTTATCTACAGCTATAAAACAAAGCACTTCAACCTTTTTCCCAGAGCTCACTGCTATCTTCATGATACTGGACAGTAAACAGAGCCACCTTCTGTCACAAAGAGCAGACACCACCTTGTCTTCCAACACTCGCACCTTATAAACATTCTGGAAGAATCCAGAACAAAAGCCTGTCAGTGCATATGCTCTTGTGGTTCGCATCAATGTGATAGAGTCTTGGAAAAGCATCTCCCAACTTCCAGGAGCCATGGAAAACCGAGGCTCAGCAGGCACAGCGTGCTGACCTGTCTTTGGTTTCCTTGGGTGGTTCACTCAGGTGTCACAGAGTCCCTTCCCTCAAGTCACCATGCCTTTCCCATTACCCAGCCCTGAAAAGATAAATGCTTGTCAAATGGACACATGAATAAATGGATGAGTGCAGACTGTTTACAGAATTGTGCCGATCATAGTTTCAGTAACTGTGGGAAGCACCAGAGAGAAGGAACTGGAAAGAGGAAAGGTGTATTATTTTAGCTTATGGTTTCATAAGCTGATCCGCAGTCTTCATTGATGCTTGGCAAGGCAGAAATGTCCTGAAGAAAGGGTGTGGTGGAAAAGGCCAAAAGGACCAGGAGACAAGGTACCACCTCAGAGAGCACATGCCTCGCAGCCCACTTCCTTCAAGGAGGCCTCGCTCCTTTTTCTAATAAGCCATCAGAGTATGATTCTATCAATGGGTAATAACCCATGAGCCTTTGGGAGACACAAGCCAAAGCATGTGTAAACAGACAAATGGCTAAAATCTGAAAGAAGCTCAGGCCAACAAGACAGCTTAACACAAAGGTGCTCGCTGCTAATACTTAAGACTCGAGTTCAATCCCCAGGACACACAAGGTAGAAGAAGAGAACCAACTCCCATAAATTGTCCTCTGGCATGCGTGTGTGTGTGTGTGTGTGTGTGTGTGTGTGTGTGTGTGTGTGTGTGTGTGTGTTTATGGTGTCTATCTAGAGCAAGTGCTATAGCAGCACTGACTGGCTTAGTGTTTAAAACATTGACTCAGACTGCAGCCGTAGAACAAACTCTGAGATTCTGAAGAGCAAGGTGTGGAGATCCACCCATGTAAAGGACCAGGGCTAAGGGGAAGGACGGTGCAAGTCCACAGATTCTGCATGGCTCAACTTTCAGGGACTCCCAGAGAATCCCTAAGGCACTAACAGTGAGCTGGTCAGTGGCCACAACCATCGGCCTAGGGACGCACTTGTGTGTCAACCATACTCTTCCCAAGATGCATTGCTCTTTTTTGCTTTGGTTCGGGGGCAGCTGTCTGATGGGCATTCTTTCCCCAGTGTGGAGCAAACTACTCGCGTACAAAAACCACCCAACCCTGAGAAGATCAGGGGCAAATCACCCATCCCAGATTATGCAGCTCAGGTCTTGCTATTAGAAGCTAGCTAAGCCCTTCCTCCTCTCAGGCTGTTGGCTGATCACTCGCTGGTTAGTACATTATTAGACACTGACTAGCCAGCCACACTGTTGGTAACACTATGTGGGGGTTAGAAAGATAATGGTTGCCTGGGTTACTTTTCCAGCGTTGAAAGCCATTTTTGTTGAACATGGTGACTTCTTCCTTGGGCCTGTGGACATCCAGGGGGTGACGTCAATAGGGCAAAAAGGATTGGCATCTCTACCTTCAGGTTATATCTGTCTCTTTTGCTGCCTTAACTTTTGAGCCAGATTTCTTTTTCTCTCCTGCCTCTTTACCTCTTTCTTTCTTTCTTTCTTTCTTTCTTTCTTTCTTTCTCCTATGTGGTGCCGGGGATTGAACTCAGAGCGGGTGCATAGTAAGCAAATGCTCGATCACTGAGCTACCTCAGCTCCCGTGAGTCAGATTTCTCTAGACAGAAGTCATACTAAGGTCTGTAGTAATAAAGACAACCTGGTAGTGGCATAAAAACAGACAGGTAAGCCAGGTATGGTGGCACACGCCTTTAATGCCAGCACTCAGGGAGGCAGAGGCCAGCAGATCTCGGTGAGTTCGAGGCCAGCCTGATCTACAAAGTGACACAGAGAAACCCTATCTTAAACAAAAAAGGGCAGGTAGACCAATGGAATACAATAGAAGACACAGACATAAGACGACAAAGCTATGACTCCTTAAATTTTAAACAAAGGAGGTAAAGGCATTCTTTGGAGAAAGCCTGTTCAAAAACTGGTGCTGGCAACACTGGCTTTCCACCTGTAGGTGAAACTGCATTATACCCTTGACTGAATACAAAAATCAACTCAACAGTGGATCAAAGGCCTTAATTTTAAACCCGAGACACTGGAGCTTTTAAAAGGAAACATGGGGGTGCCCTTTAAGGCACTGGTGTGGACAAGAACTTTTGACTGGCACACCAACAGTGCAGGAACTAACCCCAGGTCTCACAGGTGGCACTGTGTGGCAATAAAGTTTCTGTACAACAAAGGAGACAAGCAGCAGAGCCCACAGAAGGGGAAGTCCTCACCAGCCACACGGGAGACAAGGGGCTGATAGCCAGAATTGACGAAAGAATTGCAATTAAACACCAAGGAAATAACACTACCAATCAACAAATGGGCAAATTAACTGAACAGATACTTTTCCAAAAATAAACATAAATGGCCAAATAACTATTTTTTAAAGTATTCAATTTCCTTAGCCATCAGGGAAATGCAAAGTAAACTGCTTTGAGATATCAAACCAACCCACACAGAAAGGTCATCATCAACAAATCTGACAGCAATGTTGGAGGGACATGGAGGGAAAAGAACTCTTATTCACCGCTGGTGGAGGTGTAAATTAACACAGCCACCGTGGAAATCAGTTTGGAGATTCCTCAAAAATATAAAAATAGAACCACCATCCTGGGCGCACACCCAGAGAATGCCACACTCTTCCATAGAGATACTTGCACTTTATTCCCCATAGCAAAGAACTGGAACCAACATAGTTGCCCGTCAATAGATGGATAATGAAGTTTTTAAAATTGCACTAAGCAGGGCACACAATCCCAGAAAGAAAAAGGTCCGCATGTTCTTTCTCATGTGTGGAAGGTAGCCAAAGATATATGCATGTATATCAACAAATGTGCATGTGGATATAGTATACATTTTTTTTAAACCCCAAAAAGAACATGAAAGTCTAAATATAAGGGGATGAGGAAGAGGATGGGCACGAGTTATGAAAGGGGATATAAACCCATGTGGTTTTCTAGTTCTAATTCTTCAATGGGTTTTGTCGGGTTGTTTTGGGTGGTGGATAAGTGCACAGAATGGTTCAATTTTGACCATGTAAGACCAGGTAAAGCTCCACACTGAATGCCTGTTCCAACTCTAAAGAGCCCATTGGGTCGTGTAGACTTTGGGTCTGGTTGATTTTGGTGTGTGATGTTTTTAGTTATTTACAAAAGTTTTTTTATAGTAAAGTTTGTAAAAATAAAGTTTAAAAATTAATTAATTTTAAAAAGGCAGTCGTGGAGCAACAACAGGCTGTTGCCATCATGCCTTCATTTTGAGTTTTCCCTGCTCCTTTCTCAGGCCTAGAATTTGCCCTTCGTTCTACATTCCCGTAATATTGGTTGTTTTTCTGAGATAAGTCCAGAAGCCAGGTGTTAATCACAAAGCTGACCCAAAACTGGGACATCCTGCCCTGAAAATAAAACAAATGGCATCATGGGGACTTGCCACCCCTGTGGGCACCAAAGCACCAGCTGTCTAAGCCAAGCCCTCTGAAAATGCTGTATTTCTTATGTAGCACCTAACCTGATCCTCACATTAATATCCCCCCCACTTTTCCAAAGAAAAGAGGACTTGAGGAGCCAGGCGGGGTGGCACATGCCTGTAATCCCAGCACTCGAGAGGTAGAGGCAGGCAGATCTCTGTGAGTCCGAGGGCAGCCTAGTCTACAAAAGCGTGTCCAGGACAGCCAAGGCTACACAGAGAAACCCTGTCTTGGGGGGCGGAGGGAGGGAGGAAAAGAAAAGAGGACTTGAGACATTAGCCTGATGCGTATCCTGGCTGCCTGCACCCTTGAGACACCCTTGTGTCCAACCCTCATCTCTCAGACCGTGGCATCTCCACCGGTGAGCTTCCAGAGCTGAGCCAGGCCACGTGACTACTCTGCTTCTCTCTCCACCCCACCCCACCTCACCCCCACACCCACACCCCACACCCCACACACACACACTGGGCCAGGAAGAAGCGGACTTCGTGGGAGAGAGTAGGGGCAGAGTCCTAGCGTAGCAGAGGCTTTGGGTGGAAAATCCCTATCAACATTAAACGCTTCTTCCATGTCCCCACTGTTGTTCTGTGGTCATGGCTCTGACTATGGTCGGATGTTAGCAGAGACCCTAAGAGTCTATTTGGGTCTCTGGGATACCTCTGACCTACAACTTAAGGAGGTATCCCACACATGGCAGTGAGTTTTTTATTTGGCAGCCTGTCACTTCTGGGAGGCGTGGTTTCCCCTGTGTGGAGTACTTCCAATTAAACTCTTTTATAGGGGCAGGCATGGGAAGCTTATAAAATAGTAGGTTTCCATATGGCTTTTTCAAACATCCTTAGTGTTAGTTATCTTTCCTCCTCCCCTCCCCTCCGCTCCCCTCCCCTCCCCTCCCCAATTGCTCTTCCTACCTAAACCTCCCTCTCCATCCTAACTCTTTCCTTCTTTGGTTCTCTCTTTTCCCTCCAACATAGTATCATTTTATCCTAAAAGTTTTATGGTTTTTAAAAGTGCAGATTTATGTGCCTAAGTGAGTTGCTGATATGGGCGGGAACTCCTTGAGAGGACAGCCACTAGTGCTGAAGGCAAGCAGTGACAGAGAGGCCTCAAGGGAATTCCCGGCTCAATTACAGCGATTCCCCCGGGCTACACTGAGCATTGGTCTGGGAACTGATGTGAAATGGTACCAGAGGTGCCGAGCCGCGGTGCTCTGACGCCCTGTGTATCTGTGCGGATTATTGCAACATGAAATATCTGGGTTTTGCAGCTTAGTGTTGAAAAGTTTGGTGGGGAGCTAGAGAGATGGCTGTGTGCTTAAGGGCACTGGCTGCTCTTGCAGAGGACCTGGGTTGGTTCCCAGCATCCATATGGTATCCCACACCAGTTCCTGTGTACCCAGCACCCTCTGTGGCCTTTCTAGGCTTCAGGCATGTACTTGCCACACAGACATACATATAGGTAATAGACAAACACATAGACAGACAGACAGACACACACACACACACACACACTTTTAATTTAAAAGTAAAGTTTGAAACCGGGCATGGTAACGCACGCCTTTAATCTCAGCACTTAGGAGGCACAGGCAGGCGGATCACTGTAAGTTCGAGGCCAGCCTGGTCTACAAAGCGAGTCCAGGACAGCCAAGGCTACACAGAGAGACCCTGTCTCAAAAAATCTAAAAAAAAAAAATCTAAAAAATAAAATAAATAAGTTTGAGGGGCTGAGAAGATTGTTCAGTATAAAGTGCTAAACAAATGTGAGGACCTTCGTTTGACTCAAGCACACGCATGTGCGTGCCCATACACACACATACACACAAACACACAAATGTAGGCATGGAAGGTAGAAGTACACCCTTATAATTCCATCACTGGAAAGGCAGAGACAGAAGGAGCCTTGGGGCTTGCTAGCAGGCCAGTGCACCATAATCGACTCAGATCCCAGTGAGAGAAACTGTCCCCGCCCCCAAAAGGGGCACCCTTCCTGAAGAACAACACCAGAGTTGACGCCACACACAGCGCCACACACAGTGCCACACACAGCACTGCTCTACAGCGCCCCTGCCACGTTCTGTACAGTGCTGCCAGAGCCCTTTCAGTGAGTAAGCACTAAGAGAAGCCAGCACCTGCCTGGTTTTGATAATACAAACTGTGAAAAGACCTTTTATCTAATGACAAACTCCAGTCCTCATCATTATCCAAGCAGCCCCCTACCCTCCTCCCTCACAGAGGACTTCAGGTGTCTCCTCAATTCCACTGCGCTTCCATTTCCCTCTGCAGCTCCCTTAGCTACCTTCTGACACCAGGTTTTGGGGCCCTCACTTTCTACTGCCTCTTTTACTGGATCTGTTAAAATATGAGTCCCCAGCCTGGAAACTCAGGTCGCCATGCTAATGAACCGCCAGCACTATGTATCTGTCTACCCAAGGAAAGGCCCAGCCCCCTGGCCCAGGGAGCACCTACTTGAGTGGGTCAAGGTGCCTTTCTTAACTAGCTATGTTGCTCATAATGGCTAGTGAGTACCAGCCTCCTCATCCCCCCAGAGCCTGAAACTGAGAGGAGCCAGCCTCTGCACCTCAGGCCACTGCCTGCCACCAGCCCTTTGGCTCCTCATGGTCCTCCAAACCAAGTGTATTCCTCCAGAGGACAGCTGGAGCCACACAAGCCTCTGTCCTCTGAGTGGTCCCCACCTGAAGGCAGCTTAAGACACCTCCTACGCTACACGGTAAAAGAACAAAACACAACTATCCAGCTGAGGGAGCACGCTCACAGCATTGACCCCAGGCTAGCCCCATTCCTATCAGGCCCCCTTTTGTGGTTTGGTGGTGGTGGTGGTAATTGGTTGGTTGGTTGGTTGGTTTTGATTTTTTTTTCAAGACAAGGTTTCTCTGTGTAGCTCCTTTTGTGTTTTTAAATTTTTCTCTCTCTTTTAAACATTTAAATTTCTCAGCCAGGTATGGTGGCACATGCCTTTAATCCCAGCACTCAGGGAGACAGAGACAGGTAGATAGCTGTGAGTTCGAGGCCAGCATGGTCTACAAAGCAAGTCCAGGACAGCCAAGGCTACACAGAGAAACCCTGTCTTGAAAAGCAAACAAACAAATCTGTCAGTGCGTGTGGTGGGGGGATGCATCCTCACGTTTTACCTCATGTGAGACAGTCCTTTGTTGTTATATACAGCAGGCTAGCTGGCCCTCCAGCTTCTGAGAACCCGCCTGTCTCCACCTCCCATCTTGCTATAAGAGCATTAGGCTTATGGTCACCTGCTGAAGTTCTCAGACTTGTGCAGCAAGTTCTTTACCCACTGAGTCATCTCCTTAGCCCCACTGTTGGTTATTACTGAAAGTAGCCTTGCATGCACACACACACTCACACACACACACACACACACACACATATTCACACATATACACACACTCACACATACACACAGATACACACTCGAGTATACACATATACTCACACATGCACAGACATACACACTCATGCATACACACACTCACATACACTCACACATGCACAGACACACACACTCATGCATACACAACCTCACAGACTCACAGACACACAGACTCATCCATACACACACAACACACATACAGACACACACACATACATTCACACAGACACACAGACACACAGACTCATCCATGCACACCCAACACACATATGGACACACACACATACATTCACACAGACACACATACTCATGCATACACACACACACACACACACACACACACACACACACACACAGTGACTACTTATCTAGTAACTACTGTGACTAGCATTTCGGTACACTACGTTCCTCAAACCCTAAAAACTCAGCAACGAAAACAGTATGGTACTAGTCCAAAACAGAGGCTCAGACCAGTGGAACAGAATAGGGAGCCAAGAAATAAATTGTTTTTCCACAGAGGTGCCATGAACAATGTGGGAAGGGCGATCTCTTCCATAAACGTGCGAAGGGCTCCACATTGCCACAGGCAGGAGAATGAAGTTACACTCTCTTCCCCCACCACAGACATCATCTCTGAGTGGATTAAAGGCTGAAATCCTAGACCTGAAGCCACAAAACCACTATACAAACCAGGAAGATATTTTAGGACACCAATCTGGGCCATGGCTTTTTTGTTGTTTGGGGTTTTTGTTTTCTTTTTTGGTTTTTTTGGGGGGGGTGTTGTAGGTGGTGATGGTGGTGGCTATGACCCCAACAGCAAAGTCAACAAAAGCAAAAGTGAGTAAGTGGGATCGTACAGTCAAACTAAAAAACACCTGCACAGCAAAGCAAATAACACAGGCAAGGGGTGCCTGTGGATGAGAGGAAATTACTGTGCGCTGTGTACCCAATATGGCCTTATCTCTACCGAATCTCTACAGAAGCCAACTGATGCCATCATAAGAGCAAATACCCTGGCTTAAAAGTAAGCAAAGAATCTGAGTAGACACTTGTCAGAAGTATGAAGACAAATAGCCAATGGGCGTTTGAAAAACTGGCTCGGGGACTGACTTTCACACGAACTCTGCTGCCCCATATTTGGCCATGTCCCCTTGATGGGGAGGCCCGATGGCACTCGGAGGAAGGACAGCAGACTACCAAGAAGAGACTTGATGCCCTAGCATCATATTCAGGGGAAAGAGGTCCCCCTCAGTCACAGTCATAGGGAAGGGGAACGGGGTGAAAGTGGGAGGGAGGGAGGAATGGGAGGATGCGTGGGATGGGATAGCAATTGAGATGTAATATGAATGATTTTATTTTTCAACAAAAAAAAAAAGATAAAAGAAAGAAAGAAAGAAAAACTGGCTCAAAAAAAAAAAGAAAAGAAAAACTGGCTCAACACCACTAATAGCCGGAGAATAAACATCAAAACCTCAGTGAACTGAAGCCTCAGACCCACTAAAGTAGGTATATCAAACAGAAGAAAGTGTGGGTGAGAGTGTGGAGAAAGGGGAACCCTCGCACATGCTCAGTGGGGATAAGAATTAGCATAGCCATCCTGGGAAACAATGCAGTGACTCCTCAGGAAATTAAAAACACAAGGACCGCTTGCTTCAGCAGTCTCATTGCCGACGGGTGTTTGGCCAAAGGATGTCAGATTGGGATGTTGAAGAGACAGCTACACTCCATGCTCATTGCGACACCACTCACCACAGCCAAGACACGGACATGGCCTCATGTCCCTTAGCAATGGATGGGTGGATGAAAGTACAGGGAATGGATGTGGACGATGTGGTACATATGAACGGAGGAGTGTGTTATCATTCAGCCATACGGACACGATGCCCCGTCATTTGCAGCAATGTGGATGAACCCGGAAGTTGTTGTGTGTTAAGAGATAAAAGTGAAGCACAGACAAATTCACACTTATGCAGACGCTGAATGTGTACAAGCCCACAGTCTAATGGTGGTCACTAAAGGCTTGGGTTGAGCAGGTTAAAGAAGTGTTGACCAAGTAGGGCATGGTGGCACATGCCTTTAATCCCAGCACTTCAGAGGTAGAGGCAGGTGGATCACTATGAGTTTGAAGCCAGCCTGGTCTAAAAAGAGAGTCCGGGACAGCCAGGACTACAAGAGAAGAAGTGTTGACCAAAGGACACAAAATTTCAGTAAAATTGAAAAAATAAGTTCAAGAGAGCTCTATGTATGTCATAGTGACTAAAGCTAGTAGCAACATGATATATGCTTGAAAATTGCTAAGAGAAGACACAAAGAATTATAAAATGTGAAATAATATGGTACACTCACTTATTTTGGGTTTTTTTGATTTTTTGTTTTGCTTTGTTTTTGAGACAAGGTTTCTCTGTGTAGCCTTGGCTGTCCTAGATTCACTTTGTAGACCAGGCTGGCCTCGATCTCACAGTGATCTGCCCACCTCTGCCTCCCGAGTGCTGGGATTAAAGGCGTGCGCCACCATGCCCGGCAGTACACTCACTTATTAAGATGTTAAGTTGTACCTCATAAATATAAACAATTTTGTCAGTAACAAAAATATTGCTGCATATAGCAGAACACACCTCTAATCTCATAATTTGGGAGGCAGAGGCGGGCAGGTCTCTGTGAGCTCCAAGCCAGCCAGGGCTACAATGAGACACTGTCTCAAAAAATAAAAATAAAAATAAAATACCACTCCTAGGTACATCTCCAAAGAATTCTACATCTTACCATAGACACCTACGCATTCATATTCACCACTAGTCTATTAATAATAATGAGAAAATGGACAGAACTCGGCTGTCCATCGGTGGGTACGTGGTCAATAAGACATTGGCATTATGCACGTACGTGTGCACAATTGACTTTCATTCGGTTGTAAGGAGAAATGAAATTTGTAGGCAGATGGATGGGACTGGGAAATATTTGTGAAGTAAGATAGCCCCAGCTTAGACAAATGCTGCACCTTCTCTCTCGTGGGCGGTTTCTAGCTTCAGAGTTTTAGAGCTGTGTGTCTCAGATGGAAAGAATAAAAGGTCAGGGGCCTAGAAACGGGTCATGAGGCAGAGGGAGGCTTATTACGTGAGGCCAATACTGGAAGACATGCCGTGTGAAAACAAAAGTGGACAGTATTGGGGCCAGAGCAGTTAACGTGGCAATGGGGTGGGCGCGGGGGAGAGGACGGGATCAGGGAGAGGGTTAACCAAAATTAGGGTTTACAGAGACAGACATGACTTCCCTCCTGTAGAGTGAGCCTCGAATCCCATCAGAAAGCAGATGGTTACCCCCATAACAGCCACCCCACTATTGTGCCAGTAGCCACATCTTGCCAGGCAGGTTGGCATGGTAGCAGGCAGGGTCTACTCTTCTCCCCTACAGTCTACAGAGCCTCTCCAGCACAGTGAAAGCACGCCAGGAGAGAAGAATTTTCCAGAGCAGTTCCAGCTTCTTTTCTTTCTTTCCTGCAATGGATTATCTCTTCTCGTATGGGTGGTAAAATTAAACAGGAAAGGTAGATCTTCTTTTGCTCAAGGCATGTCTCTGTGCCAGAGAAAGGATTAGAAACAGAAATAAAGGCAGTGGGAGCGGGCTGGAAAGACGGCTCAGTCGCTAAGAGCACTGCCTGCTCTTCCAGAGGTCCTGAGTTCAATTCCCAGCAACCACATGGTGGCTTAAAACCATTTGTAATGAGATCTGGTGCCCTCTTCTGCAGATAAAGCACTCATCTACAATATGAAATTTAAAAAAGAAAAAGGCTGTGGGAGCAAGAGCGGCAGTGTCTACTCCCGTCAGTCTGGTTTGGCAATGAGGTGGGAAGGCAAGCAAGTCCTCATTAAAGGCAGTAAGCATTAGAAAGAACTAGTGAGAGTTTAGGGCAGGGGCACTTACTGAGCTGAGGGTCAGGGGAGCACAGGGTCAAACACCTATGCTGGGATAAAGGAGGGGCTAGCCAGGCAGAGGTCGGACACAGGTGTGTGGTTATCTATGTAAGGCTCTAAAAAAAAACACACAGAGGGATTGAGGCAGAAGAAGAAAAATGATCTGTAGAACCAAAGTCACGTGACAGAGGCAGACTCACGACTTTAGTCTACTTCTATCTAACTCCCAAGCCTCAGAAGAATACAGAGAGCTACTACAGCAGTGACTCGGGCAGTGTGACAGGGAGGCAGCTACAGGAGGACCCTTTGGCCTTGCTGGCCAGCTGGCCTAGACTAATTGGTGGCCCAGGCTGGTGAATGGCCCTGTCTCACAAACATAACGTGACAGGCTAGAGAGATAGCTCAGCAGTCAAGAGCGCTTACTGCCCTTCCAGAGGAGCTGAGTTTGGTTCCCAGCGCCCACCACACACATGGTGGCTCACAACCACCTGTAACTCCAGCGACAGTGGATCCAGTGCCACACATACACATGTGTACCTTCAGAAACATATGCATAAAACAAAATGCTTTTTTTAAAAAAACCTCCTGAATACAGACACCCAATGTTGACCTCTGACCACCACGCACAGGTGCATGCGTGCAAAGAATATGGCTTACAAACCCACTGTGAGGTATACGAAGGGTAGAGGAAGGGCGCTCTAAGCATGAGAACAGAGTCAGCAAAGCATAGGTGCGTGGCAACAAGACATTGTTGGCAAAGGAAATAGACCAAGCCAAACCTCCACCATACAGGTTCAGCGCCCCATTACAAGTCATTTCTTCATGTTTGTTTTTTGTTTTTTGTTTTTTTTCCGGAACTTATCAGAGTTCTACATAACCACTTGGAGGAAGGAGAGTTTCCTGGGGTTGGACCCTCTAGGCTCATAAGCACCCTGGGGCTCTCAGCAAGGTCAGCCATTTACCGTCTGCCTATCTCCCTAACATCAGAACCAGGCCTAGTAAGGAGTAGAGTCAGCCCTGCCTCATGGTGGCCTGTGCTTCTGAGACAGCAGCCAGCCCATTGTGACTGAGGAGGCTTGGTGAAGACCGCCTAGATTTTGACCTTAGAAGCTCTGAATGTGGGTGCTGCTTCAATTAAGAGGGTCAACAGAGATCTCCGTAGCTGGGAATCTTCCTGCTGTACGACCTCCGGCAGCTGCTCCCGACTTGACCTCTCAATTTACTGGCCTGGCCAGTCACTTCCTGCTCCAGAACTGTCAGATTTTGAGGCAGGCTGGGTGGGTCTTGAATTCTGGAGGGCGCTGGCACAGTGGGGATTTGGGGCTGGGACTGAGACAACCCAGATGCCAAAAGGAACAAGGAAGTAAGGAAATTTCTCAAGTTAAGCTCCCATCTAGGTTGCTCTGAGAAATGGAGGGGGGGGCAGGTGTGGGGGATGAAAGCTAGGTGAGGAATGATGGGCCTGTCCCAGTACCTGTCTGACAAGAGGCTGTGGGTTCAGGTCTTCTAACTACACAGAAGAAATGGCATGAGCTGTCAGAGATGGGGAGCAATACTCTGTGGAAGAGTGCAAACACGTCCCCATGGCCTCACACAACCAGGAAGGGCCAAAGGAACAAGACTAGGGCAGTGGCTGAAGGGACATTCCCTATGGGAGAAGGGGACATATGGGGCTTTGAGTCATGAGTTCTAGACCTTCCTTCTACTACCTGGACTCCAACAAGGCCCATGCCAGCAGCCAACCACCTTCTCAATGTGAGCGCTTAGTGAGGGAGACTCCCCCATGGATCACCTCTGCTCTGTCTATAACCCAAAGTCATTCCAGAGTTGAGGCTGCTACCCAACCCTCCCAGGCAAAGACCTGCCTCTCCTGCTGCCTGGAGCACCTAGCAAACTGCTTCACCCCACCACCCCATGCAGGGTGCCCGCTCCACCTGCCTGTGTGATTAAGGGCCTAGCTCTTCCTTTTCGGAGCCATGCCTCCCTGTTTCCTCTGAGTGCCCCTTCCTCCTGTGCCTCTGGCTTTTCACCATTGCCAACATGAGGACCAGAGCAAAGTGAACGTTAATGAAGGCTTCATGCTGCATAAACCCTAGACTGTCCAGATGTGCTCTGGGGAAGCTAAGGAGAAGCCTGCAGGTGGGGTTTGCCCCCTGGCCAGGAGCAGAGAGTCGGCTCTTGTCTCTCTGGGGCAACAATTTCTCCTAGTGAGGTCCACTCTAGGCCAGCTTCTTAATAGACCTCCGGAACTGCCAAATGCTTGTTGCTTCTTTTCCCTGCAGGGCTTACTGAATCTTTGTTGGAGTTGCCCCTCCTGCAAGGACTAGTACCCCCGAGAGTGGTAGTGGTAAGGGCTCCCCCCTTTACAATTTCTGATATTAGGTATTTAACAAGCCTAGAGGGTACATTTCCAAGAGCAGGGCGCTTGCGCTCTCTCTATCTCTCCCTCCCTCCCTCCCTCCCTCCCTCCCTCCCTCTCTCTCTCTCTCTCTCTCTCTCTCTCTCTCTCTCTCTCTGTCTTCCTCTCTTGTTTTTCAAGACAGGCTTTCTCTGTGTTATCTTGGATGGCCTGGACTCCTGGACTCGCCTTGTAGACCAGGCTGGCCTTGAGCTCACAGCGATCACCTGCCTCTGCCTCCTGAATGCTGGGGTTAAAGGGGTGCGCCACCTCGCCCAGCAAGCAAGGCACTCTTACATGAGCCACTTTCCCTAAAGAATTCCCAGATTGAGGTAAGTCAATTCCTGTCCCTCCATGGCCACCACCAAAGGCAAATTCTTCATGTTTGGTGTCAGCTTCATGTAAGCTGGGGACAGGCCTGCCACATCCTGATGTCAGCCACAAACCTTCCTGGCAGCTTCTGCCCCTGCCACAGGCTAAAGGGATTCCAGAAATGATTGCAAACTACAGGCGCCTTGAACTAATGAAAGAGCAGGTGTCTTTAGGGGATTTAGATGTGTAGGTTGAGCCACATTTTGGGGTGAAGTGTGCAGACAAACAACTCCGCCCTCCAGCTACACAGCAACTGGAATCTAGAATGTCCAGGCAATCGGGAAGTAAGAGGGTGGTGTGAGTGTGGGGGGACCTTGCAAGGGGTGATGAGGCAGATCTGATAAGTAAAAACAAGCCAACAGTGGCGAGTCCCTTTCACATTAAGTAACAAAGTGTTTTCTTTCCAGTACTTGTTGGTACAAAGTCACAAACCTGTATACCAAGAACTGTTAATGTAATTCAGACCAGCACAACTCTGCCTTATTGTTTTCAGTAAGAGGGGGGGGAGGGTGGGGCAGGGGGGGCGGGTTGGGAGGCTGTGGGTAGGAGGAGCCAGGAGCAGCGACAGTGCGACTCTATGACTGGCAGCTGCTTGTGGACAGTGTGGTCATGGCCTGGAGCCTGAAATCAATGTCTCACCACAGCTGAGTGCCCTGTGGAGGGGGGCACAGGGACAGTGGTCTAGAAAACAAAGGGTAGGTCTCATATCTAACTTGGCACAGGAGCTGAGGACAAAGCAGAAGGTCCTGTGTAAGGTGGAGCCGAAGAAGCCCTGAGGCAGGATGCTGGCACTTGAGGTGACACAAAAGCATTGCCCCTGCCACCGTCTCAGTGTCTGTTGGGTTGAGATGGGACCTGATCAATCTTTTTTTTTTTTTTTTTAATTTTATTGAGACAGTGTCTCTCTATGTAGCCTTGGCTATCCTGGAACTCACTCTGTAGCCCAGGCTGGCCTCGAACTCACAGAGATCGACCTGCCTCTGCCTCCCGAGTGCTGGGATTAAAGGCGTGCGCCACCACCTCCCGGCCATCAATCTTTCCTTTGACCTCAAGGAAAAGATGACTCCAAGTGACATTTGCTTCTCATTTGTGTCTGTACCCACGCATGCACGGGTCAGCATGCCATCTTATCCTCAGATGTTGCTTTTTTCAGAGGCACCTTGTTACCTTTGTAACATGAGTTATTATTCAAGCCTGGTGTCACTGGCAGCACACACCTTCAATCCCAGCTCTTGGGAGGCAGAGGCAGGCGGAACTCTGTGAATTTGAAGACATTGCCCTCATTATTGAAATGGTAAAACTGAGGTCCAGAAAAGCGACATGGCTCCTAACAGTCACACTGCAGACACATCTAGAACCTTCTACGGTGAGCACAACACACCCCACATTCAGGTTTTACCATCTCTGTGTCTGGCTTCCCATTTATAAGATGCAGCATGGGATGGCTGTGTGGACTGACCAAAAGGATGGTGATGGCTGTATCTTCTACAGCTGGGTGTTCAGTAGGGATCAGCAGGGCTTTTATTTATTATTATTAGTGTGTGTGCACATACACACATATGCATACATGTGCATGTACATATGTGTGTATGTCAGGGTTAGTGGGCAGAGACCAAAGAGCAACCTGCAGGAGATGGTTGTCCCCCACCATGGATTTGGGGGACTGAACTCAAGCCATCAGGCTTTCACAGAACGTGTTTTACCCCCTGAGCCATCTCTGGCCCAGGATCAAGTGTTCCAAAGAGGGAGTAACAGCAGTATGAGAGGAAGAGTGTTTAGATTAACATGCCTGCAGCTCCAAGAGTCAGGGCCTTGGGGAGATGAGCAGGTGGCAGTGGCTCAGGGGCTTTTATGGGCTTAGAGTAGGTGTTGATGAGAACTACAGCCAGCTAAGGGCTCCCAGGCTTGGGGTGCGCACATCATCATCTTCACATCACGTGATCTTGACAACATAGCAGCTGGAGGGGGGAGGGCAGAGGGGGGGGCAGGAAAGAGAGAGAGCACATATCAAGGCAGAGGCTGCAGTAGCTTTTTTTCCCTCTCTCTCCCTCTCTCTCTCTCTCTGTCTCTCGGTTTGTTTTGCTTTGTTTTGTTTTGTTGGTTTTTGTTGTTGTTGTTGCTTTTTGTTTTTTGAGACAGGGTTTCTCTGTGTCGCCTTGACTATCCTGGACTCGCTTTGTAGACCAGGTGGTCTCAAACTTACAGAGATCCTCCTACCTCTGCCTCCCAAGTGCTGGGATTAAAGGCATGTGCCACCACGCCCGGCTACTGCAGTAGCTTTTACACCCTAACCCCTCAAGTGACATTCTTCCATTCTGACTATCACAAAGACCTTGTCCCCTATGGGCTCACCAGCTAGAAGTGAGGGAGTGTGGGAAGATCTTCACTGCACGATCCATATCTGGCTTCTGTGAGGGAAAGGGATACGGGGACGGTGGGACCGCCAGAACCTGACTTTAGCTTAGTTCTAAGGACGTGTTCTTCAGGACAGTGTCTGAGTGTTTACCCACAGGTGCCACTGGAAGTGTCACATGATTTGTGGGAAGGTGCCTGGATAGCATAGTCCCTGTGCCCGGGCCTGGCTCAGAATGGCCACAGGAGACACAGCACTGGGAAAGAGGTGGTAATTAACGAGGCACTGGCTGGGGCGGCATGTTCATGCCATGGGAGCTGTTAAATGGAGACTTTTATAATGGTTGCTACACCAAGGTGTTGTCGCCACCCCCACCTCCCCGCAGCCACACTGCACAGAATTAAGTAAAGATAGTGTTTATTGAAAAATAACACGTGGGAGCTGGAGAGACAGCTCAAAGCACTGGCCATTCTTCCAGAGGACGCATGTTCAATTCCAGGCACCCACACGGCAGCTCACAGCCACGTAACTCCAGTCCCAGAGGATTCACTGCCATCTTCTCTCCTCCTGAGACACTGCACATACACAAGCATGCCAGCAAAACACCCATACATATAAAATAATTTTTAAAAATTTAAAAATGAACAGTAACCCCTAGGCAGGCTGGACATGGTGACACACCCCTGAATCCTTAGCTCTCTGAAGGCTGAGGTGGGAGGATCGTGACTTTGAAGTCAGTGCAGGAGACCCTGCCTCAAAAGGAACAACAAAGCAAAACAAAAGATGACGCATGTCATGGAGAAGACTCAGCTCAAGACTCATGGAGACCACGTGCCAGTGCTTAGCTGTCCCTCAGCGTGCGCTGTCTAAGTACGAGCACTGTCGTGTGTTAAATATGAAAAATAAGATGCCAGGCAACAGATATGATATGGAGAGTTTATTATAGGAGCGTGGGAGAGCAGGGAGGGGGAGGGGCACCTCAGAGAGAAAGACAGAGACAGAGACAGACACAGAGACCGCAAGAGAGAGGAAGAGGGAGGAGAACGAGAGGGAGATGTGGGTTTGCCCTTTTGATATCCTGGGAAGCTGGCACAAATAGTGGTGGGAAGGTAATGACATCATAGGTTGCTAGGCAAACTGGGGCAGTATGCTAACAGGAACAGCTTAGACCTGAGGAGCACCAACCATGTCTTCTTCCTGAGGAGCACCAGCCATGACTTCCTGAGGAGCACCAACCATGTCTTCCTGAGGAGCACCAACCATGTCTTCCTGAGGACCACCAGCCATATCTTCCTGAGGACCACCAGCCATGACTTCCTGAGGGGCACTGACCAGCCATGACTTCCTAGCATTGCCAGCCTGAGTAACCTGGGATGAAAGAAGATTTCTTTAGCAAAATGGCATTCTTCAACTAGTCTTCACAATCTGTAGAAGTTAGCCAAGCAAAGAGCGAGGCAAAGTCCTTCTGACAAAGGGTAAAGCTTAGCAGATACCCCAGTCTCCTGCCTCCCGCTCTTGCGAGGAGAGGTGGGGACATCCAGGTAACCCCAGGAGGAAAGCTGTTGGTCACTACCAGTTGTAACATGAGGCTTTCTGGGCTCAGCCCTGTCCCTCTGCTGTGCTGGACTCCTATCTAGAGGGCGACAGGGAAAGAGGCTGAGAAGCTGGGACGGCCGTCACACTGTCAATGTGCCAGGCGCTGGAGGCTGGCAGGTCTGGAATAGGTGGAGGAGGGATCCAGTGGCTGGAGGAAGGGTGGGTGGGTGGCAAAGGAAGGCTAGACCACGACTCTTCCTTCCTGTCTTAGTCGGGTTTCTGTTGCTATCGGGGGAAAAATGCCTGAGACTGGGTGATAGAAGAACAGAAAGTTTCTTGGCTCCCAGTTCTAGAGAGAGAAGTTCAAGACCTCTGTCCAGCATCTGCTTGGCATCTGGTGAGGGAGGCCTGTCTTTCTGCGCACATGTGGTAGGACAGGTTGTTCTCACCATGTGAGCGTTGCAGGAAACACAGTCTACACAGCACCTTCTGCCCTCCCAGGAGCTGCTTGTCTCATTTGAGAAATGAGGGGAAGGAAAGATGGAGGGCTAAAGTGGAGAGGTGAGAGGAAGGAAACAGAACTGCACTCAGCACCAAGACAGGTCTGAATTGCCTGCAAAATTAATCTCTCTCTCTCTCTCTCTCTCCTCTCCCCCCCCTCCTCTTCCCCTCTCTCTCTCTCTCCTTTCTCTCTCCCCTCTCTCTCTCTCTCTCTCTCTCTCTCTCTCTCTCCCCCTGTCCTTCTCCCTCTCCTTTCCCCCCTCTTTCTCCTTTCTTTCTTTAAAAAAATTAATGAAATATACAAATATTACAGAAAATCTGATAGTAAAGGGAAAATCACATATAACCCACTTTTTCTACAAATCACTTTAATATACTTCTGCTTCTAATTTGTAATGTTCTCCTGTATTTTAATAGCCTGTTCTATCAATGAGCTAGGTACCATTTCTAGTCTGTTGTTGTTTTATTTACTGTATTAAGCATCTTCAACATTACATATCTTTAAAATTAAAGACGTGTGTGTGTGTGTGTGTGTGTGTGTGTGTGTGTGCACACGCACGCACTGTATGTAGAGCCTACAGAAGTTAGAAGAAGGCATCAGATACCCTGGAGTTAGCGTTGCAATTAAGAAAATTTAGCTGGAACTATAATATTTGAATGACAGAATAATTTCACCACCCTAAATAGGTCTAGCCCATATGCTAGACCTATTTAACTCTCCTTTCTCAGAATCCTTTCTGCTCCCATCTTATTTTTTCTTTTTCTACTTATTTATTCTTTTATTTTTCCTCCACAAGAAATTTGTGGTGTATGTTTTCTAAAACATTGATCTTTTCTGGGTTAAAAAAACAAAACAAAAAACAAAGAACACCTCAGCTGAGCATGTTGGCAGGTGCCTGCAATACCAGCACTAGATGGAGTTGGGGGGGGGGGGGCGGGAGCTGGGACAGAAAACCCAAGGCCACTCCCAGCTACTTATCTTATTGGTGGCCAGATTGGACTATGATAAAATACTTTCTCCAAAAAAGCATTAAACAAGTGGGGTGTCCCGTGCACACCTTCAGTCTCAGCACTCAGGAGGCAGGTGGAAGGCAGCTCTCATAGCCAGGTCTGTAGAGAAAGTTCCAGGCCAGCTGCGGCTACATAGTGAGACCCTGTCTCAAAACAAAAACAAAAGCAAAGAAAGCCTAACTAGGGACCTGCAATACAGGGCACAAAGGAGACTGGCCCTGTAGAGTGTCTCCGCCTGCCAGGTGTCTATCAGTGCACTGCCTGATAAATGACAACACCAATGACCCATTCTTTTAAGATGATTGAGGGGTGAGGCGGGAGAAAATGGCCCACTGGTTTTATTACCCACTCAGCTGGCGAAGATCAAAGAGTCAGGGGAAGAGATCAAATATTTGCTTTGGGGCTTTCAAATGCACAATAAGCGATTAACCAACTGATTGTGTAAAGGTTTTGTCTCTCTGATAAAGGAAATGAATTGTTTTCCTCCTGCTGTGCTGGGTATTGAACCCAGGGCTCCCGTGTGGGATGCGTGCACTGTCCTACTCAGCTACACTCCAACAAGGGAATTCTAACTGAACATGTAAAATGTGGGGCAGGGAACTCTGTCTAAAATTATCCAAAAAATTATACATATAGTTTTCTTGGATGTTTTGTTTTGTTTTGCTTTCTATACAGATCTCTCTGTGTTAGCCTTGGCTGTCCTGGAGTCCCTTTGTAGACCAGGCTGGCCTCAAACTCACAACGATCCACCTGCCTCTGCCTCCCGAGTGCTGGTGGTAAGGGTCTTTAATCCCAGCACTCAGGAGGCAGAGGCAATCTCTGTGAATTCAAGGCCAGCCTAGTCTACAAAGCAAAGCCAGAACAGTCAGGGCTTATTACACAGAGAAATCCTGTCTTGAAAAACAAAACAAAACAAAAACAAAAACAAAAAAACCTTTCATGACAAAAAAGGCTAATGTTGAACAGAATAGAGCGGCTTACACTTGGTCTCTGTGGCACAGATCTAGTTTGCCATGTGGAAGTCAGAGTTAGCTCTCCCACTGATTTTGCGGCAGGGTCTCTCGGTTTGTGCCAGGACTGCACACTGGGCCCTGAGCTTTGGGCAATTCTCTTGTTGACTCCGCCCACCTCCCCATACTCCTATGGGGATTACAGATGTTGGGTAGAACATCTGTCTCTTTACCGAGCTCCAGGAATCTGAACAAAGGTCAACAAGCTTGTCCCCTAGTGCTTTTAATTACTGAGCCATCTCTCAGGCCTGCAAAGGTATTGTTTGTTTGTTTGTTTGTTTGTTTGTTTGTTTGTTTGTTTTAGGGGAAAACAATCAGCCTTATTCACATGCAGGACCCAGCCTAATGCCTGGAGATGGTCCATCAGCCCCACTCCACACGTGTGTGTGTGTGTGTGTGTGTGTGTGTGTGTGTGTGTGTGTGTGTGTTCCCAAATGTAACCTGTTGAGTCCACATAATGTTGCTTGTATGTATGTTTTCAGGGCTGATCATTTGAAACCAGACAAGAAGACAACAGGGTGCCCTTTTCCCTGGGGTGGGCCACCTGGCCCAGTCTCAGCTTTATACTCAGTTGCCTGTTGAGGCCTCCTGGGCTTTGCCCTGCTCAATCTGGCATGAGTGTAGGTGTCCGTGTTCTGCTCACATTGTGCGGTCCTGTCGCTGAGACTTTATGGGCGTGGCTTCCCATGTTACTAGGAGACTCAGTCTCACAGCAGAGATACTTCTTAACAGCCACAGTCACTGTGAGGCCCACTTACCTCCTTAGCATCCTGGAGGTGAAGTACATATTCTGCTTGGCAAGGCAATAAGGTAACACACATGCTGTATGGTGACATCACAGGACACCGGGTTCCAGCTCCACATTCAAGCAGGCCCTGCCACTGGTACTGTGCTGCCAATGCTGTACCCATGACCCCTAGGGTAAGGGCTAGGCACAGCAAGGAACTCATGGTTCAGCTTCCTTTGCTGTTACCACAAACCTTATCATTGCACATGAACCATTTCTCGGTTTGCGAACTTTCTCCTGGCCACTTGTATCCCAGATATTGAACTTGAGGACCCTCTACTGAGAGTGGTTACACATTTCTCAAATTCACCCATCAGCTGGGGCTTCACAAACACCATCTTTCACAGCCTGTAGCAGCCCCCAACCCCCAGACCTTAGCACAACTGACTCCATGATGAAAGAACCTTTCAGGCCATAAAACTCAGCATGAGACAGCAAAAAAGATGAAAACAAAGGCCTAATCCATCAAAGTCCATAGTTCTGGGAAAGTCTCTAAATGCCCTAACCTTGCTTTTTGGCTTCTGTAGTTCTGCTCCTGGTTAACTGTTCTTGTTAACTGAAGTGTGTCAACCCAGTACATGGTTTTCATGCTCAAAAGCTCATCCTGAGAAAGGTTCAGTGTTATACTGGAATCCCAAACACCCAGTGGAGTCGCCGGCAGACTAAGGGAAAACTTTCTATTTACTTAAACCGGTATCTGAACAGTCTTCTCTAGTGAATTTCCCATATTTCTGGAGGCCCCAGGATGATCCCAGAGACCAGATCTCGAGATATTGGGTGTCTCAGAACCTTTTGGGAGAAAGAGTGCGGTGATCAGGTGACTTCTAAGGGGTGTGCGATCTGAAATGTTCCAGGTGTTAAATATGAAAAATAAGGTGCCAGGCAACAGAAATGCTATGAAGAAGTTTATTATAAAAATGTGGGAGAACAGGAAAGGGGGAGGGGAGCCCCAATGGGAGGGACAGAAACAGAGAGAACAAGAGAGCAAGAGGAAGAGAGGAGAAGAGAGCAGAAAAAGAAGAGAAGGAGACAAGGTGGGGTTTCCTTTTTTATCTTCTGAGAAGCTGGCCCACCTAGTGGCAGGCAGGTGATGCCATAGGTTGCTAGGCAGACTGGGAGCAGGCATGTTAAGATCCCTTCATTTTCCTATAATTTAAAAAAAAAAAAATGAGCCAAGCATAGTGGCACAGGCCTTTAATCCCAAAACTTGGGAGGCAGAGGTAGGCGGATGGCTGTGAGTTTGAGGCCAGCCTGGTCTACAAAGTGAGTCTAGGACAGCCAAGGCTACACAGAGAAACCCTGTCTCAAAAAAAAAATTTTTTTAATGAGGATGTTGGATTGCTTTTCATGCAAGATAAGTTAAAGCACATACGTGTAGCTTCATTGGAAGCAGCTCTTGGCTGCCATGCAAGGGAGAATGGAGAGAGAGAGAGAGAGAGAAAAGCAAGAGCAACAAAAATGTTCAGATGATATGGCGAGGGGGAAGGAAAAGTCCCTACCCTGGAAAGTTCAGGCTAGCGGGCAGGGTGTGGCAGCCATGTCCTGCAGCACATCGAAACCGAGGAGTGCTGGGAGAACCTGGAGCTGTCTGTCCAGGCTCTGATGCACACCATTCCAGCCTTCTGTTGATAATCAATGGATAAGGGATGAAGAAACCAATCACCTTTACTGCTTCCTGCTGGTGGTGGGCGGCAATAGGGGGTCAAAAGGCTGAAGTGTTGGCCGAGTCCTAGAGGATCAGGCTGTTGTGTTTGCTGCCCAGGGTCTGAGGACATCTGCTGCTAGGAGGGGCAACACAGGTCCAGCGGACACGATCTGTGAGGTCGGACTGGAGCACCTGTGGGTAAATGCTTTGGTGCTGTCCTGGATGTAGGAAATCCTAGCAGGATACTGGAACATATATGTGGGCAGAAGACAAAGTTAGCAGGTTAGGGGGGGATGTTCCCTTTTGGCGTACATTTGAAATTTTGGGGAGAGCCTCAATGTAGGGACCCTGCATCCCTTCGTGACCTCCACTCCCCAGTGAAGCAGAGAGGTGTGGACAGACTCCTGGACAAAGGGAAGCATTTACAATGGCGAGGACAAGGGAACGCATTTCATCATTTTGCCTTAGCTATACATTTGAAACTTTTGGGAGAACAAAGAAAAGAAAAGGCTTGAAATCAGGAGCCTCCTTCCGTTTTACCTGTTGCCAGCAGTAATTAAAAGCTCTCGGTTTTGGATCTGTCCACATTTGGTTGCAGAGATGTGTGAACTCAGCCACCCTTAACGTGAGCGTGTGGGTTTGAAATTCTCCAGAAGACATCCCAGAGGAGCCTGGAGGGTCAGCGAATGGACAACTTCTGTGGGGCGGTGAAGTCGGTGCAAGGCTTAGCTCAAAAGGTTGGTACAGACTGTCCCAGTCAATGCTGGTCAACAACTCAGACAGCACAGCCCAAACAAGATGGAGCTGGCCCAAGGACACAGTCCACCTAGTGTGCACAGGAGGGGAGGGGGTACAGCGGGTGTCTGCGACAGTCCCGCTCAATGGAAAAGGTCCCAACTGAAGGTCAGCAAGAAGGACCAGCCACAGCCATGCAGACCAGGGTTTGGGTACCTCTGCTCCCCAGTGAACCAGAGAGGAACCCATTTAATCAACCAGGGTTGGGTGCAGAAAAATGGCAACCAAGTGGTTAGGGAGGAGAGTCCCAAAACCAGGGAAAGAGGGAGGAATCCCAACCACCAAGGTCACAGACTCGATCCCCCTATGGTCCGCCAATGTTAAATATGAAAAATTAGGTGCCAGGCAACAGATGTGCTATGGAGAAGTTTATTATAGAAGTGTGGGTGAACAAGAAAGGGGAAGGAGCACCCCAAAGGGGCGGGAGGCAGGGGAGGGGGAGAGAGAGAGAGAGAGAGAGAGAGAGAGAGAGAGAGAGAGAGAGAGAATGAACAAGAGAGAGGAAGAGGAAGAGAAAGAGAGGGAAAGAGAGGAAGAGGACCAGAGGGAGACAATGGGGGTTTGCCCTTTTTATATCCTGGGCACCTAGTGGTGGGTGGATGATGATGTCATAGGTTGCTAGGCAGACTAGGGGCAGGTAAGCTAACACCAGGTCCCCAGGGCTTCCTTTGATCAATCAGTACATAATACTTCAGAGGAATCTGACACCTCCACCTAAAAGAAAACAAATTAGGAAGTCACCTGGTCCGCCACCTCCAGAGGTAAGCCTGGTTAAGTCACTTTCTGTTTGGAGACAGCTGGTCCAGGAACCATGTGAAACATCACTAATATTGATTCCCTATGACTGATCAGGCGTGTGATGGCCACCCTTGGTCATTTTTACTGTGTGCCTGTGTATCTGCATGCCTTCCTATGTTTCTATCAGCTCTGTTTTCCTATATTGACCAGCAGCTCTCTCTGGTGTGAGAAGCCCTTGGCTCAAGACCTTGTGCCCTCTACTATTGGGGACCCAAACTCTTTTGTCTGTCAGGTTGCCCAAAGAATGCCCCCCCGCAAAAAAAAAAACACCTGTCCCACTGCGGGAGCAGGAGCGCTTGCTTGTTTGTTGCTTGTCTCCAGCTCAGTTCATGATCAGAGTTGGTCCCTATGTGGAGGTGGGGAGAGGCCAGGCCTGTCATCCAAGCTCCGCCCTGTCTGGGCATCTAAGCAAAAATGAACACAAGGAAGGAGAAATAGTTTCCCCAAGTGAGCATTTCCTCTGTTCCATGCCTGTTCTGAGCAGCCCCCAGGAAGGGGGAAAGTTCCCCTGGCTGAACCCGAAGGAAAAAAGAAAGTTTCACTTCCTTCTCTTTTATGATTTATGTCTTCTTTTCAAACCAATAATCTGAATAATTGAAAAACTCAAAACCCATCATTCTATAAAAATGGGGGGGCAGGGCCAAGGCAGGGGGATCTCTGCCAGACAACCTCAGCCTGGACAAGTGGATTTTTCCTTCTGTTTAACACTGATCAAGACCACTTTAAACCATTTTCACTAGGTCCTAAAATATTAAAGACAACTGTTTAACTGGGCATGGCAGCGCACAACTTTAATCCCAGCATTGGGGAGGCAGAGGCAGGTGGATCACTGTGAGTTTGAGGCCAGCCTGGTCTACAAAGAGTTTCAGGACAGCTAGGGCAACTACACAGAGAAAGCCTGTCTTAAAGAAAAAAGAAAGAAAAAAAAAAGACAATTGCTTTAAAGATTTCTTTTGTCAACAAGTTAGTCCCAGATTTTTTTTTTAAGTTATAAAATTTAAAGATATAAGTAGGCCCCAGTTGCTGGAGGCAACTCAAAAGGTGTTTTACAACAGAGAACTGATTGGGACAAGACCTTTGGTATAACTGAAAGCCATCACCACCTTTTCTGATAATGAGACACAGACACAGCAAATTTTGGTGTCTGACTGTCTGACAGAAGAATATCTCCTGGGTGAAATTCCTGTCTCTAACCAGAAGCTATAGTTGGACTATCTTTCAGACTGACAACAAAGATTCCTGGGGGTATGGGCCGAAACCAATCACCCAGGATTGGCCCAACACCAAGTCCCTTTAATTGTTCAACTAACCGGGTCCAGATTCAACAATACCCAATGATCTTGGACACAAAAGGGGGAATTGTAGCTCATATTGCCTGGCTTAAAGAGATAGACATCCTGGTGCCCCGCCAGTCACTCTAGAGTACACATCTCCTGACTGTGAAGAACCCTATGACCTCTGATTCTCATGAGTCTGATTCTTCCAGAGAAACAGACGTACACCTGGAAGATGCATTCCTCAGCCTCCCATTGGCAGAGGTGAGTCAACCCATCTTTGCTTTTAAATGGGCAGACCCTGAAGGAGGTTACAAGAGGCAATTTATATGGCCCAGTTTGCCCCAGAGATTTAAAACTTCTCAGCTGGGCATGGTGGCGCATGCCTTTAATCCCAGCACTTGGGAGGCAGAAGCAGGCGATCTCTGTGAGTTCAAGGCCAGCCTGGTCTACAAAGTGAGTCCAGAATAGCCAGGGCTACACAGAGAAACCCTGTCTTGGAAAAAAAAATGCTAGAGAGATGGCTCAGAGGTTTATAGCACTGGGTGCTCTTCCAGAGGTCCTGAGTTCAATTCCCAGCAACCACACGGCAGCTCTATAATAAGATCAGATACCTTCTCCTAGTAGGTATACATGCAGACAAAACGCCCATATTCATAAAATACATGAATAAATAAGTCTCTAAAAAGTATCCAGCCCTGTTGGATGAGACGCTAAATGCTGACCCCCTGCCCTTCTGTCAGAAGTTTCCTGGGAAAAATAGATTATAAGAGGGGCCACTGAGGGACTGTGGCCAGAGTTATCAACCTTGGGCAAAGAAACACCCAACTTTGTACGGCAGAGGCTACCTATCTTGGCTCCCAGCAGAGGAGAGACAAAAGTAGGTCCTAGAGTGGGATTGTGGCCATCATCCTTCAGATCCCACCTCCAAAGACTAAGAGGCAGGCTCCAGGGCTCCAGGTTACAACGAGGTACTGCTGCCTCCGGATACCAGAGTTCATGGAGACACCAAGACTTCTATACCCCAGCACAGAGGGGGCGCCGAGCTCCTAATGCGGACTAAGACTAAACAAATGGCATTTGAGGCTTTAAAGGCACTGATTTTGGCTCCAGCCGTAACTCTTCCAGATGTCTCAAAACCTTTTCATCTGTTTGTTCATGAAACAAAAGATTTTACAGAAGAATGTTTTTGTCTGGTTGGTTGGTTGGTTGGGGTTTTTTTGTTTTGTTTTGTTTTGTTTTGTTGTTGTTTGGTTTGGTTTGATTTGATTTGGCTTTTCGAGACAGGGTTTCTCTGTGTAGCCCTAGATGTCCGAGAGCTCGCTCTGTAGACCAGGCTGGCCACAAACTCACAGAGCGCCACCTACCTCTGCATCCTGAGTGCTGGAATAAACTGAAACGTGTGCACTGCCACCACTTGGCACAAAACATTTTTAAACCCAAAACTATGGGACCATGAAAACACCTATGTCAGATCATATCATATCCCCCATATCCATCTAAACTATTGGACCCAGGATAGCTCACCTGTCTAATAGCTTTAGCAACTATTGCAAGTATAAGAAAAAAAATTAACTCTGGCTTAAGATATATACTAACAAAGCCAGACGGTGGTGGTGCATGCCTTTAATCCCAACACTCGGGAGCCAGAGGCAGGCGGATCGCTGTGAGTTCGAAGCCAGCCTGGTCTACAAAGCAAGTCCAGGACAACTAAGTCTGGCTTTAAAAAACAAAAAACAAGCCAGGTGGGGTGG